>NC_079969.1:22396458-23596458 GCF_029852145.1 Microplitis mediator
AAAAAATATTTTTAAGTAAAATTAAAAATAAAAAACGATTTGTCTTGTTCTTTTTAGTGCTCGGTTTTCTTCAGGTTATTTCTTTTTAATTTTTATTCTCGTTCGGTATATGCTCGTAAAAATGCTCGAGGCAGGGCGATGAGCCTGTAGATGATGATGGCCGCTTAAAATCTACAACCGTAGCTAACTCATCGTGAATAAAATTGTATACGTTGGGTATTAGTATAATTTTTCCATTAACAATAATTCCGACGGTTTCTAAAGTATGCCAGGAGATATACTTTTCAGTATTATAAATAACATGTATTGTGTTTATTATTGTAAGTGAAAAGGACTTAAAAGAAACATTTGGCTGCATTGGAAGCAAGGAATACGATAGCAATAGCAGTAACAATAACAACAGTGTGGACTAATACATAAGAACGGAGCGAGAATACGGGCATGACGGTCTTCCGGTTTTGGAACTCATAAAAGTCACGGTTAAGGGAAAAAGCATGTTGCCAGGTACACTTGAGCGAGAAAATTAGTAACAGAAGATTGCTTCAGAAACACCCAGCCCGAGTTTCCAAGACTCATTCGTAAGTTGTAATAGCTGTGTCAACAAAACTAGAGCCGAAATTTAGTCTATACTAGTACTTGAGTTTAAAGATTCTTTCGAGTTTCGAGGGTCTTAAGTATCTAGACTAGTTCTTGTTAAATTTATCAAAGTATCTGTTTCAAAGACCCATTATATATACTTTGGATTGTGAATAAATTCCGTTTATCATAATTTTAGGGTGTGTTTAGTGGAACACTTTTAATGACGCTCGGAAATTCGTTTTCAAATTTCGGTAAATTTTTAACTTCGGCGAGACGAAATATTCATCAAATTGAAGTAAAAGTTTTTTCTTCCCAACAAATCGAGTTGAAAAAAGATTTTACTTAACCACGAGGCTAGATATGAGAAGAATGAGTTTTAGTTATTGATATAAATGATGTAGGGGACGGAGCAAAATGGAGTACCCCAAAATTTTATAAAAAAAAAATTATTTTTTTTAAACGTTTTTCAAACCTTCCAAAATCACTTTTGTAAATATTTTGAAGTTTTTGTATTAAACTTTTTCAAAAATCGAGTGTCAGTCGAAAAATATTAATGACTTTCGTCTTATGACAAAAACTATCAAAAAAATTTTTTATATTTACTTTGAATACCATTAAAAAAAAAAAGATTAAGCGTATATTTAAGTCCTCGAAAATTTATGTACTTGAAGATCGGAACGTTTGTCGAACAACGAAAATGAAAAAAATGGATGAAATTTGACTGATTAAGGGGTAGTTTTAGAGTTAAGGGTTGGCTTAAGATTTTCGGCTGACATATTAGCATCTACGTGTGAAACATTTTAGAAATCTAGTCATCCAGTAGATTTTTTACTTTCCAAATTTTTTTTTCGTAGAGCGAAAAACGTTACGATCTTCAGGTACAAGAAAATTTAGTATTTTCTTCAGTACCCCGTTTTACCCCCCTACCCTAAATTTATTCAAAAATTAGTTACAGCATCTCACAGCGGCTCACAACACAAAATTTGGAATTTGAGGATCAATTTAATAAAATTCTAGTTTACATGATCTAAGAAGAGCAAAAGTGTGTCGTATTTATTCCCATCTTATAATTCTAATATTTTTTTGATGGTCAAAATTTTTCAGATAATTTTTTTCTCATTTGCTCCTAACGAAATGACTTTCGAGAAGTCTACTGTATTTCGTATAATAGAAATCCGACTCCACAGCTAGCAGGTATATACAGATAGTCAAGTCTTGATGAGTGTATGAAGAAACGGTGTAGAGGCGATAGAGAAGAGTGTGGTGCCAAAGGACCAGTAGAGAGACAAGAGAAGTGACGAGGAGGTGAGAGACGCGGTTTGCCTTGGTACAAGATAAATAAGAGAAAGAGAAAGGAGTCACCGGCGGTTGTCAAGAGAACGTAGGAAATAAAAAAAGCTGATGAGTCGGAGACAAAAGAAAAGAAGACACTTGTTAATTTTTTTCGCTCGTTCAACTCGAGATTTAATTAAAAAAACTAAATAAAATAGTAATTAAAGCCTTTGGGAATTTATTCAAACTAATGTTAACATTAATAAGTTGTTTTTTTTCTCTTTACATTGTATCTGGTGTTCTAGTTAGCCTGAGAAGCGTGAGAAGCGGTGAATAAAAAAAATATAGCACTGAAGATATTCTTCACATAATATGCTGTTATAAAAGGCTGATAAAAACGCCCAAATGAGAAATAATCACGGAGAGTCTGGCGTAAACTGCCGGGCACTGTGATTGAACAAAGAACAGGAAGATGTGGAGGTGGAAAATGGCCGCAGGCTGGGAGTAAACCCTGCCAGTATTGCTGGGTAATAAGGACAGAGAAGAAGAAAAAGAAGAAGAAGAGAAGAAGATAAAGAGAAAGAGAAGAAGCAACGAAAAAAATAAGGCGAAAAGAAAGAGAACATGAGATGGAGTAAGGACGTTTTGAGAACAGTATACTCGCTCGCACCCGCTGGGTGAACTAATGGAAATAAGTTTTCCACCCTCTTGTTCTACCCTGAGATATGTGAGTGTTGGGAGTTGACTGCTGGATGCTGTACCGAGTATATAGAAAAAGAGCGAGAAAGATCCAGAAAGAATCGGATATCGGACTCTTGTACTGCGTTCTGCCCTTGGGAGAGACAAATTTACCCGGTGTAGCTCTCAAACGAATTACGCGATAAATATCTCTGATTTAACTCGACTCACCTTTAACACTCTTACTCTCTTATTCATTCTTTATAATTAATTTATGGCTTTTTTTATTTAAACTACAGGAAAACAAATCTACAGAGGGATTAATTGTCACAGATCATTGATTTTTCCAGCCTCACAACTCCGTTAGTACGTAAATATTGTAATTTATGCTGAAAATAACACCAACTCCAGTGAGAACGGCAGAAACACGTTTTGAGAAAGTTTTAAGCTATTTAACTTTACAAGTTTCAAATTATTTTCCAACCGATCTTCAGAGATAGACAATTGAAACCGGCCGTAAAAAAATCCAGAACATTTTTATGCCCCGAAATAAATCGCAAACGGAGCCGTAAAAATGAAATCTTGTAATTTTATAATTCATTAAATTTATTTTTTTTATTGCTGTTAATTCATTGACATTTTTACAAACCGGATACTATTTATACGTGAATGAAATCCCAACCGTAAATGCACAGTAACACTGGCGTATAATAACCATAATAATAATAATAATAGAAGTAATATATAGATATACACACACTGTGGATGTGTATAATATATATAATATATTAATATATAGACAGTAAATTCGAATCATCCAACTGCTGTATATTTCTGTCTTTATCTATTGTCTACTCGGGTTGTGTTAGCGAAACATGACAATAATACGATATGAGTCTACAAGCCCACAGAATATAATGTAACGCGCCCCGACAGCGCTCCCTCAAATCGTTTCTCGTTCAACGTGTTCATATATATATATATATACAACATACAATATATATACAATACTAAAAGAGACATTGCATGTGTGGTAACACGTATATATTAAGTGAGAAGGGGAGAACCGGCCACGACTTGATATATATCTATATATATATGAGTATTATGAGTAAGAGAGAGTAAGAATAATAGTGTGAGAGAAACATGAAAAAGATAAAGTACGCATGAGAACAACTGAAAACGATTGTTCGATCAGTTTAATTGAATGGAAAGAGAGAACTGTAGATGTCTATCACAGGTACAAACTTTTGTGCAAAAATATAAATTTCTTCCAACTAATCTAAACTCCAATTAGTATGTAAGTCAATGTATACATTATTTTTATATAATTTATATATATATATATACTTATTTTATTTGTTTTACAATTACAGGAAATGTTTATTTCTGTATGCGTATTTAAAAAAATGGCGGGAGAAAATAATAATTTTAATGGAGAGAAATGAAAGTGTTTTTATTTTTTTTAGCGGCGGAAGTTCTTTTGATAAAAAATGTTAAACGGAAAAAGAAAATAAAGTAATTGTAGATAAAAATAATAACGGGAGTGGGAGAGTTGTTTTCCCGGAGAAATTGTCACTCGCGATGACTTTGATGTTTGTGCAGTTGGTTTACGTAATAAACCGGCGATTATTGTCGGCATATTTAATAGAGGGACTGTGCTAAGAGTTGTCTTGTACCGCGGATTAAAGTCTGTCCTCTTTAGCACTTTGTGTCTTTACAAACTCGCTGACAACTCTGGTAATTCATTTATTGACAGACAATACCGGCCACCTGCTCCAAGTAATTTCAGGAAATTTTAAATGACAGAGAAACAATACGCGATTTTGTAAGCCTGTACATTGTACAGTTATGCAAAAAATATAAAACAATGTTAGTCAACGAGACAACACACTCGACTTGATAATTACAAACTTTATTGTGTCCGTAATGGGACACTCATAAAGTTGCTCGGTTGGCCCCAATTTCTATGAAAGTTTTAAATTTTGAATTTATTTCAAATAAAAATAAAAAATGTCTACTAACTTTTCATATTTCGTTTAAACTAAAAACTAATGATCAGTAGATTCTTATGTATGATGGATTTTTAATGACTTGACTGATTAA
Organism: Microplitis mediator; assembly: GCF_029852145.1. Taxonomy (NCBI): domain Eukaryota; kingdom Metazoa; phylum Arthropoda; class Insecta; order Hymenoptera; family Braconidae; genus Microplitis; species Microplitis mediator. Next base: position 22,401,094 of record NC_079969.1, read on the forward strand.
GAAATTTAATTAACGTCTAATTTGTTCCTGATCTGGAAAACTGGAGGCTTAAAGAATCGAAAAATTATCAATCTGACAGCCGATTACGAAATTTGATTATTAACATTAAAAAAAAATTCAAATTAACGGGGGGTAAAAATTTTCCCGCTACATTTTAAATATTGACAGCAGGCAAGAAGTTCCTTCATAAAATAAATAGAATATTTTTTATAAAATCCTCATTAATAAAAAATAAATTTATTATGCATCCAGAAAAAACCCAAAAACATTTAAAGACCAGAGAAAAGGTAAAATTGTTTAAAATGAAAACTCTCGTCAGCGGTTGCTAATGACCCAGAAGTTATGTATGAAAAAAAGTTAATAGAAGATATTGTAGCGGGGTTTCTTGGAGCAGCGGTAGTCTGGCAGAACAGAGCAAGTAGCAATAGCAAGGTCGGCGCCAGAGTTTCAAACTAACAGTAGAATACAGAATATAGAATATAATATAATGGGTTCCATAAGCGTTACTAATTCAATTCCGCAATCGCTATTCAGTATTCTCGATTAAATTTCTATTCCACTTTACTTTCGCTTCATTAGTTTATACATTAACCAATGAAACGATTCTCCAACAAGTTATTGTACAATAATATAGTAATTTAAGGCCTGCAAATGAATAATATTTATTATTATTATTATTATCCATCAGCGCGGTTAGAGAATAGAGACTCAAGATTTTAAAATCCCATGTCACAGGCACAGGCACAGTCACATACACAAGACCATAAGACTTTTTAGTGAGCAGAGTAAAAATAAATGTTGATGCTGATGTAGACGTTGATGTAAATGTAGATAGAAGTAGATGTGTAAGTGATAGCTCAGTGTGTGAGTCTCTACATGTGAGAGCGTTAACGACCGTGCGGTAGACCCATGTCGAGCTGAGCTTAATCTTACTCAAAGTAATAAAGTGGAATCCGAGATGGCTCGGCGATTCGAACGAACCGAGGGTCGTAAATTCGCTGCCCTCGTCTTTCTCATCCATCCTAGCCACCAAAACCAACCAGACTTGCCAGCAGCAGCAGCACCACCACCAGCGCACTGCAACTGCCCGGTTTACCCCATTCACTCATTCGAGTCCTCATCCTCTAGGTCAGGCCACCCTTTACCAATTCCCCTTTCCTTTTCAAGCTGACAACAACCAGGAAAACGTTTCAAATAACAAGGATTACAATGGAGGGTACACACAATCCTCACTCTGTCCCGAAATATTCTGGGATTATTTTCCGTTGTCCACCACCCAGGACACTGCTACCCAACCTACGAATCTATCTGGCTACCAAACTACTCAGCACAATAAATTGTGGATATAAATATATAGATATAGATGTAGAATATCATTAATGGCTGAAGCTCTGTCATAATTACAGCAGTTTGCGCATTGTTTGGTAAATCTGTTGTACTTACCAATCATTACTTGTCACACACACTCTTGACAAACGGGTCCAATTATTTCACATCCAGATCCAGCAGCTTCCAGTGAAATTCTTATTTTTTTATACCTTGTAGTTGTTATCAATTAACCTGCAGAAAAAATAAATTTATCAGAATGGCGATTGATATTTTTATGTAAATGTGGCTGACAACTCAACTTTTAAATTTTGGAATAAATAAATAAAAATATATAAAATGTTAATAGAAGAAAAATAAAAAAATGCGTGTTTAGATAAATGGAAAATGAGAACGCGCATTTTTTTTAATTTAATTATTTTACTTTATATATTTATTTATTCAAAATTTATTAACTGTCTCATGTTTGCTACACCACTCATAAATTTTCCATGATACTGAAATTAGCCGACGTCTAATAATTTTTGGATTTTTTTTAAGCGAAAAATGAAAAAAATATTTTAAAAAATTGCACTTGTAGTCTTTGAAATTTTCTAGGTGTGCATATTTTTAGTTTTTTTTTTTTTTTTTAATTTAATTGTTCAAAATGAAATCAAAAAATTTTTAACTGACTGCTAACTTCAGGATCGTAATTTTCCGAGTGCAAAAAAATAAAAAATTTTTTTTGAACTTGCAATTATGAAAAAAAAATTTTGAATATCGTAAAAAAAAATTTCTTTACATTTCGAGATTTTTCAGATGACGCGACACTCAAATACTCAAAGATTTTTTGTGTTAGCACTCATTTTAAAATAAAAAAATTAATTTAATTACACTGCACTTGTTTTTGGTAACTTCAAGTTCACTTACAAACAATTAAACTATAAATTAAATAAAAGAATTTAAAAAGAAAACTCAACGAATATTTTAAACTCCGACTACGTGTTAACTGCACCGAGTAAAGAGACAAACTGCCGCCATCTTGTAATGCTCGATACAACTATCGAATATTTGAATCATTCAAATGCGCGCGCATTTCTTTGTTATCCACTGCCCGTAATTTGTTTGCACTTTCAAAAAAATTAATCTTATTCTTTTACCACTATTAAGTCAGCGCGGAAGTTTGATTTTTGGAAATTATGGATATACCAAAAAATTGCTCTCTAAATGCTCTTTCAGAATAAAAAATTGCTCCAGTCGAAAAAACAATATTTTATTAATTATCATCAATTAAAAATACAAAACTAATGTATTTTTAATTGACGATGATTAATTAAATATTGTTTTTACAACTGGAGCAATTTTTTATTCTGAAAGAGCATTTAGAGAGCAATTTTTTTGTATATCCATAATTTCCAAAAATCAAACTTCCGCGCTAACTTAATAGTGGTCTTTTACTTTTACTCTAATTTGAAGTTGCGTCATTAATTATTAATTACCTACTACCTGTTGGTAAGTAAGAACTCGTCAGTTGTTATCCTCAGTTTTACTTGAACTTTATATTTTGATCTTTCAAACGCGCGCGCGCTATCTGCTGCCTTTAATTTGTTGACACTTTAGAAAAAAATAATTTTATCTCTTGGAATTTGAATTTTTAAATTTATTAAATCTATAATTGTTTTATTAATATTTTTTTAAATGCTAGAAAGTATGTAGAAGACTATTTAATTACAAATAGTAGTTGATTTGTATGACGTACTATTTCCGGAACAGTAATTCAGAAGACTGGCCGCCATTATCTCTGGTCGTGACGATCTTTTACTACGAAGTCTTGAGGTAAGCAGGTCGTACATAAGTGTTTTTTAGCCTGGAATTTATCAGGTCTTATATTAATTATTACTTATAATAAATATGTAAAAAATTCAAAAAACACGTGATTTTTTTTTCAATCCGTTATGATGAAAAAATGCGAGTGTTTGTGTACACAAGCTGACGGCTTTTGTAAAATAAGTGGAGGAGGCCGAGCATGTGGGCGCATGGTCGCATTGAGCGTTTGAATGTTAGGTTATATGTATATTATATATATTTAAATATATAAAATTTTATTTTATAGATAATCATGGACGTAGAACAATACGACGACGTGGTGCTCTCCACTGTCGGTGCCGAGACAGTGGCCCCCGCTCCGTCAGCAGAACTCCCGGAAATAAAATTGTTCGGGAGATGGAGTTGCGATGAGGTGCAAGTCAGTGATTTGTCTCTGCAAGATTACATTGCAGTGAAAGAGAAAAATGCGAGATATTTGCCCCATTCTTCAAGACGTGATGCTTCCAAGCGGTTCCGCAAAGCTCAATGTCCAATTGTTGAGCGATTGACCAACTCCTTGATGATGCACGGTCGTAACAATGGTAAAAAATTGTTGGCTGTAAGAATTGTCAAGCATGCACTTGAAATTATCCATCTTCTTACTGGCGAAAATCCTATTCAAGTGAGTAGTCAATTTTAAATATTTTTTTTTATGATTTTCGATGTAGCAGACACTAGGCAAATTTAAAATTATTAATAAATAGAGTAAATAATTAATAAAATTCAATTTTTTTTTAATTTCGAAATTAAAAAATGTATTTTTTACAAATATTATCTTTTTGATTATTTATAATTTTAAATTTTTATGATGTCTGCTATATTCACACTCATAAATAATCATTCAAAAATATCATCCTGAAGTTAGCAGACAATTTAAAAAAATTCCAATTTTTTTTTTCAACAATTTAATTGAAAATAAAAAATATGCACTTGTAGAAAATTAAAAAAAACTATTAGTACAATTTTTTTTAAATTCATTGTATTTAAAAAAATTAAAAAATTATGAGACGTCGGATTATTGCAGTAGCTTTTAAAAATAAATGAGTGAATGTAGCAGACACCAGACGAATTTAAAATTATTAATAAACAGAGTAAATAATTGATAGAATAAAATTAAAAAAAAAATGCCCATTTAAAAAATTTTGAAATTAATCAGTGCATTTTTAAAAAAATTATTTACTCTATTTATTTATAATTTTAAATTCGTCTGATGTCTGCTACATTCACTCATTTATTTTTAAAAGCTACTGCAATAATCCGACGACTCATAATTTTTTAATTTTTTTAAATACAAATTAAAAAAAAATATTTTAAAAAATCGCACTAATAGTTTTTGTAATTTTCTACAAGTGCTTTTTTTATTTTTCCAATTAAATTGTTCTAAAAAAAATTAGAAAATTTTAAATTGTTTGCTAACTTCAGTACCATATTTTTGAATGATTATTTATGAGTGTGAATATAGCAGACATCATAAAAATTTAGAATTATAAATAATTTAAAAAATGATATTTATAAAAAATGCACTTTTTAATTTAAAAATTTTTAAAATTGCTTTTTTTTTAAATTAAATTAAATTAATTATTTCCTCTATTAATTAATAATTTTAAATTTGTCTGATGTCTGCTTTATTCTTACTCATAATTATTTGTAATTAATAAATTATTAATAATCTAATTAATTATCATTATCCAGGTTTTGGTTACTGCCATCATCAACTCTGGACCTCGTGAAGACTCTACACGTATCGGACGTGCTGGTACCGTTCGTCGTCAAGCCGTTGATGTGTCACCCCTCCGTCGTGTAAACCAGGCAATCTGGTTGTTGTGCACCGGAGCACGTGAGGCATCATTCAGAAACATCAAGACAATCGCCGAGAGTCTCGCTGACGAGCTCATCAACGCCGCCAAGGGTTCCTCCAACTCTTACGCGATCAAAAAGAAAGATGAACTCGAACGTGTTGCTAAATCCAACCGATAAGTCTTTTTCTTTGTAACGACATCAATAAAAAATTTAAATTCTTTACAAAATAAGTTTTATTACTCATCCTTAATTCAAACTAATTACATATTTTAATTATAATCATTTACTTTTAATTTAATTTTAATTTGCATCAAAATCTACTTTACCTGATGATAGTGAAGTTAGCAGACGTCTAATAATTTTTGGATTTTATTTTAGACAGTAAATTATAAAAAAAAAAAAATTCTGACAAAATTGCACCTGTAGTTTTTTAAATTTTCTACATGTGCATATTTTTATTTTTATTTTTTTTCTGATTGATTTGTTGAAAAAGAAATCCAAAAATTTTTAATTATCTGTTAACTTCAGGATCATCTTTACCTGTTGGTAAAAAAGAACTCGCCCAAGTTATCCTCCGTTCAACCTCTAGTTTAATTTTTCAAACTTTAATCAGCTACGATCCTGAAGTTGGCAAATAGTTACAAATTTTCATATTTTTTTTTCAACTAGTAAATTACAAAAAAACTAAAAATATACACATGTAGAAAATTTAATAAACTATAGGTACAATTTTTTAAAATATTGTTTTTTTATAGTCGATCGTTTTAAAAAAAATTCAAAAACAGTCAGACGTCTGCTAACTTCAGTATCATCAATCAGCTGCAGTGCTGAGCTCAAGCTGTATCTCTGGCTTCTGTCTAATTCTTAAATTTATTTATTTAATAAACAATGGCCGGTGCATTAAAGAAGGTAATTATTCATCTTAATTAACAAAGTGATAATTAATAAATAATTTTTCAAATTCAAATCTTGCCAGTGATTTGTTTGATTACACAACTGATCATAACCTCACTTTCGTATGAGCGAAGTAGCAGATATGTGACAAATTTAAAATTTTAAACAAACAAACAATAATTTAAAATACAAGAATACAAAAATTCGTATCCTGATTCAAATTCCATAAGCGCGCGCTTTTTATTTTTCGTTAATTCATTTAAAAATAATTTGCCAATTGTCTGCTGCACTCACACTCATGACTTTTGTTAATTAATTATTTATTTAATTAATCTATTTTTAGTCTACCTTTTTAAAAGGACTTGAAGTTGCAAAAACTCCCCACCATTCCCTGACAAATATTTACACAAGAATCCTACGAGTGCTTGGTAAATTCCCGACTTCATCAGCATACCGTATAAGTACTGAGCAAATTGTCAAGGAACGTGCCGCAATAGTTAGAGAAGTATGTAATCATTTATTTATTTCAAATGTCGCAATTAATTATCATTTATAATTATTTGTAAATATAACGGTGATATTAATTAAGTGTCTACTTAAAATGTAACAGACTCCCGACGTAGAGGCTCTGGAGAAGAAAATAGGATGTGGTCAAGTAGAAGAGTTAATAGTACAAGCTGAAAATGAATTGCTGCTGGCTCGTAAAATGGTCGTATGGCAGCCATGGGAGCCTCTGACTGAAGAACCGCCCAAGGATCAGTGGACTTGGCCACCTCACAAGTAATTTACCCACATTTATATACTCATACATCTAGTAAAGATACATGTATTTAATATAGGCATTGTTTAATTAATCATAATCATGATGATATAAATATAAAGTTAATTTAATGTAAATATACAACTAAATGTCATGGCAGATTTAATTATTGTGTGAACTGGGACCCTCTGAATGATTTTGAATGGAATGTTCTAGGTTCCAGGTTGGTCTGAAAGTTGAGTTTTTGAGTTTGAAGAGATCGGCTGATGAACAGAACGAGCGATAAGTTTTTTGGTTGTTAAAATAACTTAAAATTAGCCGGTGTAACGAGAGCCGGTCTGTTGGTCTTGGTCTTGGTCTTGGTCTTGCTCGTAGATCGGATAGCGGGAAAGTGCAGAGGCAGTGTGTAAGTATTGCTAAGTCGTTGGAGATAGAGTTGGCAATAGGAGAAAAGTATTGAGGAAAAACAAGTGGCCGCGATGACGGTGTACGTATACCTGCTGGTACTCTTGTATTGGCTCGTTGGTCTCTACTATAACCATCTCTATCCTCTATCTGTAATATCCTATGCTATTATATGTACAGTCTTGAGTTGTAGTAAAGTCTGGTGTGTGTGTCGTGTGTGTGCAGAAGCCGAGTTGAGGGGGATAGGAGCGGCGGAGCGTCAGCGAGGAAGAGAGACGGCGCGAGTACTATCCAGGTAAGTCTTGAGCGAAAGGTGATAGAGGGGATGGAGAGAAAGAGCAAGAGAGATTGTAAGTAATAAGAAGGAGTAGAAAGACTGTGTCGGTGAGTCGGTCGGTCGTTGGATGCTCGCAATACCATGTCTTAGAGCTCTTAGAGAACGCTTTGCTGCCGCACTTGCCTCCGAGACATCGTCGACGCAATATCGCGCGCGTGTTTCTCGTCGAGGATGTAAACAAAGTTACGATCGTGCGTTCATGTTCACGCATGTTTTCATTCTTTCTCTCTTGCTCGCTCATTCTTGTCGTTACCGTTGTCTTACGCGGGCTCGGGTACTCAGTATTTATACGGCAGTCTTGTTACACGCTCGTCGAGCTATACGTGCTGGAGTTAATAGTTACAGTCAATAGTGCGCTAAAGTTTAAATTACACCGCCTCCGTTGCCAGCCACGACCGTTCCAGCGAGTAGTAGTGCCAATAGTTTATGGCTATTCCTTTGCTACCAGTACCGACGACATCAACGTCGACATCGGGAGCCAGCAAGTCAACTGGTGGTCACGTCCGCGGGTCAGTTAAGTACACGACGAGCCTCGAGTTTACTACAACTGATCCTTTGTGAAACTTAGACGCGATTATTGTTGCATTGATTTGTAATAACTACTGGAGTAATCGCGGTACGTGTCGTTGTTACTGTTGTGGAACGGTTTTGTATTATACACAGTGAATAGTATTGTTATTGTTGTTGTTGTTGTTTTTTTTATTGTTATTATTATCATCATTTGAGTTGGAATTGTAATCTTTGTTCCCTCGGAATCACCACCAGTTGCAGTAGCAATAGCACCAGCACTCCGTGGACCTTTTACTGTCGAGAGTCTGAGCACAACAAACTTGGGTACAGTGAACCCCTTGGCCGTTTGTTGTCGGTCTATCTGTGTCGGATTGAAATATCGGTGGCGCCGTGGGAAAGGGATCACCGGCACGCCGTTGGCTCCATTATCGGTAAGTGTCGATTTCGTTCTCTACTAGAATCGTGGCTCTTATAAACTCGCTTTCGGAGTGATTATGCTGCTCATACATTTTTAACAGACATCAGTATCCTAGAACCACTACCCCAATCCCTTGCATTGATCTTCATCCCCATCCATTCTTAAATCAACAAATAAATAAATCTAAAAAAATACTGTCATTTTCGCTCAGTCGACTCACGTCGAGGATTCACTGACATTGGATTTTTCGTGGCATTAACGATGTCCTTGATTAACCACAAGTCACCTCGATCTCGACAATACAACACAATACATTGTATTAATATATGTCCGCAACATATTTACACTATGTCATATTGTTTTCGTTATCTATTTACATCAGTATACTATTTCACACTCGATGTCACGGCTTATTTATTTATTTATTTTAATTTATCCATGTTGTTGTTACTGATTACTGACTATTGATGTCTATGCTACGTCATATTGTGGCCAATGCTATTTGCCAGCACTCAGCTGTGTATTCTAGGATAGTATTCGATTTATACATATATATAATAACTTTCACTGGCGTGCCAAAGTGTTATGAAACGATGTCGATTGTCACTGTGTGTACAGCAGTGTGTTGTATTGTATAGTCGAGTGTGCTCATGTGTCTCCACACGGCATACCGATAACTAAACTCGGAAATATATATAATAACTATAATAAAAATACTAGTAGGTATATATGTATATATATGTAGTATAGAGAGTAGTATAGAGGCTGTTCATTAAGCTACCGATTGCGGATGAGGTATAAAAGCGAGAGGATAGGAATAGATGGAATGCAAGTCGGTGTATGAGATTTTATCAGTAATGTCAAGCGCCCTTCGAGAGAGCGATCTAAAGGCGGTATATCGTCGATTGCAAAGTAAAGAGGAGCAACCGAGTAGAGGGTCTACTGTCTACTGTGGTGAGACCCTAAGGAATTTACTCTCCCGCCCTTCTCTTCTTCTTCGTCTCTTCTCTCTCGGACACCCTGGAAAATGAACCGCGGTCCCAGCCTCCGCGGACGTACGAGTATAAGGCTGGAGCAGGATAGAGCAGAGACTTAGACTCGAGTTAAATTCACTACCTGGCGATCTAACGAGCAGCTTTAGGTCCGAGTATTGGGTACCAGTCCCGGGATCGTTAAGCTCGGAATTATTAACGCCCGGCAAATTCTGTAGACCCGCGGTTACAATACGAAATTAGGCCACGATAGATAATTATCACTTTTTCTTATCTCTTTTAGCTCTAGGCTACTCATCGCATTATAATTAGTGGCAACGTGACTTTCCAACTTTGACTAAAATCTTAAGAAGCCTAAACACACAAAACATCTGGCTCTCACTAAAGAAAATTTTTTAAGTCTACTGCAATGCCGACTCACTTAATTTCTCATACCGATTCCCATTGTAAGACCAATCTTTTTTCATATATATATATATATATAAGTACTCGAACTTTTTTTCACACGACTTCATTTCCCTTCCAAGACAACAAATACCTCCGCTGTTTATCTTTTAATCATAAATTAAATGACAACATAATGCGCTCTAAATTACTCATAAAATATCTTGGTTTCTACTTTTTTTTGTTTACGTATTAAAAAAAAACATTTTTTATTTCCCTACAAAAAGTAAATTATTATTTATGAAACGGTAAAATTAACACTGACCTCACAGTAATTACATTCTTGGTTTATTTTCTCTTTAACTGGAGTACTCGGCAATTATATATAATATATAATATATATACATATATATATGACACAATATATAAATCAATGGAGATTTCTAATTGATTTATCTCACATCTTTGAGATAAATAAAAGTATCGCGTCAATTGTATCGTCAGTGCAGAATCGGGAGTAAAAACACTAAATTAGTCTATTTCTTCACGGAGGTTAGAGTAATTAAGTGTTTCTCTTTTGCTAGAAATCGAATAATCGCGGCATGAATAACAAGAAAACATTAAAACGTTAAGCGGTATGGCACTTTCCAACCTTATCTAGCACTAGCGGCTGCAAAAAACCCAGTCTTCAGCAATGCGATTTCGCATCACGCATTCACCTAATATATATATAAACATATATATACATATATACTACCGCTGAATCGACACCTCGCGTTCTCGCGTACGTACGCGCCGACCGTTACTATTTTTATTGGCTGCATTCATAAATCCATATATTAAATAAAATAACAACAATAACAACAACAACAATAACGATATGGACAATAAATATATAATAGATATATACGCAGGATAAATGATAGAGTACACACGTGGTAAATGTTTTCTCGCGCACACGTGTGTGCTGATACGTGAAGCAGGCTGCACGCCCTATTTCATTCGCATCTCTTTTTTACCAAACATTTATTATTTTATATATAGGGGGGGGGGGGGGGCAAAATGGGGTACCCCCAAAATTTCATAAACAAAAAATTTTTTAAAAAATGTGTTTCAAAATCTCTTTTGCAAATATAATGAAGCATTATTTTGAATTTTTTTTTGTTAAATTTTTCCAAAAATCGACTGTCAGTCGAAAAATTTAAATGAATTGTTTTATGATAAAAACTTGAAAAAATTTATTTTCTTTCTTCATATTGAAAAATTGTGTAAAATGTAAAAAGTTTTTCTTCATATAAATTACTGTCGAAAAAATTTAATTTAGGGGAAGGGGTTGCAAAAGGGGGTAGGGTAGGTAAAACGGGGTACCCCCAAAATTTGATAAAAAAAAATTTTATATTTTAAATGGTTTGTAAACATTCCAAAATCACTTCTGTAAATATAATTAAGCGTTACTTTGAATTTTTTTTGATAAACTTTTTCAAAAATCAATTGTCAGTTGAAAAATATTAATGACGTTTGTTTTATGATAAAAACTATTAAAAATTTTTTTTCTTCTTTTGTATCCAATAAACATGTAAAATATAATTTTTCTTCATGTAAATTACTTACAAAAAAATTAAACTTAATCAAATTCGTTTAAAATCCAGAAATTTTTTTTTTTTTACCTTTTTTAGGGGGTACCCCACTTTGCCCGCAAAAATGAAAAATTTTTTTTTTCAACGGTAACTGAAAATTTCTTATATTTACTTTGAATATCATTAAAAAAAAAAAAAGATTTTGCGTATTTGAGTCCTCGAAAACTTGGTATTTCTTTGAGTACCCCCTTTTGCCTCTCCCTCCCCTAATCAAATTTATTTAATATCCAAAATTTTTTTTTTTAACGGCAACTGAAAATTTTATGTGCCTGAAGATCGGAACGTTTTTCGCAGAACGAAAATAAGAAAAAAGAAACGAAAAGTAAAAAATCTACTGGGTCAAGATTTTGGAAATGTTTTGCTCGTCACCCGAAAATGACAGGCCACCCTCAACTACCCCTAAGTTCGCCTGTAGACATAAATTTCATGAATTATTTTCATTTTCGTTGCGTGAAAAACGTTCCGATCTTCAGGTACATAAATTTTTTTCTATTTACTTTGAATATTACTGAAAAAAAAAAAGATTTAGCGTATTTGAGTTCTCGAAGACCTAGTATTTCTTTAAGTGCCCCGTTTTGCCCCTCCCTCCCCTATATTTACGTGCGTCATTCAATATACATCGACTATTAACTCTTATGTGGATTAATGACCGTCTAGATCGTTAAATTCCCCAGTTTCACGCTAATCGATTTTTGATGATTAATAAAGTACTTTAGCGGACATTATAGTCGTAACAGTAGCCTATAGCTATATATTTATGTATAATCCCCGTCTGCCGAGATAATAATAATCATAATATATATATAAATATAAATATATATACAGCATCCACTAGACTGAGAGGTATCGCAAATCCGAAAGTGTCGAATGACACAGACAGCACACGATACGAGTAGTCCTGTTCTGGAGCAGCTCCGACTCAGCTTCTGTAGCAGCTTATGAACGCGTAAGGCATGTTGAATTTATCGAGGTCGTTTTTGTGCGTTATTGAGAAACAACCGTGTCTACAGTGCATTCCTGCATCTCCATCTCTTCACATATTGATTTTAAATCCGTTCTGATATTACGGCATTACACTACTCCATTATTATTACAATCCCTGATTCCATTGTATCGTGTTTGCTCTCACAAGTCGCGTAACTCATTAATCGTAGTCGCGAGTCTCAATTATCAGTCATTTTTCTATTACACTAAAAAATTTGCGGAGTGAATGCGGATGACTGTTTATTTATTTGATCCCCTCGGAATGAAATTTACTCCGAAGGGAAATTTATTTGAATATTGAAACTCCGAATTAGAATGCACCTGAAGATTACCCGAGTCAAGAAACAAATTCTAGTTTAGTCCTCAAAAGCCTAAATTCCTTTGATGTTTTATTTGCCGCCCAAAAAGTAACTCTACTTTAGTATGAAAAATCCTCAATGAGAACTATGAGGTCTAAATGCGAATAATTTATCGATTTTAAATTATAAATAAGACCTCAGAATTCTTAACGAATGAAAAGTTATACTTCGGACTTTGGAAAATTTTAGAGAGAAAAGGGAGGGAGAGAATACGTCGAATGAGACTTTTGAGGTTCAAATGTGGATCAAATTATTCCTGTACGTTTTGAATATTTTGAAGCTCTAATCCAGATGTTTTTCCAGTTTAGTCCTCAAAGTGGTAAAATGGGTCGTAACTACTACTTTGAGGACTAAACTAGGATAACTTTCTACTGTTGTCAATCTTAAAATTCTAAATTGATCCTCAAAAACCTCATTGAGAACTTTGAGACTTAAATCCAAATTTGTTTTTTGAAAAAAAACGAAATGAGAAGTAAAAGATCTAGATCTAGATTTCTGAAGTGTTTCGTATATGGGCTAGTATGTCAGCCGAAAATTGCAACCGGCCCCTATTACCCCCTAAGACCCCTAAATAGTAAAATTCCATAAATTTTTTTCACTGTCATTGCGCGAAAATCTCCGATCTTTAGGTCCATAAATCGAAGTGAAATAAAATCCGTCTCACTCCAAAATCACTCAGCTGAAAAAAATTTCCCATTCACTCCATATGCGGCGTAATTTTTTTAAAACTCCGCAACTCCGAGTGACTTCAGATTAAAATAGAGTCCAAATTCACTACCGATTTTTTAGTGTACGGTATTAATATTATTTATTTATATATTTATTACAGCAGTAATATATATCTGACTGCGCGTAATTTATTTTCCGGAACTTTCAGACTATTCGAGTATAAACGATCAATAAAACATGTACAGGATATTACTGAAGCCATCGATAGACACTTGACATTTAATAACATCCGTTAAATCGATACATACTTGCATATAAATATATATATATATATATATATATATATATATATATATATATATATATATATATATATATATATATATATATATATATATATATATATATATATATATATATATATATATACATATAATTATATAATACCGTAGTGTAGGAGTGTAGGAGTTTAAATGATGAGTTTATGTGATGGTAAATGAATAAGAGACAAAAGTAAATGGGATTTTCCAGGTATTCGGTATAGTATGTAAGAGTTGTAGGCAGGTATTGCGGGTATGGCGAGTGGCGGAGAGAAGGTAAATAGCTGCATAGATATTTTAAAAGTATAGTTGGTTAAAAGAACAATGGTGTAGTACCGAATGGTACCAGCACATACTATAAGAGCATCTTTCCGCTGGCAACCAAACACAATGCGTAATTTTTATGACTCAGGAAAAAAGGAGCCTGGTACTTGGAAGCCGCTTTCACGCTGGCGCTGTCTAGTCCACTAGGATATAGAAGATATACAATAATAGTTATATAAATAAGTATTGAAGGATAGTGGAATGTGGCGCGGGTGTGATTAATCCACCTTCCCAGGGGGATCATAATTTTTCGCGCCAGATATAAATACGTATCCCTTATACCTGTTATTAAATGCCCAGGCTGTGCACACAAAGTGTGCCGGCGGTTATTTCTGGGAAAACGTTCCCCGCGTGACGAGATGACGATGCTCGAGTCTTTAGTTATGAAGAGTCCATCAGAACAGCATCAGCACGTGGATAGGAGTAGGCGTCACGCTATCGAGGCGAGAAAAACCTCGTACTTATTATTTTTTTTTTTCGTTACTTTGTAATCGAGTGGGAGTTGTTTAAGAATTGAAAAATACCTCCGGTTGGTACAGACTAGAGTGTAGAGTAAAGTAATACTTGTCAGGAGTTGTTGTGTAGAGTAGATATAGAGGAAATTGTGGAAGTCGTCTGCGAACGTTAACCCGACGAGCGAACTCACTAGGTCCGTTAGTTGCTCACAATTAGACTTGGACTCTCTTCTTCTTCTTATTCTTCTTCTTTTCTATATATATATATAGATATATAGATACACATTACAAGTAGTGTATTAGGCATTAGGTCTTGTTCTCATGTCTATTATTATAAAAGTATTAAATTATTGATTTATTATTTTTACTCAGTGATTTATAGTTTGTGTATTAAATTATTATGTTTAGTATAATAATATATAATATATTAATACGTCTTATTCGGAGTGTAAGGATCTATCTTTGGATGACCTTACCAGGGGGTTAAGAAAGTCAAGGTTACGGCTAACGATTACATTAATTCTACAATAATAATAACAACAACAACAACAACGAACGGCCGGTCCATGAGAACTGGAGAAACATTTTAATTATCTAGGAATGCTGGCTGAGCGATGTGTGTATGACGTAAACAAGTAGGTACGCAATGAGCCGGTAAAGTAATTGGGATGATATAATTATCCTCGAGATGTATACTGAGATACAGTCCAGCCAACGGCAGCATCATCATCAACACTTGTAGCCATGGAAAATACATGGATCGCGCGAATTAAAATTAAAACTTGACGAAACAGCCGTGAGATTTAACGATTGTATCACTTGACATTTCACGTCTACGCTTAAGAATAAAAAAAATATACACGGTAAAAAATCAGCGGTAAGTCCGAGTGGTATAGGTGTTAAAATCAGCGGTGTTAAATTTCAACACCGAATGCGGTGTTAAAATAACGCCGCCACCGGTGTAAATATTCTAGACTGGTGTTAAAATAACTCCGCCGCCGGTGTAAATATTCTGTACCGGTGTTAAAAAAAATCCCCCGGTGTTAAAATAACGCCGCCACCGGTGTAAATATTCTAGACCGGTGTTAAAATAACGCCACCGCCGGTGTAAATATTCTGTACCAGTGTGAAAAAAAATTCCCCGGTGTTAAAATAACGCCGCCACCGGTGTAAATATTCTAGACTGGTGTTAAAATAACTCCGCCGCCGGTGTAAATATTCTGTACCAGTGTGAAAAAAAATTCCCCGGTGTTAAAATAACGCCGCCACCGGTGTAAATATTCTAGACTGGTGTTAAAATAACTCCGCCGCCGGTGTAAATATTCTGTACCAGTGTGAAAAAAAATTCCCCGGTGTTAAAATAACGCCGCCACCGGTGTAAATATTCTAGACTGGTGTTAAAATAACTCCGCCGCCGGTGTAAATATTCTGTACCAGTGTGAAAAAAAATTCCCCGGTGTTAAAATAACGCCGCCACCGGTGTAAATATTCTAGACTGGTGTTAAAATAACTCCGCCGCCGGTGTAAATATTCTGTACCGGTGTTAAAAAAAATCCCCCGGTGTTAAAATAACGCCGCCACCGGTGTAAATATTCTAGACCGGTGTTAAAATAACGCCACCGCCGGTGTAAATATTCTGTACCGGTGTTAAAAAAATTTCCCCGGTGTTAAAGTTAATACTCCAAACGGACGGAGTTTACACCGGTATTTCAACACCGCTGATTTACGCCTCCTACACCGGTGTAATTTCATTTTAACACCGCTTTTCTTACAGTGTATATATGCTTTAAAAAAACACCCGAGCTGACTGAATTCCTTCAGTTATTTATATTTATTCAAATTTAAAAATTGAATAACGCGCGTCATCGCGGTTAAGTCTGGGCTGGCGAGACGTTTGACACTTGAGCAAACCAACTATTTCTTTAAACTATTTTGTGTACGGGTGAGTCAAAGTGATAAATCATTAGATAAGACGGCGACGATTTGCACGTGGATTTTATTTATTATTTTTTGTTAATTCTTGGTTTAAAAAAAAGTTAAGTTAAAAAAAGGTATTTATAGGATGTACACAAACGAGGATTTATTCATCGGCAGTATCTATAACTCACGGTGAGCAGAAGGCTGCAAGCGATAGAAAGGTATTTACCTAATTGCGCAAAGACGCATGACTGGACTGGCGGTGTAAATTCTTGGGCGTTATCATCCACCGTCACGCCTTGGCCTTATTTTCATCCTTATTTATTTTATACAAACTATTTCACGTACGCAAGACTACTATACACTAAATAAAGGTACTCTTTACAAGATATACCTGTACCTACGTCTTCTAAGTGTTGTCTGGTGTACGTACATTGCACATACACCATATGGTAATAACGTGGCCAACGGAAATGTCAATTTTTTAAAGATCGCAATCCAATATACGTGATGTTGTTGCTGTTGTTGTTGTCGTAGTCGTAGTCGTAGTCGTCGTTTAGTTTATTTCCTTCTCTTATTGTGCCCCTGTTTCTTTAGCGGGGTTTCGCGTGTGAGACTATACCCCGATGCAGTGACGATTATACTCGTAAATCATGGACATGGGGCCAAAAGACGATTCAATGCGAGCCGGTTTCTTATTATTATTCTTCATCCACTTAAATACATTTATATATAAATATATGTGTATATATAGACGAGAAGAGAGCTATTAATCGTAGATTATTATGATTAACAATTCGACGAAATTTCATCGGGATGAAATCAATTATTTTTTATTTATAACCCCGTTTAGCCACCAATATATCTTGTTATTAAATTCTTAATATTTACTCAAATAAATCAACAAGTAGTTGGATAAAGATTTATATCGGCGTATTATCATCATCATCATCATCATGATCGTCAGAAATAGTAATTTTTTTTTCACAACGAAATATTTAATCGCGCTGAGCCAACCAGCTTACGGCTGCTGGGAAGAATCAGTGAAACCCATAGAAAAAAATATATAAATATATATAAAATATGTATAAAAAATACATTTTTGATGACTAACTTTTGGCCCATTTTCGTATATATTAATATGATGACATGATAAAAATAAAATATATATTTAATATATTTTTTTTGGAGTGTGAATGTAGCAGACATTAGACAAATTTAAAATTATAAATAAATAGAGTAAATAATTAATAAAATAAAATTTCAAAAAAATGCGCATTTAAAAAATTTTAAAATTAATAAGTGCATTTTTTACAAATATTATTTTTTTAATTATTTACACGCAGAGAAATTTTTAGAAAAAATATGTAAATTTTCCTCATACGCATTGTAAAATATATTACTTGATAACATGTAAATGAAGTGCAATTTCTATCAACAACATGGTAAAAATTTAGTTACTGGCTAGATGTCCTTACAGTACCAAATTTATGGGTAATTTATACTCATAAGTTCTATGCGTGTACTCAATTTATTTATAATTTAAAATTTCCCTCATTAAACAACTGAATTCAAGCGAATTAAAAATTTTAATTCTGCTCAATTCTTTCGAATTCTGCAAAACAGAATTAAACAATTGAAAATTTCAATTCTGTTAAATTCGGTAAGAAAGAATTTAAAAGAATTCAAGGATTATTTTCGAATTAAACAGAATAAAACCGATTTAAAAATTTAGAATCTGTTTTTATTCAGTTTAATTCGGAGTCAGAACCAAAAATTTGAGAATTAATCAGAATTAAACCGAATAGAATTATTTAAATTCTTTTCACTTTGAATAATTTCTGATTTTCCCGCCGAATTAGACAGAATTCTTTTTTAAGTTAGGTACCGAATTAACAGAATTTATCTTAGTTATATAGACTTAAAAATTCAATTCTGTTCAATTCGATCGAATTCAGTTTAATCAGAGTTGTCTGATGTCTGCTACATTCACACTCATATTTTTTTATATTTTCTTACCGATATTTTTAATACATTTAAATTACATTCAAAATATATACGAAAATCGGCAAAAAGTTAGCTATTAAATATATATATTTTTATGGGGGTAAAAGCTCAGCTGGTATTCAGATACATATATAAATAAAAGTAATAAAAATTTCCAGTAACGATGATAATAACTCACAATTTTCGGAATAATAACTTCCGGATAATTTTTTTCTCGCAATACCCTATTGACTTTATCGGTTCGATTACATCGTTCCGCTTAATCGCGGCCGTTCAATTCAAAGAGGATTAATCAATCAATTTAATTATATTTTATCGAGTTCTCACGCTTACACGCTCAGAAATATTCACATGGTCAAACTAATTTGTTACTTGGCTCTGGGATTTATTTCATTTATCATTATCATTATATTTTCCGTCTCCATGTGAGTATCTCCCGTTTATAAGTAAGCAATAAAAATCTAAAAACTGATAAAAAGACGTTAAAAAATATCGTTGGGAAATAGTTATTGGCGAATTAAATCAATGGGTTCACTTTCACTTCAGGTAATATTAATTTAATTGATATAAGCAAGAGCTCGATGACTGTTTTCACATTTTTTTTACCTTTATTTATTTTTATTTTTTAAATTGATCACGATGTCTTGAACAACTGCTTCAATATAAAAAAATATTAAACTGGTTCTCGGGAATCGTTCAACTTGAATTTATTTACGATTTAACGTTGATCCTCAAAGAATATTAACTACCATTGAATCATTTATTTATTATTTATTATTTTTTAAAAAAGATTTTAAAATAACGTTTATGCGAATTGGAAAGTCGGTGAATGAATTTAAAAAAAAAAAAATAAAAAGCTGATAATTTAATGCCCGATTGACATTCGCGAGGTGTCAGCTGCCATGAATAATATCTACTTAATAAGTCACGATGACGTTTTTATAATCATGCTCGCTAATAACTTGGCATTGTACTGCATCAATAATAACAACAACAAAAAATAATAATACAGTAGAACCTTGATAACTCAAACCTCGGTAAGTTCAAAACCTCTGTAACTTAAAAATTTTTTTGGTTCCTTTCCTTGCCAACCTACACGGAAAAAAATAAATAGTAAATGCAACATGATGCAGTCGAGGTAAATAAACATGATGAAATCATGTTGCATTCACATGATTTGTCATGTTTTGGCTACATGACAATCATGTTGCGGTAGCATGAGAAAAATCATGTGGCAGCAACATGATTTTCATGTAGCCTTAATAGCATAAAATTAAGCTGCAACAACTAAATATTTATGCTTCAGAAAAATTATTTATCATCAAATTAAATCATTTGTACATTATATTTTTGCTTAAGGGGTTAGGGGTAGTCAGGATTTTCAAAAAATCGATTTTTTGCTTGATTGTTATCATGCTTGATGAAAATCATGTTGCTGCCAGATGATTTTTCTCATGTTACCGCAACATGATTATCAGTAGCCGAAACATGACAAATCATGTGGATGAAACATGATTTCATCATGTTTATTTACCAAGACTGCATCATGTTGCATTTACTAATTATTTTTTTCCGTGTAAAACCTCTATTACTTAAAATACAAAACCTCGATAACTTAAACAAATATTTTGAACATTGCCCTCGATAATTTAAAATAATATTTTGGTGAACTCCATAACTTAAAGTATTATCAGTGAGTCATCGTACTGAGTATGTATACAAACAAAAAATTTTGCCAAAAGCTTAATTTATTTTCACTTTAGTCTTTCACTAAATCTCTTAACGTATAGTTAAGAGATTTAGTTAAGTATAGTTGTACGCAAAAAAAATTAATTAACAGGTCCAAAGAAAATGAAATGAAACGGAAATTAAAAACTTTAACATATTCTGATTTGAGAGCGATTGAAGCTGTGAAAAGTGGTCATTGGAGAAAACCGTTGAAACTCAAGAAGATGATAATGTCGTTTGGAATAAATACATGGCTGAGTTCCAGCCTGTGGAATCTCAAAAATGCATGAAACAAAAGAAAATTACTGACTTTTTCTTGAAGAATTGAATTTACTTAAAGAAATACAGAAATAAATGGAAATTTATGTCACTTCTATTGAATTAAATGTATCTTCTTTTACTCAAGTTTCAAAAATCGATAAACTTCGTTAAGTTAAAAATTTTAATTCTGTTATATTCTGTCGAATTCTGCAAAACAGAATTGAAAATTTGAATTTAAATTAAACAGAATAAAATCGATTTAAAAATTTCAAATTTGTTTTAATTCAGTTTAATTCAGATTCAGAACCAGAAATTGGAGAATTGTTTTCGAATTCATCAGAATGAAACCGAATAGAATTATGTAAATTCGTTTTAATTTCGACAAATTCTGGTTTTCCTGCCGAATTAGACAGAATTAATTTTTAAGTTAGGTACCGAATTAACAGAATTTATCTGAATGAAATAGAATTGAAAATTTAATTCTGTTTAATTCGATCGAATTCAGTTGTTTAATCAGGGTTCCCTTGAATTTTAACTTATCGAGGTTCTACTGTAATATGATGAATATTTGATAAAATAGATGGAATCTTTTAATCGTAAAATGAATCCATGTTTTCACTGCAATCAATTTCTCAGTTGTTGCGGTACATGGAACTAGTAATCGGTGGTGCTGCTGATGATGATGATTATGATGATGATGGTGAAGACAAGAGGCATGATCGAATGTTAATAGGAAAACATGAGGCTCTATTGGTTTAGCTCATAGAAAATAAATCTCTCTATAGACAGCAGCCCGATATTTTATCCCCGGTTTATGTACCCATGACGATATCTCTTGATGCTCGTTACCATTTTCCAGCCCATGCCGAGAGTAGTGTAGAGTAGAGACCAAATAAAATAGACCCAGCTATTCTGAGATTATCACAAGATAACAATCTCAAGAGGTGCAGCAGCCAGCAGTGGAATTATTGTTACGAGCTTCGGTAACATGGAAAGCAATTCTCGTGTCTACCCAGCAGCAGCATCATCCGCCATATAAATTCTTTATATCATTTTTAAAAACTAATTTCTATCTAAAAAATCCACGTCCATGTAAGCCTGTATATTTGTATATATACGTAGATATATAGTTCGGGAGGGTAGAGATCTTTATTTTATTGCAAATCGAATCATATCTCAGGTGGAACAAGGAAATAATCTCACGATGGGAAATTCCCAAGATTGCCAATTGCCGTATTTCGTCTAGTCCATTGTTTAGTTCTTGTGTTCACTTTCTCAATATAATTCCTCTAGTGCACTGTCGCAACATAACTCTATTCGCGTGTAAAAATATCACCTGTCTGTCTGCTGATTAATGCTCCCAGATTCTCAACAATATCTGGAGATTATTTTTCAACTCCTACTTGCCCTGTAAGCCAGCAAAAAATATAAAGAAAAGAAAACAAACAGTCTCTACTCCACCTTTCCCTGGTATCAATTCTGATACATATTTAGTCCCACTACGCACACACTCTCCGGCTTCGCTCCTGGTATTATTACCCTCCATATTATAGATACTAGAAAGTACATCGGTTCTTTAGTCTTAGTCAGTGGATCGTGGATTTAAAATAACAACCAACAAACCGTTTATTTTAGTGCTCATCAGTAAGTGAATTACTGGCGGCTAATAAAACCTAGAAACTGAACAAATATTTTCTCATGTTACCAGTTCCTGGTATTCGTTCTGTGGATTCAGCAAAAGACAGTATTTTGCGGCAGTCACGTACGCAAACGATTTAGAAAGTCCAACAATCATATTCCGACAGAATCATTACGGATCATTCCATACGTAGATATATGATATTATAAATATAAATATATATAAATGCGATACGCGATCGCGAGAGTGATGTATGTGAGAGTTTGCTAGTCAATGATGCACTTATCCTCAGTACGTGCTCACGCGTGTCTATCTAATAGATCCAGCTAAATTGTTATCGGCAGGCATAGCAGGGAAACTCTGTAAGAAGAAAAGGAAGAGAAAGAAGAAGAGGAAGAAGCGTGTACGCGTGTAGCCACGTAATTATATGAGGGTATATATATCGGTATATGCAAACGGGTGAAGGTGCGTAAATCCCCAGCATAGTGCTGCAGTATAGTACCGGAGAGTCTCATAGCTCTCAGGAACCTCTCGGGGAGAATAAGAATAAGAAGAAAAAGAACCACGAGATTCTCTTCTATTTATCTCTTTTCACTCAGTGCACTATGCTAGCTGTATACAGCTCAGCACAGAACAGAACAGTACAGTACACTAAGCAGAGAGGATATTGGCTAATCGCAAACACGAATCTCGCGTCTTGCGGCTGGCGTTGTTTCTTTATATATATTACGACTAGTCTTTCACGTTTAACACAGGGTTAAAAGATACCAGTCGACTTCTATTAATGTCCGTGTCAATGAAGCACCAACTTCAGCCTCTGCCACGCCAGGGCTTCTTGATCGATAATAATAATTTTAAAAAGCTGGATGATGTATCCTCGGATGGAGGAGCAGATCTATGTCTGTTCATTCACAAGTATCCTCATACTCATACTCATACTCATACTTATGGTCTGGGTGATGGTGATTGAGTAAAAATGAAACCGCAGTAACTTACCCACGCACTACTGTGTACATAAGTTAGACTGCTGCGAATCCCATGGTACTTTTTATTATTATTTTTATAAATTTTATGTCTTTCTCCGGCAAAGTTTCCTTGAGCAAAGTTGCCAACGTTGCAAGCCTTTTCCAGTTCACGAGCGTGGCATACCAATTGCTCTTACGCGCATAACTACGTGTGCATACCTCAGCCAATACCAGAGACATGCTGTATAGTGCTTTCCATGTACCTGGAGACCCTTTTTCCGCGTTTATTCCCTACTGATGCTGATGCCGTCTTGCTGTCTTCCTGCCAATATTTTTTTTATTCATTTTATTTTACTTTATTCTTTTTTCTGTCTACATCCACAATAATACTGCTCAGCTAAGCCACCTTTTCCTGGCTTGTGTACTTACTCACTGTTATATTTAAATTGTATATTTATTTATTCATTTATCGTCGGTACATTAATAATGAGTGTGCAAATTATAATGCCCGGTTTGTCGGTTGGCATTCGACTGGGTGGGAGTAAACCAAGGAGTCGAGTTAAGCTCTATAAGCTTAAGCTGTCTTAAACGCAGCACGTAGGTAATAATAATCGAAACCGGTGTGAAGTAACTCGGAAGGTGCCTGAGGATGAAAGAGTGACGAAATCCTTTAACTCGCCTTCGTTCATTCGCGGTCGTTTCAATCCACTCACGCACATTCACAAACACCGATCCGCAAATATAACGTTTAGTTGCTGTAAATGTATATATATATATATAGATATATATGTACATATATACTGCAAAGCATGTCTGATAATATAGGATGCAATAGAGCGTGCAATAACGCAGCTCTTTCTCCGTCTCTCACTCGGCGCATTATATTCCTTCAGCACCATCAGCTCGATCTCGTGCCGCGCAAAGTGGATAAAGTCGATAGAGAGTGTAGTGTGCAACTTACCCACGCACCAGATATCTACAGCTCAAGCTAACCACTGAATCGGTGAGCAATCGTCCATGTGCCAGCATCTTTCAAAATAAAACCGATCCGAGCCTTTTCGGTCCACGTTTGCATACCGACTGCATTCATACCTTCATTACTTACTACTTACTACACAAACTTACCCTACATACCCAAAAGACCTGCCGATCCCATGGATCACTGAAAGCTAAAAATATATGTATGTACATTAGGGTGAGCCAAAAACACCAACCTATCGAATTTACGTCTTAAAAAGGACCTATATATAGAGAAAAAAATTCTCCCATTGGGCAAAATTTTTAGTTCAATTTGAAAAGGTGTCAAAAGCCATTTCAAATTTCCCATTTAAATAACATGCAAAAAAATTTTTTTTGATTAAAAATATTATAACTTTTGAACCGTGTGAGACAAAAATTCGGCTCTAGAATATTCTTGTAGGGAATTAAATGTCTTTAAAAAAAGTCCTGGGAGTGGAATTTGTAAACTTGATATTTCGTATACTAACAGGCTATCAAAGTCTAGAGTAAACAGAATCATACAAATTTAAGGCTTTATTATTAAAAATACCAATACTACGAGAAAATTTGTTCTACATGTAGTGCGATGAAACCACCAACAATATCCACGTTGTAACAAATAATATTTTGTTATCGATCACAATAAAAGAAAAGTATTTGGAAAATCAAAATAAAGCCTTAAATTTGTATGATTCTGTTTACTCTAGACTTTGATAGCCTGTTAGTATACGAAATATCAAGTTTACAAATTCGACTCCAAGGACTTTCTTTTAAGAAATTTAATGCCCTACAAGAACATTCTAGAGCCGAATTTTTGTCTCACATGGTTCAAAAGTTATAATATTTTTAATAAAAAAAAATTTTTTTGCATGTTATTTAAATGGGAAATTTGAAATGGCTTTTGACACCTTTTAAAATTGAGCTAAAAATTTTGCCCAATGGGAGATTTTTTTCTCAATATATAGGTCCTTTTTAAGACGTAATTTCGATAGGTTGGTTTTTTTGGCTCACCCTAATGTACATATATATACAGAAATATGTGACCGTTTGTAGATTAGGTGGATGTGTGTCAGGGAAAGTAACCGGTGGATGTTAAAATTTTTAGTATGGACAGAACTCTCGAGACTGATAAACCGTCGAGCTCATCATAATAATAATAATAATAATAATAATAATAATAATAATAATAATAATAATAATAATAATAATTACAGTCGGTCGCTGAAAAGTCAAAAGTCACAGCTCTCCAATTAATTACTCTCACTTGACGGTTGACGCATTATTACATCGTCCATATAGAGACCTTCGGGCAAAAGTTTAAGTATGAGTCTGATGCATGAGAGGACGTACGAGTTGCAAGCAAGATCCGAGAGTAAAGTGATGAAAAGTTTAATCAACAGGTCGTTCCCGTGTCTGTGTCTGGGTCTTTGTGTTTTCGGGTCAAGATACTCTCTCTTTATGTCAATATTTAACCAGTACAGCGAATTCCATCTTACATCCATCGGTTATATATTACTCGACGGAATGGCAGCAGCAACCTTCTCCTCGTCTAGTACCAACTACCTCTCGTGTTGAGAAACCGTGTTGTTATTTATTATTATTAACAATTGATGTATCGATATATCACACACAAACTTATAAATATATATAAATACATATATGTATGCATTACTACGTGTAACCGTTGGCACGTATATACATACACCCGATAAGTAGTTGGACTATTTGGAAACCTGTTGCTGAAGGAAACACTCATGTAGAATTGTTTGGTCGAGTAGTGGAATGTGCAACCTGATGTATACTTTTACCAACTCGGAGTATAATCTCAGCAAATCCTTTCGGGCAATAATACTTATATACCAGCCCGATCTATTCTCACGACTGTAATAATAACAACACGCGGAATATTCGATCTGCTAACCGACAAAATCTTATTTATCCTTCCCTCGTTCTCTTTCTCCTTCTCGGGCGTTTTTATTAAAGAGGTGATGGATAATAAACACAAAGATTAATATATACTTGGGCCTCATATATGTATGTATGGCACCTGCAACCTGGCAATTCCTCTCTACTTGACCTTCTCTTCCCTCACCTCGCCGATAAAGGAATGCGACAAGCTTTAGTACTATCCTGCGTACTCTCTCTTGCTCTGCGCACATACACTGAGAGTAACTCTCGCGAATCGAGCAGATCGAGGACGTAGAGCTCCACTAGCTCAGCCTCCTAGGCGGCGGCCTAAAGGCTGTTTTACATATTCTCTATCCTCTGTCTAGCCGGGGGTTCTCAACTCCGCCGGCTCTAGGAGTTCAAGGGACTCTGATGACCACCTTCACCCATTACATGCGTCGTCCAGGAAGGTCGTACGTAATAATACAACAGCCTTTACAATGGACACGAGCCCAGCCTGCCGGTTGCTCGCCACTACCAGCCAGTAGTTGTAGATAATCACCT
Organism: Microplitis mediator; assembly: GCF_029852145.1. Lineage (NCBI taxonomy): Eukaryota > Metazoa > Arthropoda > Insecta > Hymenoptera > Braconidae > Microplitis > Microplitis mediator. The sequence goes on from NC_079969.1 coordinate 22,427,480, forward strand.
GGTAAAGACATGCTGTTGTCTATTTACGATCGATTGACCCGTGTGTGACACGTTCCTCATTAATTGCCGCCCACGTTACACATAATACAACCTGCAGCCAACCACCGGGTCCTCATTATCATAGATTAACCCTTCCCTCGGTAAATTGCTATCTCGATAATTAGATGAATAATCAACTTGTTAATTTTACCCGCGATATTATAATAAATAAATTAGTTGACCAGGGAGTGGATGCAATAATCTATCGGGTATTCGCCTAAGGTCCATGCTGTTCCACGGAATGCGGTTGCGACCGTTGCAGCAGCAGCAACAGCACCAGAAGGAACAAAGCGAAAGTAAGTCGCGATCGCGGCCGCCTTTGCTTCCTATCCCTCTTCCTCTTCTTCGTTTGCTCTTCTTTACTCTTTGGACGCACACTCTGTACATATATTTATAATATATATATATACCGAAAGCAAGTATCCTATTCGCGGATCATAGATCTCGGAAGTTTTTAAAAATTTAAATGCTGCAGTTGATCCTGGGCTCGTGTGTGAGCGGAATGAGCTCAGATGTGTTGGTACATATGGTGGTTTCATCTGTCGCGGTGTAAGCGGCTCAAGCCAATTGGACCCGTGGGACCGTGACCTTGGCCCAGGATCGTGTACGTCGATTCGATATATCTCGCTTCCAAGTCCCCAATACGGTATTTTCTTTACGGGGTCAGCGTCAGTCCTGAGAACTCTCTTTTCTTCCCTTACTCTCTTTCACTATCTCCCGTGGACTTGTATCACTAAATTAATATAGCCATACATTTATTCTTTATTCGATTATTTATTTCCCCCTTTTTTCAACCCAGCATTAATTTTTTCATCCTCCCTGGCCTTCAGCAAATCTACCACGCATTACTACCGCGGACTATACTCCACAGTTAATTGGGTCTTTAATTAGACATTTTATGACGTTATTATCAACAACAAAAACTCGTTCTCGAGAGCTTATAATCGGCTTTCCGCTGATTCCTGGATCACTTAAAGTTTCATGTTAATTGATAGAATTATATTTATTTTTTATCCACACTAAAGTTAATTCACAAATTACCAGATTAACCATGACCATATCGCCCGTTTCATAAACTCCATACCTTTATTTACAATTATTGTTAAGCTGTAAAAAAATTTCCGAGTGAACGTGAATTAAATCCGGAGTGAAATTTACTCCGAATCGGAGTGAATGCAGATTTAAATAAAATCCAGATGACTCCGAAATCACTCATCTGAAAAAACAAACTCCCTATTCACTCCTCGGCTGTCAATTTTCAAAACACAGTACGAGACAAATTTTTCCAAATCGATCTTTTAGTATTTTTAGTTGCATGGAGTCTTGTAGATATCATTCAATATATATTAGGGTGGTCGTTCAAAATTAAATTTTCTCAGGCGCCCCATAAAAAGCTTCTTTTTAGTGAAAAAATACCCGGGAAATTTGGTTTTTTCGTTTTAAGTAAAAAGAACACGTGCCTCAGGACGATCAAAGTTCATTTTTCGATGCAATCGCGGTTTTTTTTAAATATCTCATTAAATATGCAGATTAAAGGAAAAAATCTTAAGAACAATTTTGTAGGAAATTAAATTCTTGACAAAAAAGGTGATTTTCATTTTTTTTATAAAATGTGTATTTATGAAGATATATTCAAAAAACATTTTTTAGATCTGATGAATTGGACATTTTGAGGATTACAAATTTTGAAAATAAAATTTTTCTAAGTATATAGAAACTATAACAAGGATTAATGATTAATATGTTACGAGTTACGAAGTTGTCTATATTTAAGGAAAAACGTCATTTTTGACATTCGTTATCCTTAAAACGCTCAATTGATAAGATCTAAAAAAGTTTTTTTAAAATATCTTCATAAATACACATTTTATAAAAAAAATGAACACGACCTTTTTTGTCGAGAATTCAATTTTCTACAAAATTGTTCCTATGATTTTTTCCTTTAATCTGCATATTTCATGAGATATTTAAAAAAAACCGCAATTGCATCGAAAAATAAACTTTGATCGTCCTGCGGCACGTGTTCTTTTTACTTAAAAAAAAAACCAAATTCCCCAGGTATTTTTTCACTAAAAAGAAGCTTTTTATGGGGCGTCTGAGAAAATTTAATTTTTAACGACCACCCTAATATATATTTCAAAAATTTTATTGTCGTCAGTTACTGTGTTTTGAAATTGGGCAGCCGTCCTTACGCGGAGAGATTTTTTGTCTAATCTTCAAGAATTTGAATTTAAATAAAATCCGCAATCACTCCCGATTTTGTGCAGTGTAAAAATTTTTTTTCAAACTCTTGACTTTCGCTACGTGAAAGGATGCGACCAGTTTTCCATTGTGAAGAGAAAAGATACATATCACTTCACGCATCAGGATTATTTGATTATCAGAACGTATACTCTTATCCATAAATATATTAGTAAATTATAAAATTATACTTTCATAATTATCCACGAGCCACAGCGGAAAAAAATAAAAATCAGGCTTTAAATTATTAATATAAATATTTAAATAAAATGAAAACAAGTCGAAAAGTAAATTAAACTCTTCATTAATTGCATTAAGGATTGCAATAAGACCGGGGAAGACTCTTCCACACGCACACGTGTCTCTGCAAACTTGATCCATATTCACATATAATTAATCTTACAATCCGCTTCATTAATCTTCTCGGGACTTAGTAATCATCATCTTGGTGTAAAAAAATAAAACGCCTTATACACGCTCACACTTGGTTACATTGACAGACAAATATAAATATATATAACACCGGCAATTAAAATAATAATTAAATTCCTGGTCGTCGTAGAATAATTTAATGTGGCCAGCTCTGGAGCGAAGCCTGGTATGATATCGCCGGGTTCTCCAGCAAATGAAACGTGTTAATCGGAACGTATCGATCCCAGATCTCGATTGCTCGTCTCTTGGCTGTAGGTCGAAAAATCATGAACAAGCTTTGCCTGATACCAGCGAGGAGAGACAATTCTCCATCATCAGACATATATATGTTGCTTTTAATGTGTTCTCTACTGTCATGTTACTTTTATACTGCTATCCTCTCTTTATATATAGATATATATATATTATAGCTGATGTATAACTCTTGTATTATATTTGTTGTTGTTGTTGTTGTTGGAGAAGTATACAGAACATACCCCATGTGCTCACGATGATAAGAGACTCGTGGAATAAATAAAAAATAAATAAATATATCTAGGATGGTATATATATAAATATATATGTACTCTATAACGTATTGCCATATTGCCTCGCACGCTAGACTGATTATCTTGGGCGGTACGTTTCCGTGGCGTTAATTGGTACGGAGAAATCTACCAAGTCTTCATTTATACATTCCGTAAGTAAGGCGCATGATATTGCAATAACTCGAGTATACATATATATATAAATATATGTATGTGTGTATGTATATGTATATGATAGCGACGTTGATGGTAAAAAATAACGTTAGGGTGTAGGAATTTCACTGGATTTAAATAATATTTTGTTATTGTATGCCGTAAAAAATATTAATATACCTATTAATATGTATTTTATATTCTATATTATATAGTACATATTTTATATTGTGATTATTATTATTTTTTCTCAGACACTTTGTATTCCGCGGGATTATTGTTATTTTATAACCGATGAAGCTTGGATGTTTATTCACAGACTTTAACAAATAAAAAATTGTATGTATATATGTTTACAATATATATATGTGTATAGATAAACGCACTTCTAATGTGTAGAGCGCGACTTGTACCGGTGCTTTCGCTCGAGTTTTAGTTTTAATTAACGAGCCCGAGTCTCACGAAGTCTACGAACTTCCCTGAGAACTTTAGCCACGAGAAAAAATTTATAAGTTTGTTTGCACGATTTTTAATTTTCCAAAATCTTGGTTTCTTCTTTCGTTGATTTTATAAATTTAATTAATTAAAATATTTTCATAGAAATTGACAGTAAAAAATTGCCAATTAAAATTTATATAATAATTTTATATCAAACATTTCTAAAGAATTGGAAAAAAAAAAAATGTTTTTATTTCAATTCCTAACTTACAGAGGTTTCCGGTATGAAAATAAAATGTATGGTCAAAATGTATGTAAAAATATATGATAAAAATATCAGAAAATATATGTGGCCAATTTAATTATATTTTCTGATATATTTTTTTTTATATTAAAAAGTATGATATTCATCATATACAAGTCCGTATATGTTTAGCATATATAAAATATATATGTCAATCATATACAAAAAATATATTTTTATCATATATGAAAATATATATTCTTGTCATATACGAAAACTATATTTTTATCATACATAAAAATATATATTTCTATCATATACGAAAAATATATTCTGATCATATATAAAAACATATATTTATATTGTGTATGGAAAAAAAAAGTTTCTTATTCGTATGACTAACTGCAATTAAATTAGATATAAATTTTAATATACTCTTTGAATTGCAGTTAAAATTTTCAAAATTAGTTAATTTGATGCGAATATATATACCCATATACATATACATACACCGAATAAAATATATGCTTAAATATAACAAAGAAAATATATGTTGCCATATATAATATAAATTACATGCTACCATATATTTCATTTCATATAAAAATTTTGTATTTTTTGAATATAAAAGGAAATATATCAATGAGCAAGATCACGTCAAGTGGACCCCCCATTTTCCACTTGGTCATGAAAATTAAGTCTATGTATTTTTTTCGTATGTAGTCACTATGAAAAATTAATCCCTCAAACGATTTTTCAAAATTTTCATTTTAACAACAATTTTTTTTACAATAAAAATTTTGAGTACTTTTAATTAAAAAATAGATTCCAAAACAACCGTTAAAGATAAATTAATAAAATTTCCAGGATTTATTGTCGAATATCTATATTTTATAAAAATATTAATAGCATAAAATTATTTGTTTATTATCCCATTGTTAATTAACTTTTAAGTAAACAAATGAAAATTTCATTGACTTCTCCCTCAAAAAATGAAACTTTTTTTCATGGGTTACATGCGTTTATTATTAAAGTTTAAGATCCCAAAAGAAAATTTGAGTGCTCGTGATTAATTTAAACAATATGAATTTATTTATCACCGCGCGCCGGTCGCTGAGCGTTCTCAATACAGTGCGCGGCCGAGCGTCTCAAGCTCTACTGCAGCTTTGGTTAGTCATGATTGAAAGTAACATTTAAAAATATTATTACTAAACAAACTTTATTTTTTTTAAACAATATCATGATTAATACAATAAAATAAATTTTTATTATTAAACTGAAACAGGGAAAACTAACTGATAATGAAGTTCAATTATTAGATAGTTTTTCCTGATTATTCACGGAAAGAAAATTATGGGAAGTTTTCCTATGCATTATGGGAATGGTTCCCATAATGGTATGGGAATAGTACCTATACTACTATAGGAATGGTTCCCATATATTATGGAAACCATCCCCATAATAGTATGAGAATAGTTCCCATACTATTATGGGAATGGTTCCCATAATGATATGGAAACTATTCCCATAATGGTATGGGAATCATTCTCATACTATTATGGGAATGGTTCCCATATTGGTATAGGAACTATTCCTATAATATTATGGGAACTATCCCTATAATATCATAAAATTTTTTTTTTTGCCCAATAGTGTAGAAATTTCCCAAAATTTGAATTTTCTTGAATGTTTTGTGCTGACAAAAAATTCTTGTTAAAAATTTTAATGTTTTTTTGCCGAATACGATTTTTTTTTTCAATGTTTGAATTTTTGTTTTTATGTTTAATAATATTTCTGTGTATTGTAAAAGTGATTACCACACTTCTTTAAGTTAATTTTTTCATGATAATATGGGAACCATTCCCATAATATTAGAGGAATGGTTCCTATAATAGTATGGGAACTATTCCCATAATATTATGGGATTGATTCCCATAATGTTATACGAACCATTCCAATTGCATTATGGGAATCATTCCCATAATATTATGGGAATAGTTCCCATACTATTATAGGAACCATTCCCATAATATTATGGAAAAGGTTCCTATAATTTATGGAAATGGTTCCTATAAATTATAGGAACCATTCCCATAAATTATAGAAATGATTCCCATAATATTATAGAAAGTATTCCTATAAATTATAGGAACCATTCCTATAATTATAGGAACCATTCCTATAGTGTTATGGGTATCATTCCCATAATTATAGGAACTATCCCTATAATTATGGGAAACATTCCTATAATTATAGGAACCGCTCCCATAATTTATGGTCGTAATTCCTATGATGGTATAGGAAAAAATTTCACAAAATTATGGGAACCGCTGCCATAATTTTCTTTCCGTGTTGGTTAATAAATAATTAATTTATTATTTATTAGATAATAATAATTTCTAAGTTATTATTGATTAATAATTAAGTTTAGTTATATGTCAGTTTTCCATGATTATTGTTTAATAAATAATTAATGTATCAATAATTACTTGATAATAATTTATAAATTATTATTAATTAATAATTAAGTTTAGGTATTACTTATTTTTGCCTGATTATTATTTAATAAATAATTAATGTGTTAATAATCACTCAATAATAATTTCTAAATTATTATTTATTAATAATAAATTTAATTATTAGTTTGTTTTCTCTGTTTCAGTTTAATAATAAAAAATTATTTTATTGTATTAATCATGATATTGTTAAAAAAAAAATAAAATTTGTTTAGTAATAATATTTTTAAATGTTACTTTCAATCATGACTAACCAAAGCTGCAGTAGAGCTTGAGACGCTCGGCCGCGCACTGTATTGAGAACGCTCAGCGACCGGCGCGCGGTGATAAATAAATTCATATTGTTTAAATTAATCACGAGCACTCAAATTTTCTTTTGGGATCTTAAACTTTAATAATAAACGCATGTAACCCATGAAAAAAAGTTTCATTTTTTGAGGGAGAAGTCAATGAAATTTTCATTTGTTTACTTAAAAGTTAATTAACAATGGGATAATAAACAAATAATTTTATGCTATTAATATTTTTATAAAATATAGATATTCGACAATAAATCCTGGAAATTTTATTAATTTATCTTTAACGGTTGTTTTGGAATCTATTTTTTAATTAAAAGTACTCAAAATTTTTATTGTAAAAAAAATTGTTGTTAAAATGAAAATTTTGAAAAATCGTTTGAGGGATTAATTTTTCATAGTGACTACATACGAAAAAAATACATAGACTTAATTTTCATGACCAAGTGGAAAATGGGGGGTCCACTTGACGTGATCTTGCTCAATACAATATATTATAAGGTAAATGTAAATGTATATATAGCTTAATATAAAAAACATATGTTACATATATGGAATACATATATTTACTACTGTATATAATTTTATATTAAATCGGCCAAAATCTCTATATGATTTTTTATAATATACAATATAATATATCATATATTTTTTTGTTGCAAACATATATGATTTTATACATTTTAACCATATATTTTTTTTTTTTCATACGGGTGCAATTAAAATTTAAAATTCTGCTAGTGAAATAATTGGGTTGTAAAAAAAATTTGAATCGCAAATTTTGAAAATTGAAATAATATCAATAGAATTAAATAGTAAGTCGAGGAAGTGATTCGAGATGGCTATTATAGGGTACGTTTTTTTTTACTTTCTAACAATATCCTTGGTAACAATCGTCGGATAATTTGAAACGCGATGACGGCTATTGAATTGTCAATGAAAAAGAAAGTCATTTAATTTGTTATTCATGCGCGTTGTTTTTTATTTTTATTATCATCATCATCATTATTATCGTTGTTGTTGTTATTTATTATTTTAAAAGTTTATTGTCTGTGACCGCAAGACGAATTAGCGTTTGAAGAAAACGCTGACATAACATTATTTAAAAACATTATTAATTTATCGGCGCAACAATAAAAAATTAATTGACGAATATAAGGGGCCTTTCAATAGCAAGAATGATGATTAGCTCAAATACTTTACAATCATTAGCTTTATAATATAATGAGCCGAGGGTTAGAAGAATTTATTTTAGAGTATCTCTAAGGAATGACAGGAGTTGGCTTCAGTCCAACGGGTGGGGTCGGGCAAAAAATTTTAGCAAGAGAATGGCAACTTTCGAATGTCGCGGGAATTATTATGTTCCCGGTGCTGATGCTGTTGCTGTCAAGGAACCGGCGAATGAGCAAGAAAGAGAGCCGATTTATCAGCCAAGAGAGACCCCGCATGAAAATACCATATATGAATCGTTTATTTGAGAAACCCCATAAGTCATGTTTTTTACGAAATTGGGTTTTTTGCATTTTTGGGTTCTTTGGATGTCCCTCCATAGAAATCGATCAAAATATGCATCAAATCAGCGTTTAAAAAAAAATTAACGGGGTGACAGCAATTTCATTTAATTGAGAAACCCCATCAGTCAATGACTCAAATAAACATATGCAGTTTTAGTTTTACAGAAATCATTTTTTTTTTTTTAATTTAAAATTCGCGCTTTTTTGGAAAATTAATTTCAAATGTTGTTTTATTGTTGACTGTTATATGGCTAATTAAAATGTTTAAATTAATTATAATTTTTTGTAATTTCTAAGTTTCAGAGTTCAAATACATATTTGATACTTCATTCTATCAGTCTAATAAATGATTTGAGTGGAAACATCACTCTAAAACCAAGTGTGTTACAATTGTATTATTTTAACACATATTAAATGTGTTCTATGTTTAAAGCCATAAACAAAACTATAGTTTTTTGTAGTCACTTAAAACACGTTTCAGGGTGTGTTAAAAATCTACAGATTGCTTGTGGCGTTTCAATGTTATTCGATAAGTGTGTTGATTTCAAATACACACTTAGTTTTAGAGTGTATATAAAAAAACAATGATTTTATAACTTTTTTTTACGTTTGGTTGAGAAATCTCATAAGTCAATCAATTTTGAATAATTTTTTTAAGTAGTTTCAGTTCAAAAATTAAATTTTTCTTGTTGGAATCTTTTTCAGAGACGCTAACTTTATTGTATTCAATTATTTACTGATTATTTTAATGTCAAGTTTTTCCAAAAAAATGTTTTTTGTGTTTCCTGAAAAATTTTGTTTTCTTGACTGATGGGTTTCTCAAATAAACGATTCATATGATAAATATATATGGAAAAATATATAATCAATATGGGACCACATAAGTGGCCAAGAACGATATATATTTTCTTATATATAATATAGTATATTTTAAAATAATTAATTATAGACGTAAGTTTATAAGTTAATACATGTATTATATATATTTATAATCATATATGCAAACTTATAAGTTAGCACATATATGTATTACATATATTGATAATTATATATGTAAATTTGTAAGCTAGCACACATATTTATAGATATTTTGAACACAATGTTTGAATCTTATAACAGAGAGAGAAAGACAGAAAAGAATAGATTTTATTTATTCTTACATATATGGGAGACTTATATGGTTCTATATATCGAAAAATATACAAAAATTTATAACGTTAAATACATGGTACATATATCGTGCCATATAATGATGAATTATATATGCATTCTTATTTGTTTCCATATATAAATAACATTTATTTTTGAATATACTAAAATTATAAGTTTTCAAATATATAAATAATATATTGAAGTTATACGGAAATATATGAAATCATATAAGAGAAAACATATATAGAAATATACTAAAATCGGCCAAAATCTATATGTAGTTCGATATAAGATTTCATGTATTGTCACATATATATTTATATCTGTAACATATATTTTTTAATATATGTTTACCATATATATTTTCATGCGGGACTACAGGTGGTTTTGCTTGATCCGCCGCCCGAGAAAAGAGAACTCATCTTCTCAAGCTCTTCCATATTCAGTATACATAAATATATATGTGGGATTCGCCGGTTTCTTGACAGCGTGTACGCCAGTGAAACAAGTGTGTCTTCCCTTGGGCATATCACCTTATCTGGGTCATACAGACGCGTATTAATACTCGACGAAAGTCCCAAGTTTTAGCCCCGGGCATAATTTAATGTTCGATTGACCGGAGAAAGACTTTCCTTGCCTGGGGCCATCTACTACACACTTACACTCTACACTCTCGGTATACAAATACACCCGATGTATGTAACTTGTAACTTGTTGCTTGTTACTCGGTACTCGTATTGCTTGACCAGCGAGGCCAAAAGATATCATCGGTATCCGTTCCCGTCTGCGCGGCTTTTACGACCTTTTAATTCCGCCAATGATCGACAGTGGAAAGTGGCTCTATATGATAGATAGATGACCACGCTAATTTATTTTAAATTACTTTAATCACTCCACATTATTACAACTTTTAAATATTATTATTTCCCATTATTTTTTTTACGCATTAATTGCTAATTTAATTTTTTTTCAATCGTGTTTCAGAATCATCGGAGGTTAGACCCGAATTAGGTGGATGGAAATAACTCGAAGACAGTAAAAAAAATCGGTGAGTAAATAAAAAATTTAAACTTATCATTTTTTTATTACTCTGCTCTCAACACACGATTATTTCCGCACGATTGATTCCGCCAGCTTTTTTTTCGTTAACTCTTTTTTTTTACTGGATTCCAATCCGAGTTACTTGGGCATTCACATCGTTATAAATCCGCAGTTACGATATGCCGTGTTGCAAGGACACGGTATCGAAAAAAATAAATAAAATAGAGGGTAAAGTAAAGCTGTTTACATTCATCATTGGGTGAAAAAAAAGTTTAATACACGGGTTAAAAATTTATACGTGATCATGATGATGGTTATTTTTTTTATAAAACTTTACAAGTACTATAAACAAATTAATTTTTTAACGCGAGAGCTGAGCAGAGGTAGAAAAATAAATCCTCGAGATGATCAGTAACAGCAGCTGCAGTGTGCCAGGATCAAAGGAATTAACTGGAAGTGGTCTTCTTCAGGCTCATGCAGATATCGGTTTCCAGATTCCGCGGGTAGCTGGACTCTATTTCTCCGGTTGTGGAGTCAAAAGACCAACGAGATATTAGCCACGGCCGGTTACGATTAGAGAGAGTGTAACGGAGCTCCGTATACTGGGTTCCGAAGATCCAAACACGCGACTTGGCGTGTCGCTGGTTCTGGTTTTATAATTCCCGATCTCTAACGAGAATCGATCGAGTTCGGGTTAAACATCGGATAAGGTTAATTACACCTTTAACTATACGTGATTTACGACATTTCCTTTCTTACTCAATGACACATGCTCCCATTCATCCTCGCACTTTTAATGTAAACAAACAAACCCAGCTGGGCTGCGCAAAAAAAAAAAAGTATCAAAACCGGGTCAATATCTGTACCCGCGAATCGGAGATTTGAATCTTAAATATTAAACGTGAACTTGAACAGACTCCGGAAGATTATTGAGTGTGTGAGAGCTGCTCGAGACTGATTCACAGTAGAGTATAAACAGGCCTTGGGGTCCTGGTGAACACCTGCGCGATAGGTGCACCTGAGAGTGTGCTCTCTCTTGCATCAGAGACCCGTAAGAGCAGAGCCGCGTACACACTACTGAGGTAATTTAATTTATGACCTAGGTAGCAGTCATCAGCGCGTGCCCAACCAAGGAGAAAGACCGCCCGAGTGTTGTTGTTGCTCCTGCTGTTGTTACTACTCACACGTTTATAACTAAATTGACAAATTAAATGTCTGCATGCATGGGTCCTTGAATAGCACACATAACATTCATTAAAAATTTTTTATTCCACTTGTTCTTGTTGTTATCATAATTTAACACTCGGATTTTTACAAAGGACTTTATTATTCAGTCTGTCGTGCTCTGATTGGCCAATCGCTCGCCAAGGTGAAAGTGAAAAATCTTTATGATTAGCCGATGATGGAATAAGAAATCGCGTTTGATTACAACCGGCGATATGATGAAGTGATGAGCGCAGGATGCAACAGCAGGCGCAGAAGCACTGCCAGGAGCAGGGGCAGGAGCAATAAGAGAACATCCCGGGCTTATATACATTATATTGTATAGTATAAAAGAAAGAAAGCCATAGAAGAGAGAGATTACAATCTGTGCGGGAATCCGCAATAATCGGGAGACATAATCACTGGTCAAGCACACGAAAGACCTGCGTGCTTGCAGTCGGTAGTTACACTGGGTTAAAGCATGGGCTCTCGTTTTATCTCCAACTTCCCACCTTTCTGAGAATTCATCATTTTTATATTATTTTTTTACTTTATTCCCGACGTCAATTACATGTAAACGGCAAATATCCGGCGCGGGAAATAGCGCCGACCTGATCTCTCTCGGTGTCCCATCCTGAGAGGGACTCGCGCTCTCTCCCTCTCGCGGTCGGTCTTTATATCCACCCAGCGATGATTTTAACGATCGACGTCATTTTACAGCATTCCTCGAGCACTTTTACGCGGAAACAGGGGAACAGAAATGTGCGGCTAATTTTTAAAACGTCATCCTGCTGGTGATGCGCCACCGCCACCACCGCCACCTCCGATGAGGCTGGAGGTTTGCGGCATGGGAATTATAGGAGTATAAAATAGAAAAACAAAATTATAATCATCTAGTCGTAAACAAAAAAGACAATACAATGCACAATATCATTTATATTTATTTTATATATAAGTATACAAATACCTACACCTACACATTGTCTAGAATAGTGATAACATCCGATCGTAATGAGTGCTGGCATCTCAGTTGATAAATTTGCATAAGTTCGCTTTCACTACGTCGTCACTTTCTACTGGCATGGATAGAGTGTCTGATATCCGTACCCAGGCCGAGGAGTCCCACAGCTTTATCTCAGTTTTTCATCATCTCAGTCGAGACAAAAAACAAATTACCGTCTCACATGTCTGCTCTTACTCTGTTGTTGCTGGAGTGAAGAACCCGAGGGAGAATCGTGTCCCGAATAATTATGAATAACCCGACTATAAAGAGAGTTGAGGCAGGACAAGCATCCAATCCTTCTGTGCTAGAGCCACCAGCATCTTGTATACCCGTTTCTTATTTTATTTACTTCTTTTTTATCTCCTTCTTTCTTTCTTGGTCGGTTGTTTTTACTCCGACAACGTGTACGTTTGTTTAGTGCGGGTTTTTAAACTCATTTTATTTTTATTTTATAAGTGGTGAAACATCTGAATAGTTGAGTGGAAAGGAGTAGAATGGAAGGAACAAAGGAGATTGTCTTGGCGGGCGAGAAGACAAGATCGTCGACACCCGGTTTGCCCGGTTGAAAGCTGATCGGTTAAAAGATCGCACGGTCCCGGTATGCCGAGCATTTAGCCGAGACAAACGCAGCACCAGCACCAGTGCTAGCATCAGCACCAGTACCAGCACCGCCGGCAAGAGAGAGTACGTACGCGGGAGTACAATCAAACCCGCGAATAAGACGACTGCTCGTCGTTTTCATCCTCGTAGTCTTAGTCGTTGTTCGCGGGAGCGATGCTGCCATCAAGAATTTGCCTTTCAACGCGTGAGAATCTTGCGAGATATTTTTCCACCGGCCTTTCAACACCATCACCCGCTTACGGAAACCGTATGGAAAGCTAACAACACCATCACCAACAACAACAACAACAACAACAACAACAACAACAACAAGGCCCGGCACTTTCCTCGACTGTCTCCGTCTTTCGGCCTCGCTGGAGCTGTGATCCCACCGGCTCTCTCACTCTCTCTTTCTCTTCCTCTCTCTCTCTCTTTCATCCTACCAAAGCTCAAGTGCGCTTACCCATGACGTTGATTGCTCGCCAGCAACAATTTCAGGAGACAATTTCCCTCTCTGGTGCTTGGCGCTCGTTTTCTTGCCTCCTTCTCATTCTCTTTGCCGGCCGATTCTAACCCACCGCCTCCATTAATCTATCTATCCATCTTAGTTCCACCTAAAGAGAGAAAGAATACGATAGCAATGAAGCTGAGAAAATAAATAAAAAATAAATAAAAGAGCTGGTGAGACGAACAATTTCCCTTTCGGACGGGTAAATAGGTATGGTGCGTTTCATCAGGATAACATTTTATAAAAGCGATACATTACTCTGTAATTTATGCATACGTTCTACCACATATACATCTATATATTAATGTATATGTATATGTATAATATATATGAATGTACACACATGATTGCCCATGGGAAATGATCGAGTAGTTTACGAAGCTGAGGATCGCACAATATATTCGTCATTGATCCGAAATGTCCCATGACAATCGTGAATGGACGAGCTTCCGGCTTTTATCTCCCACGAAGCTATTGCCCGGCGTTTGAGATGCTCGCCATAGATAGACTCTCTTGTGCGATATATAAATATAAGTATATATCTATATCTATATCTATGGACGTAATGTCTCGAGCGTGGCTAATCAAACCAGTCGAGGATGATCCGGGCGCTCTAAGAATCAGCCTCGGCGGATCTACGGTCTCTCCGGACTCATACTCGTTCCCAACCGCGACACGAGGAGTCGAGTCTAGTCTAGATGATAAGATGATTATGGGATTCCACGGTGCGTCATTGACTTGCCAACTGACGTTTTCTCATTCTCTCCTGTAGATGATGCAGACAATTATTGCCGATGGACCCCGGCTTGGCTCAACAGCCTCGCCGCTCACAGTAAAGACTCCGAATAAGTCTCTCGATAAATATTTCAGTCAGCATCAACATACATATATATGTAGACATGTTGTCTGTGTAATGTATAAATGAGAGTTTAAATACATTTACGTTAATGAAGACCCGCTGTTGTTGAGTAGTCCGCGTATAGGAATAATTTTCCGGCGATAAGATTGGTAGATTCACGGATCGATGGATGTCGTGTCGTTAACCTCACCTCTTACAGGGAGTTATGTTAGGGCTCAACTCGAGAGTAGTGAAACAGCCTGTAGATTGGCCTAGGTGCGGGCATTATGGCTTGTTTGCAGTTGCGCATACCTCTGCTCACTGGTTGCGCATCTTACTCAGCTATCCCGATTTATACTCTCTCTTTCCTCGTCTGTACCCATCCTTACACCGGCAGTACACCTCCTTAGCTTACCTCCGGTGCAGCGGCTCGTTTCTCTTCTCCACCTCTTTATCTTATTCTTCGGAAGAGCTTCTTATCCTTCTTCTCGGTCGCTGTTGTTGTCGTCTTCTTCTTGATCTTGCTCTAAGAGAACTTCTTAGTCTTTGCTCTCGGTCTTCTTCTTCTTCTTATTCTTATTCTTATTTTTCTTATTCTTCTTCAGTGGCCTTCCGCGAGGATTCACGGGTGTTGCGCTCTCGGCTTTCATTATTCCCGAGTTAGCACAATACGCACGTGATTACGTACTCGCCGGTTCGACGTTCCGTCGTTAGTTACGATGCCTCGGCCTTTCTTACATGTCCCTCAGAGAGTCTTTTACTCACAGTTCTGCTCTCCACCACCTTCACCACCACCATCACTCTGCCTATCTACTATTTTTCCTTACACATTGATATACCCTTACCTGTCTTGTAATACCTGTTTAATTACATTTTTTTATCCTCCTCGTCATCCTCTCCCTCTATATATCTATATATATATTTTCAAACGTGCCAACACGCGTTCTGTTGACTGGTACACATCAGACAGACGATTCTCCGCAGCAGCCGTCGATGGTACTGCTGAAGTAACAACAAAATGATCGGTTTAAATGCCTGCCGACCAGCAGTATGAGCACAAGCACAAGCCCAAGTAGGAGCAAAGTAACAAGAACAAGACGAGGACGTTCTCATTACAGGCGATGAACAATCGACAGGTGCGATGCGTCATTCACGACAATGAAATCTCATTTGTCATTCAATCAGACTAAAAATAAAAAGACGACAATCACCGGCCAGATGGGACAACAATAAGCGAGACAATTAACGTTGCGTAAGACGTGATGCGAATAACAACGTGACAATCATCGTCATCACCATCAACACCATGGATCAGACTATCACTGAAGTTTAATATCACAATAAAATTAAATTAAATTGAATTAAATTAAACGGTGTTTGAGTTGTTGCAATAGACAGCCGTGCAACAGTTGCCGAGATTTAGTGTCTAAATATTAGACCCCGTTATAATATTCCCGAGAAGGATAATTTTAGGGGCGTGTTCTTCGATCCTTTGGCAACGCGTGCAAGAGGAATCAATCTAACAGACAAATTATACGGTTGCTTGGAAAAACTTACGACGAATACAAGGAGGTTTATAAATACATTAATCTTTTATATTTATAGACATATATATCTACATATATGTCTATGGGTATAAAGGTCCTCTTCTCTTTTATTTTAATTTACAATTGACAATAAATCCCGTACAAGATATCCGCGATAAAGATCTGAGTTTGCGCTGCGTAGAGGGCAAACGCTGACGGAAGCGGAAGAATATTTATCAGCAAAAAAACTCCGATAACCGTTTTATCTTCGAATAATACTATATAGACAACTAAATAAATATCTTTGATAATAAAAATAATTAATTAAAATAAAGCGAGCTATTGAATAGACAGAGCCATAGATTATTGTTTTAATTCAATAGAGAGGTATAGATATAGACGCAGACCAAAGCCGTAGATACAAACAAATGTAAGCAGAGGAAAAAATATATAAATAATTAATTGCTTAGATAATGAAAAGCGGCACAGTAAATAAAGTTTAGCTCGTGCCATCGACGGCGGTGTTGTTAGCTTGGAAATGTCTTTAGATGCATATGCAGACCTACAGAATAGAATACGGATAGAGAATATGCAGCAAACAGCTTCAACCTCAGCCTCGGAACAGAGGATCAGAGGATCTGAGAGCTATAAGAGGTTGGAGGTACTCTCTCATTGCTAAGTTATTCGCAATCTATATTCTGTTCTCGCGCCAAGGTCACGGACAACGCAATTGGTATGCAGCAGACCGATATCCTGATGTAGCCACTCAAGTCATTTAACGCTCGTTGTCCACTATTCAATGGTGATTATTATCCGTCCCACCATCTGGATCCTTTAGCTCGCTACGAAATAATAATAAAAGTCAACGTCTATCTGCTGCTTCTGATAGTCATTGCGACTTGCAATAATTGTCATCTTCCATGGATAATTGTTATTCATTTTGTACTCTCTCGATACGATCCCGGCCCTCTGATTGCATTTATCATCATCATCATCATCATTACTATTATTACCACCAGCATTATTATAATCCTCATTATTATCATCGAAATGCCAATGAACAATCGCTTTCTGTCTCAGACATAAATTACATTTTCAAAAAAAAATTAATAAAACCGAGCTGGTATTTTATTCCATTCGTCGTCTCACTTCCGAGACTTGATATTTCGAGTCCCATAAATCGACTGGGCACCGGCGATAAAATAATAATAAATATCAGCGAATAAAAATTAGATATAAGAATAGAAGAGATGATGGCTGGTCAGAGTCCAGAGTCCAGAGTCAAGAGTCCAGAGTAGACTTCTATCTGGAGTGGACTCTTTTGATAGGAGAGCTTTACCTGCCATCATAAGATTACACCAGAGAAAGAGAAAGAGTACCATCAGTACTATACTCTGGTATATCGCATCTTACCGCTATTACGTCGTCAGTCGGGGAACGAAGATCGATGATAAGCCACGAGATACAAGATAAATAATAAGACAATAAATAACGGCGACAAGAGAATGGGCCCGATCCTCGCGAATAGTGCGCGTGCACGTCCGCCGGCAGATGGACACAAAGGCTAAATAACAATGAGCATCATATATCCCTATATATCTATCCCTTTGCTCTACTCTGTACTCTATATACCTACAGCCATATCTATAATAATAAATTGTTGCCGACGAAAAATTTACCACCTCGGTATTACACTCCGCTGACTATATTACTCATTTTTTTTTTCAATACACGGCAATACATAATAATAAATGTGATGATGATAAATTATTTAGCATTATGCTGACAATAATTTAACAGTAATAACATTCTCGGTGACATATTTCCTACACGCGTGTTATTTTATGAATCAAACCCGAGTTATTGCGTTAACCGTACGTACAATCTCGGCTCATTTGAGATAAGGACGGCTTCGAGAACCTACTGTGGACTAGACTCATAGACCATTTATATATATATATATATATATATATATATTTATAATGGAGTAGTTGTATTATATAGTATAGAGTACTGAGTAAAAAGCGTCGGCCATCACTGGCCGCATCAGTGCACCGTGAGTCGAGTATTGAAACCAACGACCGGCTTCTCCAGTTACTATATAATATAACTATAACTATAAGTACAACTATAACTATATAACTATATCGGCATCTATGGCAGTAAGATGCTTTCCTTCCGCATTCTAGAAATTTTAAACCTTCACGATTATTCCCTATGATCTTCTATTCATCTTCGAGCTTTTTTTCACGTTCTTACTAAAAACTAAAAATTTTTACCTCAAACTTAACTCGGCTTTTATGATTCTCTTATTTTACTTCACCGCAATTTATATTTTTCACAAAAAAAATGCCTTTGGCGAAAAACTTTTTGCACTAATTTCGACTAGAGCAAATTTTTTTTTACTCGATTCCCTAACAAGCTTCCCATAATTGGAAAATAAACTGGAAATGGTACTCTAGCCTTAGTGTATTAGCGAACCCAGCTGCAGAAGTAGTTTAGCTAAAGATGAGGTAATTGATATTTGGGTTCAACAACGTGAGCCATGTTCTCGCTACGGGTAATTACTTATTATTAAATTCTCGCTCGTGCGAGATAAGTATTTAGCAATTTTACCGTACACTAAATAGACGGCTACGGATATTATATGACTAGAGTATATTCATTACAGACTTAGTTTATTTAATATTGTTCCCATTGAAAATGTTCGTTATGTAAGAGATCGAAATCGGGTTCCCACACTGAGAGAAAAGTCGATAGTCATTTTAACTAAAAAGACTTCAACTATTAAAAATTAGTTATTGGTACTAATGCGTTAGTATAGCTAACTATTCAGTAGTTGCTTAAACTAAAAAAAAATTAATTAAAGCAACTAAAATTTTTCAGTCTCCGAAAATTGTTGTTTTAACTAAAAAAATTTAGTTGATAGTATATGAATTTTAAAATTAATTATAACTTAATTTTTTTAGTGTATGTAAATAAAAATTGTTTTTATTATAACTGCTGTTTTAAAGTTAATATAAAATAGTTGTTATAAATATAAATCTAGTAAATGGAACTAAAATTTTAAAGTTACTGTAATTGAGTTAAATGTAGGCAGGAAATGGATTTTTAATTTTTTTTCAAAACTTAATGATTGAGTAAATAAATGTTTTTAAATCGCCAAAAAGTTTTTATCAAAAACTTTTTCTCAAACATATTTTTTTTTGCAAAATTATTTTTTTCTAAAAAAATTATTTTTCAAAGAATTTTTTTTTCCAAAAAATTTGTTATCTTAATTTTTTTAGAAAACTTCAGTTGTTAAAAATATTTTGAAAATAGAAATACATATTTATATCAATTATTTAAGATAAATTGGAATACTTAAACCGAACTTTAGTACAAAAATTTTCGATTTAAGCATAAAAATATGTTGATTTGAGAAAAAAAATTTTGATTCAAGATAAAAATTGTAAGATAATTATTTACTTGGTGCAAGAAAATTTTGATGTTCCGAATCGTTAAAAAAAAAAGTGTTCTTGAATCAAGAACATTTTTACTCGATTCGAGTTTACTTTTTTCGATGTACTTATAATTCGCCAAAATATCGGATAATTTTAAAAAACATTTAGGATCAATATTAATAGCTGACAAAAGTTTTTCCTTTAGCTAATAAGGTTCTTCATTTGTACGTTATCAAAACCTAAATGCGTCTTTCAAATTTTAGTTTCTCTACACTGTAAAATATTATTGGACTCGGTGTAGTGTAAATGTCTGTGTAAAAATTGTGGTGTGAAAATTACACTAAGTATTGTATTAAATTTAAGCGGTGTGAATTAGAAATTTTTCTTCCGTCAAGCGTGTATATGTGTAATTTATGTTTAAATTTTGCGTTTAAGGCAAATAATCATAAAAAAATTAAAATGTTCAAAACACGAGTTAATATCTAAATAAAATAGCTTAAACCAAGAGATAAATTTCTTGAGAGAAAACACATGTATGGAGGAGAGGAAAGTCACCGGTACCAGACAGCAGTAGCGGGAGTAGTTCAATGCTAGCCACGAGATCGCGCCCAGCCGCTGTGTAGTGTTCCTCGCAAGATATATATCTCAGAACTGTTAAATTCCAAGGTTAAAAACAATTTCGGCATCAGTACAACTCTGTCATTTGACAAAGTGACAATTACATTTTTGGATTGTATTATAGTTTATCCTATATTACATCAAGACATTAACATATATTATTAATGGTTCAATAAATAATTTATCTTTAAAATTTAACTTGAACTTTCAAAAAAAAAATTAATTCTAATCAAAACTCTATAGAGTCTCTACTTAATAATTAAAACCATGTGAATGGTATATTTGTACGAAAAAAAATTATTTATTTAATGGATTTAACTAAAAAATATTGATTGAATTAACTAAAAAACATTGTAATGATACTTAATATTTTTGTTTGCTTTAATGAAAAAGTTATAGATGAATTAACTACTTAAGTTCAGTTTAAAAAATTAAAAATTCTTAATTGAATACAAGTTTAAAAATCAGTTACATTAACTATTTATATAGTTAATTGAACTAAAAAATATTTAACATAACTACTTAGAGATATTTATAATAACTATCATTGGTGTTGTAGTAACTCCGAAAAAATAGTTAAAGCGCTATTTAACTGTCATTTTATAGTTAGATTTACTGGATTTTTCTCTCAGTGCAGTAGACGAGATCGAGCCAGATCTTAATCATTTGACAGATGACTAAAATTGGAGTATTTTATTGTTGAAAACCCGGATAATTGACTGGTTCTGAAGGGTATTAAACCTAAATAACTGTCTATTTATACATATATTATATATAAGGCCAAAAATAACGGCTTAGCTGTTAGTTGTTAACCTCAATTCTTCATCCCTCACGATCGACTCGGGCTGCAGTTGAACGTATGGTTTTTTTCCCCTTTTTTCCGGTTAAAGACAACGAGAGTTCGGTCAATTGAACCCGGGTATCTCTTTGGTGGCATGCAATCCTTTAGATAGGATCCGTGACGAGGTTGACGTGTGCTATCGAGTGCTCTCAGACTCTTGGTCTCAACTTAAGTCACGTAGAAAGCATGGAATTATATATTTATCATATGCGATGGCACCGAAATCGTGACATACATTCGCTGATCGAGGATTTGTGTCAAGATTGTTATACTCATCGTCATTATGCTAATCGCTTGTAATTTTTAATTTCTAATGCGGACTTTTCAAATTTCGAGTACTCAAAAAGTAAAAAATTTCCATGTTGATTAAGGGTATTCTCAGACAGTGCTCTCCCTCCCACTTTTTAAAAATATGAAGAGATATGAAGAAATAAAGAATTTAAAAAAAATTACTTACAATTGACATCAATTGGGAGTTAAACGAAATTTGTTAAATAAATTTTAGCCAATAAAATTTAAAAATTCGAATTATAAAATTGACATGACGATTTTACTGAAATTTATTTAACGGATTTTGTTTAACTCCTAATTGATATCAAGTGGAAATAATTTTTTTTTGAATCTATATATCGGCGAAATGACGACTACGTTGTCCTTTTTTGAATTAATGCTTTAATTTCTTTTTAATTTATTGATAAAAATTTGATACGCTTATGATAGTTGAAAGTCATTGAAAATTTTTGAAAAGTGGGGGGGGGGGCACTGTCTGAGAATGGTCTTAAGGAGGTTCCACCGAAACTAGTGAGTCAAAGTAGTGTTTGAATTTTTTCGTTTGCTAAATTCTCTTAATAGTTATAAAAATTCATTATTTTAATTTATAATAACATAACGAATTCATAAATTAATATTTATTACTTATTTAATTAAAGAAAGTAATGAAATTACTTGGTTATTTTTGACTCATATGATTTAATAAAAAGATTTGGCAACAGCACGTTCTAACTTCTTACACATCGATATTCAAATTAAAGCGGGAAAAATTTATTTCTAATCTCGTCTCTCTTATTAATGTATTTCTATCTTTGTTTTTTCTCTCAGCTGCTTCCGCGACGTTGCCAAACCCTCAATAATATGTATCTCTGTCGATGAACGAGATTAAATAATAAAGTTTAACTTGAATTATTTAAATAATTACAACGGTAACACTATATTGTTAAAATCTTATCATATTCTAAAAATATTCAAGTTTATGGCATGTGGTTTTTTATTTCTTAAACTTGGGAGGTTAATAATGAAAAAAATCAAATAAGTCATGACGGAAGCTTGTCCGCCATAAGAGTCTGTATATAAGAACTTTAAAAACGTCATTTTTAAATCTTTTTTTTCTAAAAAACTAGACGGTGGATCATATTCAAATTTCGAGAATACATAGATAAAGTACTTCATTACATCTATACTAAGTTTCAAATCTTAAAGTTGGAAAATCTTTTTTACATTAAATTCGGTCGAACCTCCTTAAAGTCTGCGTGATACTTTATTGTATAAATACTGCAAGTATTTTTCGCGTTTCTTCCTACACGGCAATTTAAATAATTGTTATGACTATGACGACTTTAATTCGGTTTAAAAATTGCGTGCAGACTGGAAACTAATTGGTACGTAGATTGATCGGTATCTCACACCTCCCGTGGCTCTGCGCACAAAGGTTCTGTTTTGCAAGGGAAAGGCAAACAAAATTTAAAAAAAATTACAATACAAATAAAGAAAACAAGACAGAAAGGGATGTAAGCGGATAACGGAGATTGAAATCAGAACGACGATTTACCCTGATGTAAAGGACCGTGAAGATAAGACGGTCTTTGCCGGCTCGTGTTTCTCTCTCGTGAATCCTCCTGACCTCGTCTATAATTGAAACTACTACTACTATACATTTAAATATAATATACATGTATATGTATATATGTCTACATTGTTGCTGTCAGTGTGTTTTTTTACCCAGGTGACCCTTGCACGCCATTAAAATCCCGCAAATTACCTCGAATCATGCATATTCTTAAATTAACCCAATTTTATTTACTGCATCACCGTATTATTAATATTCATTTTTATAATTACACGTTACTTGTTTTAAATACACGAGGTTGTATACTTTTTTAATAAACAAGTTTGTGAACGTAGAAAAAAAAAATTTTTGCGGCAAGAAATATTTGCATTATGAAATTGAAACAAAAATTTTACTAGAATTTGAATTTTCTTCTCGTCCCAAAAAATTTTTGTTTTAAATTCATGATGAAAAAAATTTCTTAAGACAAGTAAAAATTTTCTTGGAGCAAAATATCCTTTTTTTCATGATCCTGAAGTTAGCAGACAATTAATGATTTTAAAATTTTTTTCGACTAATTAATTATAAGAAAATAAAATCTGAAAGACGGTTGACCCTGCGGGAAAACCCCAAAACTTTCAGCTGTTTTCGAACTCAACTGAGTCTAGATTTTCTATATAATTTCTTAGACGGCTGATCAAAATTAAGGCGTCCGTGGAATGTTTGGGTGCCTCGGGAGTATCAGGAAATTTTTCTGGAAAAACACTAGCACATAGAAGTGAAGGAAAAATTTTTTTTTCTCAGCACCGAGTCCTGAGTCTAAATTTTTTATAAAATTTCTTAGACACCCAAGACCGGACGTCCATTCAGAAATAGTCGGATAGCTTCCTAAGACCATGTACCTAAAGTTCGGAACATTTTTTGTGAAACGATAATCAAAATAGAAAATGAAAAGTGAGAAATCTACTGGATCTAGAGTTTTAAAATGTTTCGTACATGCGCTAGTATGTCAGCCGAAAATTGCAGGCCACCCCCAACTACCCCTTAAGCAGTCAAATTATATAAATTTTTCATTTTCGATGCGCGAAAAACGTTCCGATCTTCAGGTACATAAGACCTCAAAATGTCGAGATCTGATGAAGACTCAATTTTCGAAAATCGAAGAAAACCAATATCCCTTTTTTCAAAAATTTAAAATTTTCATAGCAGGAAGTTAAAATATGCACATGTAGAAAATTAAACAAACTATCGGTGCAATTATTTGAAATATTATTTTTTTAATTTATTGTTTCGAACAGAATTCAAAATGAATTCCGTACAAAAGTGCTGTTGCATTTTTATGCACCAGAGTCTAGATAAAATAATTTCCTGGTCTAGATCTGCATAAATCCAACAACGCAATCAGCCGCTTTGCCTAATACTCGTTATCAAAAAAAGTATAATTGCATAGATTAAAAAAAAAGTTAAATAACAGCCTACGTCTGTTATTTATTTATCTTTTCTCCTTATTGAGCGAGTCTCTGTGTGTCAGGGACTGGCTCCCTAGGTTGCTGATCGTGTAACGGAACCCGCAACATCGCCGGACGGAAGTTCGAGGTCGGTTTGCGTCCTGCGTGGCGCTCTCTCAGTTATCGAGTACGTGTATCTGTATCTTACTCTCTTCCATTACATTATTCGTGGTCCCAGGGTATATTTGATCTGATGAGAGATTTAACCGACAAATTCCCACCGACCAAGATACTGCGGTTTTTAAACTTGTCCAACATTATTTACCCAATTACCACCACCACCACCACCACCACTCGTGTCTAAAATTTATAAATAAATCAATTAATAAAATTATAAATAACTTCCATTAGTATTCCGTAGCTGTAGTATAATATAATAATATAAAATAAAATATTTAAATAGATTTGAATAATAATTGAGTGTATACTCGGAAGTGTACAACACATATATATAAGCAAGCTCATTTTCCTCGGTAACGTCATGGAGTAATTCCGTTTGGAAGTAACGCCCATAACAGTCCGTTTCCGCGTTCACGCCCGAGTACGTTAGACCAGAGCGTCCAGACTATCCTATTACCCTCGGCGTAGTATCACCATCACATCATTCCTGTGTTATAAGTTAACTTATATACATATATATTTATAAATAAGTATGTATAGTTAAAGTTCCACAGCACATAGAATAACAGATGATGGTGGCATTGGTGCAGGTCGGTATTTACTGATCCTCTGTGGAGTTGATGCCGAGAACTGGGCACGGGCACGCCTGTCTACTTGCCAGCGGCCTCTTCCTCTTCCTTACACTACACTCGGGCAATACAACTCTACTAGTGAGTGTTTATACCGAGAGCATCGTCCTCGGAGCCGACTGGTCACTCGAACTACAAAAAAATTTAAAAAAAAATGAAAACAATTAAATAATTTGAAGTATTTTTGAATTGTCATTCGGGCCGCGAGCAGGCACGCAGACTTGCAGGCTGGTAGTCAAGGACCGTGGTAATTTATGTAATTAATTATAAATATTTAACGTCGCATTGACAGTAGCCATTATCAGCCATCTATCATGTCATATAATTTAATTGATATAAATAGTTTGTATGGAGAAATAGAATGTGTAAGAGGCATAAGCGCGTTGATGTAAATAAAAGATATATGTAAAAATGTCAAGCTCTAGGGACACATGGGCTCAGATGGTAGATTAGAGCGCTATTGTGGTTGATATTAAATAATTATATGTTAGGTTTATAGCTCGGTAGATGGGCAGCGTTGGTCCGATCGGTGTAGCTTCGGAGCGGGACGGTGTTGGTGTCGGAGTCCGGAGCATCGTCCGCGAGACCGCACACCGTAGCCTACGCTTAGCTAATGGGCACATAGACCGAGTAGAGGCATCAGCGCGATTTATGCTTCCATATAGCAGCCACGGTTAAACTAATCGTAATTCCTAGCTCATATTCCATCGTCCCGATGAGGAAGCGACTCGCATCGCTAGCTTCGGGTAGGAGACAACAACAAGGAAAGAAACCTCTGGTGTACTGGCTGCTATGCATCTACCAACGGGTTGGTTGCTTTGACGTCCTCATCTTCCGCTTCATATAATACTTAACCATATTACAATCTCTATTCTCCGACATATATTTTATTATTATATTGTAGTTACTCTCTAGTCTGCTCTCTAGTGTACTCTGTACTCTTGGCCAGCTAGTGCTCGAAAGTACTTACAATATAATGTGTCGAGATGTGATCTTGTTCAAAGATCTCCATGTCAACGCCGGGTGTTCGCTGTGTGATACCACCGGTACTCTGGTGAACGTTTGCTGTAATGCGTCCGTTGGAATAAACAGAGAAAGAGACTAGAGAGAGCAGTTAAAGGGAACGGTATCAGGATACGGAACAAGGACCGGCATCTTGGGAAAAACAACGCAAATGTGTATTATATACTTACCTCGGACAGCCAGCCGCATTGTACGCAATCTCCTGGTATATATATGTACATACATATATATTTATATATGTATATGTATATAGGATGTCTGATGTGGCAGCAAGCGCGAAAGTAAAGCTAGGTGAGTTTTACTCGAGGAAGGATCCCCGTTATGATGATTATCGTGCGTCGGACGCCGGTCGTGGTTAACTCTCAGCATCAGACCCGAGCACTCGGTTATCCTCCACGAGAAAGTCTGTCCAACAGTTACTTTACCGCCAACACTGTGAATTTTCTCCTGGCAGTCTTTAGTTTTTTAAAATTTAAATAAAAATGTTTCTTGCAATTTTAAATACCGTCTACGTCTGACCGGGTCTTCGGCCAATGCAGGGCAAGACAGGACTGGGAACTTTTATCTGAGTACTTAAAGACTGTGGAATTTATTTAAAACATTACATTACTTGTGCGGAATTACGGTATGCTGTAGTATATGATATGATATGATATTAATATTCTATTTTCAATACCTGCCCTGTACTTTCGGGACGCGAATGAGTGCTTTGGTGAATAATTTACTAGCGGTAAAAAATGAATAAGGATGATAATAATATATGGAGGAGAACGGTGAGTGAATTTAATAAAATACATGAAGATATTGGAGGGATTATAAAGTAGGATAGTTAATTGATACCAAGTGGACGAGATTTAACCACAAGCTGACGATCTGATGATATACGAAAAGAAGGTTATCAAAGCCTATTACATTAATTCAATGTACATTGGGCGTTTATACGCACAAAGTGGGCGTCTGGTACGTGACGGACATCAGCCATGGCCTTTGCTCATCACACGATAGCCAACTTGCCAAATTGCTTCGATACGTTTCGTTAAATAAATTTATTTGATGCACGTAATGCCGCTGGCATAAAACTCAATGGCCGCACAATTTGCGTGTGCATCATTGGCCCTCTTCCTCTTTTCGGCAGTACAAACTCATTCGGATATGGGAATACGAGCCACTGACCGTCAATTTTAACGGCCATCAGGAGCACTTATTCTCGCAGGAATACACATCACGAGATTCCCGGTCGTTCGTGTTCATATCAACGGTACAGACTCCACACTACTGCCAACGAGACTTATTTAAGAGTAAGTATGTGTAGTATAGTGTTGCGAGGCCCGTGAGAATAACCGCGATTCCGTTCAGACGTTAAGGAATCGTCGCTAAATCCCCGACGGCATAATTCTTTAAACACTTCCATTCGCTTGTACCAACGACCACGCACGATATTTATATATTCCAACACGCTTACATTACATTACACTGCATTACATATTATATATAATATATATATGTAATGCGTACATATCGGTCTTAACAACGAAATAAGTTTAACAGCCTCGAGCACTGTTTCCTTATTCCTTACTCGCATTCCTTAACATTACACCCGCATCATCATCATCATCATCATCACATCATCATGATCGTCATCATCATTTAAACCCCCCGGGGTTCTTACTAGGATCTGCGGTAAAACAAATGTTACTTATTTCCGACTCTATATATGATACAGGATAAATAATAAAAATAATTAACGCACTCTTTGCAAGCCAACAATCATCAGCTCATCGATATTCCATAGCTCACTCGTCATGGCCAGCAGATGCTTTGTTTAAGTTATTTGCAGTATTAATCACTCGGCAAACATTCATCACGAGTAATATAAATTGAATTTATATTTAATGGCATGCCGGTGTGCGTATGGGTGTTGGTATTTGCTGATGATTTAAAGACACTATTTAAATATTTTAAGTGAGTTTAGCATTACATTATATCAGCGTATGACCTGTTGAGTAGACAAAGTCCTTGAGTAAATGGTAAAATAATAAACAGATTTAAAAGATATGATGTGCGTAAATATTGATGGCTCTCCTTAGAATACGTCGAGTGAGGAGTAGTTAAGCATTTGTGTCTTGCTCGCGGATCGCGCAATTAGAGGTTTCATTGTGTGCTGTGCAGTAACGATGTAATGGAGCCGAGGACTGAACACCGTGTAGACGGGGTGTTCATGTGTTCCAAGGAATATAACCAAGCAAACACACATGTGGGTCGGTAAGATTGCAGCAATTGCCACCGCGTACACAAAGCTAAATCGTCGCGTGTGCTTTCGCCATACGCGTAATTGTGCATGCACGTGCTGGTGATTTTCCAGCTCCAAGTTCTACCACTGGTTGTACTCTTCTATTGCCTCTTACACTCCTGCTCCTCTTAATCTTTTCCTCCATTATTCTCAACTCTGTTTTAAAACCCAAAGGTAATTCCCAGTATTCGCTAAATATTTACAACACATTCAATTATTATTTTATTATCCGCTCCTTTATTACAAGTTAAACATCTCAATTTGCAATCCCTCCGTCTACTTTAAATAATTACCGTGTTATAAAAATTTGCGTTTAAATAATTTCGTAATTCTACAGTCTCATTTTGCCATCACATTGCGAATCACGACATCTTAATTTTTTAGGTAAAAAGACATTTTTAGGTAGATTGCTTTAGAAATCGGACTATTGCAATGGGTCTCATGATCGAATTATCAAAGAATTTTGCCACCATATATCTTATTTTACCTAGTAGAGTTAAAAAATACCATCCACTCAAAAGTTTATATATGTATGTATAAACATACGATATAACGCGTCTTGTCATTACGATAGCGCCCGCAATTCTTAACGGATCTTAATGAAATTTTATACACTTATTTATTGGACGATTACCTTGATCAAGTTCGAAGATGGGCCCAATCGGTCGATTAGTTTGGAAGTTGTGGGTGTTTCAAATTTTTTTGATTTTCACAAAAAAGAATTTTCTGGCTTTATCCTTAAATAACTTTTGAACCGAAAATGAAAACTAAATTCTGTAAAAAATATCTCAAAATTTGGACGATTAGCTTTAATTTTCACTGTAACACTTGATTTTTTTAAACATCTTTTCTAACAATTTGATATCGAAAATTTTACAAAAAATAAAAAAAGCTTATTTTTGCAGCTTAGTCTTCTAATAACTTCTAAATGATAAGGCATAACACATTTCCTTAAAATTCATCTTTAAGCTTACAAAATAAGTATAAATTACACTATTATAGCTTTATTGTATTTACATAAGAAATCTATACCTCTCCATTCCGGGTAAAGCCGGATGGCTCTTTTTTTTTTTTTACTTAAGGAGGTTCGACCGAATTTAATGTAAAAAGGATTTTCCAACTTTAAGATTTGAAACTTAGTATACATGTAAAGAAGTACTTTACCTATGTATTCTCAAAATTTGAATATGATCCACCGTCTAGTTTTTTAGAAAAAAATATTTAAAAATGACGTTTTTAAAGTTCTTATAAACAGACTCTTATGGCGGACAAGCTTCCGTCATGACTTATTTGATTTTTTTCATTATTAACCTCCCAAGTTTAAGAAATAAAAAACCACATGCCATAAACTTGAATATTTTTAGAATATGATAAGATTTTAACAATATAGTGTTACCGTTGTAATTATTTAAATAATTCAAGTTAAACTTTATTATTTAATCTCGTTCATCGACAGAGATACATATTATTGAGAGTTTGGCAACGTCGCGGAAGCAGCTGAGAGAAAAAACAAAGATAGAAATACATTAATAAGAGAGACGAGATTAGAAATAAATTTTTCCCGCTTTAATTTGAATATCGATGTGTAAGAAGTTAGAACGCGCTGTTGCCAAATCTTTTTATTAAATCATATGAGTCAAAAATAACCAAGTAATTTCATTACTTTCTTTAATTAAATAAGTAATAAATATTAATTTATGAATTCGTCATGTTATTATAAATTAAAATAATGAATTTTTATAACTATTAGGAGAATTTAGCAAACGAAAAAATTCAAACACTACTTTGACTCACTAGTTTCGGTCGAACCTCCTTAACAAACCATAAATCATGAGGTTTATCAAGAATCGTGCCGATTGTACAAATAAAAGTTGAATAAATATATAATACCTTGGCAGGAGAACCAGGAGCGAGTGAGTGTGCAGGAGCAGTGTGGATGTGAAGAATGCCGGGAATTTAGTACGGCAGCTTAGCCATAGGTCTGCTGTAGTTGCCTTTACTGCTGGTAAAAGAGATATACACAATTTTAAACCCACTGACTACACACTCCGCCACTGCTGGTACTCGTACTCGTATTATATGCTCATGTTTGTTGCTGCTGCTGTTGTTGTTGTTGTTGTTGAACGTATGTCGACCGTATAACGATAATGTCAACGTCCTTGCGGTCTTTCGGCCCTACCTATGTTTGCTTGGCGCACATTAGCGCTAATTAGCGCCTTCCTACGAGCAACGTCGCCAGCCAGAGTAAAGACGATTACATATAGAGAGAGAGTCTCTTCACTTAAGACTCGTAAGGCTTTACAAATATAAACTTATATATTTATATACGTATATATATATATATATATTCTCGAAGGATTTTATCCCTGTAGAATCTTCAGTTGACTGCGCACGAATCTCGAAAAATTACCGTCTTGTTTCTTTATTTCTTCACTGCACCGCGGCCACCGGACGTAACAGTTTTATTTAATCATTTATTTCTTGTACATCACAACCCCAGGATCATATTACCGGCAATTCAATTTTAAATTCTTATGTAAGAAATTTAACAACAATATTCGGGTTTTACTTTTTTTTATCAATTATCTTTACAAGAGAAGATGAACATCAGTAGGAACCTCAACAAGAGCACGTGGCTCGTGGTTTTGAGCCTCTGACCTATAATACGTCTTCACTTTCCCTCCAACGCATTCACCCAATAGAGGCTCTCGACAAAACATATTTTTAAAATAATTCCATTTCCCGCGTCCCCTCTACATCGGCTGTAAAGATAAAGAATGAGAATCGATCGTTAAAACAGTACCGCGTTATCCCGAAGAACGATCGGTGGAACTCCTCCCTGGTGGTGGTGCATCCAGGCCGGAAGTTGCTGAAATAAGTTAATCGTAAAACGCAACATCATTCAACGGACTATAAACAGCTAAAGATATTCTCTAATTTAAAACCTCAGGTTTAAACACTTGAGCTCCGGAGCCTTAATGATTAATAAAATAATTTTTAACCGAGAAAACACTTAACGTATCGATACTCGGTCAATTATTTTATTTATTTAGTTACTTGTTATTATGTTTATTGAGTCTGCAGTTCAGATTCGCTTGATCATTGCACGTGTTCTCGAATGCCGATGAAAAATAACTTGCTGAGAACAGACGAGTGATTAATAATTAAAGTGTTTCACCAAGGACTTGGTGTAAGGGAAAATATACCGAGGGACTAGTGTATCCGACTGGTGTCTTGTTTACGGGGTATAAAGGATACGTGCAGTGGCAACGCCGATAGATGCTGCTGCTTTTGCTGCAGATGCTGAGGCTGAGGCTGCTGGAGGACCAACTGCTGGCGGGGTTAAGGGAGAGATAAACAAGAGATTGCAATCTGGATAATAGTAAATTGTGAGCCACCCTGGGGATTTCCATCGTGTGTATGTACACACTATTGGCTAGCTGGCTGGTGTTATATCTTCCTTGTCCTGCATGCTCCTACTGGAGGCTGCTAAGGAACGTATATATGAGGAATCTTTAAAACGATTATTATACTCGGATGAAACGATTCTCGTGCGAGCTTCTATAACCTTGTTGTCGTAAGAAACCTCGTGCTGCAATGCAGTTATCCGAGATATTATAGAGCCAACACCGGGATCCCCAGCTCGCAAACACCATCGCTTGCCGCGTAGGTCAATAGAATTTTATATAACATCCCGACGTCCATTACGGCGACGGCAACTTTATTGTTGCTCTCGATAATCAACAACGTACGCAACTTGTGCCGATACTTTTATTGGTCAGCATATATATGTGTGTATATATAAATACTATCTTACAATAAATATTTCATTGTTTCGAGCACTTGCGCATTGTATAATTGCTCGGGCTTTAATATCTTTGTTCCGTTTTATTTATTTTAAATTCATTCCTCAGGAAAATGGTTGATAATCATTTATGGTTTATTGTTCGTTGCATTTTTTCTGATAAGTTCTATGGCCTCTGCTACAATATTGTACCGAGATAGGGTAGAGATACCGTTTTTGGACACTTGAGAAATTTAAATGAATTTATTTGTAAAAGACGCAATAGCATAATTAATTTTTTAAATGTTTAGAAATACTTTTGACCCTCTATTAAAATAAAATTTTATTTTGGTCTTTTTCATTAATTTAAGTAAAGTATTGAATGTCCAAAAATGGAGCAGTGGCCACAAATGGTACTTCTACCGTATCTACATTGAAGAAGAGAAATGCCATCTCTGAATTTTCTTAAACTTTCATACCAGAAAATCAGAGTTTCAGCTCAGAAATTGAATTTAAACTTTTGACATCTCAATGACGTACTAGACGGAAAAAAATAGGGGCTGCAACAGGACGCAGTCCTGTGGGAACAACAGGACAAAATCCTTTTGCAGCAACAGGATTTTTTCTGTGGAATCAATAGGATAAAGAACAAGTTTCATGTACTGATTTTTGTCCGTATAATGAAATTTCAAAATTTGAAAAACAATTCAAAGTTTGGAAAAAAATTAAAATTTTTTTTCGAAGTTAATTTTTTTTTTTCAAAATTGGAATTCCCATACGAAAAAAGTATATATCCGGGATATATACGGGCAAAATTGAATATATGTCTCATATATGCGGCATATATTCAGATTTGCCCGAATATATACGGATATATACTATTTCCGTACGGGTCTTCGTTCAAAATTTGAATTTCTTTACAAATTTTGAAATTTCATTATACGGACAAAAAAATTAGTACATGAAACTTGTTCCTTATCCTATTGATCCCACAGAAAAAAATTCTGATGCTGCAAAAAGATTTTAACCTGTTGCTCCCACAGGATGTGTCCTGTTGCAGCGCCTATTTTTTTTCCCGTGTGTATAAAAAATTTACGTTAAACTTTTTAGCTCTTATATGGTAAAACAACATGTAAATTTGACGTAAAATTAAAGCTGCTATTTTACATCGTTTATATGTAATTTCACGTGTGGGAGAAAGCAAAAATTTAAATGTAATTTTTTATATATACTAGACATCATCGAGATGTCAAATGTTTCATATCACAGTTTTTGAGTTAAAAAGTTGATTATTTAGAAAGTTTTTGGTATCACGTATAAAAACATGTAAAACAAAAAACCTTTCTCTTAAATATTTTTGCGCATTTGTCTAAATATCAAAATTTCTGAAGCGACTTAATTACAAGCCAGACTTATCTATAATTTAATCAATAGATCAAACAGATAAATCAAATTTGTAATTACAAAAAAAAAAAAACTAATAAATATTAAATTGCAATAAATAACAATAAATTACATAAGTTATAAATTTTCTTATGATTTAAAAGTCCAACGTAATTAATTTTTCGTAATTAATCATGGGGATATTGAGGATAAAATTAACTGTGGTGTAGATTGGAAATTTAGCTGGTGGTTTATCCAATCTTTAGCTACCACAGTATGATATAATGTTTCCTCTGCCTCTACCTGCTATCAAGCTATATTTATATATATAAACATATATATATATATATAATACAACTATCGCGTTTACTCGGTACGTGACAGATTCAACGACGAGATTCCTCGTCGAGTTTCCTGACCGTAAATAATAACGCTCGTGAGATTTTCTCAGATGATTCGACCCGCAGTCGAGACCCACGAAGAAGTAAACGCACCAGAAGAACAAGAATAAGAAGAAGAAGAAAGAGGAGGAGAACAAGAAGAAGAGGAATAAAAAGTCCAAGCCCCCGCACATGGCAGATCTTTCTCCAGAACGTTTCTATCATCAGCATGACATACAGAGTCTTAAAAATATTTTTTGTCCCGCCATTTAATTGTCATTTAAAATTTTTTAATCCCCGCGCAAAGGATGCAGCGGCAATAATAATTTAACCCCTTCAAGTAAGAAGCGCAAACAAATGTATTAAGTAATTTCCACAAATAACGAAACTCTGATGGCCAGTTTGAGAATAAGAAATAAGACGAGTAATAATAAAAATACGGTGATGAGTATTGTCGGGAATGCTGAAAGAAATAATGGAGAATCT
Organism: Microplitis mediator; assembly: GCF_029852145.1. NCBI lineage: Eukaryota > Metazoa > Arthropoda > Insecta > Hymenoptera > Braconidae > Microplitis > Microplitis mediator. Next base: position 22,462,078 of record NC_079969.1, read on the forward strand.
AGTTAGAGGTTATTAGTCGGGTTGGAATGTTTTGATGGGGTGATGATCGAGGCCACCGGCCCCATAGATCGTCACGGGCTTGCTCTCAGTCCTGATGCTGGATACGTTTCTGCTGATGCTCCTGATGCTGGACTCTTTTTCGCGAAATCATTAATGCGACGCACGAGGTACTCTTGTACGATTCTATACGACATCAATGATGACAACGACAGCTTTGCACGAGCAAGAGCATCACCGCGAACATAACACATCACTTTCAGTGTACATTATTTGTCTTTTTTAGCGGCAGGGTCGCTGACACCCAAACGACACATTACCACCTCCCGATACTTTCTGTCATCAACTTCAAGAGCACGGTCTTATTCATACACTCGATTTAAAAGTTAAAAGCCCAGTTACTGTTCCTCTATTCTTCAGCTGGACAATTGTCTCTAAATATTCAATTACATCATCATCATCATCATCATCATTATTTTTACTATCGCTATTATCATCACAAGTCACTGACCTGGTTCATTCAGACAGCATGAAATTATTGTCAGTTGTAAATCCACCGACGACAAAGAATTATTTCCGATCTAATAGCTCGCGACTATCAACAACAACAACAACTTTAAAGCAATAAAAGTAATAAAATGAAAATGGCCAGTAGATGCAAAGTAGCACTCGCCTAGAGGTTAAATCCTCTTCCGAAACAATTAAAAAGCATTAATATGCAGGCACCAAAGAGTTATAGCTGCCTAGAGGAAATTCCTGAGTAAGGAGGGAGCTATCTATCCCGCGGAAAACGAGTTACTCGTTCTCTTATATATCTATACTCTTGTAATCTCCCCTCCCACTTTAGACCTGTATAAATTCCAATTTATTGGTTCGAGCATATTAATTATGCCGCGACGCGTTTGCGGGTAATACCGCCGCGGGATTACCTGCTACTAGCTACAGATACCAGCAGGTGCACCTGCACCGTCTGAGGACTAGTTTACCCGTTCGTGAAAATTTTTTTCCCCAGTTTATATAGACGTCACACCGAATTTATTCCTCATGTCTGTTGACAATTCGCGAACTACAACTACCGCAGTCTCCCGCCAGCAATAATCATCACTATTAATATTACTATCGTTGTTTTTTTCGAATTTTTTCATCAGATTCTCATCCTCGGACGTACTATTTATGGATAATATACTTAGTATAGCCTGAGAGACGAGGATTCGCGCGACAAAGTGGCGTTAAATGATTAATTAAGAGATGCCAAGACGCGCCACGTGATTTACGTAGTTTAATCACGCACGCAAGGGACGCTAGCCAGCCATTGCTCCTCTCTTTCTGTCTCTGTACACATAAGTATGTACATATATATTTGTATGTACATGTATTTGGATGAGAGAAGGATTGCCATGAGAATATGTAGTGTAACATCGACGTGAGTTGACACCGGACATACATCATGTACCGAATAAATTACGTCACTCGGTTTCCTTCAACATCGTGGTACCACTTTTAGCTTTATTCTAATACATGAATAACCACTTCCGTATGAGGTTTGTCTACCCCGCGGGTACTCCGTGCAGTCATCGGTGTATCCATACATTGATATACATAAATAGCGAATTAAATAGAACGAGAGTTACGATTGTTGACTAATTAAAGGGCTCGGTACTACGGGACGATGATGATGATGATCCTTAACGAGGAAAAATTTCCCCCCAGGCTTGCTTTCTCTTCGCTGTGGTGTACATGTTACATTAGTTAGTACAGAGACTATGGAGGTATTCTCTGTACTCAGAGTTGGCGTTGGCGCGATATATTACTCGCGCGTACTATCCGCTGGTTGCTGGTCGATGGTTGTGTTGCTGGTTTGCTGGCGATAGTCCCGGCATTGAGCCAACAGCCAAGAGAAAACCCGAGCTCTGGACTAGACCGGCCGGCGAGGAGCCATCCGGAGGATCTCAGCGTCAATTAAGCAAGAGTTGCGAGACAGGCTTAGGACGTATACTCGCGCAATCTCCATTTACCTCGGCGTGCCGAGAGTTTAAAGAGTTGATTTCGAACCGAGAAATGTCCTCTGCCTCTTTCTTCTTGTACTCCATCTTCTTCTTATTCTACTTGTCTATATACTTGCTCTATTCCTCATGCTGCAGCAGCAGCTAAACCAACAGCAGAACCACCAACGGCAGCGAGATCCACTCTATACTCTTACTTTTTTTTTAAAACTCGATTTGCTACAATGTACGAGCCACTTCCTCTCTATTTCCAAATTACGAGTACACACGAGACATGGATTTATCTGTACGGGTGGTCTTGCCATTTATATTATATATATATATATACATATATACATATAAATTATCTTATCTTCTACCCTCTATGTTTTTATTCTCTCTCTCCCCAAGTCATTAACACTCACTAATCTTTAAATATGATGTATTTTCCGCCGGATAAATATCAATAGTCGGATTTTCAAAATCCATTAGCTACGCTGACAATTAAATCGCGCGTTATTTAATTTAAAATACATTTTTATTTTTATTTAACATTTATCATTTATCGCAGTCAACTTTTTCTGCCTCGTCATCTTACCATTCATGTGAAGAAAAATAACAAAGCCAAAGAAAGAAGATGGTGACTCATTTAAATGATCTTTGTGTGTTACACAATAGCTGTTTTTCCCCGACCTCGACTTTTACTGAGGCCTTGAGATACTTTCAAACACGCGATTACTCCTCAGCCTTACATTTACGTATAATTATTTTTTAAAAATGGGCTGTGGTCTATGACTATTAACGTGATGTCTTAATCCGTCATCGCGACGTCGACACTTTCGGCTGTCTTAATTTCCGGAGTAACCGTAATCCAAGTAAAAGGTCTTCCTGGACCTGCTAAAAGGAAATTGAATAACAATGAACATGACAGAAAATTTTAACAATTGAAAGGAAAAGGGGAGAGATAAATTACGACTGCAAAGACCCATTGGCGTTAGGGCATCAAGGATCAATGAGTCACCACTTCGGGGAGGGAAAACTTACAGGGAAAATTATAAGCGAAACTTTCTGAACGTCAGTTTTCAAAGATCTTTACAAATAGCAGCCTCGTGTACAAAATCTGCGACATTTTTTTACTACTCGTAAGTAATTTAAACACTTAATTTAACAATTATTTCAATTTTTTAAAAATGGCGGCAAAAGTTCGTAATTCAAAACATTCAAAAATTTCAAATTATGAAGTTGCAATTTTTGAGACTTTTTCTAGAAATAATTCAAAATTCTTGAGAAAAAATTTACCGAACACACTGCGAAAAATTCCCAATAAATTTTACTGTGGGTGCATAGTAACACCGGAGTATAAGAAAACTGATTCAAAATTGACAAGCGTCCCATAGTAAACGTATGCGCAGACTACACGATTGTGGCCTCTGCGCATACGTTTACTATGGGACACTTGTCAATTTTGTACCAGTTTTCTTATAGTCTGCTGTTACTATGCACCCATAGTAAAATTTGTTACGAATTTTTCACAGTGCAGGTCTACCATTGCAATTTTTCAAGTAATGACCCATTTAAGTTCCGTAAAAAATCTGTCGAATCAATGAATCATCAAAGATTAAGTCAGAGTCTTAAACAAACTCTGCAAAAATATCTACAGATAAATGATAAGATTTGTTAGCACAACCGATAGCTAGCACGCGAATGTAGTAAGCAGTAAGATTTACACCAACCAGTGAACGCATCAATGAGCTCAAATAAAATAATAAACTTTTTTTCCGCGGAAATCCAAGCGTGATTTCAAAAATTTTCTATTTGTATTCAATAAAACCCATGGGATCCGTTCCGCCCGAACGAAATTTCCGGGAGTGTTTGTCATTGCGATCCGGCATATGCATCATAAAAAAACTAAAAACAACTAAGCGAGTAAAGTGAAGTGGAGACCGGAGAATGGAGAATGAGATGAGAGTGTAAAGGAATGAAATGCAAGTAGAGGCATTTACACTGCATCAAGTTACCTTCCTGGATTCATTCACTTGAGAGCTTCAGAGTCGGCTTTCATGAGCGCACACACTGACCGAAAGGTTATCTTGGTTCAAAGAGAATTATCTTGAGTCAAGAGAATATTTAGGAAAATGGAATAAATCTTGGTTGAAGAAAATTTTTTCTTAATTTTGATTATTTTGATTCAAAAAGTTATTTTTTCGACTCAAATGGGTTAAAGTTTTAAGTTAAAAATATATGATTTTAGTTCAAAAAGAAAAAATATTTTAAGAAAGTAAATTGTTTTTTGAATTAATATTTTGAATTTCTTCATTCATGTATATTGAATATTTTATTCTATGAAATTTAACTTCTCTACGTAAGGAGTCAGATTTCTTAAACCAACTAGTGGCTATTGCTTGAAACAAAAATAAAAAAAATTCAAGTCAAGAAAATCAAGCTCTTGGTTTTTTTCCATAGCAGCATTCGGATAACAGGAGCACTCGGGTCTATGCAGCTTCTCTACTTCGGACACTACTTTGTGTATACACGTAGACGCCCGAAGATCCCAAAAAAATGAAACGAGTCTGTTCAGCGCTGGCGCCGTATATGTGCAATTATATATTACACACCAATATTCTAATAGTATTAGTTTATTAATTATACAATTAACTAATTCATATACATAAATTGTTTTGAATTGAAGTGTTCGGTAAAAATGTGAGTTATTGTAGTTATTAGTCATTATATCTGGTGTTATTTCCTGATTTAAGTTAAGTTAAAGGGTGTCGTTTCAATCGCGAAAAAAGTAAGTTAATTTTTATTTATGCTGTTTTTAATCATATATCAGATAATCAAGTTTGTTTTCATTTCTAATCCTAAGTTCATATAAAATTGTTTCCTTTTTAGTGTGGTATCATGCAGTTCATAGTGTCAATGAAGCCAGGATAAATAACATAACCTTTAATTTATTTTCATAAACAAAAAAAATTTCTTATTGTAATAAAGAATCAAAATTTATTTTGATAATTAATTGTATATATTCTGAGAATTGAATTTTTAATAAAAACAATTAATTTGAAATTGAACTTATTTATTATATTTTAAAATAAAAGTATTTTTTATTTACATTGATGTATAATTTAGTTTTAAAATGAGTTTTTTATTTTTTAAATCTAAAATTAATCGTTCTAAGATGAAGTCTACATTTATTTTGAACTAAATGTTATCAAATCTTTAAATAAATTAATTTTTACTTGGAGTAAGTTAAATATGCCTCCGTTTAAAAACTCGATGTATCGAAATGAATCGATATCGACTACATTCGAGAGAACGATGTTTTTAGAATGAGTTGGTATCTTCTAAAACCAAGAGCTAAATTTTCTTGAGCCAACCAAGTTGTTTTCTTGTTCGGAGAAACTAAAAACATTTAAAGCAAAAATTTATATTTTTAAATCAAAATTGAATTTCTTTATTGAAGAGCTTTATATACTCTAATTAAAAAAAAAAAAATTTTTTACCAAGAGAAAATTTTTTCAAACAAGAAAAGAGGATATTTTAATTTAAGAATTTATTTTTGGAAACGATTTTCTTCTTGACCCAAGAATTCCTTTTTTTGTGTGCACGTATTAGATACTTGGTACCAAGTACCAGACTAATGCAAGACCGGTACAGGAACAGGTACAGGTACAGGTTCAGCCGATTCAACAACTAAATCTCTCTCAATTCACTTCCGTTCTCATAGACTTGGGTTTATTTATCGGTTTTATCTCTCGCTACAACACTTATTACTTTTATTTATAAATTAAAATATTTAATTATTGAAGAACGGGGGTCAGTAAACCCGTTAGCCAAGTGTCATTATCACCCGTCATTGCTATGCATAATCTCGCATGCTCGATGCCTGTTAAGCTCGCGACAAGGTGCCTATACCGCAATTGATTATTACATACATATCCCACTATTTATCCTATATATATATGTGCCGTAATGTACTGTACCAGGTACCGCATCCATACCGGCATTAAACTATGAATAATAATATTAATCGGGATACTTTATTCCCAGGAGATAAATTTTATTTACATACTTATATATGTATGTATTAAAATACTACAATACATGAAATGAACGGTGCTAAAAAAACTTACGTTGGCAATTATTTTTAAAGGAAGTTTAACAAAAAGTAAGAATAAATAAGCCCGGAAGAAAAACAAAGCGTGTTTGTCTAGATGAATCATAATAAAAGAATGGAGGCAAAGAAATTAAAGAATGAAAAAAAAAATATATATATATATATATGTACAACAATGATGATGATGATAATAATAATGCAATGAAATAAAAAAGATCGGTCTTAAAGAGGAAGTAAAGTAAACCGGTTTCAATTGATTTTAAAATATTAAAAGACTCGTCATTCACACTATCGCTATATAGAGTGTGAGAAGGAGAGAATATAAGTGTATGTATGTATGAAAAAGTATGTGTGGTTATAGTAATTATTTGTCACGCACGCGGTGAATTTTCGAGCAGAATGGAATCGAGTGGAATTAAATGAAATGGAGGCAGAGCCAGAGTATGAACGATGAGAGCTGGGGAATACACCAGGACCAAATGGAAGAGAAATCCGCAGCTGGAAGCGATTTAACGCACCACATTAGACACGCTGTCGGCTAGTTCAGATACAGTCGGCTCACACTCACACACACTCACACACACACACTTGGGTACTTGCTGGTGGAGTGTAGAGCCGGAATAAGATAGATAGAACGAGACGAGATGCTGCTCTATGCCTAAGAGGAGATTCCAGCAGAATCCCTCAAGCGTTAAAAGAAAAATTTAGCAGCCTCGATGCTGATGGTGCTGGTGCTGGTACTTGTAGATGTGCTTTAAGCCGGAGTTGGAGTACTTATATTATATATATATATATATATATATATATATATATATATATATATATATATATATATATATATATATATATATATATATATGGATGGTACATATCCGCGATTCACGATCAACCACGTGCTCTCAAAGGCTTTAAACCCACGCTTACGTTGGGACGGTGATGTCTGAGTAATGCCGGAGGGAATACGAGTAGGCGTTAGATATCGAGGATGGCGCCAGGAGAAACCGACCACCATCATTTTAACTTGTTCATTCAATCACACCACATATCAACACCATTATAAACAAACTCGTCCATTTATTGATAAAATTATATCGAGATTACGCTCGTTCTGGTCAAAATATAAATCGATAACCGACTACTGGACGGATATTCTGGAGCTGGATTACCCGCGATTCATCTCCGCGAGTATTATGTATGCTAAACCGATCCCTTGCCGTCACTCTCGGGCTCAGCTCTAAGAAACGAGAAAAAAATGGAGGAAAAAATAGTCTGTAGTCTGCACACACGACAGGAGTTAAGAGTTCGATGACTTCTCGACAGGATCCGGAAACTTGAGTTATTATAACCATGCAACATATCGCCTTGGCACTTTGTGTTCGTCACGTCAACTAAAGAACGCCCGCAGTTATCTTTAACGTGTATCAAACTCCCTGGCTGCAGTGCTCTGTATATTTCGTCCGATACTCGTTCCCAGTCAGTCAGTCAGTCAGTCTCTGATATGTCAATTGTAAATAAAATCAATCCACTCATTAATATGTATTTATGGAAATATGTAACCTTTTATGCGCTGCTGCAGCTTCTGCTCCTGCTTGTTTTCCTTCATAATTATTATTATCTATTTATACTTTTTTCCGGTTATTATTTTTATGACGTTCATTACGTACGTGAAGAAGCCTAATAGCAATTAAATAAATTTATTGCTTATGAGCATCTTTACTATTCGCAATGGCTAATTACTATCCGTATTTAAAAACTTTAATTTAAATTACCAGTGACTTTCAGAGACATTCCAGACTCATGTTTCTGTGAATGTTCTAGGATACAAAAAATTTTTTCCCTCTAGTATTTTCTATTATTTTACGTCGGAAGTGCCTCAAAAAATATGTGGAATGATAATTGAAAGGCAGAATAAAAAAAAAAAATTCGACCGACCCATAATGGAGATGCCGAACATGAAAATATCATATATGGTAAACATATATTAAAAAATATATGTTACAGATATAAATATATATGTGACAATACATGAAATCTTAAATAGAACTATATATAGATTTTGGCCAATTTTATTATATTTCTATACATGTTTTCTCTTATATGATTTCATATATTTCCGTATAACTTCAGTATATTATTTATATATTTGAAAACTTATAATTTTAATATATTCAAAAATAAATGTTATTTATGTATGGAAACAAATAAGAATACATATATAATTCATCATTATATGGCACGATATATGTACCATGTATTTAACTTTATAAATTTTTGTATATTTTTCGATATACAGAACCATATAAGTCCCCCATATATGTATGAATAAATAAAATCTATTCTTTACTGTCTTCCTCTCTCTGTTATAAGATTCAAACATTGTGTTCAGAATATATCTATAAATATGTGTGCTAGCTTACAAATTTACATATATAATTATCAATATATGTAATACATATATGTGCTAACTTATAAGTTTGCATATATGATTATAAATATATATAATACATGTATTAACTTCTAAACTTACGTATATAATTAATTATATTGAAACTTACTATATTTTATATAAGAAAATATAAATCGTTTTTGGCCACTTATGTGGTCCCATATTGATTATATATTTTTCCATTTATATTTATCGTATATGGTATTTTCATGCGGGCCATCATGGTCTTGTGGAAGATCTGGGACTCAAAAAATTTTTTTTCCACTAGTATTTTTCATAATTTTACACGGGAATTCTCATAAATTATGCGGGATGATAATCGGTAGGCAGATCGGAAATTAATCGATTGACACACAGAGCAGATGCTCAGACACTTTCCAGAGACATTTTTTTTTTCCTCCAGTATCTTATAATAAGGAGATGAATTGTATATAAAGTCATTTTTCCGAACACCTGATCGACTAAAGACAGCATAAAAAAATATATAATTTACATAACAATAAATATATAAAAAGCGACATGCGCGCGAAACCTGTCTTCAGTACCTTCAAAAATAAAGATACATTTTTTAAAATTTTTTTACAAAGGACAGAAGGATTTTGACTGCTGTCAAAATTTAATCAATAATTAATTTAGAGCAAAATTTTAAATTCGCTCATCTATACTGGACTTTTTCTGTTATTTATAAATCGCGTTTACTCCCAAGAGCATGGTATGTACAGTAGTTGGACTGTTGAGCTCTCGAATCGCCCTTGAGTCGTCGGCCGAGCATTACATCAGTAGATATAATAGTAAGAGAAAATACAGAAGAGCAAGAGACGACCCGATGGGATCCAGACCCGAGAGGCTACCAAGTCGAGGGGGAAACGTGTCGTACGGGTTGTTGCAAGTCGCTCTTCCCGTACTACCTGAGGGGCACGAGTCACATCTCTTCCGACTACTGCATCTGACGCGAGAGTAAGATAGAGAGATTGAGATGAAAAAAAATGAAAATAAAAACAAGATAAATACTGGAGAAATAAAAATAATAAAAGACCAGCCAGACACATAGGACACATTCTACTCGTACTGGCAGATACACTTATGCCAGCAGCCAGCAGCCAGCATAAAACGCTTTACTGACCTCTACCTCCGCGTAACTCTATCTCTGACTCTGACCAAGACAACACAACCACTTACGTCACGCATTTCCGTTAGCTTCCCGATCTATCAGAGCCTTTTTTGCTTTATTTTTTATTTATCTCCGATAAAAACGGCATTGTTGGATTTGCTGTTGGCTGGGTTATTTTTTGCCGAGGATTCTCAGACCTCCAAGTCCATCGAGGAAATCCACCTCACTATTTATTATCATATATTTTTATTTTTCTCCCTATTCGTTATAAATTTACTCGCTGTTTATTAATCTCCGGGCTTACGAAATTTAAAAACTTAAAAGTGAAACCTTTTGTTGCATCCATTTTTTACGCATTAATATCTGTAGTAATCTGGAGACTGGCATCATTTTCCGCCGGATGGAATTGCGCACGAGTGCCTCAAACATCTGCTACACGAGTAATTTTCTCTTGAGCAAACATTTATCATTCTCTGTGTGCTGCTGTCATGCTAGACCTCACTAGGGATAAATAAACTTTTAATTTCAGACAAGTTGATTGACACTATTAATTATCTATCGGTGTTATTATTCAAATATTTATTCCATTTGCTCCATCAGACGATGGTAATTTAAAGTCCGACTGAAATACTACTCACCTCAGTTCGATGCATTTTAATCGATAATTAAATAAGGGGTAAAACACTTTCACCGTTGAAATATCTATTGCTCTAACGAGTTGGAAATGAAATAAATTAAAGATAGAAACACCTGATCGATACCCCAGGGAGTTGCTCTCGACGTGGTAATCTTTTAAAACTATCAGCCGAGCAGAAGCAATTGCTGGAGTTTAAGTAGCATCAGCATCACCAGTTCCACCAGTACCAGTACCAGTACCAGTAGTAGCAGGAACACAGAGTATCGCGAGTGTTGTTGGGATGCAATGTCACTTAGCCGGCCTTGCCACGCTTCATCAACTGTATCTACTGCTCGGCAGCTTACAGCCGGATGTTGGAATCTACTTGGAACCTCCAGATCGCGCGAAAAGTACCATCGTCATTCAGCCGTAACGTTAAGATGAAATTCTATCTCACCGCTTTACTCGCGGTTAAGTCTATCTCTCCTTTACGTACACACACTCACACATCCACACATTCCCACATAAATCCATACAGATGGAGGGATTCAAACACTTGGTAAAGCAATTATTCGTCTCTCGTAAATTCAACATGAGTTAAAAGAACGAGGGAAAAGTCATCGACATTCAGGTGTCTCGGCATCGTTAAATGCCCGAGCTTAAATTCAATCTGAGTCTCATCTCCGAAGCATCTGGTCAGCTGACGATACCTGGATACCTGAATACTGACGGTTTATTCTTTACTCAGACTCAAAGCACGAGCGTTTAATTTTTTATTTTGCTTTCTGTATATAGATATATATATATATATATATATATATATATATTTATACTGTAAGTTGGCATGCCCGCCAACACGACTTTTCTTATTTTTCCCGGCGTGTCCGTGGTCACGAGTACGGCCTCCCGGTCGGGGCCACTCATCGACTAGCGGTACTTGGAGTCTTCTTAGTGCAGGTTGGGCAGGTGCGCTGGTGCCTCTACGCTATACTCTCGTCTCTCGTGGCTCTTCAATGGAAACGAGAAGGAGAAGAGGTGTAGAGAGGCAGAGGGCAAGGTGGGCTTACTTTGGAAGAAGGTGCATCAGATACGCTCCGCGGGGAGCGCGAGACAAGAGGTTAATCCGTGTCTAACTGTAAGATAACTCGCTTGTCCGGATCGGCCAGACGCGGCTTGTATTCCTCATCCTCATCCTCTTGTTCTTGTTTTTATTTTTTTTACTTTTTTTATTCTTCTCCTTCTGCATGCGCCTCTTTTCCGAGAGTCTCCAACCAACTACTCCACAGCTACACTTATTTCTTCAATCAACTTGTCCCAAATTTATCTCCATTGACAATCTCAAGTTGCAAGACTTGTAGAGTAATTGCTTGATGATTTATCATTTTTTTTCAGATCCACAAAAATGTCTGGAGATCCTGCGAGCCCATAATTCCGACGAGGCATCAAAGACAACAGGGAAGTCTTTTATTATTTTAAAATGGGAAATAGTAGTTCACATCACACAGCAGCAGTGTCTCAGGAAATGGGACGAGGATGGACCCAGTCATTTCCACGTGAACTTACAAGGCACCATCACCATTCCCAGGCTGCTGGGCACAAGGTTCTGCCCGAGCCCCCGAATCAGCGGCTACGGGCGACCAATAATGGGAATATTATTCACAACGGTGGTACTATAAGTGGTCGAAGACCATCAGCGTACACTCTACCCCACGATCTTAATAAGGTATTAAATTATTTATTTGTTTTGTCGTAAACGACCTCAGTGGTTTTGTTTTTTATCCTAATGATACTAATTAAATTTTTAGCAAGGGATATATAGAAGCAGAAGCACTTCAACTTCACACCTGGGTGAATCCCGAGCGCGAAATGACTCAGGAAACCAGCACTGCTGTGCAGGTCACTATCGTCCATGCGACGGAAGCTGCCGTGAAAACGAGATGGTGGAGCTCAAAAGATTCGGCAGTGAGCCGGATCTGCGTTACTCCCCATCGGAGTCGCGACATCCTCCGGCTACAGACCGTCACTCGGGATACCACTACCCTGAGCGCGAATCGCGAGAGCGCGAGAGTCGGTATCGCGGAAAAAAGAAGTACAAAGCCCCAGCACCGCCGGCAATTAACGGCGACGGGTCATCACCGGACTCCTACAAATGGGAGGCGATTGGTCCCGATCGCGACAACTGCTGCCGACAGGAAGAGGACCCCGGGTCACGGGGCATTAAACCGCCGCCTCGTAAATCCCGGCTGTTTAAAACCCGGGCTGAGACTAAACGTCAGCAGAGCAACTGGAGCCAGCCCGCACAGCAAGAGTGCACGGATGGTATTGAGAGTGAGAGAAGATGGATTAATGAGAGACAGCAGCAGGTGTCTAATGGCAAAGAAAACAGCAGACCGTGGAGAGAGTACCAGGAACAAGATCAATGGACGAGGGATGAAAGGAGGAGATCCTCTAAGAAATTCGATGGGAAGAATACCCTTCAGAGAAGCCTCAGCAGTCCCGAGTTCCAGGCAGAGCTGATGCAGGTAGCGAAAAAGGTGCGCAATAAACTCAACTACAATCGACGCGTGGGACCTGTAGGCGCACCCACCGCTAACACCGAGTTGAAACATGAAAACCAATTATCTAAGTCCACGACGTTTATTGATGCACGCAAGAACAATCCTGGGGACAAAAAATACTCGAGATCCAAGCAGCAGCAGCAGCAGCAGCAACAAGAAAGTTGTGTAAATGATTGCCGTGTTGATAGACGTAAAAGCAGAAGTATGGAGCAGTTTGATAATAAATGTCAGGAGGTTCGAACTTGCTCGCGATTCTACGAGGAAAGAACATTCCAGGAACGCACCAGAGGTGAGAATAGAGTAATTAGGAGCCAGGAAACGCGCTCGTACGAGGAAAGAAGAATGGATAGCCCTCGCGGTAGCCGTAATGGCTTGGCAGAAAAATCAAGCGATCACGTTGACGAACGACCTGTGGAAAACGGCATCAACAGAAGACGTAAGGTCTTGGAAAAGTCAACGACCTATGAGGAAAGTGTCGTTACAAATGGGAATTCAGAGCCCGCTGTCACGAGAAAATTTATAAACGGGCGGCTGGAGGACTTTGGTCACGCGCAGGACGAACGAAACTCCGAGAGGCTGCGTGGCAAAGAATTTGACCGGAGGAATGACCGCGAGAATAATAGGTCCAGCGATATTTTAGTCTCCAAGACAAGCAGGAAGAGTGAAGAAACTGCTGGCAGTGAGCAGCACACGCGGACGAGGTCAGAGAGTCCTGCGACGCTCCAATGTAGAGACAGAATAGGCGTTAGAGGTCAAGGCTCCGGCCGGGAGAGCACACCAGAACCCCCAAGGGGCAAAGAGAACAAGGTCGCCGCTGCTGCTGCCGCCGTCGCCGCTGAGAACACCAGAAGAAAAAGAACTGATGTCAAGGACAAGAATTATAGAGACAGTGAAAAAAGATGGTCAGAGAGTAATCCCGTCAAGAGCGAAAAAATAAAAATAAAGTCTTGTGAAAAGAGTATTGTCAAAGAGTCCAAGGAAGTTGTGGAGAAGAATTGGAATTTGAGTAATGGCGTGTCACCCAAGTCTAAACAAACAACAACAACTACAACGACCAAGACATTTTATACTCAAGATAAAGATTACACGGGATCCCAGCACCAGCAGAATAATTTGCTGAATGAATTGGACGACGTTAAAAATAATAGTGAAGATATTGCACTAAAATTACGTCCAACTCTGCCTAAGAAACAGCTCGAGATCCCCAGATTTTCGCCGTCAGCCGCCTGGAGATTGCTATCGGCTCTAGAAACCCCAGGCCCGAATATGAGCACCGCCAGCGAGGAGATTCCGGTGATGTATGAGGAGAGAATTGAACGTCTCTCGCGACCACCGAGGCCTTTAATTGCTCTGGGGCCGAGAAGTTCTCACGACAAGTCCGGCGACTCGGGTGTCTCGTGTGACGCCGGAGTGCCCAATGATGATTCACTCGACGTCACTGTCGACAGATTAAAAACACAAACGGGCAACACCGCGCGACCGGCCTGGACACCGCAGCAAGATTTAGGCGAGGAGTCTAGCAGCGATGCCGGCGTTGATTCCCCGCCTCCTATGGCACCCAGCGCTAAATTTCCTCCCCGTGCTCACGTCTTCTCGCTGTCTTTGCCGCGCGATGACAATCGCCACTGCGTTTATACAGCAGAGAAACCTAAAGATTCGTCATTTAATTCGCTGCAGAAAATTAAGCGCTCGGTCTCGGGGGCTTTCGGCCTGGGAGCCGTCGAGTTTGAGAGAAAACACGGGGAAACACTTGACGACAACTGGTTGCTGTCCACAAGTGCGCCGACTTCTTTGCAGCACAACCAAGCTAATCAAATTAACAGCCGCGATGTTAACAACGGGATCAATGGCTCCCCTGGTTGGGATGCTAATTTTCCCGTTGAAGACTTCGAAGACGAAGCTCTGGATGACGTTGACGAGAAAACGAGTTTTCCTGTGGTAATGAAACCTCCGTCATTTTCGTACCTCGCTTCTGGAGGACACGTCATGTATTTACCGGCATCCAATGACACCGAGCACCGAACCCAGAGCTTGAATTACAGAAACTCCGTCGGAGAAATCAGCGTCAAAATGAACAACAATATAAACATCAATTCGAAAAATCTTAAGTCAAATGACCCGGTCAAGAATTGCAACAAAAACGGCTTCATAAATGGATTCGCCAACGGGTACACCAACGGAATCAGCAATGGGTACAGCAAGCTATCAAACGACAAGAAAGACCTGGGGCTGTACCGCGAGAGATCGTTCACTGACTTGGGCAACAAGAGCCGCAAGTCCCAAAATTTTTCAAAGTCCTGCGAAAACATATCGGAAATGAAGCAGCGCAGCTACTCCCCAGTGAACAACGGCCCCGAGAGTCTCCAGGACAAGAAGAACGACATGAACAGCAACAACTGCACTAAAATATCCATAAAGCCGAACCCCAAGAGCAAGAGGTTCACGTTCCAGTCGACAGTCAGGCAGATCGAGCGTCGCAGATTGGCGGAAAAACTGTCACGTGAAGCCGAGGCTAAAGAACGTCAGAGGAAAAGTGAGTTGGAGGCCATGCGCAAAGTGGAGGAAGAGTTCCAACGGAAAAGAGCCAAAGAAAAGGCTAATATCAGACAGCAGCTCAGACTCTACAGTATGGATGAAAATTCTAGGTGACTATTCATTCAAATTATAAATTTTCTTATTACTAATTAATTAATTAATTAATTTTATTTGTTTAACTTTCAGTAGCTTGCCTCCAGCATCGGACAGCTCGCACCTGTCTCGCGCGGATCCAGACGGTGCGCCTTCTTCGTCAGCTTCCTCGCCCACCTCAGCACCACCTGGGAAGCTCGTGAACAACCGGAAAGGAAGCGTCAGCAGCGACGAGTACCATCGCAAGAAGGAGTGCCGGATCCAGCAGCAGAACCACCAGAAACAGGAGCCCCGAGAGTACAAAGACTACCGCCCGAAATACTACGACTGGGCGCCAAACGAGTCGTCCTCCCACCTCGAGGTCAAGCAGACTACGGTACATCCAAAGATTGTGTGCGACATTCCCAAAAGCTCTCATGTATTCGTCGACTCGAATATTCATACGGGAAAACATGCTAATTTAAATTCCACGCCACGTTCAGACAACTACAGGTAATATTTTTAAACGTCATCATTAATAATAATAATTACAGTTAATAAATATTTTTTTATACTGAAACAGGAAAGATTTCGCACATGGAGCGGTAGCTGCAAGATCCTCTTTAGCCAGCAGTGACAGCGAATTGTCACAACCAAATACCCGACCGCACTCACGACAAAACGGCAACAATAAAAATAGCAAACCTGCTCGCACTAGGTAATTTATTATATTTATTTACGTACTTATATTTAAATGGATACGTTGCTTCGGCCCTGTGACCTCTAATTTGAATTTGAATGACGTAAAGATTAGACACTGAGATATGATACAAGAAAATTACGCTCTAGGCATTTTATTATTAATTAATGCGTCTAATTATTTATGTTGATGACATCTCGTTGCCTTGTGGTTTGAAAAAAACAAACTATTAATTATTATTAAGTAAATAAATAAATAAATCTTGTATCTCGTCTCGCTAATGACCCACTTTAGATCATTCAGTTATATAGTAGTAATACTGCAGCATGTTGCATGACCCAATGACTTTCCCATCGAAATACCAACTCCTCACATCAGGTTACAAACAAAATTTTTATATATTAATTTTGCCGGTCGTTTTATTCAATTATGACACTGACTGTCTGTTGCCTAATTTATTTTTTATTTACATCCAGTTTCACTGCCGTAAACATTTTATTTATTTAACTGCATTATGAAATAGTATTTAAAATTTTATTTACATATATTGTGAAATTTTATCTCTTAGTTGTGACGTAATGAAATAAATATGGTAACGATGACATTTAACTAGACAGAAAATGACACTGACGTTAGCCGACAATAATTTTGGGATTTTTTTTTAAATATAAATAATAAAAAAAAAATATTTTGAAAAATTGCACATATAGTTTTTTAAATTCTCTACATGTGCATTTTTTTAGTTTTTTTTTTTCTCATAAATTTGTTGCAAAAAAAATCCTAAAATTATTAATTGTTTGTCAACTATGACACTGACGTTAGCCGACAATAATTTTGGGATTTTTTTTTAAATATAAATAATAAAAAAAAAAATATTTTGAAAAATTGCACATATAGTTTTTTTAATTCTCTACATGTGCATTTTTTTAGTTTTTTTTTTCTCATAAATTTGTTGCAAAAAAAATCCTAAAATTATTAATTGTTTTTTAACTAAGATACTGAAGTTAGCCGACGTCAAATAATTTTTGGATTTTTTTTTTAAATATAAATAATAAAAAAAAAAAATATTTTGAAAAATTGCACATATAGTTTTTTAAATTTTCTACATGTGCATTTTTTTATTTTTATTTTTTTCTCATAAATTTGTTGCAAAAAAAAATCCTAAAATTATTGTCTGTTAACTTCAGGATCATGACACGAAACCTTTTTTTTTAAATCCTACCAACGAACCCGCTAATTCTTTGCTTGTATTTTTTATTTCACGCAGGTTTTAAATGATTGCTGTTTAAGTAAGTAGTCCTAACACCTCTAGTCATCTAACAACGCTTCATTAAAACAAACAAACAATTTAAAAAACAAAAACGTTTAAATTTAAATGAGTGGAATGATTGCGCTTAGTAATAAAACAATCGGGTTTTAGTAACAAGTAAAATTGGGCAGAGAATGCTGATGATTAAGTTAAAATTAATTGGTTTAAAAAAAAAACGCGGGTTGATTTAATCTAATGAATAATGGCAGCTGATACCTAAAAAAATAGGGACGAACCAGCGACGAAGCTCGAAAATGATCACGATGAAAAGTCTCAGGTGACGTTGACCAGGTCAGCGAGTCCTGCGAGAAGTTCTGAGACACCAAGCTCCGAAGAAGAGACACCTGTGGAACCAGTGAACAGAAATCCGTCTGTCAATGTCACCACCAATGGCTTTATTATTAACGCCGTCCAGCCGTTCGTTAGAGAAAAAAACTATCGCCCGATAGCTTTCAATCCTCAGCCACCGCCGCCGATTCCCATTTGATTTAAATTTCAAATACTTCTATTATTTCATTTTTATTTTTATGTTTTAGTATAAATTTATGATACTGATATTTAGCGGCTAAAACTAATACAAGTCACCATTTAATGTAATACTGTAATTAATTAATTATTAACATTATTTTTTATAAATTAGTTTTTAAATTAATAGGGTAGTTATTGTTTTATGTTAATAATTAACTGTATTTTGAGTTATGATTAATTATTTAATCCAGAGTTTATAATAGAGATCAGCAGAAATAAATTGAATATAATTGTAAATATTTTACGTGGGTTATATTTAATATAAAAGAAAAAATAATAATTCGGAATTCTCTCCAGAACTCGAATTTTTTATTTTTCACTCAGGAATTTTTTTTGTTGCAGTTGTGGAAAACAAAAAAAATATTTGGGGTCATGTTAAAGTGGGCGCGCATTTTCTTTGAAAAAATATCAATTTTGAAAACTCCCGACTTTGAAATTTAAAAAAATGGCGCCCATTTTTTCTATGACCGAAAGTTCACTCAGTATTTTTTTCTTTATTTCTTATTATTATTTTTATTTGGAAGTCCATTATTATTTTTTCTTTTAATTTCATAAATGAATAAAGATGCCAAATTATAAATTATTTAAAAACTCGTAGAAAATTTTCTACTAACCTTCAAGTAATTTTCAATATCACCCTGAAGTCTGAATGAGTGTAAATGTAGTAGACATAAGACAATTTTTAAATTACATATAAAAAAATTAAACAATTAAATTGATAAAATAAAAAAAATGCATGTACTGATTTTAGAATTTTCTAAAAGTTCATTTTTTAATTTTTTTGTTAAAAATATTTTATTTAAAAATTTAAAAAATTGTCAGATGTCTGCAAACTTTACTGTCATGAAGTCTGAAGATAATTAACAATTTTTGGATTTTTTTTTCAACAAATCGGTTTAAAAAAAAAAAAAATTAAAAAAATGCACATGTAGAGAATTCAAAAAACTATAAGTGCAATTTTTTAAAAATACTTTTTTTTTTATAATTTATCGTTTTACAAAAAATCCAAAAGTTATTAGTAAACTTTAGTATCATTATTATGAGTGTGAATGTAGTGGACATCAAACAATTTATAAATTTAAATAATGAAATTTAAAAAAATGCGCGCGTTAATTTTTCAATTTTCCAAATACGCATTTTTTTATTTTTTTTCCTCACATTTTATTCATTTATTCAAAAATTTTAAAATTCTGAGTGTGAATTTAGCAGACATCAGACAAATGTAAAATAATTAATCAATAGAGTAAATAATTTATAAAAAAAATATTTACAAAAAATGCACTTATTGATTTCAAAATTTTTTAAATGTGCATTTTTTTTAAATTTTATTTTATTCATTTTTTACTCTATTTATTTATAATTATAAATTTTTCTGATGTCTGCCACACTCACATGATCCTGAAGTTAACAGACAATTAATAATGTTAGGATTTTTTTTTATAACAAATTTATGAGAAAAAAAAAAAATAAAAAAAATGCACATGTAGAGAATTCAAAAAACTATAAGCAATTTTTCAAAATATTTTTTTTTTTAATATTTATATTTTAAAAGAAAATCAAAAAATTATTCGACGTCTGTTAACTTCAGTATCATCACACTCACACTCATTGAATCAGACAAATTTTAAATTATAAATTAATAGAGTAAATAATTTAAAAAATAAAGTTTCAAAAAAATGCACATATTAATTTCAAAATTTTTTAAATGCGCATTTTTTTTAAATTTAATTTTACTACTTATTTACTCTATTTATTTATAATTTTAAATGAGTGTGAATGTAGCAGACATCCGACAAATTTAAAATTATGAACAAATAAAGTAAATAATTAAAAAAATAATTTTTCACTAAAATTACACTTATTAATTTCAAAATTTTTTACATGCACATTTTTAAAAAATTTTATTTTATTAATTATTTACTCTATTTATTTATAATTTAAAATCTGTCTGATGTCTCTACATTGACATTCATTAAAAAATTCCTGTCAGTTACATTTACACTCATTAATTATTTAAATTGGATTATTAATTATCAACTGTACATCTATTTTATTAATTAATTATTTATAATTTCATATTATTAATGTCTAGTATTTTAATAATCTCTAACCAAATGTGTTCGTAATAATTTTTTTCTCTAATAAATTGTAAGTATTTACGTAATTAAGTTCTAACAAATTGTCCAATCAAAGATTCTTAGTCGGATTAATCAATAATAATATTAATTAACATTAATAATAATAATATTAATTATAATTAAATAATAATAATAATGTATGTACTCACAAGTCGAAAAAATTAACAATATACTGATTTTTTAACGAAATAAATAATAAATCTATAGCATATATTTTATATATTAAATATATAAGTAAAAAAGGTTTAGGGAAAATATGTTGTAATTATGTACAGATAACAAACTCGAAATTTGCTCATCTAATGTAATCAAATAAATAACTTTATTATGAAAAAATAAATAAATTAAAAATTAAATTTATTTCCAATGATTCTGACGTTAGCAGACAGTTAATAATTTTCGAATTTTTTTTTTTATCAAATCAATTACAAAAAAAAATAAACTAAAAAAATGCACATGTAGAAAATTTAAAGTACAAAAATCTACAAGTACAATTTTTCAAATATTTTTTTTTTTATTCATCGTAAAAAAAATAAATTATTAGACGTCAGCTAACTTCAGTGTCATTTCTTTTTAATTTGAATTTCCCGCCAAATTTAAAATAAGTTTTATAAAGTTGCTTGCACTGTCAGAAGCTCATTTTTTAAAATTTCAATTTTTACTGATATTACGAACAAAGCTCGCGAAGATGTCAGATAAATTGAACAATGAACAATCCCCACTGGAGTGAGTATTAATATTTATATTTAAAATCAATTAATTAATAATCGGTATTAATTATTAAATGTGACAGAGACGGACGTGAATTTAAATTCGATAAATTGTTGGACACTTCATCAGAAGAAGACAATGAAGAAACTGATACTCCCAATCAGCAAAAATCATCCGGTGATTCGGAACTAAAGCCACCACCGATATCCGATGGTCCTGATCAAGTAAACAAATGTTCCAATGGTGCCGCGACTATTAAACCGAAGACAGTTCAACCGACGACACTTCAACCGAACGACAGTTCAATCTAGCGACATTTCAACCGAAAAAAAATCTCTGATAAGAGGGCACCTAAATAAGGGGGTCCAGATCCAGGTTTGAACTGTCGTTCGGTTGAACTGTCTTCGGTTTAATTGTTACAGAACCGTTCCAATAAATTTATTTATGTAAAAAAACTAATCTCATTGGTAACAATAATTTATTTTCAGACAATTCTAGCATTGGTATGGAAGAAAAATTACATTGGAGCCGCTTATTATAATTTTAGTACATCACAATTATTTGTGATGGACGATGTGATGGAAGATGACTTTGATTATCAGATAACAAAAGCTCTTTACAAACAATGCCAGCCCCAGTGTGTCCTGATATTGAACGGAGCACCAGATCCTTTTATAACATCAGTAAAAAAATCTATAGCCCGAGATCTAGCCGAAGACAATCAATCTCTACCATCGACATCAACGGGTGTCACTCGTATGGTCCAGCCGGTTCTGAAAATTCTACCGAAGAATGAAAATAATTACGACAATTGTTACCATCGGGTGCGTTGTCTTAAACTGGACTGCGAGCCTGAGGACGCGACCAACGCAGACCGAATTATTTTTCTCAACTCTCTGCTTAATTTCAAGTCCCGCACGATGATCCATTCTCTGGGTTTACTTCTCAAGTATCTTGACGAGAACTGGAACAAGTTGTCGTTGACTCCTTCAGGTCAAGCTCGCTACGTTTATATTAATTATATTTTTCTGCAAGACTTAGTTATGATCGAAGATGACACTTACAAGTCATTAAATATCATGCAGTCCCGTTTCCACCCGAGTCTTTTTAAATTCGGCGCCACTCAAAATCAGGGAAACGATTTGTACACATTTTTGAATCGATGCCAGTCCCGCCCTGGCGCTTATTACCTCTGGTAAATTATTTTATTAAATATTCAGATATCATCTCCTACAGATTTTTTTTAATTATAGGAAACTTATGAAACATCCAACGAGAAATATAAAAATTCTACAGGAACGCACCCAAGCAATTGAATTTTTTTTGGATATTGACAACCAACATGTCGTTCATAATTTGAAGTCATGTTTGAATCACGTCCATCGACTTACGCCGGCTATTTTAAATAAATACTCGACTGCCCAAGCCAAGACATCTGATTGGGGAAAATTTGATACAGTATTTTTATTTTATTTTCATGATGACAGCATCGAAATTTAAAATTTCAGTGTCTCTTCAGCCAGTAAAAATTATATTCCAGTCGATTTCAGGTGCGGGTGATGTCAGCCAACTACACCCTGGCCTGAAATCGTTTTGTTTCATCTCTTGTTACACAAATATATGTATTCTTATTACAGACTCTAGTAAATATAATAACAATCGGAGAAATTTGTCAGCAGTATCGTGACTCAGTGGGAATATTTGCTAAAATAACAGACTCAATAACAGAAGGGATTCACTATGCCCATTATTTCATCGACTACATAATTGACTTCGAGATGAGTAAAAAACAAGGAAAATTTATCGTCAAAAGAAATGTTGACCCAGAGCTAGATGAATGTTATTATAAATTATATTACCGAAAAAAATAATTAACTAAATTGCGTCAATAATTTATTGCTCATTCTTTTCAGTAAACGATTTAAGACACTCGCTACCCGAACGTTTGACAGCCAAAGCGACCGAAGAATTAGAAAACCTGCCTTCGAATGTCGAGAAATGTATAATGGTCTACATACCTGATATTCAGTACTGCTTGGCAATTACTGAATGGAACGGAACTCCTCCCGATGATGAAATTATACCTGGTTTAGAGTTTAAGTTTTCCATTAATAATATTCGCTATTACAAAAGCAAAGGCGCTAGAGGTAAATTCATCAGATAAAAAATATAAATAAATTACAATTTATACTTTCAAAGTCATACTGATATATAATATTTAATATTTGTAGAATTGGATCAAACAATGGGTGACATTTTGTTAAAAATAACAAGAAGACAAAGTCAGATAATGCTAAGACTTGTTAATTACATTAAGAAACACATAGGGCCGGTACTTAATGCAATTGAATATTGCGCTGAATTAGATACGTATGTATTTAATATATATCTATATATATATTTATTTAGCTGATGATTATGGTACTGCAATTAGCGGACATCTAATAATTTTAGAATTTTTTTAAAATCGATAAATTGCAAAAAAAAATATTTAAAAAAATTGCACCTGTGGTCCTTTTAATTTTCTACATGTACATTTTTTCATTTTTTTTTTTTTATATGATTTGAATCGTTTATTTGAGAAACCCCATAAGTCAAGAAAACAAAATTTTTCAGGAAACACAAAAAACATTTTTTTTGAAAAACTTGACATTAAAATAATAAATAAATAATTGAATACAATAATGTTAGCGTCTCTGAAAAAGATTCCAACAAGAAAAATTTAATTTTTTAACTGAAACTACTTGAAAAAATTATTTAAAGTTGATTGACTTATGGGGTTTCTCAACCAAACGGAAAAAAAAGTTATAAAATCATTGTTTTTTTAAATGTTTCCACTCAAATCATTTTTTAGACTGATAAAATGAAGTGTTGAATATGTATTTGAACTCTGAAACTCAGAAATTACAAAAAATTATAATTAATTTAAACATTTTAATTAGCCATATAACAGTCAACAATAAAACAACATTTGAAATTAATTTCCCTAAAAAGCGCGAATTTTAAATTTAAAAAAAAAAATAATTTCTGTAAAACTAAAACTGCATATGTTTTTTTAAGTCATTGACTTATGGGGTTTCTTAATTAAAATAAATTGCTGTCACCCCGTTAATTTTTTTTAAACGCTGATTTGATGCATATTTTGATTGATTTCTATGGAGGGACATCCAAAGAACCCAAAAATGCAAAAAAACAAATTTCGTAAAAAACATGACTTATGGGGTTTCTCAAATAAACGATTCATTTGTGGAAAAACAAAAATCCGAAATTGCTGTCTGTTAACTTCAGTATCATCTGATGATTGATAATTAATGTGATATATTTTAATTGTAGACTTTTGTCATTTGCAACAGTAGCGGTCTCACACAATTACGTGAAACCGGAGATGGTTAAATCCCATGTAATAAACATAAAAAAAGGACGTCATCCTCTGAGTGAACTAAAGAAAGATTTCGTAGCAAACGACACGCAATCCGGAGGCGGAAGTAGTCTCGTTAAAATATTCACTGGACCAAACGCTTGCGGAAAGACCATTTACTTGAAACAAGTTGCCCTGATTGTCTACATGGCACATATAGGCTGCTATGTACCCGCGGAGACAGCGAAAATAGGAGTGGTCACTCATATTCTGACTCAGATGCCCACGATGGAGAGCATCGCGCAGAACGCGAGTGCTTTTCTGATTGACCTGAGGCAAACAAACAGTCTTTTGTACTCGTCCACCCCGAACTCTTTGATAATAATGGACGAGTTCGGCAAAGGAACTTCGGAAACTGATTCCCTGGCTCTGCTCACCAGCATTCTGAAGAGTTTCATTTCAAGAGGGAATTACTGCCCGCATATTTTATGCGCGACTCACATCCATCGGGTCATTGAACTCTTACCGAAGACACCCATACTCCAATCAATGGTACATTTGTGTCATAATTTATTTAAATTACAATTAAATTTATTTATTTATTTATGATTGTTGCAGACATTTGATTATGTACTCGATGAAGATAACTCGTTAGTGTTTCTCTACGAATTAATATCCGGTAACGTAACTTGTAGTTTTGCTCATGCAACCGCAATTAGTGTTGGTCTTGCAGAAAACGTTGTTCTACATGCAATTAAAACTTTCATGAGCATTAAAAAAGACAAATTACCACCTTGTAGTCCCGATGAAGACCGTGCTAATGTGTAAGTCATTTTTTTTAATAACAATAATTTATATCGTGATAATGTGATCCTGGAGTTGGTAGGCAATTAACAATTTTGGGATTTTTTTGTACAAATCAGTTACGAAAAAAAAAAAACTAAAAATATACACATGTATAAAATTGAAAAAACTATAAGTACAATTTTTCAAAATATTTTTTTTTTATAATTTATCGTTTTGAAAAAATCCTAGAGTTATTAGAGTCTGCTAACTTCAGTATCCTGCAGGTAGTAGACAATTAACAATTTTAGGATTTTTTTTTACAACAAATTTATAAGAAAAAAAAAAAAAACTAAAAAAATGCACATGTAGAAAATTTAAAAAACTATATGTGCAATTTTTTAAAATATTTTTTTTAATAATTTGTCCTTTTGAGAAAAATCCAAAGATTAATTTCATTTTTTTCCAGAGTTAAACATATCGCTGAGCTGGCCAATGAACAGAAGTATCAAATTGATATGCAAGAGTTCAAGCAGTGGATCCTCCAAGCAATCAATCGAAAATAAAATAATAATTATGTAATAAACTATTAAAAAAAAAATATTTAATTGTGTTTAAAAAATTAATTACCTGTATCATTATTAAAATTTTGTATGAATGTAAATGTAGCAGACATCAGATAAATTAAAAATTATGATCCTGAAGTTAACAGACAATGGACAATTTTCGGATTTTTTTTCCAACGAATCAATTACGAAAAAATAAAAATATGCACCTGTAGAAAATTTAATAAACTACAGGTGCAATTTTTTCAAATATTTTTTTTCAACAATTTATCGTTTTAAAAAAACTCAAAAAATTATTAGACCTCGGCTAACTTCAGTATCATTTAAAATTATAAATAAATAGAGTAAATAATTAATAAAATTGAATTGTAAAAAAATGCACTTATTAATTTCAAAATTTTCTAAATGCGCATTTTTTTTAAATTTAATTTTATCAATTATTCACCCTATTTATTAATAATTTTACATTTGTCTGTCTGCTAAATTCACTCATAAATTTTGTACACAAAATTGTGTTTAAATTTAAAATTAAATCAATTTATAATTTTCTGTCAAAAAAAAAACTTTTTTTCAAAATTCCATTAAAAATAAATCCAATTATAATTTTTCATTACAATAAAAAATTTGAAAAACCATTATTTGAACTTCCCGCCCGTTTAAAAACTAGTTCCCAGATATCCCGCCATGCGCGCGCAGTGTCGCGGCAATTTATTGCGAAATTCAAATCCGTAACGACTATTTGACAGTACCAAGAAGAAGGTAAAGATGGCAGGGGAGTAGTTCGCAACCGCGAGCCAGCGCTCGTAGTCTTTCCGTTGTCAATAACGGACACTGGTAGAGTATTATCCCGGCACACAAAACGTTTGGATACTGGATATACGGTACACACACAGCCCACAACACACATTAATCTCGTTGAAAATAAACTAAACTTAAGTAACAATTAAAAAATTAAATGTGATATCCACCACAGGGTTAAATTTATCGGTGTCTGACACCAGGTAGCAACAATAAAACGTCGTGTGTAAAAGTGAGTAATCCGAATTATTTTATTATCGAGTTTATTGGCATTAGTGCGGGCGTGCCTAGAGTCCTTTTTTCCCGTACACAAAAGCTGCTCGGTTGGATTCGATGTCATTATATACATGCATGCACAATATATACAATCACGTCCATCAGTAATTCCATCAGCTCATATATTTTTAATGCCTCAGTAGCTGTCAGCTATCGTTATTTCACCAACTCGCCGGTTTCCTAAATTAAAAACTCGTGTGCTCAGCATTTAGCTCAGCACCAGAGTACAGTCGGACACCCAAACCCGTAAAACTGCAGCAATAAAAATAATAATAACGGTAATTGTAATTGTACTTGTCTTCAGGACAATAACCAGTGGCTTTTATGTCGTCCGTGTTCACGGCAACCAATTGATTAATAAATGACCATGGACCACAACGCGTGCAACATCGCCACTGGCACCAGCATAAACATCAAGCGGACTGATGGTGAGTTTACCCGCCAACTAATTTTTATTTATAATTATAATCGCACTCACACTCAGTTATCAGTAATTAGTTGTCATTTTTTGTCTAACCTTGTTTTTAAAGTTTCACATTTAATACAGACGGTAATAATTACACCTGTGTAACTAGACTGTAGTGGAGTCTCACGTTACCGTGCGTGCGCTGGATAATTTCATTGGAAAATTGTAACAAAATTACCACTCGCTGTGATACTGAAATCAGTCGACGTCTAATAATTTTTTGATTTTTTAAAAAATGAAAAATTCCACCTGTAGATTTTTTAATTTTCTACATGTGGGTTTTTTTTTTTAATTGAAGTGGAAAAAGAAAAGCGAAAATTTATAATTGTTGAGGAGAATCATCTCTGGTTGGGGATAAAAGACCGCGAATTTACTGACAACTTGTTGTCTATTTGGGCATTGGCCTATCAGACACTAAAACATCAACCGGTTTTTCATAGCGATTTACCGTTTCCATATTCGGGTAATCATCTCCCTCTACAATTTTTTTACACGCAATCATGGTCATTTTATTTTAGCACTCGTACTCTGACTTTTATGGTTTTATCTCTCGTACATTTAATTTTAAATTACTGTCATAAAAAAAATAACCGACCGCGAATATTTATTTGAATAATTAAATTGTGTAACTTGATTTAATCTAGATCATTCAGAGATCCTTTCACTATCTTATTTATTACAAATCCTCATATAATTACTCTGCAGTCTAATTACGAGTAAAGAAAAATTTTATTTTATTTTATTTTTAAAGTTTCGAATTTGAAAAAAAATATTTAAGGGGAATATAAACAAATTTCTCGGTGTACTATTTAATTATATATTTGCGTGTTTTTAAAAATATATATGTATATATCAATGAATGTACAGTAGTTGTAATCTAGAACGCTGATAGTTCTAATGTAAAATGCCGTTACTTATTCAATTTGAATCAGCTGCTGCTGTTGCTGCTACTAGAGTTCATGAAATAACAATTACACATTTAATTACATTCTCACAATTTACTTAATCTGTGGGTTGACTTAAAAATTTTAGCTCTGCTATCAGTATTTAATTCCACTAAAAAATATGAGTGTGACTGTAGCAGACATCAGAGAATTTTTTAATTGTTAATAAATGAGTAAATAATTGATAGAATAAAATTTTTAAAAAATGCGCATTTAAAAAATTTCAAAATCAATAAGTGCATTTTTTTCAAATATTAATTTTTTAATTATTTGTAATTTTAAATTTGTCTGATGTCTGCTACATTTTTCTGATAAATTAAAAAAACAAAAAATATTTTGAAAAATTGCACATATAGTTTTTTTAATTCTCTACATGTGCATTTTTTTATTTTTATTTTTTTTTTTGTAGTTGACTTGTTAAAAAAAGTCCTAAAATTGTTAATTGTCTACTACCTGCAGGATACTGGAGTTAGCAGACTCTAATAACTTTAGGATTTTTCAAAAGACGATAAATTATAAAAAAACAATATTTAAAAAAATTGCACATATAGTTTTTTTAATTCTCTACATGTGCATTTTTTTAGTTTTTTTTTTTTTTTTTTTAATTGATTTGTACAAAAAAATCGTTAATTAATATCATAAAAAACTATGATACTGTTAGCTGACGTCTAATAATTTTTGGATTTTTTAAAAGACGCAAATTATAAAAAAAAAAAAATATTTAAAAAAATTGCACTTGTAGTCTTTTCAATTTTCTACATGTGCATTTTTTCAGTTTTTTTTTTTCTTTAAATTTAATTGTTCAAAATAAAATCATAAACTTTTTAATTGTCTGCTAACTTCAGGATCATAATTCAGGGATCGGGCAGGAAATTCCTAATCTCTAATTCCCTCTTATCATTTTAAATGCATAGAAATTTATAAGTAAAAATATCTTGTAAATAATTTATAAATAATTACCGCTTAATAAATAAACAGGCATTGTCTGGTATTAAATACAATGACGGACTTACGCAACCGACTACGATACAGTCCTACGTTAAGTCAATAATTTTATTTATTTTTATTAAATGACAAAGCTGGTAATCAAAGTTCTGCTCAATCGAAAGATTATTAATAAAATTTATTACTGTTATTTTTATAAATAGTTTCAGAGTCAAAGTTTTAATAAAATAAGTGAGTAATTGCAGGTGACCTACAGAAGGATGCAAGTGAAACGGGTCAGTTAGTAAAAACGAGACGATCAATATTACGCGAACTGCAATAACTCCTCGTGTCTAACGTCTAGTCGATATATTTATGTGCTTACCATTAACACAAAGTATCGAAAAAGAATGAAAAGAAAAAAAATAATAATCGTCAGCTGTGGATCCGAGTAGCATTGACTTAAATATTAACCATCAAGGCAATTACTGTCCCAAGGTATCGGGAATAATTTTTACCGCGAGTATGCAAGCAAGCAAAAAATTCATTTGCTCATTTAATTCTCGCGATCAATCCAACCCTTTAGAGATTAAATTATGAGCCTAAAGTTAGCAGACAATTAACTGAAAATTTTCGAATTTTTTTCAACTAATTAATTACAAAAAAAAAAAAAAAAAAAAATTGCACGTGCAAAAAATTTAATAAACTATAGGTGAAATTTTTTTGAATATTTTTTTTTTTATAATTTATGGTTTTGAAAAAAATCAAAAATTTATTAGACGGATAAATTTAGTATGGTGGTCCTGAAATTAGCAAATAATTAACTCTCGATTTTTTTTTCAACTAATTAATTACAAAAAACAATGCACATGTAGAAAATTAAAAAAACTATGGGTGCAATTTTTTTGAATATTTTTTTTCTTATAATTTATCGTTTTTAAAAAAATCTAAAATTTATTAGACGGATAAATTCAGTATCATGATCCTGAAATTAGCAGATAATTAACTTTCGAATTTTTTTTTTAAACTAATTAATTACAAGAAAAAAAATGCACATGCAGAAAATTAAAAAAACTATAGGTGCAATTATTTTGAAAATTTTTTTTCTATAATTTATCGATTTAAAAGAAATCCAAAAATTATAAGACGGCTAAATTCAGTATAATGATTAAATTTATAATTTTTCGGATCAATGTTTTATTTTAAAAATATTTAAAAAAACGTGTAAGTTGAGATAGTCCTCGGCTTGTAAGATAATCGTGGCTT
The DNA here is from genome assembly GCF_029852145.1 of Microplitis mediator. Classification (NCBI taxonomy): domain Eukaryota; kingdom Metazoa; phylum Arthropoda; class Insecta; order Hymenoptera; family Braconidae; genus Microplitis; species Microplitis mediator. The sequence goes on from NC_079969.1 coordinate 22,492,279, forward strand.
TATTTACTGACTGGTCGACGAGTGAGTCAGAACATTCGCCAAGAAAGGAGCGGGTTTCCTAACGGCCCCTCGGCTGGTACTCTCTCACACCTATGGTACCACCATGTAAATCTACACTTGTGTGAGTGCCCATCTCTCTCATTATCGAGTATTTTCTCTGTCCTTTGTACTCGTACTCTGTATCTACTATCGCACGTGTAGCAAAAACGATCCAATCATAGGTGAGGCTTCTTTGGGATATTCTCCTTTACTTCCCTATATGATATTTTTTGGCATCAGTCAATGTCGTGGTAAAAATGATTCAATATCTTGGATATGTTTGGAGAACAAGCTTTGATATATTTAAATAAATTGAGATGGAGATTTTTAACATTCGTCTAGGAACTTTAGACGTAATGAGGAAAGGGAAAGTTGTCAGACCACAACTATTACTATCGCGAACGTGACGTAGGGTCAAACTCGATATTTTTAACGTGGGACGTTAAATTTTATAATCATTTCTATATTTAAGTTTTACTTGTTATATAAATATATTTAGTGGGCATATTGGCAGTAGAAATATTTGCAGTACAAAAAAGAAATTTTTTTTCAAAGTCTAGTCCCCAATTTAAATTTGGCACAAAATTTAATTCCCACTGTTTAAAATACAGATAAAATATTTTACTCAATTTACTATTATTCCTGAAGGTGCGAAATTTCAAATTTCAAATTTTGAATTCAACTTTTTGTTGACCACAAAACTACAAAATTTTCGTTTAATTATTTCAGTCAAAAACTGTAGCGATAATTAATTTTTTCAAAATTTTAATGAAAAAAATTTGAGTTTCAGCTCATAGTTAAAAAACTATCAGATTTTTTATCCTGGAATTTTTTCCAGCCAAATTGTCCTCTTTTGCGTACGAAATTTTCTAACACAATAAGTATTATTTTGGTATTTCAAAAATAAAAATTTTAGTCATGAAATTTTCAAATTTCCAATTAATTTTTTTTTTATACTGAAATCAGCCTTTATAATTTTTGGATTAATTTAAAAACTATAAAGTATAAAAAAAAAATATTTGAAAAAATTGCACTTGTAGTTTCTAAAATTTTCTACATGTGCATTTTTTTATTTTATTTTTTTTTTAATTTGATTCGATGGAAAAAAAATTCAAAAATTCTTAATTGTCTACTATCTTCAGGATCACGATTTTTTTTTAAAAAAAAACCAAAAGATTTTGACTAAATCACAAAAATGATTCTGCAAACTGACAGCCTAACATATATACAATTTTTCTTAATATATACATCAACATATATCTATATGTTGAAATAAAAAATAAAAGTATTCAATAGCCCGATTGTTACGTCAATGCATACAAGTACGAGATGATCAAAAGCTTCAAATTGAATTAACGAACTATTGAATTGCGTTTTTGTAGTGATATTGAATCGCGGAATTGAATTTATAAAAAAATTAAAATACTGCCGTGGGTGTTTCTGATGACTTTAAACGAATGTAAATTCACTTGATTGCTAATTCGCACAATTATGTAGTCCAAATAAAAAAATAATTAAAACCAACTGCGTAACATCGTCATTAATATAATCCGATGTAACATAATTATAATGTTGATGTTCTCCCGTTTTGCCATGACCTTGGGGACGTAAACTTGTCGGCGTACAGTAAAACGAGCATCGAAATCGATCCGTATTTATCGTGACAAAGTGTCTAGTAAAATGTAAAAAAAAAAAAAATATAAAATACATAAAACGGTGACAACTGAGTGTTTAAAACCATTTGTCGTATGCGTGACTTGAATTATTGATATAAACACAAGTGTTGCTCTGTTTTATTTCTCGTACATTTTTATCCCGCGACAGGGCATTCCCTCGATGTTAAATCTATTTGTGTGCAGTACGGGCTACTTAAATAGTTTCAGTATCTAGATCTCTCAAGACAGATAGTTTTGCTGGCCCTAATAATAGCCACCGAGATGCAAACATTTCTTAGGGACCTGGGTTGTCATACGTGGACTTTTCGATAATCGTCCGACGATAAATAAACAATAACATGATTAATATTTAAAACAATAAGGTCACAATAATATTTGTCGGTGTTCTTTGTTGTTCTACAGATAAATTCTCTTTAAAATCCAACGGCTTATTGATACATAAGTAAATTATCGAGGTGTAAAATCGCTCAGAGTGTATTAAGATCAATAAGAAACTCTTTAAAATAAAAATAAAAAGTAAGATGACGTGTAGTCCTTGTCCAAAAGCAAATCACAAGTGGTTGTGTGGGCGCCCAAACCTTATAAGGACGTTGATGCTATGACTTATCTCTTTTTTTCATGGACATCAAGCTTACAGTTAACTTTATCAAGAATACTTGATTATCTATTTCGCTGGTTAGAAGTTAAGAAGTAGGCGACGTTAATCACCAGGAGGTTTAAATTTAAGGAGGGTCTGTAGTACTTTTTAGTCCAAACTTTTCTTTCAAAGAAAATCTCTATCACGGAAAAAACGAATTTCGTTCTGATAACACAAGACGGAATAACGAAAGATTTTGTTATAATGACAAACATGATTAGCTTACGGTAACAAATCAATTTGTTATAGTAACAAATGAATTTGTGTCGTAATTAAGAAGTCGATTTGTTATGAGAACACATGATGTTTATTATAATAATATCGTCGTATTTAAAAGCCGGCATTTGCTACCGTAAGTAATCTTAGCTTATGACTACAAAAATTTTTGTTAATGCTACAAATTCATTCTGTTACTTTAACAAATCAGTTTTTTTATTGGAACACGACAGTTTTGTTACAGTTACAAACCATTGCTTGGTATCCGTATATTAAGGCAGAATTTTGTTACCGTAAGTTGTCTTACCTTATGGTCGCAAAAAATTGTTTCCGTGTACTCTCTAAACATGAATTAGTGAAAATAAGTGAATATTCACTAATTCCGAGTGCAAATCGAACCACTAATTTCAAAAAGTGGTTCGGTTGGCACTCAGAAGAATAGTCAGAATTAGTGAATATTCACTTACTTCACTTATTCATGTTTAGAGAGTAAACAGAAAATTAAGAACAAGGCTCAATGCATTGCTCTTTAATCTACACGGAAAAAAAGTAGGCAAAAATTACCATGTGAAAAGTAACCCGAAACCACTAATGGGATCCGATAGCTTTTACTTTTGACTATAATAACAAATTTCTATTCACAAGTAAAATGTTCTATCATAAAGTCACAATTACTGAGCGTTTGTATCTTTTACTAAGTGTTTTTATCTTTCATTTATGGAATAGTACTTTGACTTACGTCAAAAGTAAAAGCTATCGGATCCATTAATGGTTTCGAATTTATTTCCACATAGTAATTGTAACTAAATTTTGAGATCCGATTTTTTCATGATGGCGATCTATGCCGTAACAAATTGAGAGTGAATTCGGAGTGATTACGGATTTTATTTGAATCTGAATTTACTCAGAGTTCCAGAGTTTTAGAAAAAATCAGTCCGCATACGGAGTTTGTTTTTCCCGCGGAGTGATTTCGGAGTGATCTGGATTTGATTTAAATCCACATTCACCCCGGATTTAATTCGCAAATTTTTTGCCATGTACGCTTTCATTTTTAAAAAATGTTTATCTGTAAGAGAAAAACCTGGACAGTTTCCATTTACTGCGCAAGTGCAACAGAGATAGTACCGTTCGTCGACTTGAGTGTGATAGAGAAAACAGATCAGACCCATCTTAAAATGATAGTTGATGAAATAAAAAAGGAACTAATCGAGATTATAGCGTTGAGAATTTTTATTTCCTCTGAGGCTCATTGTCTTGGAGGCATAGATGCTCGAGAAAGGCATGGTCCAGTTACTCGCTGGGTGAACTTTTTAATCGGATGTCGCCCACGACGAGGACGGACCGTGTCTTCCTAGTGTATCCATAGCTGTAGTTGTAGTTGCAGTTGTATTTAAATCCTCCGCATAATGTACAAAGCACCGATACAAGCCTTTTATTATTTTCTCGTTGAATGTTGAGTGAAACCCGCACGTAAAACTCGGGATTCACTCGCGTGCAATGAGAGATAGAGTGCGGGAAATGATGCATTTCGACTTCCGCGTCTGTCGTTACTCACTTTTTTGTGTCTAACTTGTAACAAAAATGAAATAAATATTTTTTCACCGCGATTTCTGTTGCGTTGCTTATAAAACAAATCAGCTATTATTGGGTTTATTTTCTGATATGACGTCAACTTACGTACCTCGAGTGTGATGGGTCATTAAGCAAATAGAAAACTCAAGTAAAATCATCTACATGTAATTTACTACAGACTTGTTCGATAAAACATACGAGCAGTCATGAATTTATCGCATTTCGTATTGAGTTTTTAATAAAAACTACGATATTATTACCTAGACATTTTTTATTATTGACTACTGTATTTTTACCTCGACGTTTTAGTATCGATTGCTACACCAAATCTATAGACATGCTTATTATTAATTCTAAACCTAGACATGACGTTTCATATTTCACTTTATTTTATCTCCAAACTTTATAGTTTTTGGCGGGAAAATGAATGACTTCGAAAACTTCACTCTGGATAGCGAAATTTTTCCATATGAAGATGCAAAAGTTAGCGGGAATAAATCCAAAGAATTTCGATGCTAAATCCTTCACCTGAAATGAATTTTTAAAGATTTTCTCGTCTCCATTTCCCATCGTACGGCAACAGAACTTGAAAATTCATCAGTTTTCAAACAGTTTTTCTGTAAAAATAAATTTTTACCAAATATTTGAATCTATGACCTGAAATCAGGAATAAATGTGGCCTTGGAAAAAAAATAGTACTTGCATACACCAAATTTGTATGTAAATTTCTGCTTATTTATCAAGATCAGTTATTTCGGATCAATAAAATTGAAATATCAAACAGTAAACTGTTATAAATTAGGACAAGATTTTTGCCTTGTCAAAATGCATGGTTCAATTGTTTAATATTACCGCGAAAATATTGGTCTTATAAAAAAACTTTTTAAACAAAAGTTGTGGGAAATTTTATTTTCTAGAAAAAATGTCTCTTATGATTTTTTTATACGACCAATATTTTCACCGTAATTTCAAAATTAAGATTCATAATTAACCAAAATTTGAACAATTCATTATGAATCTCAATTTTAGAATTACGGCGAAAATGTTGGTCTTATAAAAAAACTTTTTTAACAAAAGTTGTAGGAAATTTTATTTTCTAGAGAAAATGTCTCTTATGATTTTTCTATACGACCAATATTTTCACCGTAATTCTAAAATTGAGATTCATAATGAATTATTAAAATTTTTGTTAATTATGAATCTTAATTTTAAAATTACGATGAAAATATTGGTCGTATAAAAAAATCATAAGAGACATTTTCTCTAGAAAATAAAATTTCCTACAACTTTTATTTGAAAAATTTTTTTATACGGCCAATATTTCCACTGTAACTCCAAAATTTGTAACCATTAATTATAAATTGTTATTTTTAAATAAAAGCAAAAATCCTGGCCCTTGTAAATTAAATTGAATTACTAAATCGAGACAAATCGTTAAATAAAAATATAATTGCTAATTTCAGCAATTACGAATTAAAGCTTAAATCTCAATTCGACTCGGGTATTTATAAATCTTACGGACTAAGAAAGTCTCTTAAAGTATCAGCCTACGTTGTTATAAATTTCTAAAAAAAAAAAAAAGCGAAAGTTGTATTTTAGTTTAGTGACCTTTTTTGTCGACGAAATATATTTCGAGATAAAACTTAAATTTATATAATTAATTTATGTTTATATTTTAATTTCACGTGGATATGTAATAATTTTTATATAATAAACCGCAATGAAAAATTAATTTTTACCAAGAAGGCTAAAAAATAATAAAAATTCATTGCAGTCAGTAGAGTTAAAAATAAACGCGGAAGAGTTTTAGCAATAAATTTAAATAATTTTTATTAATCAGAATCATTAAATAAAATTGATGTAACAGCGACGTCGGTAAAAAGTGCACTCGATAACTGGCGCCCTGGTTGTGTGATTCAAGAACTAGCTTCGATAAAACCGACGCACATGCACACAAACTAATGACAATAATAATAACAATAAAAATAACAATAGGCGAGACATTTAATTGCCCACCGGTCAAAGATTAATTAAGAGAACTCAAAAAAAATGAATTTTCAAACGCAACCTTAGCGAATTAATTTTAACGGCAATTATTTTATCAATATATCAATTAGTTTTAATTGCGCAGGGTCATGCCATGTACTTGCAAATAAATGTAAGTGTCTGGAAAAATCTTACTCGTTATCTTCATAAGGAAAATTATCATTGCGCCGCAAAAGTAATTCAAGGGCAACTCATTACATTTAAAAACTATACTACAGATGTTTATATTTTTATATTATTGCGATATGACAAAGATGAGACAGGATGCGGCCGCTTAAATTTACTGTTCAATAGATTGTGACCCCTGCGACTGAATTGATACAACCGGAACTAATTTCGGTCTGAATAATCCATCAGTGAGCAAATCCTAAAAAACCAGCAAATAAACAGGAGTAGGAATAAAATAAACAAAAATTTATTAGTTCACTTTTTTAGTCCGTCACGGTTGGATTACTTTAGCAGAGTGTTGATAATTTTTTTGCTATTAACGAGAGTTATCTAACTCGAATGAGCTAAGAATGAGTCTGTAAATTACGTAGCGTAGGTTTAACTTTTCTCTCAGTCTTTTACTTGTGTCCAGGCATAGAACATTCGCTTCGTCTCCATAAAATAATTTCGTAAAATAAATTTTAAATTTATAAATATTCAAGTGCTGTTGTGTCAAATGACAAGTATCGATTCAACGGGCAGTAGGCAACGAAAATGTTTACGTAACCTACATCCAGGCCCTTGGATCCTTTTAAGTCGGGCAGTAAATTTTTAAAAAATAATTTCGTAAACAAGACAAGACATTTTATTGATACGAGTTTATAAAAAATGATTTTGCTACAACGACTAACGTTTATGTGAGATTAAAGTGTGTCGCAGTGATGGAGATTACACTTGACGGTTGATCGAACCCGTCGACTACACTCGGATATTATCGTGTACACACCCGCACCAACCACTTTATTATTATTATCATTATCATATATTAAATTACACTTGGTCTCTTGATGTTACAACAAATGGGTTTATGAATCGGCGCTTCGACAGTCCTGCCAGTCGGACATCAAAACTCGCCGTGTCATCACTGTCTGTTGTCAACATCAACAAAAGTTGCATACAAGGAAAATTTTCCGACATTTTCCGCGGGCTGACCTTGACCCATGTGGCGTTGCGGTCTCGCGAGTGAAGCCCGGGAATAGTGCGCGCATTCGAAAAAAACCTCTGTCGCACGTGCGGATTACGTTTTTTTTTTTTGTCATTTATTCTGTTTCTTTTCGTCAGTCTGGGAATCCCCCAACATGTGCGCCGGGCAAAACAATAAAAAAAGAAAGGACTATATTAAGTTGGATACAATTGTTCAGTCGTTTAAAGACTCAGTAGGAGTAATCATCGAAAGTTTGAATTGTCGTGTAATTTAATAAAAAAATTTCTTTTTTTGTAAACTTAATTGATAATTGAGAACAAGTTCTCGTTTACCAGTGGAAGTAGACTAAAGTGATCGGTGTCTTAACACACTCTGACAAGTATTAAAACCTGATCGTCTCACGTTACATTATTTCCAACGGCTGACCTTATAGATCGATGTCAATATGCATTCGATCGTGTGATCACGAATCAGTTTACTCTTGTCCTGTAGTAATTACATTAATACTAAAACAGATTAACGTTTATGTAAATAAAAAAAATTTTTTTTAACGGTACTGAGATCAAGACCAAGAACAAGACGTGAAATTATTGCGAGAAATGATTATTAGCAAACTGGCACGCGTAATATTTGGCAAACAAGATCATCGATGATTCGCCCACTGGTTGTCGAGTGAACTTCGCCTACAACTTTAGAGTCCTGGGAAAATTATCGAGGCCTGATGGATTGGCTCAGCAAATGCGTCTGCGGCTCCAAGGAGCCAAAGAATAATAAGCAGAAGAAGAAGAAGAAGGATGGGAAAAATAAAAAAAATAAGAAGGACAAAACTGACAAGTACGTAATAAATGATAATGATAATGCCGATGAAGTCATAAAAAATAATAACGCGTCACGCGTCAACGAAGATCGTGATGATGGAGAAGCTGACAACGATCGTGTAATAACTGACCTTGAGGGAAGTCATCAAAAGGAAGTAAGACAAACAAATGGAGTGGATCGACAAGTTGACAAAAAAAATAAACCAGTTGTTTTTAATAACGATCCCGATTTTTATTCAATCAACGCCGTTGGAGAACACGAGCCCGAGTTTTATGACTCATTATCGGACACCACTCCGGTGGATACTCTAAAAAAAGATCACTCGAAGTCTATGCAGCAGTTCAGCCTCAGTAGCAATCAGATGTTTGTCGAAGATCGTGAGAAAGATATTTCGCTCAAAGATAAAATATTCGAGCAGTCGGGAGTCATAAAGTCGAGCAGCGAAAATGACTTCCGATTTAATTCGAATTCTTGCAGTTTTATTGTGCCAATAACTGATGACCATAAACGCAGGAAGCATAAAACACGGGTTAAAAATAACAGAAAAATAAGTTCCTCTATTCCCATACCGTCTAAGCATCGAAATAATCACTCGGGTTCTAGTCCACATATCAAAAAAAATGGTATTTAAAAAAATATTAATTATCATCTTTATTTTCACTTCATTTTTTATGAAAAACAAGACGTTAGCAGACAGTAAAAATTTTTGGATTTATTTTTCAACAGTTCAATTTAAAAAAAAAAATATTTAAAAAATTGCACATGTAGAAAATTTAAAAAACTACAGGTGCAATTTTTTGAAAAAATTTTTTTTTTATAATTTACCGTTTCTCAGAAATCAAAAAATGAATAGACGTCGGCTAACTTCAGTATCATTATGGAAAACAAGATGATACTGAAGTTCGCAGACGTCTAATAATTTTTGGATTTTATTTTAGACAGTAAATTATAAGAAAAAAAAAATTTGAAAAAATTGCACCTGTAGTTTTTTAAATTCTCTACAAGTGCATATTTTGATTTTTGTTTTTTTTCTGATTGATTTGTTGAAAAAAAAATCCGAAATTTTTATTTATCCGCTAACTTCAGGATCATAAAACAAGACGTTAGCAGACAGTAAAAATTTTTGGATTTATTTTTCAACAGTTCAATTTAAAAAAAAAAATATTTAAAAAATTGCACATGTAGAAAATTTAAAAAACTACATGTGCAATTTTTTGAAAAAATTTTTTTTTATAATTTACCGTTTGTCAGAAATACAAAACTTATTAGACGTCGGCTAAATTGAGTATCATAAAGCAGACATACATTTATGTGCGACAGTAAATGAAACGAGTGTTCTTTGGTTGGTCGACATTTAATTTAAAGTGATACTCTCGTCTCACTAAAATTATATCGTAATTTCGTACACGAAAGCGGCAAACATAATAGCTGATTATTTTGTTGACGTTCTATTACCTCTTGTCTGTCATTCACTGTCCCCATAATTTATTTAACCGTCTGTCGACAAATAACTGGCTACATGCTCGCGTTATTCACTGGAATCCGTTAATACGCTGAATTATTAGCGGTATCTGTACCTGAATGTACACAAATGTCCATACATTTTTATTATTTATAGTAATTTATTATTTTTTTTTTTTTTCCAGGTCGCATCCACTCTGCAATAGTCTCTGGTGTCAACTGGGAACAACAGAGTGTCACAGTAGAATGGTTCGAGCGAGGCGAAACAAAGGGAAAAGAGGTAAGATAAATTATTAACCACTAATCCCATTGACTTCTGAAATATTCGTTTATACCCTGAATTGTTAAACGGCATGAGCTTCGTACTTTTTCATCTTAGAGATTTACGGGCGTAGGTCATGGTTACTGAGCTATTTTCACTATAGATTACGCAATACCGAGGAGCAACCTGCGAAAAACTATTGAGAACGCTAGTCTATTTCCGACAAGCCGCCAGGCTGTTTGTCGGAGGTTTAAAACTTAACTACTTTCCATTTAGTTTTATCATTTAACAAGACGTTCCTATAAAATGCGCATAGCAGTAACTTGTGATAAAAAGAAGTAAAAAATTTCCGGTGCATTTATTTATTCATTTATCAATTGTCCTGCATTCAAATATTTAAATTTAAAAATGCCGCAAAGTTTTATTCCTCGTCGAAAGGTTAATGATTATATTTATTAAAATAAACTAATCAGAGTTTTTTGCACGGAAAAAAATGAACTAAGGGAATTGAGAAACGAGTAATGTAATGATAAAGTGATCAGTAAATACTATCATTGTATAGAGGAATACTTTAATTTATAATTAAAACGTAAATAATTATTTAAAAAATGTTGTCTATGCAGGAAAAATAAATATTTGAATTTTAAAAATCGTAACGTAAACATTAAAAATTTATGGCGCGTATTTTAAAATTTTTTGAACCTTAAAATCTTTTATTGACCCCCAGTTCGGTTATAATTTCTAACACTACACAGAAAAAAAAGATTTCTTGGCGTAAGAAAAATTTTTCATTATGAAATGAAGACAAAAATTTTCTTCGGACTTGAAAAAATTTCTTGCGCTAACAAGTTTTTTCTTGGCTCAATAAATTTTCTTTTTCGTTTTCAATTTATGCTGCGTAAAATTTCTTAGGGCGAGTACAAAATTTTTGCACCAAGAAATTATTTTTTTTTGTGTAATTTTTTTTTCGTGTGGATAAAATTTCTTATTGTTATTTAATGTTAATTATTAATTTTTGTATAAAGTTTCGTCGGTTTACTTTATTAACTACTACACAGAAAAAATCTTTATCGAGTCAAGAAAATATTTTAGAAGACAAAAGTTTTCTTGAGCCAAGAAAATTTGTCTTGACCAGAGATTTCTACTTTATCTGAGAAAATTGAGGTTTTAAAAAAAATTTTCTTGAGTCAAGAATATTTACTCAGTCAAGAATTTTTTTTTTTCTGTATAGAAAGACAGAATTTAAATTCATGTACATTTTTGACTTAGACCATTAGCTTAATTAGTAAAAATTTAATTGTTAGATTAAATTACACTAATTAAAATCACATAGATAACTTAATGACCCATCAATTACCTAAATTATTAAACATTAACTATCAATAATTGTCCCAAACTTTATTATCAATACAACTGACGTGAAATTTGAAAATAAAAATTCCAATAAATAATAAAATTTCTCTAATTTTATAAAAAATAATAATTTTTTTATGTGTAGTTATTTTTTAAAATGATTATTTTGTGTTATAGGTGGAGATGGACGCCATCATCGCTTTAAATCCCGAGCTTACTCCACAATCTATGCCTCCACCACAGATAAACTCATCTGTAAATAGATCAAGGGTAAATAACTATACTTTTTTTTTAAAACATAAACACAAAACTTACAGCGAACATCATCAAGACGTCATGAAGATTAATAACGATTCGGAAATTAACTGTCGCGCGACCAAAAACAACCACCGCAACCTCAGATGTAATTAAAGCTCCGTTTTTTTTCCCACAATATTTATGATAAAAAAAGGTTTCAATACTAGCGCAGAAGCACGAGCTAATAATATTTATCGACTGGAGTGATCGAAATTTGTTTACGCGTTGCTGGGACTACCGTCCACGTCTCTATAACCTGTTCCAATAGCTCGAGCTCATAATGTGCCGGTCGGATAGTTATACTAGTGCACCTATTTGTCCTGAAATGTTTCAATACATGATTGTCTTCCAGGTAAAGTTATTTAATTAATCAAGACCCGCTCTCTTAACTTCGTATCAGCAATCAGTAGACTAGACCCATATCTCGAATCGCTAATTCAGTCGCTTGTTATCTTAGATTATTTATCTCGTCAAATTATCGGGAATTTCAATAACCGTGACCGCGATGATCGAGTCATGTCTCAATTGGATTGACCTTAGAGTCAATATGATAGATTTTAAGTCCATGTTGGTCAGTCGTCTCCTTAAGAGCAAAAAGATCGCCGGCGATCACCAGACACGACCCTGACTAACCATCTAAATCGAATCCCAAGGATCCTTTTAAACTGACAAATGGTCAACCCAAAGCAAACTAATGTGGTAACGTATTTTTCCTCTATGGACGCTGCTCTCACGATGGATCTCAACGACAATCTTCTGGAATATGGAACCGAACATAAATATATCAACACATCACTGGACATTTTTTCCCTCCCTATCCTCCATTCATTTTTGGTAAATTTCGTTGTTTTTGTTTTTAAATTCCTAAAAAAAATATATATATATATTTACATATATATGTATTTTTTTTCCATCACTTCCTTTTACGTTATTTAAATAAATGTACGTGATAATGGTGGACGTGATCAGGATTCGTCTGATGAGGATGATGACGGAGCGGATGATCTGGACCAAGAAGACGGATCCTTCGGACGTCACGGCGTACCGACAGCAAGAAATGGCCTGGCTTCGGCAACTTTATCTGTACGAGTAAATCGTTATTTGGTAACGCGCACTCACTTCCCTAGCAACCTCATTTCCCTCATTGTCACTACACTCACTTTTGTGTCCTTTACTATCCTAGTATTTTTAATTCACATGGAAAATTGTCTAAGAAGGTCCTCACTCACGGCACTAATAATTAGATACTGATCGGGATTAACAAGAAGTAGCCAATCATTTGTCCAAAAACAATTACCGTAACATTTGAAATTTAATTTACTGTAATGTAATGTGGCATTATCTCATGGTATGTAATATTGTTATGCACATCGAGTAGATGATACTCTTCACAACAAGATTAGAGAGACACGTATGCTACCTTGGGAAAAATAAAAACCTCATGAGGAATCCGGAAGATCCGACAATTTGCAGTATAATAACTACTCAACATTAGGAGCACATTTTTTATTTTTTTTACCCACCTGCTGTATATTTTTAAACCGCTTCACATATTAATGTTACAGTAATATTTATCATTTATTTATTTTTAATTCTTACACAACTTATTTATTTGATCCTTAGCTTTGTTGCACAGTATCATGTATTTTGTACTGTATATTATATTTTTAAATATCTAAATTAGTTTTTTTTTATTTTGCAGCATTCCATGAGGCCATCGATTCCCGTCAAAGGTAAAAATTTTTTTATTTTTTAATAATCTTAATTTTTCCTCGCCGCAATTTTTAAAAAACTTTTTAACTCGAGGTTTCAAAAGTATTTTTGGTTCAAAATTTTACGTGTAATATAAAATATATATCCAGAAAAAAAGATTTTTTTTACACAAAGTTTTTACTCGTCTAAAGAAAATTTATGTACCTTAAAATCGGAACGTTTTTCGCGGAACGAAAATAAAAAATCAACATGAAAAATAAAAAATTTACTGGATCTAGATTTTTAAAATGTTTCGCATGTCAACCGGAAATTGCAGTCACCGCTAATCACTCCTGAAGTCATTTTTAAGCAGTCAAATTACAGAAATTTTTTCATTTTCATTGTGCAAAAAACGTTCCGATCTTTAGGTACACGAAAATTTTTGCTTTCATTTCATAATTCAAAATAGGGGCCGTTTATAAAACATGTTTGTACCTATGGGGGGAAGGGAGTGTCACTTACACTGACAAGGGGGCGAGAGTCTAAAAAAACGTCAGTTCGCTTATCAAACAATTGTTCAAATTTTTCTTTCGTTTTTAAAAATTTGTTTTTTATATCACGGTAGAAAATAATTCGTTCCATATTTGTAAATATATAAATATTTCTATGCATATATTTCCGTAATAATGGGGAGGGGGTTGGGTCTAAAAAGGTTAAATTTTGCGTATGGCTTCATATTTTTTGCGCAAAAAAATCCGTTTTTTCTGTGTAACTTTTAAGATTAAATTTTGCTAATTTGAATTTTTCGCGCTCGACAAAATTTCTGATCTGCAATAGCACACCAATTTTTTTAACAGACAAATATTATAATTATCAATACGGTGACATAAATAATTATCATTATCAATAACATAAACACCTCAAAATAAATCCGTACACTACTAGCGCGAATATTTGATTCAAATTTAAAAATCATGACTTAAAATTCCACAGTAAAAAAAATTTGTTCCGTCACTTTTTGTCATCCAACTTTGTAATTAATCATCAATGACAATCACCAATTTGGGGTACAAGTAAAAAAAAATAACTTATATAAATCAACTTTAAATGCCGGCTGGCAGATGGCATTTTTCCAAAACAGTGAGCCAAAGATCGAGCACTGATATCAAGTATTGACGGAAAGTTTGTTTGTTGATAACTAAATTTAAAACAATGTGTGTTAGTAGTAGGAATTAGCTTGTCATGACAAGGGTGAATTATCGCCATCACAGTCTGGGGTCTACGACCAATGTTACGCCGCGAAATAGCCCTGTAGCGTTGGACGTCGTGTGACTATCGATATTCATCGCTATATGTATAATATAACGAGTACCAGGTTGGTGTCTAGGCTATAGCTAACGCACAAGGGCAAGGACCCCAGTTAGACAGTACAGTGCAGCGTGTAGGTCGACCCGGGCTGGTCATACATTTTATTTGAAATCAAAATTTCCAAATAAAAAATAAACTCTATCATTTAATTAACTGGCATAATTACAAATTATATTTAAAATGAAATTTATACCGTGGGCGCATTTTTTTAAACGTAGAAATCAGATAGTTGATGAAAAAACAGCCGTGATTGCTATTTCGGCACCAACACTTAGTGAAAAAATAAATAAAGGTCTTTAAATTTCACTACTTGATGTCTTGCTCATATATTTTATTTATTTATTTATTGATATTTATATTTGCAGCGCCAACAAACAAGCAACCGAGACACCAAACAGGACGACCAACAAATATAATGCCACCTGTGCTATCAAACGGTCACGGAGATCCAGTATCAGGTCTCACAAGTCGTCGTGAGGTAGAAAATATACCACCAACACCCACAGCACCAGCCTTTGCTAACGTCAGTTCTATATCACTAAATAAACCAAAATCAATCCAGGCTCCACAGCAGCAGCCGCAGCCGCAGCAACAACAGCAGCAGCAGCCACCGGCTACAGTAGAAAACGGAAGAGGAAGACGTTCTAACGTAGTCAAGGAAGTCGAGAGGCTCAAGAAGAACCGGGAAGAACGGAGACAGAGGCAAGCTGAACTTAAAGAAGAAAAGGAAGCTCTGATGAACATGGATCCTGGTAATCCGAACTGGGAATTCCTCGCCATGATCCGCGAGTATCAAAATAGCATAGACTTTAGGCCACTGCGTGAGTCCGACACTGTCGAGGACCACCAGATAACCGTTTGCGTCAGGAAACGGCCTTTGAACCGAAAAGAACAAACCAGGAAAGAGGTTGACGTGATAAGTGTCCCCAGTAAAGACCAGATGGTTGTCCACGAGCCGAAATTGAAGGTCGACTTGACAAAGTACCTGGAGAACCAGCACTTCAGATTCGATTACGCCTTCGACGAGTCCTGCAACAACGAGATCGTCTACAAGTACACAGCGAAGCCGCTCGTCCAGACGATTTTCGAGGGCGGGATGGCGACGTGTTTCGCGTACGGGCAGACCGGCAGTGGGAAAACTCACACAATGGGCGGTGACTTCAACGGGAAGACTCAGGACTGCAAGAAAGGTGTCTATGCAATGGTAGCTAAAGACGTGTTCAAGTATCTCAAGTCACCCAAGTACCGGGTGCTGAATCTCGTGATATCCGCAAGTTTTTTTGAGATTTACTCCGGCAAAGTGTTCGACTTGCTTGCCGACAAGGAGAAGCTTCGCGTGCTCGAGGACGGCAAGCAGCAGGTCCAGATCGTCGGGCTCACTGAGAAGGTCGTGGAAAGTGTCGAGGAAGTTCTGAAGCTGATCCAGCACGGCAACAGCGCCAGGACTAGCGGCCAGACCAGCGCCAACTCAAACTCCTCAAGATCACACGCAGTCTTTCAGATAATCGCCCGGACACCCGGCACTCACAAAGTCCATGGCAAATTTTCCCTCATTGATCTCGCGGGTAATGAGAGAGGCGCCGATACTTCGTCAGCCAACAGACAAACGCGTAAGTTTATTTAATTTTTTAATCATCAAAAATTTGCTTTATTTATCATAATTTTTTTTAATTTATCAGGAATGGAAGGCGCAGAAATAAATAAATCACTACTCGCTCTCAAAGAATGCATACGTGCACTAGGTCGTAAAGGAACTCATCTACCCTTCAGAGCCAGTAAATTAACCCAAGTACTCAGGGACAGTTTTATTGGTGAAAAATCTAAAACTTGTATGGTAAGTTGACAACTATTTCATTTACTCCCGTATTATTTTATTTAATTAATTAAAAATATTTTTACCCCATAACAGATCGCTATGATAAGCCCAGGGATGAGTTCGTGTGAACATTCTCTAAATACTCTAAGATACGCGGATCGAGTTAAAGAGTTGGCCGCAACAGACCCGACAGAAATAAAAGTCTCGCCTACCGACGACGACCGGTTGTTTAAAATAGAGGAGCAAGCCAACGACAGCGCGCTTTCTGACAGAGATTTGGCCCAGCTTAGATCAATGAATGTACGTAAATATATTTTTTTTAATTATTATTTAAGTAGACACTGAGTTATTGTCTATCTGTTGATGTGGTGACAGGAAGGGGAACTGTCGGAAGATCTTTACAACTTCCACGAAGCGGTTTCCGCACTTCAGCTGATGGAGGAAGAGGTACTGGATACGCACAAAGCCGTTATCGATAACTCGAACAAGTTTCTGAATGATGCCCATGAAGTATTCAGCGCGACCCATGAAGTCGATTACGACCAAGAAGGTGAGTTTTATTTACTTTCGCGGTTTATATATTTTGGCATTTTAGAGCACCGTTTTGCCCGTAGCAGTAGGACATTGCAAGCCCCATATTATTTTTTTTACACGTTAATTATCATATTTTATATAAATTAGTCTTAATATTCTTATCTATCGCTTGACAAAAATATTTATAAAATAATTCAGTAAGATATCGTAAGATCCCTAAGCTCGGAAGCCTTCAGGTCTAGTTAATTATGTAATAAATTAAAAAAAAAATGATGCCAACAATCAAGCGACATGTCAACATCACTATCACTGTGCCTCGCGTTTCATGACAGATTCTCGCGCTAACCCTAAGGCTAACTCACTCTTCACGTTAACTGATGGCTGGGAAGACGACGACGATGACAATTCATCCAGTGGATCAACAGTTAATTTGGGTTTCATGGACTACAGTAGCTCAGAGGAGGACGATCGTGTCAACGACGCCCGGATTGACGAAAAAAATTCTCCATGGAAATACGAACGCGCAGGATCCACTTGCAGTTCGAACTCCGACTCCAGTTACAATTCAAATCCCTGCGCTGCAGATCACGAGATCAAATCGCCCAAGTTGAGACCAAAATCCGAGTCACGAGTCTGTGTTACGACTGAAAAAATATTTATGAATGAAAACTGTACTGTTAAGTCGACGCTACAAAAGACCAAGAGAAACTGTAGCAGGAGTGACAGCTCCAAGCCCAAGTGGTTGACGACTGGTAAAAAAAATAGTACCAAGTGGAGCTGGACTGGGAAGGTCATTGATCACAACAGCAAGCGATCCACTTACACGAGTTCCAACTCATTAGCTAACGAGGATAGATCTGAATCAGGACTGGGTTCAATTACCAGAAGCCCGAGCCCCGTCGACGCTGATTTATTCTACAGCAACGATCCTGATATCCGTGCCAAGGTCTTCGGTCTCGCAGCTTCGAAAACTCGAGTTACTCGGAGCAATTCTTTCAGACCCACCAATCAAGTCCCGGCCAATTCCGAGACCGACACCAACACTGATTCAAAAAATATCGTGATCGGATCAGCCCGAAAAAGACACCGAGTATCCAATGCACGGAAAAGTCTCTACGCTTTTAATTCAAACGCCGAATTAACTGATAATTATCTCGCTGATGAATCATTTCATCCGCACGATGATAAAAAAAATTGTGATAAATCGAGCGATCAGGTTGTGAGTAAAAACGACTCATGTCGTAGAGTCATGAATTTCGCCATAAATTTTGTGTGGAATCTCGTATTCTTTTCGATTCTCCCACTACTTTATATTATTTTCTTCGTTTACTTCAAAGACTAAGCATTTAAATTAAAAGTGCATTTATTAGCAACGCATTTAGTAGTTTTTATTAAAATTACGATCATTTGTACTGAAATTATGTGGGTAATTTGACATTATCTTGATAGGCTGCGTTAAATTAAATTTTATTGACTGAAATCTAATTCAAAGTCATAGATATTTATATATATATTGTTTAGATTGTAATTAAAAATATGCGATTTGTATTCTTAATGATCTAAGTTTTTTTTTAAGCATGCGCGCATGTTTTTTTGCATTTAATAATTTTTCGATGAAATTTAGTCTATAAAATGTTAATTATTGTTTGAAAATCGCTAAATGTTATGTTTAAATAAATTTAACGTCACAAATTGAGTATTTAATAAAAGGCAATATATGACAAAATATTATCACAGATAGAGTTTATTGTTATTATTATTTTAAGTGAATAATTAAAATTGTTGAGCTGACTTATATATTTATATTAAAATAAAATATGAGAGAACGAAAAAATGTAACGCCAGCAAACCTTCGCAGATTTGAGACGGAAAAGAACAAAGTTTGAGTCACCAAACATGATGAGGAGGTTCTCATTGTCTAGACGTCTCATTGACAGAATTCAATTTTCAGATGGTACGATATATTACTTATATCAGCCAATTTATAAAAGATAAATTAATTGCTTTATCATTTAATGTACACAATTGTTATACTTTTTTTTTTTTTAATTACTAATATTGGGAAAATCATTTCATTCAGTTGTAATTATTTAGTTCTATATATTGGCCATAAAAAATTGTCATTTGAATTTTTTTTTTTTAAATGTCTACATACGAATTATATATGAAAATTGATAATTATTAATTATTTACTAATT
The DNA here is from genome assembly GCF_029852145.1 of Microplitis mediator. Classification (NCBI taxonomy): domain Eukaryota; kingdom Metazoa; phylum Arthropoda; class Insecta; order Hymenoptera; family Braconidae; genus Microplitis; species Microplitis mediator. The sequence continues at coordinate 22,511,397 of NC_079969.1, forward strand.
TGATATTTTTTAAATTTTTTCAAATTCATTTTTGTTGAGAGAAAAACGTTCTGATCTTCAGGTACATAATTTTTGACAGAATAAGAACTTAAGGAAAATTTTATAATTTTTTTTTTCAATTACTAATTTTAGAAAAAACGTTTCATTCAATTGTAATTATTAAGTTCTACATATTTGCTGTAAAAAATTGTCATTTAGATATTTTTTTTTTAAATGTCTACGTATAAATTATATATGAAAATTAATAATTATTAATTATTTACTGACTTAATCTTTTTTTTAATATTTTAAAAATTTTTGGAAATTGAACTCAATAAAAATAGTTTTTTTTTTTTTTTTTTTTTTTTTTTTTTTGATAAAATAAGAACTTGAATAGAATCTGATAATTTTTTTTTTTAAATTACTAATTTTGGGAAAATCATTTCATTTAGTTGTAATTATTTAGTTCTCTGAGTTTTATGAGTGTGAATTTAGCAGGCATCAGACAAATTTAAAAATATAAATAAATAGAGTAAATAATGAAAAAAATAATACTTATAAAAAATGCACTTATTAATTTCAAAATTTTTTAAATGCGCATTTTTTTTAAATTTAGTTTTATTAATTATTTACTCCATTTATTAATTATTTTAAATTTGTCTAATGTCCGCTACATTCACATTTAGTTCTATATATTGGCTCTCAAAAAGTTTCATTAAATTTTTTTTTATAAATAATAAAGGAATAGAATTTAATAATTTTTTTTTTAATTTGATGGGTAAATTAAAAAAAATTTAGGATAGCGTTTTTTAAGACCAAAAATAAACTAAATAATTATCAAATCATAGAGATCATTTTAAAATAAAAAAAATCCCAGTTGATTGTGAAGAAGAAAAAATTAAAATAAATAAATAAAAAAAAGCCTCGACTTTTTTCTTTTTCGTACATCAATGAGGTCCTGGTGCATATTTATAAAAATTTTGAGAATAAATAAATCACCGACGCTTTCATAAAATTACAAACTACCTCAGGCTTCCATATATGTACAAGAATTTATATTGTTAAATAAATGTTGTTCGTTCATTTTTTGTAACCGGCCACTGCACTAATGCTCTCTCAAATATATAACACATGTATTACTTTACTATATATACATTTTTTTTCATTATATAAATACTAATTGCATTTTAACGCTTCAATGTCACGTGCTGCTTAGTGTGAATCGTTGGCATCAAGTTTGCAAATAAATTTTTTTCTTCAATGAATTTTAAAATAAGTACTCATTTATATATAAATATAAATATAAACAAATCAACTTGATAAATATCCATGACAAAAATATCCATAAAATAAATCACCAAAGTCCAAAATATCCGTTGATAAAATTACTATCTCTTTACATTTTACTCAAAAAATTAATTTCTTTAGTAAAAAGCTTTCTAATAATTTAGAAAATTTCTCAATTAATTTAAACAATCATTAAAATTTTTTTTTTCTACACTGCCCTTTTTTGGAACCATAAAAATGTATTAAAAAATTTATTAACTTTTTTTTTGTACTTGTAAATAAAAATTACAATCATTAGTAAAAAAAATAGTGATTTATACACCCAGGGAGGAAAGTAGGACATTTCAATCCGTGTGTAATTTCAACACGCGGATTGGGACAACTATTCTCAATGATATTTATATTATTTTTCATCAGATTTATACCTGAAAGTCTCAGTATATTACACACCGAGAGAGGAAAGAAGGACATTCCGACCCCCGTGTGTAATTACCTACTCGATCTGCACCTGAAAGTTTAAATTTTTGCCTCTATTCGTTGGAAGAATAGCGCATGCGCTAATTTTTCTCATTCGTTTTCTCATAAAAGAAAAGAACGACTTTTTTTCCCTGTAAACTGGACAGAAATTTCAAGTTTTGGTGCAGGTACAGTGGAAAAATTTTTGCTTGAGGGAAGAATTGCGTATGCACTAATTTTTCTCATTTCTCGATCAGCTCAAAAAAAAGTTGTTGACTTGTTATTAAATTCAAGGCGACAATTTGTTATCATGTGATTAATTGTTAACTTAAATTCAATAGTATATTACACACCTAGTGCAGTAAATACGAAAGCCTCACATTAAATGTGATAGATAGATAGATAGATAGATAATATAATTTATTTGACCATGAAGTCATGACTTCTTGCGGTCATCAAAAACAAAAATACATAGTATAACATACGTTTTATTCTTATGTTCCTTTCTACAATTTTAACAATACTGTTTTCAATAATTCAATTCATGACACAGTAATAAAATACAATATATAACACAATAATAGAATATGAGATATAATCATAAATCATAAATCCATCTCTTGCTCAAAGAAATAATCAAAACACGCTTTTCTAAACTCAATAAATATCGTCATATTAGTACAGTTTGCGATCTGCGACATTTCTTATTTTACTGCCCTAGGTATGTAATATACTATTATTGTGCCCTTGGGTTGTTTTCTCATAAAAAAGAAAAACGACTTTCATCCCTTTAAATAGATCAGGAATTTAAACATTCAGGTACAGATCTAGTGAAAAATAGTATACCCTCCAAGGAGATCCCAATCCGCGTGTTTTCCACCCTCGCCTTCAACAATTACACACAGAATGTACTACTTTCCTCCTTTGACGTACAATATACCATAAAATTACTAACAAATTAATATCACAACATACATCATAAAACTTTATTTTATATTCAAATATTATGGCTCTCAAATATTTTTGTCCTGAATGTTTAATTTTGTCACAAAAAATAATAATTGGTACCGTTGGGTAACAAGCGTGACCCAAACGATAGCTGAAAATATTGCGCTTGTCATTACTTGGTTTAAAAAAAAAAAGCCCCCACCCTCTTTAAATATTGTGTGTTTCAGCGTACGCTAAAAAGTGGGAAGAACTTTTGCTGCAGCAACGTGATACAATCAACGCTGCGCTGGACCAAGTCAGTCAGTTCCGTAGTCAGCTCGTCCAAGAAGAGCGCATCAGCCAGGAAATGACACGTGTCTGTAACACGCGATTCAACTAACTCATCGAAATAAGATTTAAAATTTAAATTTAAATACTAATGATATTAATAAAATAAATACAAAAATTTATCAATATCAACGCTATCATTTCTGTAATTAAATCGCGATTTAAAAATCCCGCTCAAGATCTCGTTATCTAAAGTTTAAACATCCACGCACTTGGACTTGACTGGATAAAATCTATCCCAGCAAGGTCACGTTTTATTAAAAGTTGATCACTTTGATCAAGTTATTGATCGAAACTGATTAATTATTTTTCTTTCACAAAAAGTCAAGTGATAACTCAAAAATTTCAAATTAATTCATATCAGAGCGTTGATTGCTAATTAGAATCCTTTTTATTTAAATTATTTTATTTTTTTTAGTCAACAGTTGACGTCTTTACGCGGTCTTACATTTATAAATATTAATAATAATTAAAATATAAATATTTATGTATTTTTTGGATATGAAAGAAACACTGACATCAAATTAATCCGAGTAGGCCTACGATAATTAATCATTTAAAATGCTTAAGAGTTCTTGTATTTATTAAACATAGTGAGAGATAATTATTAATTATTAATTAATCTATTATTATTATTAATATTAAAAAAAAAGAGAAATATCAATATGTTACGCGGGATCTTTAATAAATATCAAGATGTAAAAAATTTAAGTGTTACAGCTTTTACGAGAGTTAACGGATCATAATTAGTACAGAAAAAAAATTTTAAATAATAATTGAAATTTAAATTAAAATGATATGTTATGAGTGTGTGTGCGTGCATGAAAAATGATTGGATCGTAAGCTTGTTAATAGATAGTTGAAGATTAATAAAAAAGATTATTTCTATTAAATAAAATAGTCAGTATACTAATTAATTTTTTTTTTACGCGGGATCTGTCGGCGATTTTTTGTATTGTAATTTTAATTATAATTATAATTTTTAATTTTTATTTAACACTTCCGCGGATCAGGTCCCCGCGTTCTGCTTTTGAATCTTGATACTGAAATTACCAGAGGTCTGATAATTTTTAAAATGATAAATTATTAAAAATTAATTATTTTGAAAAATTGCATCTATAGTTTTTTTAATTTTCTACATGCGCATTTTTTTTTTTTTAAATTTGTTGAAAAAAAAATCAAAAAATTAGACGGTAACTTCAGGATCATTTTGAATCATGATCCTGAAGTTCATTATTTTTGTAATTTTTTTTTCAAGATATCGATTAATAAAAAAAAAAAAATAAAAAAATGCACATGTAGAAAATGAAAAAAACTACGGGTGGAATTTTTCAAAATATTTTTTTTTATAATTTATTGGCCAAAAAAAAAAAAATCCAAAAATTAGATGTCGGGTAAGTTCAGGATCATTATGAATCATGATCCTAAAGTTAACTATTTTTGAATTTTTTTTTTTTTTTTTCAAATATTAATTATCAAAAAAAAAAAAACTAGAAATATGCACATGTAGAAATTTAAAAAAACTATAAGTGCAATTTTTCAAAACATTTTTTTTTTATAATCTATCGGGTTAAAAAAAAAACCAAAAATTATTAGACGTCTGGTAACTTCAGTATCGTTTTGAATCGCATTGAAAAATAATTAAAAGTAAAGCCAAATAACGACTGAATTGAAAAGTTATTTAGATTTTACATCAAAGACACAATCGCCTTAAGTATTCTTTGTTTTTTTTTCTTTTTCAAATTCTTATCTAAGTTATTAAGAGGATAAATAAAATAATTTAGGTAATAAATGATGTACTGCGTTAACTAATTTTTCATACGTAAGTTGAGTTTGTGTAACCGGTGTAATAACTCCTGTCTTGTTTTAAATAATAACTTTGTTGTCCTCGAGGATTGAATTAGTGGCCTTTAATAATAAACAAAAAAAAAAAAATAATAAATATTAATTAAGTAATAAAATAAAATGATAAATTTGTATTGTATTTAAAGAGAAAAAATATGGATTTCAGTATAAAATTTTTATTTGTTACAATTAATTAATGAGTCGGATTTAAATAAAAGCATAAATAACTCGACCAGCAAGTATATAAATAACCTTTCACATTTTTTTAAATAAATAAAGTTAATTTGACTTCAATAAAAATTAATTTTTATGTACATCATAAATAATTATCTCCTTTCAGCTTTCAGTCGACAAAACGCACACTATTTAAGCTCTGGTTAATTAACTAGTCGTCGATAAAGTCCCCGCTGCCGTCGTCGTCGAGAATTATGGTCCTGTGGCGGTCCTTCATCAGCGTCTCCTGGCTGAGAGCCGGAACTTGTTTCGAGAATTCGGTTGTCGCCCAGAGGAACAGGTCGAGGGTTTGCTCGGTGCACTCGGCGATGAATCTGACAAAAGGTCTTACGTCACCGCTGTTGGCGATCTGTAGATACTCGTAGTATTTATGACGGTATTGTTTGTGGATAATTACTGGAGGATAACCGGCTTGCATCAGAATGGTGTTCATCAGGAGTCTTGATGTTCTGCCATTGCCGTCAGTGAATGGATGAATGTGTACTAATTTGTAATGAGCCAGTGCTGCATACCTGAAATTATTTTAATTACACACTTTATTATATTTTTTTTAATGGATTGCAGTACGGCCTAGAGACCTACACATTTTTTTTTTACAATTGTACTTTTGCCTATTATTTGTCTTTATCGTACGGCTGTGGCCCGACTTGTACCTACTGTACTGCGTAACGTGATGCTCTACACCTTACCTTGCAATAGAAGTGCAGCGGCATGGAGAAATCACAGAGAAAACCAGAGTTTCAGCTCAGAAATATGAATGAAACTTTATGAGTGTGAATGTAGCAGACATCAGACAAATTTAAAATTATTAATAAATAGAGTAAATAATTGATAAAATAAAATTTTGAAAAAATGCGCACTTAAAAAATTTTGAAATTAATAAGTGCATTTTTTCAAAATTTCATTTTTTTAATTTTTTTACCCGATTTATTTATAATTTTAAATTTGTCTGATGTCTGCTACATTCACACTCGTTGAAACTTTTGACATCTCGTTGACGCACATATGTATAAAAAATTTCAGTTAAACTTTTTAGCTCTTATACGTAAAATATCATATAAATTTTACGTAAAATGAAAGCTGATACTTTACATCAAGTTTACGTGTGGGAGAGCAAAAAGACTAGACGTCATCGAGATGGCAGATGTTTAATTTCAATTTTTGAGTTTAAATGTTGATCTTATAGAGACTTCTCATCGGTCAATATTTGATTGCACGTATAGAGGAAGCTCCAATGTACCTGAAGATCGGAATGTTTTTCGCGGAACGAAAAAAAAATTGGAAATTAAACAATCTAATGGATGACTAGATTTTTGAAATGTTTCGCGTATAGATGCTAGTGGTTCCATGACACTGATCCCCGACAAGTAATCAAACGATACTTGATCCCAGACAACTGATCCCACTGAAAAATTCGTAAAATAATTAATTACTATGAAATGAGTAATTAAAATTCACTGTTGTAAATACAAAAAGTTAAATTATGTAAATTAGTTGTTGATGGGATCAGTTGACGGCACACCAGATACTGGTATGTCAGTCGAAAATTACAGGTCACCAGCAAACTACGTTCAGCAGTTGAAACATAATTTTTTTTCATTTTCGTTGGGCGAAAAACGCGATCTCCGGATGCTCAGCTCGTGATCGATAAAATTACCATCCGATCGGTCACTAGAACACCATTCCTACTGAATGCTACTTAACTTTGGTGATCACACGTGTACCAAACGACTGTCTCTGCCGCACCCACATACTCTATTATAATTATTTAAATAAAATTACCTAACAGGATGCATGCGAATAGCTTGCTCACTATTGAGCCAGTCAGCAAACTCCTGCATCAAATAATGAATATCCCCAGGACCTGGCGGAATATGACCACCGACGTAGACCTGGGTCCGCCTGAAATTGCCCCCTTCAATAGGATCCACATGTCCTAGGACTCTCCTATGAATCTCCAGAATGTCTTTGATGGTAATAGAGCCTATTCTATTGACTAGTGTCGCATTTATATACTTCATAGCAGCGTCCAGCCCCAATATTTCATTGTGCTCATCGATACTTTTACCAGCAACCGCGGTTCTGGTTTCAACGATCGCCCGGGTCTGTGCCAAATTCATCGTGTTGCCTTCGATGCCCACTGTGTGGTAAATATGTTGGAAGTAAGCCTCCTTTTTGGCCCTTATCAGCGCGGCATTGTTGTCCGGTATCGCCGAGAGCGCGTCTCGCTTCTCGTCAATTCTGCTCAAGGTTCTCTTGTCCAGTTCCTCGACGACCCTGGCCGTTCGCTGGCGATTCGTCAACGCGCCTTCGTGATTCGGCTCATAAGTGAGCGCTTTAACGTAGAACTCATCAGCGCGTATTATGTCATTTTGGATCTGCTCCAAAAATTCCCCGTAGTGGTTCAGGACATCTGGGTGCTGGGGCGCCAGGGCGACGGCATGTTGAAATAGTTTTATAGCTTTTCGACGTTTTCCTGATAACTTCATGTCCAGAGCAAGCTGCAGTGATGCGATTGCTTCAAATACATCAGCTACGTCCTGAGATTTTGATGATTCCTGTAGTTCGCCAGAGAGAAGTGGAAGGCCAAGGGTACTGTCATCTTGGACATGTAGGGCGTCTTCGGAAGGCAATGGTGAAAATGAACGTCTTACTTCTCTTTCTATAATAAATTTAAATGAATTAGACTAGAGACTAAATTAAAACGACCCTGGTTGAAATTTTTCGGACTTTTCTCTAAAAAAAAACTCTGAAAAAGTCTTTAGAACTTTGAAAAGTCTTTAGAATTTTGAAAGTCATTAGAGCTTTGAAAAAGTCTTTAGAATTTTGAAAAAGTTTTCAGAACTTTCAAAAAGTCTTTAGAATTTTTAAAAAGTTTCCAGAACTTTCAAAAAGTCTTTAGAAATTTGAAAAAGTTTTCAGAGCTTTCAAAAGTCTTTAGAATTTTGAAAAAGTCTTAGAATTTTGAAAAAAAGTCTTAGAATTTTGAAAAAAAGTCTTCCGAATTTTGAAAAATTCTTTAGAACTTTAGAACTGATTTTTTCAGAGAAAATTTTGAAAAATTTCCACCAGGGTACGTATCAACATTAAGTAGGACACGTAAAAATAATAAAAGTTACCTGGATTATAATTAAAATTAAAATGGATTCTAAAGTACGATGATAATACTGCAGTTACAAAGGCTAAAAATATACCACTGATTATTATTATAAATAATTTGAATTTTTTGTCAGCTGCTGGTGGTCCTTTCTCGTTATTTACGTATGCTGACTTCTTGGTGAACAGCAAGTAGCAGTCATTTGAACAATTAGACAACATTCTGACACAACTGTTTCTCTTACTGGATTCAAGTTTAATTCTGATGATGTTGATACTGGATTTATATGACGAATTTGTTGCATGCTTGATGTCTATTTTATAACTTATCACTGACACTTTATCAAACTACAAACGTTATTTTAACGCACGGTTTATCAGTATTGGGATTTACTGCATCATGTGTTGTCATGTGTGTTTTGATACACACACATGTGTGTCATATCATCAATAGTAGTCATGTGGGTGAGTTTAATTGGTCGGAATATAAATATTGTTTACTTCAGGACCTAGATGTCATTGCATTTAAATTCAAATGATCAGAAATTACCGGCAGCGCATCATTTTTTATGACAGCTGAGTATCAAGAAAAATAAAAACAAAAACAAGATTTTTTTTTCAACTATGATACTTTGAACTTACATGTAATGATGTAAGTCATTAAAAATGACAAAATCAGTGACATAGTTTGACGTGTTTCATATTTTAGTTATCATTTGTTGTAATTAGAAATTATGTTACAAATTTTTACTTATATTATTAAATAAGATTTTATTTTTTAAGGTTATTGTTGATTTAGTTAAATAAAATATTATATATTTTATAATTATTTAAGAAATGTTATTATTTGAACCATGCCGAACTAGCACTGTTAGTAGAATTTTAAAAAATTCAAAAAATATAAATTTTTACAACTTGACATCAGTTGCTTGTAAATCAGGTAAATCCAAAATTTTTATGATCCTGAAGTTGGCAGACAATTAACAATTTTTGAATTTTTTTTTCTAGTAATTAATTACAAAAAAAAATATATAGAAATATGCAGGTGTAGAAAATTAGAACATCTATAAGTGCAATTATTTGGAAAGTTTTTTTTTTTTTTTATTATTTATTGACTTTTAAGAATTTAATAATTAGTAGACGTCGGCCAAATTCAGTATCATAAATTTTTGAATAAAATTTTTTTTGTTTTTTAAATTTTGAATTTGAAAAAAGGACTAAAATTTTTTTTAAATTCCAGACAGTGTCAGCGTTACTATAAATGATGTTTCAAAAAAAATAAAACCTGCGAAACATCCAGAATATATTCCTCAAAAGTACCGTAAGTAATTTATTATCCCGGGTAAAAAAAAAAATTATATATAATTGTAAATGATTATATATAAAAAATCGCCCAATGTAATTAGATAAAATTATATATACATATATAATGGTTTTTTGGATATAAACTAGAGGTGTGCAAATACTCGAATCTTCCAATTATTCAAGGCGAATCGCATCAAACAATTCGATTCGAGATTCGCCTCGAAGATTCGAATAGTTCTAAATATTCGAAAAGTTCGAAAGATTCTAATATTCCTAAGTTGCACCCTTGCCTCTGAGACATCTATAAGATATCAGTTTTTAGGCAACTTTTTGACATATCGATAAGGCATCAATATGTTGACAAAACAATCGGAAATTTATGTCGGCGAAAAAATATCTACTTAAAAGCCTTGAGACAAGTGACGACAAAAAGTAAATTACAAATAGTGGTAAAATAAGTCATCGACTTTTTAATTTAAATAAGACAGGAAAAACAACACAACTCGTCTGTCTCCGGAACCAACATTTGCATGTCGTATTTATACAAAAAAAGATGACTTTGAAACAAAAAAAATTTGTCATCCTTTTAAAAGACATCTCAAAGTTGACTCTGTGCTACTTGGGTTTCGGAAGGTTCGAATAGTTCGAAAGAGTCGAATAGTTCAAACTTTTTTAAATCTCACGTTCATTGAATTTATGATCATATGGACTATTTTTACAAAATTTATCAGGTACAAATATGAATAACATAATAGTTTTTCAATTTGATAAATCCATAAATACCAAATTTTTCAAATGCAATAATAGTATATTACACACCTAGGGCAGTAAAGGAAGAAATGTCTCAGATCACATGTTTGTTGACCTCGGCTTCATCTCGGCCGACAATTACATTTGATCTGAAACATTGCTTACTTTACTTCTCTAGGTGTGTAATATACTATACCGAAGATTCGGAAAAATTTTGAACTATTAGAATTTTCCAAACTATTCGAATCTTCGAACTATTTGATATTCGACTCGAATTTATTCGCATACAATTTTTTTACCTGTGATTTTTAAAATTAAATATTTTATAATTAACTTTTTATTATTACCGCAGTGATAAAAAATCCGAGTCAAGAAATATTAAAAAATTTACGATGGATGTTGCAAAAAGATATTTTAGGACAAGATATTTTTTTAATGGGTGGACCAGGTCCTCGACGAAGAAATTTAGCTCTATCATATCTCGAGCTCACAGAGCGCGAAGTTGAATTTATAGCTCTATCGCGAGATACAACCGAGACTGATTTGAAGCAGCGAAGAGAAATTTCTAATGGCACAGCTATTTATCATGATCAAAGTGCTGTTCGCGCCGCAAAACACGGGAGAATTCTTATTCTCGAAGGTGTTGAGAAAGCCGAGCGCAATGTTTTACCAATTTTGAATAATTTATTGGAGAATCGAGAGATGCATCTTGAAGACGGCCGGTTTCTTATATCACCATCTCGATATGATAAATTATTGCAGGTACTTTTAGATTTTAATTATTAATAAGAATGTTAAATTCAGTACGATCCTGGTTGGCAGACAATTAAAAATTTTGGAATTTTTTTTCATCAAATAAATTACAAAAAAAAAAAAAACTAAAAAAATGCACATGTAGAAAATTCAAAAAACTACAGGTGCAATTTTTCAAAAGATTTCTTTTTGTAGTTTATCATTTTTTTTAAATTCAAAAACTATCAGATGTCGACTAACTCCAGTATCATAATTTTGCACACCTTAACCGCGAAGCGGCTGAGTATTCTCAGGTTTTAAAAGTAAAAATTTATGTTTAGGATCATAGCCAAGAAGAACTTGATGCCTGGAAACTTGTACGTGTGAGCGAAGATTTTCGTGTGATAGCTCTCGGTTTACCATCATCACGTTATCACGGTCATCCTCTTGATCCTCCTCTCAGATCAAGGTTCCAAGCTAGACATATTGCTCCTCCGTCTTTTAAAGTACGTTTTATTTTTTTATCTTTTACCCATCTTCAATAATACATAAATTAATAAAACCTATATCTTTTAAATTAATCCAAGTACTTTTTAACAAAACCCATAAATTTATAACTCATATAGCAAAATTAATTACTTATATAATCAAAAAAGTTTTATAACTTTTTTTCATTTAAAATATTCTCCTGTAATTTCTTCTTTGAATTTGTATTACAACTTTAGATTTTTTTCTCACACCTTAAACCTGCACGCGATTCGATTTGAATTTTCAGGAATAGTTTTACTCCGAAATTTTTTTTTCTCTACAGTTAAAAATGTCACATGACAAAGTTTAAATGAATATTGAACTTCGTTCGTCCTTACAGTATATTACACTTAATTAAAAACAAATAATTGCTCAAGAAATAGTTTAATACTAATTACAAAAAAAAAAAAATTAGAGACATCTGTTGTAAAAATTAAAAAAAATGATTTATGCAAATGTCGTGACGTGTCATTACCTCTATGGGACTAAAATAATTCAGCAGGGATGATATTTAAACGTATACTTAAATCATCATCCCCTCCGGTATATAAACGTCGTCGCCGGTATATAAACCCGATGCCGTGGCTGCGCGATGATCACAGACATTGCACAGTTTGAATCGCGTGTTTCAAATGGTAGATACTTTTACTGTCCTGCTGTACAACAATAGTCGATACACCGAATTTCACTATTGTCACTAATATCGAAAAAAAAAAAAAAATCGAATTATAGAAATTACTTATCGATACTTTTTAAAAATATTTATTAATTAACTACTCGCCTAATCATTTATCTTCCGTGTAATTTTTTTTTTTTTTCAATAATTAATTATTTCAAAATTTTTATTTACTGAGTATTCAATTGACTCTAAGAAATAATTATGAAAGTCGATGACTTTTTTTTTTTAAATTTCGTGTCATTTTTATTTTTATTATCAAAGAAGAAAAGAATTTTTAAAAATTAGTTGGAATTTAAATTTAAAAAAATGCCAGCAATATGGTCGTCATCGGAAGGTCCGATTTCAGTAAGAACTGTTTGGGTAAATGGAATTCGTCATGCAATACTGACTCCAGATGATCCACTTTTGGACATCAAAGATCGTCAGCGTCCGCGAACGTCTTCGCCGAATGTTAATTCTAAAAAATATGTCAGTCAGGAATCATTTAATCGGTTGGAAAAATTTGACAACCATTTCATTGAGTTTCGAATGTTGGTTTGTAAAAAAATACTGGAAAATGATAACACGATTAAGAGAATAACTCGCAGACAGTCTGCACCTGTCAGTAAATCTTTTGAGTCAAGAGACCTGTTGGATGCACCACTGAATGAACTTTTTAAGATTTCGGTAAATAATAACAGTGTTGACAATTTTAAACAGGATACTGGTTATCAGCGAACATGTAAACGAGTGCTATCACGAGAAAGTTCAATCTGTAGACTGAGTGCATTGGAAAATGACGACAAAAATACTAGCAGTGACGGGATTATTAGAACGGTTTCATTTTCTAATGACTGCGATGAGAGTTCGAGATCAGAAGAAATAATTTCAAGTTCAAATCTTTTGTCCGACCGAGTGCTTCAGTGGATGGACATGTCGGGGATGGTAAAAAATTACAAAAATAAAGGAAGTAATCAAGAGAATTTAAGTGATCGTTCAAGTTTTATCAAATCGAAAGATTTAAATCAAATTAAGAGACAAAACTCTTCGCTTGTTTCGTTAAAAAAAATTTCTGCTGCTGATAACTACAAATCGACTTTAAATCAAAGAAGATATGAGTGTGACAGTTATCTCTCTGTAGTTAGTGAAAATAACAAGGAAACGAAAGATATTTCTGATGAAAAAGACGTATCGAGTTGTCAAGATAAAAAAATTCAACCAGACATTATTTTACAGACTAATAAATCTACTTGGTCTTCATTCGGTCGACCGCAGTTACATATTTTTATGCCTGATATAACTTCCAGTGAGGAAGAGATGTCTTCCCAAGATTGTCTTAGCAACGAAGACTCTCTAAGCCATAGCGATATTAATTAAATATAAATATTTATTTTTGAAAATTTGCTTCTGCCCTTTCGCGCCTTTTTTCATATGAATAATTTTAATTTTAATTTTGCTAGTGAGTTTTCTTTGATGCCACTTTAATTGGACTATTAATTAAAATATGTTTTGGTTATTAATAAAAAATTTTCTTATCTTAAGTGAGCATTGATGCCGTAAAGTAAAAAGGTGAGACTTTATTTTTCGCTCTTTCTTTTTGTTTTTTTTAGTTGGGTATTAGGATACAAATACCATTCAAATTTAAAGTCGATTGACCATCTTTACTTCGAGATATTTACTATCAAAGTTCGGATTGTCAACGTTAAGGGGATACGCTACCGGACCTCTTTCTCACACTCAGAAAAATAAACGGGGCTGTCTTTGTTGCACTCGTAGAGTAAATGAGAATTTTAAAACAATTTTTCTCGGAGACGAATTGGAATTTTTGAAAATACGAAATTTCTAGCTCTTTGTTAAGGTTTTAAAAAACACTAAAAACTCTCTATTTTAGGTTTCCAGTGTTTTTCCGTGAATTAAATTGAATTGAAAATCGGTTACCGTTACCCCTTAAGAGTAATGGAAATTTGCGTTTCAAGTCGCGTTCGTAATTTTAATAAACAGAAAATTAATGAATTTGTTCTTAATTAAAAAAAAAAGTATTCATTGTCTTATTATTGAGATATGACACCGCAAAGTTCAACAATAAATGAAAAAATCGATACTGTAAAAAATTTTTGGTGTGAAAATGATTCCCGAGGACTTTACACAGTTTACTCGGTGTAAATTGACGGTGTGAAATATCTACCGATCAGGTTTTTCTTTCACACCATTTGGTGTTATTAGCTCGAATATTTACACCATACTGGGGGCTCAAAATTTTTTTCAGTGTACCCTGTAAAAAATTTTGATGTAAAAATGATTCCCGTGGACTTTACACAGTTTACTCGGTGTAAATTGACGGTGTGAAATATCGAACGGCATCAGGTTTTTCTTTCATACCATTTGGTGTTATTAGCTCGAATATTTACACCATAATAGGGGCTCAAAATTTTTTTCAGTGTAAACTGTACAAAATTTTGGTGTAAAAATGGCCCCTAAGAACTTTACACGGCCTTGTAATGTGAAATAATGGTGTAAATTATCCATCCGTGTAATTTTAACACGGTGTAATCTACTTTTTTACACCGTTTCTTGTTATTCGTTATCATTCAAAATTTGAGACCGTGCGTCGTGTTACTTTCATACTGGCAGTGTTGAAATTTTTAACACCAAATCATTCACACCAAACTGCGGACTCAAAATTTTTTACAGTGTGTTGGTAAATTGGACAGAAACAATTTGGCAATATTGTAGCAGGACAACTACCTTAAATCAGTAAGGTTTAGATTATATCACGTGAACAAGTAGCATTCCATTACTGTGACCGTGCGAGGTAGCGCCAGTGTTGTAATTTCATGAGGTAATGAGAGCATACTAACTGCGGTTTGCGACGTATTTGTAAAATGCAAGTGTACATGCAATTTACTGAGGTCTTTTATCTAAAGTAGTTTAAAATCATTTTTAATTATTTTTATAAATTATAGTTACGTAATAAAATTATCGATAAGATGAATTACAATTTTTTTTTTTCTATTTGTAAGAAACTTTTACAAAATTAATTAAATAAATTACGTTTATTTATATTTTAGAGATAAAATTTAGTTATCAGATTTTGAAAATAAGGAAAGTTAAAATTAACTTTGTTTAAATTTCGGTATAAATTTAAACGACTTTAATAGCAAAAGTCTAGTCCCATCATTATCAGGTCAATAAGATAGATTTTGAGGTGATTTTCTAGCGTGTCAATGCCATTGTGAAATAGCTTTGTGTAAAATCGCGTGTGTAAACACAAGCCAGTTAAATTTGTGAGCTTCGGCTTTTTTAAAACATCAATTTAATCACATTTTTTAAATTGACATCTTGGATTTAATTGAATGCATTCTCAGACCTCTACTTTTTAAAAATATTCGATGACTATGTCATGACGTTATCGAAATTTTGTTAATTAATTTTTAAAAAATTAACCCATGAATTGAAAAAAACTCCGTATGCGAAGTGATCTAATTTTTAAACTCCGGGACTCCGAGTAACAGAATAAATTCAAATTTTACCGAATTTCGTTTGACTTCTAACTGACAACAACTGTAAGAAATTTTTTTTCAAATCTACATCCCAGCGAAATCGTAACGACGTTCCCTTTTTTTCAATTAATGTTTCAATTATTTTTAAATTAATCAATGAAATTTCGAAGATTGACACTTGAGTCATCGCATCTTTGAAAAAACCGGAAGCGCGGTGTCTATTTATACTGCGTGTCTAGAGGTGAATGCTCTCTTTGAACGATTGAAATTAATAATAAAAAAAAAATAATTGATATCAATTCTACATTCAATTGAATACAGAATTGATAGTTTTTCAAAGCATTTGATATCTAAATTGCAATAATTCGAGCGATTGAGTGGTTGATATTGTGGGTAGTAGGCCAATTCAAAAGTTTCTGATGGAAATCTTATAGTATAATCTCAGGATTTCGTGCCGTCCAGTACTTAGTCATGTAGACTACACTTTGCAACAGTAAAACCTTTGTTAATCACTTTAGAGTGCTACACTAAAGTAAATCGTATGAATAACATTCCGTGCATGTGATTTAAACTTAAATAATATACGAGCGAGTTTTGGTATAAATTAAACTAAGTCACATTTTAATTGTTTATTTTACAGGAACAATTAGATACTTTGAAAAGTTTAGCACCGCATTATGATACGGGAAAATTATCGCAACTTTTGTCCTGCTGTCATACGTTCGTTACTAAAGAAGCTGTAACTTTAGGTCTTCCGGATTTTCCACTAGATAATTTATCAACTATTGCTTCAATTTTGGTGAGCACAAATAAAATATCTATAGATACACATATATATTTGTCTTCATAATACGAAAGTGTGAAACGTTTCACGTATATATTCCCGTATGCATGTGTGTGTGTGTGTGTGTGTGTGCATGAACACATACTTTCTTGCTTAACAGAATTATTTAATTAATTTAAAAATGCTGCCGTACAATGGACGGTCTGGCTTTATGGGTATGAAGTTAATCGGCGTCAAATAATTTTTGGATTTTTTTTAAAAACGATAAATTGTAAAAAAAAAAATTCCAAAAAATTGCACCTATAGTTTTTAAAATTTTCTACATATGCATATTTTTAGTTTTTTTTTTTTTTTTTTTTGTAATTGATTTGTTGAAAAAAAAAAATTCAAAAATTGTCAATTGTCTATTAACTCTGACAAGGACTGGGTTCGACTCTCAACTCGGACCATCCATATTTTTCTCAATTTATTTATAGACTTTTGATTGAGGTTCCTTTCTTATCCTTCCCGATCTCTCCTATATCCTCATTCTCTTTCCTCATAATACGTAAGTGTATATATATGTGTGCGTATGTGTGAGGATACACAGAAAAAAAGGATTTCTTAGAGCAAGAAAAATTTTGCACTATGAAATAAAACAAAAATTTTTATGGCAGAAAAAGTTTTTTCTTTTCCCAAAAAATTTTTTCGCGACATAAGAAAATTTTCTTTTTCAATTCATAATAAAAAAAATTTCTTAGGGTAAATAAAAATAATTTTCGGGCGATTAAAAATTTTTTGCGCCAAAAAATCCTTTTTTCTGTGTATCAATACACAAATAAAATCTTAAAATAACTTGAATGTTTTATTTGAAACAGGATAGATGCCCAACTTTGTCAGTATTTGACATATTCTACAGATTTTATCCCTATAATTTATTTTTGGGAAAAGAGGGTAGAGATGCTGTTGAAAATATTCTCAATACTTTTGGCGTTTTAGATAAAAGTTATAATTCAAATAATATATCCAATGATAAAATATTAAAGATTGAAAAGAATAATGAATCTTGTCTTGTTACACTGGACAAAAATAATTCCCAAGTAACTTTAAATGTAAGTATAATTAATGAAATTATTCATTTATTCTTCTTTATAATATCGCAGGAAATAAAATTATTCCAAAGACTAGCGAATACAAATACCTGCAGTACTTTTATCATTAAAGTCATTTAGCAAACTTTTGATTAAAAAATTTATTCTTTTTTGATGCCGAATCTTGATAACTTTTTTTTTTTATTTATTTCATTATATAACTTCTAGTTAAAATTAAAAACTGCAGTATAAATTCCCAGGGAATTTATTTATATAATATAAATGATATATATTTTTATTTCATTGTATGTTGAGTAAAACTTTGTAATTAATAAAACATTAGAATGGAAACAACTTTTTAAAAATTTATTTTGTATGGCACAAAATAAAATTCAAATATTTAAAAATTACCGCCATAATTATTTAATATTTTTAGGTCCCCAGTGGCCATGGAATTGAAAAAAATTCAGAGTCGTTTTATATACCGACGTCTTATCAAAATAATTTATTGACAGATTTGATGTTGTCTCATATATCATCGGATTATTGTGTAATTGGTCCGAAAGGTTGTGGGAAATCGGTGATTGTAAGAAAATTTTCCAATGATTTAGGATATGATATCGAACCAATTGTCCTCTATCAAGTAAGTTTATTCATTAGTTTAAATATATATGAGATTATTTATAGATTTCATGAAAAATAAAATTTATTTATCAAGGACATGACGTCGAGGGATTTGATACAGCAACGATCGACAAAATCTAATGGTGATACAATTTGGAAAAATTCTCCACTTATTGTTGCAGCACTAGATGGTAAATTAGCTGTTCTAGATGGCATTCATCGTGTGCATCCTAGTACACTAGCTGTATTACATAGACTTGTTTGTGATCGAGAAATTCAATTGCACGATGGAAAAAGATTAATTGGAGCAGATCGTTACGACGAAATAAAACTTAAGTACAAAAAAACCGATGAACAATTGAACAATTCTGAAATTTTTCGAATTCATCCTTCATTCAGAATTATAGCGATGGCTGAGCCTCCAGTGGCCAATAGTTCGTCAGGTCAATGGCTTAATTCTGAACTATTGAGTTTATTTCATTTTCATGAGGTCAGACCTCTACAAAAATCCGAAGAAATTCATATTATAAAATCAAAGGTATTTGAAAATAGTATATTATACACCTAGGGAGAAAAGTTGGGCATTCCAAGCCTACACGGAGAGAAAAAAATAGTTCTGATTCCTATGCTAGCATGATAACCATTACTATGTTACATAGGAACGAAGATTTTTGTGAATCTTGCTCAAAATTTGATTCCGCATTGAATGAGCTATCGCTCATATTTCTGCCACAATTCTAAAGATTTTTTCCAGCATATTCACACAGGATTTTCACAAAAATCTTCGTTCCTATGTAACATAGTAATGGCTACCATGCTAGCATAGGAATCAGAACTATTTTTTTCTCTCCGTGTACCTTCCTCCGTGGTGTGTATAACATTTTTCACTAGATTTGTACCTGAAAGTTTAAATTTTTGCCTCTGTTAGTTGGAAGAATGGCACATGCGCTAATTTTTATCATTTGTTTTATCATAATAGAAAAGAACGACATTCGGATGTCTATTACACAGATCCCGATGTATTGATGATCCAGATTCCTGATGATACAGATTTTCTTACTTATCGACCGTAAATTTGAAATCAAAAAGAAAATGTTGAATTCAAGAATTTTTATAAAACTTCTAAGGATTTTTATAGAAAGTCTATAAACAGAACTTGTCATCGTCTAAGAAAAATTAAGAATCTATAGAAAATCAAGACTAAGAAACTGTCTAAGAAAATCCATAAAAAATTTTAAATTCAACATTTTCTTTCTGATTTAAGATCTACGGTCAGTGAGTAAAAAAGTAAATCTGTGTCATCAGGATCTAGGCGATTGATTATCTGTAGTGCAATAGACATCCGCCCAGAATGACTTTCTTCCCTCTAAACAGGGCAGGAATTAACATTTCTGGTGCAGGTGTAGTGAAAAATATTTTTTAATTTTTCTTTCATTAACTTCAATTTTCGTCATACTAAAATTGATTATTTAATATTAATTATATTATTAATATCTTAGTTTACATTCGCAATTTTTAAAATATTTAATTTTTAGTACGGAGACCCAAGCCCAGCTTTGCTAAAAATAATTGAACTAGCCCACACTTTAAGATCCTCGAAAGACTCAACTTTGCAATCGATAGCCGGATCTTTGAGTACACGACAACTGCTAAGAATAGCAGCCCGAATGTCTAAGTATCCAACTGATGATGTCTATGACGCGGTTCAGAAGGCCTGTCTTGCACGATTTTTGCCAGCGGTACCAAAGCAAGCCATCATCGACTGTATGAAACAACTTGGTATTAATCCAGTTGAAAAAATAAATGCGAAACCAATAAAATGTATCGTCGATGATGAAAAAGTTACAATTGGACAGACAACAGTAGATCGTTACAAAACAAATGCTCTGACAAAAGTACCGAATATATTATTTTACGATGTGCAGCAGCATCTAGTACTATTGGAAACTTTATTACAAGATTTTTTACTTGGGGAAAATATTTTACTCGTCGGAAATCAGGGAGTGGGCAAAAATAAAATTGTCGACAGATTACTCCAGTTACTAAATCGACCACGCGAATATATTCAACTACATCGCGATACGACTGTACAGACTTTAACACTGCAAACAATCATCAGAGACGGGGTTGTTGTTTATGAAGATTCTCCTTTAGTACAAGCTGTCAAATTGGGCCACGTTTTGTTAATTGACGAAGCTGACAAAGCTCCCACTCACGTTACCTGTATTCTGAAGGTAATTTTTTATTGCAAGCAGTCCTCGTGTACTTTTAGCTTTTCATTTCTACATACACTCACGTTTACATCAAATAAAAAAATTTTTATTGGTCACTAATTACGATAATAAAATTTTTAGACTCTTGCAGAAAATGGGGAAATGATTTTATCAGATGGAAGACGAATTTCTGCATTTAAAAGTAATGATCCGAATACGATAGTCATTAATCCGGATTTCCGAATGATAGTACTGGCCAATCGACCCGGTTTTCCATTTTTGGGAAATGACTTTTTCGGAGTATTAGGAGACTTATTCGCGACGCATTCCATTGATAATCCTAGTTTAGAAGACGAAATTTCATTACTGAAACAGTATGGGCCTGATGTTGATGATAAAATAATTCAAAAACTTGTTAGAGCTTTTGGAGAGTTAAGGAATATGTCAGACCAGGGTTTGATGACCTATCCGTATTCAACAAGAGAAGTTGTTAATATTGTAAAACATTTACAAGTAAGATTTACTTTCCTTTTTTTAACTGATAACCATTAAGTTAATTTTTAATCATTATCTAATACAAATATTTTGCACACCTCAAGTGTAAACGTACTGTCCCTATTCAAAAGTTACCATAAAATCCACTCAAATGAGATAAGAACTTTATGGAATCTAATATACGTATTTTTGGTTCATGGTCAGAGTGGATTCTATGGGAGCTATGGGGAGTTGTTTCACAAACATCATTATTAAGAATATATTCAATTTTCATTTCAAAAAAGAAGATTATTGACAGCAGACATTGTGATGTTTTTATGACTGAGATTAGGACCATGTTCTACTTACTAGGAAATTCCCAGTTTTTAGTCTCTGTAAGTCTCGTGTTGGGAGACTACATGTTTGCTGGGAAATTTTAGTCTCTAGTCTCTCCAAGTCTCGTGTTGGGGGACTACATGCTTGCTGAAAAATTTTACAGTCTGTAAGTTGTCTCTTTAAGTCTCGTGTTGAGAGACTTAATGTTTGCTGGGAAATTTTACAGTCTGAGTCTTCCGTAGTCTCTGAATAAGAGACTCTGGGAGACTTAGAGAGACCATGTGATACGCGATTGTTTGCTGGTCTTTAAGTAGAGACTCAGAGAGATTCAGAGAAATGTAGCAAGACTCAGCGAGCCTTCTAGAAACTCAGAGATTCCGAGAGACTTGAATTTTTCGTCTCGGGTATTTTACTTGTACCCGATGTTTGTATAGTTTCGCGTGTAAAAAAACCTTCCAAAAAGAATCCAGAAAAGTTCGATATGTGGAAGTTCCAAACTTGAGACAGATTAGAACTTTGAGTACTTTTTTTAACTCTTGTAATTTTGATAGTAAAAAAAAAGTTTATTTATGATTTTATATGAGCAAATTTTGAGTAAAAAAAGAAAGTTTTCAAAACATTTATTAACATAAACACAGTTGATATTTATGAAGAAATGGTGGAATATTTAAAAAAAATTTTAAATAATAAAAATTGAACTGAAAGAAAAAACTAAAAAAATGAAATTAAAAATAACAAATAAAATTTTTCTTTTTTTAGAAATTTCCAAACGAGCCTTTGTCAAGTGTCGTACGAAACGTCTTCGACTTTGATCGCTACTCAACCGAAACATTTGATACGTTAGTGAATATTTTACACAAGCATGGGATTCCCATTGGTACTGATGCAAATAATATTGCGTTGGCAAAAGAGTAAGAACTGATTGTAATTTTTATAAAATATGTAACAAAGAAGCTCATAAATAAATGAATAAAATTTTTTACATAAAAATGTTGTACATTCATTTACAGATTCCCTTTACCTGAGGTTAAATTTGGCGGCAATTGGACAATTTCACAGCAAAAAATATCTATACCTGTTCAAGAACGTTTTGTAAAATTAAGCTCACCATTTTATCCCGAACGTAAAACAGATTATTTAGATCGTGTTGAAACTAGGTCTGCATGGTTTACTGAAATGCAAAGCTACTGGACTATCCCACGTGAAGAAGCGGAATATGTTACTGGTTTGACGGTGACAAAAGGCTTAAAAAAGGATGGGATTGATGATAAAATCCATATACTAACTATGAATCCCATGTGTGTATCGACAATGACACCAACTTCTAAACAAGTTGATCAAATTTTCTTGAGTAATTTTATAAATTTAAATAAAATTTATCAACCGCGGTTTAATATTGCGTCTGATAACTCTGGAAATCTATGGATTCATGAAGAATCTGTGAGTACTTTTAATTATTATACTGTCAAAAATTTAATGAGTGTGGATGTAGCAGACATCAGATGAATTTAAAATTCTAAATGAATAGAGTAAAAAATTTTAAAAATAAAATTTTTAAAAAATGCACTTCTTAATTTGAAAATTTTTTAAATGCGCATTTTTAAAAAATTTTATTTGAACAATTATGTACTCTATTTATTTATAATTTTAAATTTGTCTGAGATCTGCTATATTTACACTCATAAAATTTAACAGGAAGCTTACAGCAAATTATTTGAAGTTATTGACAAATTTAAACCAGTTGAAAATAAAGAATATTAATATCATTATAAATTAAGGGCATTCTTAGACACACTCTCCCTCCTCTGTTTAAAAATTTTTAATGAACTTGAACTGTCATAATCGCGTTGAAATTTTATTAATTAACTGGATTGAATTTCACGGGAATATAAATTTGACAAAAAAAAAATAAAATTAGTATGTCTATTAGGGTGGTCGTTAAAAATTAAATTTTTTCAGGCGCCCGATATAAGCTTCTCTTTAGGGACAAAATACGTGGAGAATTTAGTTTTTTCGTTTTAAGTAAAAAGAACACGTGCCGCAGGACGATCAAAGTTCATTTTTCGACACAATCCCGGTTTTTTTTAAATATCTCATTAAATATGCAGATTAAAGGAAAAAATCATACGAACAATTTTGTAGGAAATTAAATTCTTGACAAAAAAGGTCATATTCATTTTTTTTATAGAATGTGTATTTATGAAGATATTTTTAAAAAACTTTTTTAGATCTTATCAATTGATGATCCTGAAGTTAGCAGACAATTAAAAATTTTTGAATTTTTTTTTCAACAATTTAATTAAAAAAAAAATAAAAACTAAAAATATGCACACGTAGAAAATTTTAAAAACTACAAGTGCAATTTTTTCAAAAAATTTTTTTTTTATAATTTATCGTTTAAAAAAAAATCCAAAAATTATTAGCCGTCGGCTAACTTCAGTTTCGTATCAATTGAGCTTTTGAAGGATCACAACTGTTGAGAATAAAATTTTTCTTAGAAGTATATTTCCTAAGAAATTTACTATTTCTTATTTCCAGTCAAATACTTTGGTGACGATCGACATTGACGATGGAAGCGCGAGAATGGTCCAGTTGTCATCATTTTTAAAAGAAGCCACCAATCGGTTTTCCGAAGCACTCAGAAGTAGAGCAGTTATATGGAAATTAAAAAACGAACTGATGTCATCACACGGTCAAGCTGTTCTCTACACCCCCAATGGCAATAAAATAGAAGTATTAAATTTAAAAAATCTAAATTTATACTCAATGTCACTTCCTTGGAACATAACATCAATTGCAGTTGTCTCTCCCCACAAATGGTTAATTCAGAATACGTCAAAAAATATTTTCGTTCTTGAAAAGTCCATTGATACGGCGCCCTGTCCAAATATTTTGCGGTCAGTAGACAAGGACAGTAAATCAATAAATATCGGACACATAACAAATGCTGGGCAAAGTGGATTTGACAAAATGAATTTGAGCAAAGCATTGAATCAGGAGATTGAATCACCCAATAGGCTTTTAATTACTGATTTAACTTATGCAAATATTGTCATTGGATTACCGGAACTTGATAGCGCTCATGAAATTTACGTTTGGCCACGAAATAAAAGAGTCAGGGCCAGTAGTTGTCCAGTTGTTAGTGATAATGGACAAATTATAAGAGTCTTATCATCTGAAGAAATTCCTAATGAAGCTGCAGACAGCCACAATAATCAAAGCAGTGTTTTTAATTACTTAGAAATTGTTGATGTTGTTGATAATAAAATTCGCTATCTTCCGATCCCAATGTAAGTAGGCACGAAATTTTTGCCTTATTTTTTAAATGAGTAGTTCAAATTTTTGATATTACGGGGAAAATATCGGTCTTATTGAAAAAGTTTTTGAACAAAAGTTGTAGGAAATTTAATTTTATAAAAAAAATGTCTCTTATGATTTTTTTATACGATCAATATTTTTACCGTAATTTAAAAATTAAGATTCATAATGAATGGTTCAAAATTTGATTAATTATCAAAATCTTAATTTTAAAATTACGGCTTTCTTATTAGTCCTAAGAAAAAATTATAAGAGACATTTTTTTTATAAAATTAAATTTCCTACAACTTTTGTTTGAAAACTTTTTTCATAAGACCAATATTTTCACTGCAATTCAAAAATTAAGATTCATAATGAATGATTCAAAATTTGATTAATTATGAAAATCTTAATTTTTAAATTACGGCTGTCTTATTAGTCCTAAGAAAAAGTTATAAGAGACATTTTTTTTAGAAAATTAAATTTCCTACAACTTTTGTTTAAAAACTTTTTTCATAAGACCAATATTTTCCCCGTAATATAAAAAATTTCACCCCTAACTATTAATTATTTTTAAATTAACGCAAAAATCCTGGCCCTAGTAATAATATTTAAAGTTTTTAAAAAATATATACAACAGTTTTAAATGTTTGCAGGACAAGCAGGATACCACCGTCAATTGAATGGTTGTATCCAGAAGGGATTCCAGTTTACATCGCGACTACTTCAGACCAAAATCTTGTCTCGGTTGACTGTACCGGCCGCATAAGTCTGTGGGAAACTTGTTCAGCGCATATTGAAAAATCATTACTCGAATGGCGTCAAATGGTTGGATCAGATGGTGAACATCTTCAGCTCACTAAAGACAGATATTCAGGACTTGATGCGACCGCTCCAAAACACGGAAAAGTTGATCCTAATAATGACCCACATGTTGGTGGTAACACATGGGCTGGTGGTACTGGAGGTATGTTGATATATTTTGGTACTGCTAGCATTTGTACTGATGATTTACTACATGAATTTCGATTTTTATTGCCCAGACTGAGCATAAAATTATCAAATACTTAAGAAATATTACAAGATACATTTTTTTTTACGGCATTTAAAATGATGACTGAGACTGAGACTGAGACTCTATTAAGTTTGATGCTGATATTGATCGGTAGCTTACAAATTATTGATAAAAAAAAAGTTTTTTTATTAATGACTAAAATTATTTAGGGAGAGACACAGCCGGCTTAGGTGGTAAAGGTGGCCCATATCGATTGGATGCTGGTCATACTGTCCATCAACTAAGTGATGAAGAAAAAAACTCAGTACCAGATCATGTGAAAAAAGCCGCGAGAGAAATGGGGATACGTGCATTCAAACAACGCTTGCAGGATATACGTATGAGCGAATACGATCACAATTTATACTCAAAATTCAGTAACGCAGTTGCGAATCAAGTAAAGACTTTGAGAGTAATATTGGGTAGCGTTCAATCTAAAAGTAAAGAGCGGCAATGGCTGAAACATCAAACGTCCGGTGAATTGGACGATACAAAATTGATTGAAGGATTGACTGGTGAAAAAACAATTTACCGTCGTAGAGCTGATAAAGAACCGGAAATAGGAACACCCTTGTTGAAACCAAAGAGATTTAGACTTGTTGCCGATGTTTCTGGCAGCATGTACAGATTTAATGGGTATGATGGTCGATTAGATCGTGAGTTAGAGGCTTGTGTTATGGTGATGGAGGCTTTCTGCGGTTATGAAGACAAATTTAAGTACGACATTGTTGGACACTCGGGTGATACGCACAATATTTTATTTGTTGATCATAACCAACCACCGGCAGACAATAAACAGCGGCTTGAAATTATTAAGGTACACTTTTAAATTTAATTATTTTACTGAAGTGTCGATTTGTTAAGATAATTTAAAAAATTAAAGCTTAATCTTTTATGAAAACACAGTATGAGTAGGATTTGAATTGAAAAAATTTGGAAATTCAGTACCGACTTTTTTTTAAAAAACTTCAGTTAGTTTTTGATGATCGCGAGCTTATGAAAGTCTTACTATTAAATTTCTTGTATTCAAAAACTAATTATAAGGTAAGAGACCCAGTACCCGATCACTCATGTATTTATATATCTATTTTTACTGAATATAGATATACAAATTCGTGAAGTGATCGAGTACTAGTTCCTTGATCGGGTACTACTATCGGGTCATAAAGTATTGACCCTAAATTTAAAATATGAATAACTTGTGTTTAAAAAAAATCGTATTAGAACATGAAACATATAGATCGTTAGATTAAAGTCTCTTCTACTCCTATCCAAAATTTCAAGAACCTAAAAAATTTTTTACCCGAGATATAAACAATTGAAGGTTGAAAAACGTGGTTTTTGAGGGGTATAAATTTAAGCACCAACTTTGATTGTTTAAAACTTGGTAAATAATTGTTCTGTTGCTACGCTGATTTTTTTGTCTATAGTGAATCCTTGCCGAATAGAATTCACGAAAAAAAAAATTTTATTTTTTATAAATTATTGCTATAATTTATAATTTATCATCACGGACCATCTTGGGATCTAATTCAGATACGAATTAGATTCAAATTTGTATTTACGAAGAAAGTGATATTGAGTATTTTACGTGAGCGATGACTGATGCTGATCGCGATTCTTCTGAATTATAAGCTTTTTTAGTTTCTACGCATTCACAAATTAATTTATACCCCTCAAAAACCACGTTTTTCAACCTTCAATTGTTTATATCTCAGGTAAACAATTTTTTAGGTTCATGAAATGTTGGATAGGAGTAGAAGGGACTTTAATCTAACGATCTACATGTTTCATGTTCTGATACGATTTTTTTAAACACAAGTTATTCATGTTTTTAATTTAGGGTCAATACTTTATAACCCGATAGTAGGTCTTTCACCATATAGAAAAAAAATTTTAAATTAAAATTCGTTTTTAAAATAACCATCAGCTTTAAAATAAATATCATTTTAAATTAATTGGCTTATGGACACATGACATTTATCACTTAAAAATTCAAAGTTATGTAAAATTATAGTATACAAATAAGTTAATTTATAATTTATATTTCTGACTGATTAAAATTTGTTAATAACTTAAAGTAATTATTTTTAATTAAAATTTTTGTTATAATTTAGATGATGCACGCCCATTCGCAATACTGTATGTCGGGTGATCATACACTTGAAGCAACTCAGCACGCGATTGCTAGTTTGAGTAAAGAGGATACTGACGAATCTATTGTTGTTGTTTTTTCTGATGCGAATTTAGAGCGATATGGAATTCCACCTCAACGACTAGGTCAATTATTGACTTCTTGCCCCGAAGTAAATGCGTATGTTATTTTTATTGGATCTCTCGGTGATCAAGCCACAAGGTAAATACTTTCACATAAATTAATCTAAGAAAAAATTTTTCATATAAATATTTTAAACTAAATATCATTGATTATTCCAGAGTAATTCAAAAAATGCCATCAGGGCGGGCATTTATTTGTATGGATCTACAAAACATACCTAGAATATTACAGCAAATATTTACTGCATCAATGTTAAATACCCGAAATCAATAAATATATTAAATTTTATAATTATACTATTTGTATAAAAAAAGAATTGAATTTTACTTAAATTTATTTTTTGAGTTTGAACGTAACATGATACAGAAGTTAGCCGACGTCTAATAATTTTTGAATTTTTTTCAAAACGATAAATTATTAAAACGTATTTTTACTCCGTTTTACCCTCGTTTCAAAAAAAATTTCCATCAGAAACCCGTAGCCCATAAGAATAAAAAACTTTTTCAAAACGAGGGTAAAATAAACTTTTTTTTTACTATCAAATTTACAAAAGTTCTACTCGTCTCGAGTTTAGAAGTTCTACATGTTGAACTTTTTTGGAACGAATTTTTTTTACACGGGTATGAAAATTTAAAAAATGCGGACTTAGACAATCAAAAAATCGGCAGGCGCATTTTTTAAAATTTCATTAATTAAATTAATCAGTTAATTAATTAACTTAAAATTAATAAATTGTCTCATATCTGATACATTGACACTCGTAACTTTTGATCCTTCTTATCTGTTGGTAACCTCATCAGGATGCGATTATTTTACAGAGATAGAGATAGGGGTGAATAAGATAATTTCGTGGGGGATAAATGCCCCCGTTAGTCTGGTACATTTTTAAATAAACAGCCGAATGTCTACGAGGATTCGCGATAGTGTACGAAGTGAACCGAGGGTATACGAGTGGAAAGGGGTATCCTGACATCAGTGGCACGCCGGTAGTTGAATGGAGCGGGTGTGGAAACGTGTACAGAGTGCGGGACGTCGTGGTACAGCCGGACGTTGTGGCTGTTCTATACAACCATGCCAATTGCACGTGGATTCGCGATCTAAACGCGGTGATAACACCCGTGGGAAAACTCATGGCCCTCAAACAATTGTTTGTTCTTGTCAAGTGCAACCCTGTCCTGTTCATCCTGTGCTGATTAGGGTACGACGCACGCGGCCTCGGAACAGCTGCGACTGCCCGCTGGAGTCGCAGCCGTGTCCCCACGTAAATCGACCTTCCTCGCGTAGAGTTAGAAGGTAAACATTATTTTTTTCTCTCTATTTTTAATACTCAAAGTCAATATGTGTTTTTTTTAGCGAGTAAAGTAAGAGACCCAGTACCTGATCGAGTTTTCTACATGATACTAAAGTCAGCCGATGTCTAATAATTTTTAGATTTTTTTTAAAACGTCAAATTATAAAAAAAATATTTTAAAAAATTGCACCTATAGATTTTTTTATTTTCTACATGTGCATATTTTTAGTTTTTTTTTTTTTTTGTAATTCGCTTGTTGAAAAAAACTCCGAAAATTGCTAATCAACTTCAGGATCATTTTTTTTTATCACTTTATTTTTTATTGACATTTGAAAAAATAAATATACATACAAACATCTAGAGTATGATTAAAAAAAAAAACTGATACATATTTACATGTAATTTTTATTTTCTGCAATGTAATTTGTTATACACATACGCGAACACAAATATTTGAATTTAAAAAAAAAAGGACAAGGAGATGAAGATGGAGAGCGAGAATTCACATCGGCTGTAAACTTTCGGATTTCGTTCCGCTGATTTGAAATTTTAGTTTTTAACAAAATTGAACATCCCCATTTAAAAAAAAGTAATTATCAATAAATTTAATTACAGATGTGATTGCCCTGAACGCCCGTGTCGTCACAGTTCAGCCTCAGGAGTATCACGTCGTCGTCCCCAAGGTTCCTTTTCATTTCCATCAGCTCCTATGCCTCCGCGAATTAAAAATTCCTCAAATATTGATGTATCCTGCAAATGTCCTGAGGGATCTAATTGCCAGCATTCAGTAGAAAAAACAGGATGTGAGTGCGATGCAACACCGTGTGCTCATACCATTAAATCACGGCGGTCGCGACGCACATGCGAGTGTACAAGTCAACCGTGTAGTCATTCAAAGTCTGCGGAAGGACGTATTAAGCGTGTCAAGTGTCGAGTGAGACGAGCTGGGTATGCTGTCGCTAGACGTACCGCTGAATTTGCTATGCTTGGATTACCCTGGGAACTGGCAACAGAGTGTGCACCCTGTGGGTCGGGTGTTTTTACTAGAAGACTGTGCCGTCGTCAGCAGAGTGATAATGAATTGTACCGGAGTAACAGCTTCAAGTTTGAGAGATTCGAGAGAACTAAAGAAGAATGTCTAACTCCAGTTAGAAAACAGGTAGGAAATTTTTAATATTTACGTCAATTATTTCAAATTCGCATCAAATAGTAGGTGTGCTGTCAACTGATCCCAACAATTTTATACCACAAATGATCCCTACAAAATGATCCCATCGACGTCTAATCCTATCGACATTCAGTTCAGAAAATGAAAGTTATGAAAATCTTGAGGAAACTGATGAATTAGATCAGTTGTCAGTTGGATCTAGTCTGTGGGATCAGTTGTTTATGGGATCAATTGTCGTGTGATCACTTGTCTGAGATCAGTTGTTATGGAAGCATTTATATAAAATTTAAAACAAGTGGAGAGACAGCT
The DNA here is from genome assembly GCF_029852145.1 of Microplitis mediator. Lineage (NCBI taxonomy): Eukaryota > Metazoa > Arthropoda > Insecta > Hymenoptera > Braconidae > Microplitis > Microplitis mediator. The sequence continues at coordinate 22,541,940 of NC_079969.1, forward strand.
AAAGTTTATTTTTGCTGTGTAAATATAAAAAGTCAAAAGTTATTACAAAAAACATAACATGTATGCGCGTAATGTACTTGTGTGAATTGTGATAAAGAGTGACTTTAATGGCACCATGTGGACATCAGAATCGTCTCTCTATGGCCATTATACTTCATCATTTTCAAGTATTCAATTCACAGAGAAAATAAATATTTACGCTTCAAATAAACGGTAACTTTTTCTTAAAACTTGTGAAAATAAAAAAATAATAGTAGAAAACAATAAAAAGATGAAAGATTGAGAATTTTCTGGTAAAATGAATTTTTATTTTACTATTGTTCGGATATTTATTTATAAAGAAAAAGTTTTTCATTTTTATTAAGAATCGGTGTTGGTTTTTTTTATAAATTCTCTTGAGAATAAAATGCTAGCAGGAAATCAATAAATTTGAAAAGCTCAAAAAAACTAAATGGATTTCAGGATATGACCTATATTGGACAGAGATGGAGATAGAGACGCAACAATTTTAATTTGTTGTTGTGTTTATTTTTTTGTTGGCTTATTTAGTTTATTTTCGTAGTTTAAAAAAACAATAGTTTGGGGTATGATATATTGTGTAGGTATTTCATAACAATTCTTGATTGTCGCATCTGTAGAATGTTTAGTAGCCCCTCAATAGTAGTAAATATATGGCTGTGTCGCTAACCTACCCCTACATCAAGCATCAACGGAATTATCGACCGCTTTCTCACCCTTGCGCAGGAATAGTGTGGTCCTTAAATTATTTTAAACCCACCATTGATCATTTATATTAAATCTTTTTCAGCTAAAAATACTATTAATTATTTTATTTTATTCAAAATTTTGCTTTAACTTTCAAACAAATAAATTTGATAATTTCAAATATTTATTGCCTTGAAACGTAAAAAAAATAAATACTAGAGAGATGATATACTTTCTGGAAGCTAGTGGGTCTGGTAATAATTTGCGGCCAATGTCTTTTATAAGGAAAATTTTTTAAACATTACAACAGTTGATTAGAAAATACGTTTTGTTAATAAACTCAAAGCGGAATTAAAAAAAAAGGTAATTCTGAATCCAAAATGGAAGTAGATTTTTTATTATTTATTTATTTTAAAGTTTCAAGATGAAAGTGAATTGAAAATTAATTTTCTTTGATATTTTTAATGAATTTCGAGCTCAAAATCCGCCAGAAATAAAATTTGAAAATTTAAATTGCCGCCTTTTCTTAAATACTCAACCGATTTTTAAAATTTTTGAATTTGATCAAGATAATTTCCTAAAGAATAAGTTTATAAAATTTCATAATCATCCGTAAAAGAATTTCAAGAATATAATAATGACAGTTTTACCATAATACAAAAATCAATTGTGTAACTTTGAACCTTTATTGGAATTCGATAAATTATCGTAAAATAAAAAACAAGAAAATGAAAATACAGCTTAGACAACGGCAATGGGAGTAGTTCGGTGCTCGCCACCAGATAGCGCCTACCACTTGTAGTGTCCCTGGTAAGAAACTTATTTCAGAAGTTTTATATTCTAGTCATACGACAGAATCGGTAGTTTATTTTTCGATGGTCAACATTTTTGGAATAATTAATTATATAAGAATGACTTGATATAATATCTTTAGTAATGATATTATACTGAAAGTAATAAATATAATACTAGACAACAAGACTAACTTGTTTTCATTCATTAATGTGAATATTACTAGTTAATTTAAATATAAAATTGAAACAGAATAAAAATTATAGATACTATAAATATAAGTAAATTATGTACAATTAATATATAGTACAAAAAGAAAGATAAATAAATTTTCGTTTCTTTTTCTTATTTGAATGCCCAGCTGGCCTTTGAATATACTCGTACAGCCAATTTTTGTAGAGAATAATTGATAAATTTTTGCGTTTTCTGATTGTCGTTGGCACTCCGTGCGCATCTTCTTTATGCTTCTTCAAAAGCGCAATTTAGTTAAACAGAAATTCCGTGGTCTCCCACCGCACTTCACGCATTCAAAAAATGAAATAGAATTATCTCTCGGTTGGATATATTCAACCCAGTCAACTGCTTGAAAGTCACGTGATTCTAATTTTTGGAGCATCGCCTATGTTGTTCAATCCGATCTGCTCATCATCATATTTGGATTTGCTGTCAGAAACGCTGATTTGAAACCCTGGGCCTCTTCGATTGGGTAGCTGGCGGCGAAGGTGAGTGCTCAGACTCAGAATCCTCTGCGTTCAACCGAGCACTAACCGCTGCTGAACTGAGGTTTCGCTGCGGGGACGGCATCTGATGAAGAAATCCTCCTTTTCTTTGGTATTTTATTAGCTATGATATTCTTTCTACCCACTAAGGTTACACGTTTTCCGTAAAAAGTTGTTTAAGAAAAAAAACGGTGGAAGTAGCGTTTTTCGTATATTTTTAAATTTCAAATCGCCACCATTTCTAAACTAATCGACCGATTTGGCTCATCTTTGAACTTAACCGAGTTAACCATTCATAGTATAAGTGTTCTAAGTTTAATTAACATTCGTTCAGAATTGTAGGCGATATCGTTGCAACAAGGCGCGTTATATTGCATATATATAAACTTTTGAATTAAGACTATTTTTGGAACCTACTCGACGAATTATAATCGACTATTCCGAAATTCTTTTAAAATTCTATCATAGACAAATGCACGAGGTAGATTTATATGAGATCTACTAATAAAAAAAGTGGTCTTTTGAACTTATATAGAGTACTATAAGTGTTGAAAGCTTTACATATAATTTTGTTAAAGACGGACGAGATAATTATGAGACTAAATGCAAAGTGTGTCGATTATGAATTTATGTGGCAAGCATAACTTTGATGGCTATTATTATTATGCTGCACAAAACACATTCTCTAAGATGAGACTACAACAGGTTATTGATTTATTACATGAACAGAAATTTAAAGCGACTTATAAATTATTTTATGGGTGTAATTCCCACAACATACAGACACAAGGATTTTTAATTATTCATTTTAAAGAAGACAATTATGATGTGATGAGTATAAATACCAGATATATTTATATATATAAATGTCATTTCTATGTGACGGATAAATTTTATTTCTATGCTCAAAAGAAAAAATCCTATAATATAATAATTCTTATGTATGAGTATTTTTAACAATAGAAAATTTTTACCTGCAGCTTTTTTTTGCAAAATAAATTTTTATGATAAACATCTTTGAGTAAAGAATTAAAGTTTCAAAATTACTTTTCAACTTTTCGATGAGAAAATTTAAAATTGTAAAGAAAAATAAAACTATGTGTGTATGCTATGTATGTAAATATTCCGCACTTGTCGAGTAGATCGATCGGTTTGAATGGGCTTGCGGAATTCAAAAAGACTCAACAGTTATTAATTCAAATATATTTTTAACTCATGTTTTTTCTTTTAATAATTCATAATATGCCGCTATAATTATCTCAGGATCTAATTAGCTTTTTATTTCGGCGAGCTATTTCAATTAACTCAAGTATCATATCATTTTAATTAGTTGATTTGATTTGGGATATTGTAAGTGAAGAACTATGAAAATAACTGTTTTTTTTTTTAATATTTCAGGAGTATCTAATTTGGATGGTTTCAAAATCACATTCATGGTATTTTTTTTTTAAATCAGTGGATTAATTTAGGAAATATCGCAAACGGAAGATTTGAAAAAATCATCAGTTTTTATTAGGAATGTTTTTGAATTATTCGACTAGAACTAAGTCTAGAGCATTTGATTCAAACTTCGAACATAAAATTTTTATCTAATTTGTGATAAATTATCAGTCTAAAATATATTTTTATCTTTTAATGTAAGTGAAAATAAAAACTAAACTCCTGATTTTGTCAGCCCTTCGATTTATTAAATATTATACTATTATTTATTGATATTTTTAAAAATCCTTCAATGTCTGTAATAGCTGTCTCTTGGGTATAAGTAAAGCTGAAAGCTTTTCTCTAAAGAATTGGGTCGGAGACACTTTAAACTTCCAACGAGGCTAGAATTCGCCTTGGCACCCTGAAATAAAAGCTTGAGATAGGGAGGGCAATGGCGTCCGTGGATATAACCTGAGGGAATAACTCAGAGACTACAGGTCATTGAAGTAACCCTTATCATTGAAAAATATACTCTACTCATTCATACCTACAAGCGTTTGATAAAACAAAATAATAATGGCTCTAGTTTGCATTAATTGATTGTTTAGACTATTTTCCATATCGCCCTATTTTATTTTTAAAAAATATATTCTGGCTTAGAAAAACTTCATTTTCTACAGAAGACTTTAAACATTTGAACATTTTAATATTTTTATGATTATTTTTCTTGATGCAAAATTATTCAAAATTTATTCACACCGTCTAAATTTAACATACGTGGTGTAATTTTCACACCAAATTTTTACACCGTCATTGACACTACACAGTCCAAAAATTTTTGACAGTTTACCCGCTCAAATTTATATTTCAAAAGTTAAATATTAATTGCTGTCTGATCTCATTTTGCTAATATGATAACGTCAAAGGTGTTTGTGCGGCGTCATCGTCAAGAATTTAAATTAGTTTTACTCGTCAATACTTTTTTCCTGTTCTACTTAGAATATAAGTTATCTTAAAAGGAAAGGAAAAGAGCAGTGTTTGGGAAATTCAATCCGGGAAATTTTTAACGAGTTATTTAAAAGCGTTGGATGCTCGCATTTCACTCATAAAAATGGAGGTAACGTAAACGAGATTTCATTAGCATTGTAAATATCTGCTGTTATCTAGTGCGATTTTTTTTTTTTTTGGTTTTATTGTAAAAAGAACTTTGTGGAGTTTGACTTTTTGTGGCTGATAGTTTATTCAACTCAAAGTACTCGCCCGCTTTTTATTCTTTAAAAATTCTTTTTAAACTCAACTGTGATACTGTGAAGTATTGACGCATTGCTTTTTTTTTTTTTAATATTTATTAAAATAACCGATGAATGAACAATAAAAATATATACATATATATGTATGTGTATATAAATTTATTCAAGTAAATTTTTCGATTACATACATATACATTTTTATATGAAACGACGCTATAAATTTTCAAATCGATGATTTTTGAATGTAATTTAATTTATTCAAAAAAAAATCGCGGGATAGTACGCGAACGAGTGGCTAGTACTTCCATTTTGCATTAAATTTTCACATAGATGAATAAAATGATAATTACTAATATGCTAATATGAAAACTTGTCTCGTGAATATTTTATAGGTTTGAATTATCGCACATATTATAGCATTTTAAACGGTTAAGTTTTCCATGTAATTTATATCCGTATTTTCCGCGAAGATTAAGAGCAAATTTTAATTTTAATAATAAGGTCATAAATATGCTTTCTATTAATAAGTATGAGCAGCAAATTTAAAAGAACAACAATATTTCTTTAAGAGTATACATCCGTATACCCAAGTAGTACAGAGACAACTTTAAGATGTCATAAAGATGTCTTGAAAAGGACAAACTAAATTATATTTTGTCTTAAAGCCAAGTTTTTTTTATATAAATATATAAGACGTTAGTTCTAACGAATTGCAAGTCATAATTTAAACCATTAATTATAAGTAATAAATTATTTTTCGAGTATAAGATATTAATAAATAATTGTGTCAATAAAAAAAAAAAAAAACTCACATTTTGCGGTTGTGATTCATTCGGTGACGCTGAAGTCGAAAACTGAATTTGAACAATCGAATTGAACAAGAAAATACACTGATTCAAATCATTGACACAAACTAAACACTGTGCACTTATGAAACCCGATTTTACAATTGAAATTTTAAAAAATTACGTTAACAAATTTTTTTAAGATACTGGCACAAGGTGTAAAAAAAATATTTATACACTTATCACTGAACAAAACAAAATTACACTTATTCACAACACACTCACTGATATTTTTTAAACACTTTGTCACATGAATAATAATCAATAAAACTTAATTGTCCGGATTTTTAATTACGAAAACGAACGACAAGATGACTCTGAAGTTAGCAGATAATTAAAAATTTTCAAATTTTTTCAAACTTCAGTATCATGCGACAACAATGAGTGAGAACGCAGCAGATATGAGACAATTTATAAATTTCAAATAAATAAATAAATTAATTAATTAATTGAAATGATGAAATTGAAGAAAATGCACGTACTCATTTTTGAATAATCTAAATACGCATTAATAATTTTTATTTTACTTACATTTTATTTATCTAATTCAAAATTTAAAAAATTGCCAACTGTCAGCTACATTCACACTAGTACGACACCGAGCACTGGTAGTCCGACAATGGCAAAGAAGATACGATTTACTTAAATAACTTTCTTTACTCGTTTTATGTTAAGTACCGATCAAATTATTGTCACGAAATGTTTGTTGAACGATGGAGAATATTTAAAGACAAAAGTTTTTATTTATTTAAACAAAAAAACACTGAATTTATTTATTTAATTACGAGTAAGACGAGGCCCGAGTATTGTGACGCCAGCGATTTAATGTTGGACGCACTTGCGCAGTTGTAGCGACGCTTGGAAGGACCTGCGCAGTAGCAACGAAAGTGGAGTGCGCACGCGCCCGAAGCTTCCCTTCCCCCACATCCCGCACTGCATTATGGGCCAGTCAGTCTCCCGCTTAACCGAAGCCCCATTGTCGTGATCACTTCAGCTCATTTAAATAATTAATTTATCTATTGTTCAACTCGGTTATTAATGTGATGTTACTTTTAAATTATTATTGATTAATTAACAAATAATTTTCGATATTCAATTGTGAGTGTCAGTGAATATAAGTTCGTAAAAAAATTAAATTCAGTGCCGGCTTAGCTTTCGTATTAAATGACGCCATGTCGATCGTCAGAATTTAAATATAAAAAAAAGTATTTAAACGTGTGTGTTTTATAGAAAATAATATTCTCAAGTGCTTGTTTTAGTGTAGTGATTAATAAGTTGTATTAATTTGATATATTTAATAAGTGTTTGTGTGTTTAATTTATTAATTTGTGCGTCGGTGTTGTACGAGTACTTGCAGCAGAGAATGCGAATGGCGGGAAGAGTGAGTAAATTCAAAAAATTTTTTCAATCAAATTTTTTTTTTCATTTGAATTTATTGAACTTAAAATTTTATTAAGTAATTTATTACTTTCTTACAATAATTTTGTTATTTTAATTAATACCAAATTAATTATTTAATTTATTTAAACAATTAAATTTTGAATTCTCCCGCTTGTTTGAAAAGAGGTCGCTCTTTTCAAAATGGCGGAATTGTAAACAACTTTGAACATTTATTTTTTATTATCATAATCATATGTAAATATTTACATACAATTATTTTACATATAAATATGAATCAAAGGATTAATTTAATATGAATTATAAAAAAGAATATTTGATCACAAGCATTATTTATAATGAGTGGAAAATTATAGCAAATAATTTGCGGCATTTTTATTTTGAATTACTCACAATTGACAAAATAATTGATCGAGGTAATATCAGTTATTTTTTAATTTAATGTAAGTTATTAAATATTATAATCACTTATAATTCACAAAAAAATTTGTCCATCATAATAGATATTTCGAAAGATATACATATATTTTATTTCATACAAATAAAAAAATATGTTCATTACAAATATTAATAAGAAGAAGGATGTCATCTTAGTGCTCGTTTGAGAGAACTAAAAATTTTCTGTTAAAAAAAATTCTACAATAATAATCTACATAATTAATACTTCATAACTAATTAAAAATTATTAAATAACTTCCGGTCAAATAGTTTTATAGGTTATTAAAAATGACCCTAAAGTTTGTAGACTTTTACTTTTTTTTATACTTTATCGTTTTGAAAAAAATACAAAAATTGAAAGACGTCGGCTACTTCAGTATCATAATTAAAATCCATCTCAAACGAGCACCAACGTAACATACTCATTTTTAATAATTTAAAAAATTTTCATAAATTTCATTTGATGATTAATGATTTACTATATGTATATTTTTTAAATTATTGATAGTAATTATGTGATCTGAGTACTCGTTTGAAAGGGCTTTCAATTTCCTATCTAACTAACAAATTATATATTGATCGTTATCATTCAAATATTCTCGCGAAAATTGTCTTCATTAATCATATACATTTTTAAATTATTTTTAATCGCTTAGCAGATAAAAGGCTGTTTTTTGTTTTATCGATAAGGCACCAAAATGTTGGCAAGCAACAATGAAATTTATGTCATAAAAAAAGTCTGCTTAAAAGACTTGACAGAAAAGGTGGCAAAAAGTAATTTAAAAATGAATATCAAATGTCATCTGAACAACTTGTCAAATGAGATGACTTTTTTAAGACGGGGAGAAGAACACAAATTTCCTGACTCCTAGCACCAGCATATGGACGTCTCATATTTACACAAAAAACTTGGCTATGAGTCAGAATAAAATTTGTCTTGTCCTTTTCAAGACATTTTTTTGACATCTTATATTAGTCTCTGTGCTACTTGGGTTACTACAGTTTTTTTTTCCATTGTAGAGCTTAAAAATTTTTTAGCTTTAAGAGATTTTGGAATTTTTTCTAAGCGTAAAAAAATGTAGCAAAAATACATTTTGAGAATTATGTTTCAAAATCTTGTTGTCAGGCTTAAAAAATTCGTCCACATAAATTTATAATCTGTTTCAAATTTGGAAGTTTAACATATCGAACATTTTTGGAATCTATTTGAAATTAATTTTTTTACACGGGTATATGTTTGATATACAGAATTTATTGAAACGTAATTTCAAACTGAGGATATTCTGATTCAATTGGAGTTTTCGAATAATTTTTTTAAAATTTTATGAAACTTAAACGTTGAAAACAAAAGTATTTGTCGATTTAATCACAAGTAGAGTAGATTTTCATTTATTTATATTTTCTAAAGTAAAAAATTGGGTCAAAAAATTGATCTTCGATTTAAACCTCAAATTTAGGCTGCAAATAAACGTATTCTAGAACCTCTGGAACTTCTATGCTGTGCTTATTTCCATTTCGCTAGAGTACGATCGACTTGAGATTAATCTATCATTGAATTTGTCGTCATGCTGTAATCCGTATAATTGGGAATCGGTATAAATGTAAATTTGTGTATATCCAAATCTGCATAGCACTAATTCATGTGTAGTGACATTGAATCGCTAATATGATGTGAAATATCAGAAGGTTAAATTGTTTCAGTACTCAAAATAAATAACACACAGTTAGAGCAAAACTATACAATATAGTTATTATTTTACAAAGATATAAAATTGGTTTGGTAGTTAACAACTTTTCTTAAAATTCGTAACTAATTAAATTGCATGAGCTTTGATCCAATACACATACTCAGTAACTCGTGTGTACACAGTAGGGTATTCTGTGGATGCACAACCCATTGCCCAAGACACAAGACCAATAAGTTTACCGTTAACTGTCAAAGGTCCGCCAGAGTCACCCTTAAACATACGAATAAATCAGTTAGAAATTGTTATTCATCATTAATAATAATTTGCATCATGTTTCAATTACACTAATTATACTTACATGACACGAGCCAATTTCTTCTACTGGGTCGTAAGCACAAACATGAGTATCATATATATTCAAATTTTGATCACCATATTTATTCTCACAATAATCCTGAGCAGCGATAACTATTTTAGCCTTTTGAAGAATAGTTGGACTACTTCCGCCTTCCTGTAGTATTTAAAAAGAAGTCACGTATATTATAGGGGAAAAAATTATAAAATTAACTTCAATTTACCCATAATCGCCCCCAGCCGGACACAACCGCGATAGAATCTTGTGGTATTTCTTCACTTGGATTCGGCAGAGCAACGAAATTCATAACATCACTAACATTAAAGGCTTTTTTAACCTTTAGTAGAGCGATATCATGACGCCATGAATCGACAGCATTATATTTTTCATGTACAACAATTTTCATGACCTCATGAGTTGACTGAGGATTTTTTAAATCGATTGTAGCGGCAACAACTTTTATATCACTTGGGAATTTTCTGTAATTTAATTACATATGTACAGTAATTAACGATTGATATGAATGTTATGACGTTATGATGAGACGATAGGGACAAAATAATAATCCATTTTATAATTATGATTATTTATAGACACTAAAAAATTTGCGGTTCGAAACCGAAGTGAATTATTTAATTCTCTTGGAGTAAAATTTACACCAGTGTTCATTCTAAAATTAAAACACCGGAGTTTAGGTAACAGAGTGAAAGTTTACTCCAAATTCAATCCCGATTTTTTGCAGAGTATACAGGAAATTTTTGTATAAAAAACTTTTCAGAAAATAATTTTATATGCAGAAATTAAAATCGCATTTTACTTTTTTTATGATAAAAATATGAATAGAAAAAGTAAAAATAAAATTTTTTTTTTTTAATTATATTGTCCCGCTCCATGGTATCTCTACCACTATTATTATTTTTATTTACCCTTTAACACAATGAGCTGCTGTGATAACGTAAAATTCACTTAAAATTGAACCTCCGCAAAAGTGAAAAGAGCTATAAGGTGTTTGAAGTGATACCTAAAATAAACATATAAATATTATAAAGAACTACTATGAGTTAAAAAAAAAATTGGTACGAAAACTGACAAAAATTGGCATTTAATTTCATACCGAGTGCACACCGAATGGTGTCGAAATAAATTTCCATTATTAAAGATTCAAAAAATTTTACTGCTATTATATTTTATGATATTCCCGCCGGGTTTTAAAATTTATATGAAAGTATAGTCATTATTAGATCGTAAATTAAAACAGGTAATATTCGAATCTTTTGTCGTGTAAAATATCGAGCAATTATTTTTCAAAAGATTCGCGAAATGCATATTTTTTTTTATCGCTTGAATAATCTTTTGTAAAGTATTCTTAAAAGAGAGTATCAACAATATTGATTACTAGAATATCGACTTACTTGATACGGGATTTCCCCAAGTTGAGCATCATTTCCATTGACAATCCGGCCTTGAAAAGGTTTTGGCAAGACTCCAGCTACGAAATTGCTGAATGTTATTAATTCATCTTAAAGTTTAATTTAAAACTTACAAATTAATATTGTCGATTTATGCTTTCATATATTAGTCATATAGTTAAATTTTATTAAATTATGAATAAATTTAAAGGATTAAAATTTATGTTTTTTTTTAATACCTTGAGTAAGTGCCGCGAAGCTTACGAGTGTCAGTATTACTTTCATAATTACGATGTAAGTAAACAGTTGGAATGACACTTAGGTATTATGTGCGCATATTCTTATTTATATACTCAAAAAACAGATCGGATGAGATAAATACTGATGATAAATCAAAATATCGAGTTTAGATTGTCAGTGAAAAATCAGATAGTCTCATTATTTTATTTTAATAAAGAAAATTGATTGCATTATCGATATGCATCGCGATATATTTTTATCTTTACTTTCGTGATAAAAACTTCGTTTGCGAATGTTTATATATTTATTTTGTTCATATTTCCGTGTTAATTAATACTTTTTAAAAATTATATTAAAAGTACGTACGAGACATCTTTGGTTCATTTTAGTTTATTTTAGCTTCATAAATTATTTTTACCAGTAAACACTTAATTTTTCTATAAATTTTATAAACTACTTTGCATTCGACTTGCAAACTCTTTGACGATAGTAAAGAGGGTATTGCATATCCCGAGTAAAAAAAAAATTGTTTATTCTAAACTTCAAAACGAATCACGACGTACTTTTTTTAAACGATTTTTAAACTTCGGAAAATACGAAGAAGACATTAATTAGCTTAATACTATCAATGAACGTATTTATACTTTTGTAAATTTTTTTCGATATTCTATTAATGATGATTAAGGCCAAGATTTTTTCTTAATTAAAAAATATGACAATTTTTCTATAAGACCAATATTTTCGCCGGAATATCAAACATTTGAAACATTCATTTCAAAATTAAGACAAAAATCTTGTCCCTAATAATGATAAATTTTACACTGAGAGAAAATATAACTTTTAGACATACTGTATATTCTTCTTATAAGAAATTATGCTATTAGAAATTTTCAGTCTGATAAATTTTTGGTGCAAAAATTTAATGACTTTATTAAAAACCATTTTCTTTGCTAGATAGCGTCATAGTAGACATATAGTTTTTTTCTGAGAGTAAAAGATAGATAAAACATCCAATGATTACATGACATTTATTGATAAAATATTCCTAATCAATAACGAAAATTTAATAAAAAAAAGTTATATTTACAACTATTTCATAGGAATTAAATTTAATAATTAATACGAAATTCTTAGATTGTGAGCACCCACATTGAGCGCCATTATTTTGCGCCATCTCTTTCACTAGTATATATCTATTTTTTTTTCTTTTGTAATAAAGTACATATGTAAATCGTAAAGTAAAGATTAAAATGCCTGGCCATTTAGATGATATCCTGTATAATTTTGCATATAGAGACGTACCTTCGTAGACGCCATTAATGACCAAATGTACTTTTTAGATAAGCTTTAAATTCTCAGGAATCACGACATTGGCCGAGACCCAAATTCCGTATCTTAACTTTCTGTGAACTCTGCGTAAAAACCCATTTCTTATCATCATTTATAGATTTTTTTTTTTGATAAATTCTTAACAAATCTCAACTTATTTTTGCCGTTGGCTTCAGTGCATCTCAAACGAGTACCAACATAACATACTCATTTTTAATAATTTAAAAAATTTTCATAAATTTCATTTGATCAATAATTATTTACTATACGTACGTTTTTTAAGTTATTGATAGTAAATATGTGATCTGAGTACTCGTTTGAAAGGGCTTTCAATTTCCTATCTAACTAACAAATTATATATTGATCGTTATCATTCAAATATTCTCTCGAAAATTGTCTTTATTAATCATATACATTTTTAAATTATTTTTAATCGCTTAGCAGATTTAAGGCTGTTTTTTGTTTCATCGATAAGGCACCAAAATGTTGGCAAGCAACAATGAAATTTATGTCAAAAAAAAAGTCTGCTTAAAAGACTTGACAGAAAAGGCGGCAAAAAGTAATTTAAAAATGAATATCAAATGTCATCTGAACAACTTGTCAAATGAGATGACTTTTTTAAGACGGGGAGAAGAATAAAAATTCCCTATGACTCTTAGCACCAGCATATGGACGTCTTATATTTATACAAAAATACTTGGCTATGAGTCAAAATAAAATTTGTCTTGTTTTTGTCAAGACATCTTTATATCTTGAATTAGTTTCTGTGCTACTTGGGTTACTACAATTTTTTCTTCAATTGTAGAGCTTGCAAATTTTTGAGCTTTGAGAGATTTTTGAACTTTTCTGAACGCGAAAAAATGCAGCAAAAATACATTTTGAGAATTATGTTTCAAAATCTTGTCATATGACTTAAAATTCGTCTACATAAAGTTTTAAGTCACTCACATTTTTACTATCGAAATTCTACAAGTTCAACTTGAATTCATAATCTGTTTCAAATTTAGAAGTTCGACATGTTGAACATTTTTGGGATTTTTTTTTTTAACGAATTTTTTTACACGGGTATATGTTTGATATACGGAATTTCAAACTGATTGATATTCTGATTTAATTGGAGTTTTCGAATGATTTTTAAAAAATTTTATGAATCTTAAACGATTCAAAATCAAAGTATTTGTTGGTTTAATCACAACTAGAGTAGATTTTCATATATTAATATTTTCTAGAGCGACAAATTAATTGAGTCAAAAAATTGTACTTCGATTTAAACCAAAATCTAGGCTGCACATGAACGTATTTTAGTACCTCTGGAACTTCTATGCTGTGCTTATTTCCATTTCGCACTACAGAAGTTCAAATGAAGTTCTATTTTTCGACTAGAGTACGATCGACTTGAGATTAATCTATCATTGAATTTGTCGCTATGCTGTAATCCGTGTAATTGGGAATCGGTATAAATGTAAATTCGTGTATATCCAAATCTGCATGGCACTAATTCATGTGTAGTGACATTGAATCGCTAGTATGAAGTGAAATATCAGAAGGTTAAATTGTTTTAGTACTCAAAATTAATAACACACAGTTGAAGCAAAACTATACAATATAGTTATTATTTTACAAAGATATACAATTGGTTTGGTAGTTAACAACTTTTCTTAAAATTCGTAACTAATTAAATTGCATGAGCTTTGATCCAATACACATATTCAGCAACTCGTGTGTACACACTAGGGTATTTTGTGGATGCACAACCCATTGCCCAAGACACAAGACCAATAAGTTTACCGTTAACTGTCAAAGGTCCGCCAGAGTCACCCTTAAACATACGAATAAATCAGTTAGAAATTGTTATTCATAATTAATAATAATTTGCATTATGTTTTAATTACACTAATTATACTTACTTGACACGAGCCAATTTCTTCTACTGGATCGTAAGCACAAACATGAGTATCATATATATTTATATTATGAAGACCATATATTTTTTCACAATAATCCTGAGCAGCGATAACTATTTTAGCCTTTTGAAGAATAGTTGGACTACTTCCGTTTATCTGTAGTATTTAAAAACAAGTCACATATATTATAGGGGAAAAAATTATAAAATTAACTTCAATTTACCCATAATCGCCCCCAGCCGGACACAACCGCGATAGAATCTTGTGGTATTTCTTCACTTGGATTCGGCAGAGTAACGAAATTCATAACATCACTAACATGAAAGGCTTTTTTAACCTTTAATAGAGCAATATCATGACGCCCTGAATCCATACCATTATATTTTTCATGTACAACAATTTTCATGACCTCATGAGTTGACTGAGGATTTTTTAAATCAATTGTAGCGGCAACAACTTTTATATCACTTGGGAATTTTCTGTAATTTAATTACATATGTACAGTAATTAACGATTGATATGAATGTTATGTAGTTATGATAAGATGATAAGGACAAAATAATAACCCATTTTATTATTATGATTATTTATATACACTAAAAAATTTTTGGATTGAAACTGAAGTGAATGTAATCGTTAATTGTTTATTTATTTAATACTCTTGGAGTGAAATTTACACCAGTGTTTATTTTGGTATTAAAACTCCGGAGCTTAAGTAACAGAGTGAAAGTTTACTTCAAATTCACTCCCGATCTTTTGCAGAGTAGACAGGAAATTTCCGTATAAAAAACTTTTCATAAAATAATTTTATATGCAGAAATTAAAATCGCATTTTTCTTTTTTTATGATAAAAATATGAATAGAAAAAGTAAAAAAAAACGACACTATCAGTATTTTTTCTTAAAAAAAATTATATTGTCCCTTTTCATGGTATTTCTGCCACTATTATTATTTTTATTTACCCTATAACACAATGAGCTGCTGTGATAACGTAAAATTCACTTAAAATTGAACCTCCGCAAAAGTGAAAAGAGCTATAAGGTGTTTGAAGTGATACCTAAAATAAACATATAAATATTATAAAGAACTACTATGAGTTAAAAAAAAAATTGGTACGAAAACTGACAAAAATTGGCATTTAATTTCATACCGAGTGCACACCGAATGGTGTCGACATAAATTCTCATTAATAATGTACCTGAAGATCGGAACGTTTTTCACGCAACGAAAATGAAAAGAATTTATGTAATTTGAATCTAAAAGTGACTTAAGGGGTAGTTGAGGGTGGCCTGCAATTATCGGCTGACGTGCGAAACATTTCAGAAATCCAGATCCCGTAGATTTTCACTTTTCATTTCGTTTTTTTATTTTCGTTCCACGAAAAACGTTCGATTTTCAAGTAAATCATTAATAAAAATTCAAAACATAGTCATTATTTCATCGCAAATTAAAACAGGTAATATTCGAATCTTTTGTAGTGTAAAACATCGAGATTTCCGTGAAAATCGGAACGTTTTTCGCGGAACCCTCAACTACCCCTTAAGTAACTTTTAGAGTTAAATTACATAAATTATTTTCATTTTTGTTGCGTGAAAAACTTTCTGATCTTCAGGTACATACATCGAGCAGTTATTTTTCAAGAGATTCGCGAAACGCATATTTTTTATTATTATTTTTTTTTATCGCTTGAATAATATTTTGTAAAGTATTCTTAAAAAAGACTATCAACAATATACGTACCTGAAGATCGGAACGTTTTTCACGCAACGAAAATGAAAATAATTCATGAAATTTGTGTCTAAAGGCGAATTTAGGGGTAGTTAGGGGTGGTCTATCATTTTCGAGTGACGTGCGAAACACTTCCGAAATCTAGATCCAGTAGATTTTTTACTTTTCATTTCTTTTTTCTTATTTTTGTTCCGCGAAAAACGGTCCGATCTTTAGGTACATAACAATATTGATTACTAGAATATCGACTTACTTGATACGGGATTTCCCCAAGTTGAGCATCATTTCCATTGACAATCCGGCCTTGAAAAGGTTTTGGCAAGACTCCAGCTACAAAATTGCTGAATGTTATTAATTCATCTTAAAGTTTAATTTAAAACTTTCAAATTAATATTGTAGATTTATGTTTTCATATATTAGTCATATAGTTAAATTTTATTAAATTATGAATAAATTTAAAGGATTAAAATTTATGTTTTTTTTTAATACCTTGAGTAAGTGCCGCGAAGCTTACGAGTGTCAATATTACTTTCATAATTACAATGTAAGTAAACAGTTGGATTGATACTTAGGTATTATGTGCGCGTATTTTTATTTATATACTCAAAAAACCGATCAGATAAGATGAATACTGATGATAAATCAAAATACCGAGTTTAGATTTCAGTAAAAAAAATCAGACTCTGCGTAAAAATTCATTTCTTATCAACATTTATAGATTTTTTTTTTTTTGATAAATTCCTGACAAATCTGAAGTTATTTTTGCCGCTGGCTATTAAAGATTTATTTCGTTTTTAAAGTTTGAAAACTTATATATATAAGAGTAATTATATAATTTAATGTTTTATATCATTATTGTAGCTTAATATACAATTCTAATATTAAGTATATTGAAAACTTTTGATTATTAAAATTACTTCCTTCTATTTAAAATGAAAAAACTTATGATTGAAGGTTTTAAAGTTGTTTTATAAAAGATTATGTTGACTTTCATAACTTTAAATCAAAGAAAAAATCTTTTAGTTTTATAGTATGATAAATGTTCAAAGTTAATAAAATTTAATTAGTTTTAATCGTACAATAATAATTAGAAAAGAATGCGATCTTAGAAATGAATGCATTTTTTATCGAAACTATTAATTATTATGTCAAAGACCTTACATATATGATCTTAAAGTATCTTCATTGAAAAATATTCTTCAGATATTTTTTCGCAAGTAAGATAAAAGACCCATTACTCGCTTATTTTTCATTGGAGTGAAAATAAACCACTCAATATAAATTAGTAAATGAAATAAAAAATATTTTTTTTTTACAGTAATTTTGTGTAGTTTTAAACATTAGAATATAATTTTGATCTAAAGAATACTGTTGATAATTAATTATGATTAATTTATTAAATATGGTCGTTGTCTCTTAAATTTGAAATAGTGAAAATAGTGACTATTTACTGTTTACTAGTGAAAAGAATGTGAGTAATTCAAATAATGGTAGAGTAGAGGTGCCATTTGTAGCCACTGCTCCATTTTTGGACATTTGATACTTTATTTTAATTAATTAAATAGCATTGAAAAAAAATTTCTATTGTGATAGTGTGTTAACACACGAAAAAATATATCTCCCGGCAAAATAGTAGGGGAGGAGGGGGCAAAGTAGGCCCTTAAAAATTTTCAAAACTTCAAAAAATATGGGGGCAAAGTGGGTCCCTCAAAATTTTCTATACACCAATAAATTCGGACGGATAATAAGCTTATCGAAATTTCTTATATAATGAGGGCTAAAATAGACCACCAAAACTGTTCATTAGATATAATTTATTAAGAAAGTTAAAGATGATAAAATTACGTTTTAAAGTTATATCGCAGCAGACTATTAAAATGACTTTTATACTATTAAAATACAATTGTTTTATAGTTATTTACAAATATCACACGTGTAAAGAATAAAAAATATCAAATCCGAAATTTTTTGGAGGACTCACTTTGCCCATAATTTTCAATTTTTCAATTTTACTGGACGCAGCATAATGAAGTGAAAATAAGTATCAAGGGTCTAAAAAGAAGTAAATGCGTAAAAAAAATGAATGACATTATAATTATTTTCCTTAAGGCCCCCCTCTCCCCTATATATCCGGCTTATATCTTTAGTATTGTCGTATGTATGCTATATTCCCGAATATATCTTTTTCCGTGTGGGTTAGCGTATCTTCGAACACATTACAAAATTAATTATGTCATTACGTATTTTACAAATTATTTTATCTAAAGAATTTCTCAGTAATCAAAACTAGCTCTAAAGTGGCCACTTAATTTACTTTGATAAGTCGAATTCTACGATATTTAGATTCACAATTAATTATTTATCAATGATAATTTTTTACTTGGAATTTTTTTCTATTACAATTATAAAAATGCTTTAATCAGTTAAAGTGGGCGACTAATGATACTGATCAGGCTTAGGGTCTTTCAGTTTATACGGAGACTTAATTACTCAATAATTCAAAATTCCCAATTATACAATTCTCCATTATTTTTTTTTTTTTTCTGAAAACGAGAGAGAATAGAATGTGATTTGGTGAATTTAGCCAGGAGTTTGGGAGTGGCTCGTAAACCAATTCGATTAACTCGGCCGTCTATCTCTGTAGTAGTGAGAAATTTGATCGATTGCTACGCGAAGAGAAATGATTGGGTATCCATGACTTTAAGAACTCACCTGATGGCTGATGGCTAATGTAGTTGGTAACATAATAATTCCTTTATTTTTATCTCAATTTATCTGGTGATTTGTAAAATTACTTTAACCTCATAACTTTTTTTTATTTACTGATTTAATGCGATCATTTATTCCGGTCATGTAAAAAAACAAATTCAAGTCCGAGTAGTGTCCGGTGTTAAATTTAACTCTTCATTGTATTATTAGGTTACAGAGAGTGATCGTTTTTCTCAGATAATATTATTGTTAACTTTTCGAAATAAAAATTTACTGAAAAAAAGTAAATAATTTTGTTTGTAATAAACTTTAGCTTAGTATGGGATTGTGGTAGATTGTAGGTTGTAGGTTGTATCTGTATATTGAATTTTCTCGTTTCATTCTATTTTCATTTCAGTTAGACAGCTCTCTGATCACATCAAAACCCGCTATCTGTACTTTACAGAGCAATGGTCCATCCCAACCGTAAAAGCTTTCTCCTTCGTCTAGTTTGTTCATGCTATATAGTTTTTCTTTTTTTTTAAAATAAGTTATTAGTTTTGAAGAATTTCGTTTTGATAATACAGGAAATAAAACTTCCAAAAATATGAATGCGATGTATTACATTCTTACGTACACTCGAAAAATGTAAATAGTTACGATAACTAAACAGTTGTCATGCAGTGATAACTGCCCAGTATTTCAATTAGATTAAACGCTTAAATTGAGGTGTTTTAGTTTCTGCAACTCGGAATTTTTCCGAGCGTAACGATTTTGTTTCAGGTTGTAAAGTACTTGACTTACTATTTATTTTTGAGAAAAACAAGATATCTCTAGAGGGGAAAAGGGAAAGAGAGAAAGAGGGAAGCTCACTTGAATTTAGATTTGAGATGATATCGAAATTGCTTGACTTAATCGTTTTGATTCAATTTAGATAACAAAGATAATTAGATTGGAGTTCAAATAATGAACAGAAACATCAAAATTGTATTTTTTAACCATCCAGGGTAAAAAATATCATTCAAATTTGTATTTTTTTTACTTGAATGGATACACTGAGAGAAAAGTGCATGGTTGTGGTAACTAGAAAGGGATGAGAATGAAAAAATAGTCATCTTAACTAATATTTCTAGTTTCTTGAACTATATCATAGTGCCCGAAACTATTTGAAACTAGTAGTTCTAACTAAGCATTAGTAACATTTTTTGTTTTGTTGTGGTAACTATTTAATATTATTTCTTAGAACTTATACTTCAGCAGAATCACAAATATTTCAGTAATTGTACGATTATAATTTCATTAATTTAGCATCATTTAAGTCGTCGACGAATATAATTAAGGATTTTTCTTCATTATTTTTTTGTAATAAGAATACCATTTTTTACTTAGTTACGTTCGCTATTGTCATTGTTCATTGAACTATAACACAGTTAAAACAACTATGATATCATCGTACATTTTACAACTATATATTAGTTATCTGAACTGAGGGTAATAGTGCAGGCTTCATTGAACTATGTTTTTCATAGTTCAGAAAACCAGTTTTTTCTCTCAGTGTAGCAAGTAGGCTAAATTAGCCAAAAGCTGGTCAAAAATGTATGAAAAAGACATTTGATTTTGACGTCTACGGCCAACTGAACCTACTTGGTATCCATTTAAGTCAAAAAAGTCAAATTTGACATGGGCTTGGCTTAGTTGACTTAAATTTAACTCTAACGGTCAAATTCATATTTTTTTTTGACCCGGGGTAGTTTCAATTTTTGGTATTCTCTGTTGCTTATTGTAAGAAAATAATATAGAAGTGCTCAAAGACAACGTTTTTAAGTTTCCCATGTTCAAAAACACCTATTGAAATGTTATAATATTTTGAAGAATATATGCATAGATATGTATGCATATACAATTCTTTTTATATTTTATTTTTAACGACGTACTCGTCTGATTCTTTTTTCGCCTCAGCTTTGTGATTATAAAATTATGAGAATCAGTGAATATAAAGTAACAAAAAGAAAAAAATAGTAGTCAAGTGGAATTGCTACTTTTCAAATATTCTAAAATAAACTTTGTGTGAATGAAGGAAAGTAATTTTAATTTAAGCTTTATTATACTCATCATTTTTATTCCGAACTGAATGTCAAAGGTTCATAAAGGTATAAATTTTCTATGAAATAAAGAAAAAAGGACTGGAAAAGGCATGAAGGAGTTTTTAGATTTTTTACATAATTAAAAATTCTCAATATTTCATATGATCCAATTAAATTAAATTTTTGTAGATAAAATGATTCAGTAGAAAAGTTAAAAGTCTGGATATTAAATTAAATTGGTTTGTATTGAGAAAAAAATTCGTAATTGATAGATAATTAATGATAGACAGATAGATTTCAATATAAGGATTCTTTGATCGTTTAATTAAATGTAATTCAAAGTAACTTTGTACTTGAGATGAATAGCAAAGTTGAGAAAGAAAAAAGGTTAATCATTATCGTTGTAGGAAGTATTTTTAAGAATAATTGCACTATATACCCTGATAGCCTCACATTCTCTTAAAAAACTTGCTGTCAGATTAACGTCAAATTCTGCTGTTCCAAGTTTTGCCTATAATTTGAGTACATGAACTAACAATTGACGTAAATCTAAAGTCGTGATAAGAATGAAAGTCAAATCAGAAGTTTCCATGTACCTGAAGATCGGAACGTTTTTTGCGGAACGAAAATAAAAGAACAAAATGAAAAGTAAAGTATCTACTGAATCTAGATTTCTGAAATGTTTCGCATAGGCACTAGTATGTTAGCCGAAAATAGTAGCCACCCCCAATTACCACTCGTCACCCTTAAGCAGTAGAATTTCATAAATTTTTTCATTTTCGTTGCGCGAAAAACGTTCCGATCTTCAGGTACATAAGTTTCCTTCAAGTTGCGGAAAAAACTTGAAGATCAGAATTTTACTTCTTATCGACTACAAGTTACCGTCAAATATTCGCACTACCGAGTTTTGGCAGTAAACTTGACATCTTATTTCGGGTGTAGATTTCCGTCAGCTTGCGATAAAAAATAGCTATCAGTGTGCTTTCATCAGTAAAGTGAATTTTCCGATACTACGAAGGAAGATTTCTTCACTTACCGTCTTGCGCAAGCTCCAGAGTTAAACAGAGAGTACTACCGACTCAGCTAAATTTATCAACAGCACATAATATCACAGATAGCTCCTGTATCGACTGTAAAAGCTTTTTAGATAGCAGCTACAGCAGAGGGTTGTTTTATTTGTAAAAAAGTTTTATATAGAAGGCAAAGCTTTTTCTTAGTTATCGACAGATTTTATCTACAAGATTTTATGTACCGTAGAGGGTGCACAAAAAAAAACCATTCACTTTATAAAGAGTCTGTAGTCATTGTTATTATTTTAATAATATTTATTCAAAGTTCAAGTACAAAAAGTTTATTTTTTTTCGCATGAATGGAACAGGTATATATATATATATAGTCAGCTTTTGAGTTTGGTTTTATATAAAGAAAAATATAAATCAACAAATTCTCTTTTTAAAGTGCCCTTATCCTTTAAAGTATTCAACCACCTTAGAGTCCTCGAACTGGTACAATTCTATCGAGAGCTCTTTAGATGCTAATTGGCCGGTCAGCCCTTTGTGAAAATTTTTTCAGCTGAATAGTACACCGCAATTTTCACATAGATCTATATGCTCATATTTTTTCTTCACGGGTGTCGATTTCGAAAATCTTTGTGTTTCCAAATCATATATGAGGAAAAGCTGATTTATTTGAACAATTTCTATTGAAAAACTGATAAAATCTAATCAAAAGTGTCAAAAACTATTAAAACTATTGAATGTTTATTAGTTTCTAATAGATATTCATTAATTTCTATAGTTTTTGGAACTTTCCATTGAATTCTATCAAAGTTTTTCGATAGGGAGATCAGTTGAATTTATTTAAGTCTAGGTTTAATTGCACATAATCAATTGATTGGGTCATTTATATCTTTGAAAAAAAATACTAAAAGGAAGTTTTTTTTTACTTCGAAAAGCACAAGTGTAATTGGTTTTCAAATTGAATTAGACCTTAGTCTTGATGAGCTTCCTCAATCGCCATAAGAATCATTCGAATCGATCGATCTGTTCAAGAGTATTATAGATAAAATGTTGATTATACACACAGACACAGGAGCTTTCTTGAAAATGCTCGAAAATTTTCCATCACCGCCAAAATTCGCTCAATAGAAAAAATATTTTTCTAAATTTCGATTAAAGCCAATCATCTTTTTATTCCCAAAAATTTTTCAAACATCGCCCGCGTAAAATTTTACAAATCATTTCTTATTTAGCTGTCTATTACTTATATAATGTAATTAATGATAAATTGTTGAACCTTAACTTTATTTCTTTACTTTATATTCCCCATTGGATGTCCAGTTAATTGTTGGTAGAGACAGAAAAAGAAATCTCAAGACGTTGCTTGATCTGTCGTTTTACCCATTGTTTTCTTTTATATTTTTTTATTGAACATGACTTCTTCTTTAGTCGCGTTCAAATTTCCGTTGAGTTTTTTGTTTAACTGAAAGTAAAAGCGACCTTCTGTTGCCGGATCTTTTTACCAACTCGACTGAAGCATTTTTCACGTTGAAATAAAGACTTTGTCTCGCACTATTTCGTTCAATACTTTTTTTTTCTTTTCAAATTTCTAGTGAGTGATCGATTTTGAATCAGATTTTTTAAACATATTTTCCTTTCGCTCTCTTGTATATTAATGATTATAATATAATACCCGGGATCTTATTTTTGTAGTGGTAGAGGTTTTGATCTCTAGAGAGATGGTTGATAACCACTTTTCTCTCAGCAGCAGCATAGTCTGATTCATATTTAAAGAAACCACTTCTCTGATCTATTCGTTCTTGTTAATAGCGTGTGTACTAGCGCTCTCTTGGGAATCTGTGGTATAATAATGTTGACACAGCCGATGTGTGCAGCTCGAAAATTCTAAATATCAAGTCTATTCTTTATATTTCAAGTCATTCTCGATTTAACTCTGTAAAAAATCTTTGAAAAAAATGTAGAAGAATATATTCTAGGGTTAACTCTACTCTAAGAAGAAAGAAGTCGAATTCATTTCTAGAAAATTTGAGTAATTATAATATCAAGACTTCAAGTTAATTTTGAAATTATTTCGCGATTAGTAATTTTGGATACTTGTTATCTAATATAAGACGGCGCCGTTAAGAATTTCATTAGCTTAATGTTGCTAAATAGAGATGAAAATTTGAATGAAAAAAAAATTATTTTTACTTTTTTTAGTTTTTCGAACAGCCTAGAATATTTGTGAGACATAAAATAATATTTTGTCTTTGAAAATCAGAAAACTTCGCAGGAATTGAATTAAAAGAAAATTTGCAATTGTTGTCACGGGTTCAACTTGCCCCGGTCAGTAGGAAATTTTAATCAAAAACTTTCAAAGTATGTGTTTTCGTTTTGAGCTGAAAAATTCTGTTTTTGAATTTCTAAATTTGAACGAAAAATCATAAAAATCAAATTCTGTTTCGCTATATATTATATTATATTTTACCAGTGAAATTTTCAATTATGTAAGCATTCAGGTGTCAATTATGGATTTTAATCCGAAATATATCATATAAAATTAATGTTAGCAAATGAGTAGACAACACGCAAGTGAGTTGTGTCGCTGAAAATTTCCACGAGAATCCTTTGTATATTGGATGTAATAGTTGCACCTACAAGTAAAGAAGACGTACAAATCAGTATAGTATGAGGGGTTGAAAGTGGCACCAGCAGAAATATCCATCTAGATTGGGGAAGTCTTCGTAGCGTTAATGGAAGAAACGACTATGTTGCCTTCATTGGATACGAGAGGCTGTACAAGCGACGCGACAAACTCCCCCACAATTGTGACTTTAACAGTCTGATGAAATGGTTCGTCAAGAACACCAAGCGTGATGCTGATGAAAAGCCTATCGGACACAGGCTTTTACTGACAACTTTTTATTTAGCTTTGATGATCAATGATTGTAGACTGCGCTGCAAAATAGCATTAAAAAAAAGAGCCTTTCATCTTATAATAGTAACTTGAGTCAAAGTGTCAAAGGAAGGTCTAACGTCTGAGGTCTAATGATTCAACTATAATTGAACCTTGGATTTTTTAAAAGATGATGAAAATAAATATTTTGAGAAATTCCTTTTCTAATGGAATTGTGAAATGACAGCATTCGGCAAAAATATATTTTTTTCAATAGAAAAAAATAGTTACACACCTCAAATGCTAAGCGTTGAGTTTTGCTTTCTAAGGTTACTTAAAAATTATGTACCTCAAGATCGGAACGTTTTTTTGCAGAAAGAAATTAAAAAAACGCAATGAAAAGTAAAAAATCTACTGGATCTAAATTTCTGAAATATTTCGGATCGGTACTTAGAAGTCAGCCGAAATTTACAGCCACCCCCAATCACCCCCTAAGTCTTTTAAGCAGTCAAATTTGATCAATTTTCCATTTTCGTTGCGCAAAAACCGTTCCGATCTTTAAGTACATTAAAAATTTATCATTTGCTCTCATTAAATCTCATCGAAAATTTATAAACTACAGCCGTATAGTAATACAAGTACACTTTTACAGAGAGATCATTTGTCTAACACTACGGCTGCCCAATTTCAAAACACAGTAAGTGACAAATTTTCCGAAATCGACTTTTTAGTATTTTTAGTTCCAGTGGAGTCTTCTGAACATGATTCGATTCATATTTCAAAAATTTTATTTTCGTCAGTTACTGTGTTTTGAAATTGGGCAGCCGACAAGTCCCTAGACCTTTTCAGGACGTCCATGACATATTCCGAAAAACTCAATCGCTTTGACTTTTTTTTTGGCATTAGCTTTAGATTTTTATAAAAAATACTTTGTTTCAATACTTCTGCTATTTGTCTACAATTAAAGAAAAATTACAGGAATTTTTTTTCAATTAATTGGAAGAGTTTTGGGGGTAAAACAATAAAAATTCAAAAATGACCTTAATAAGGATTGCCCTAATATGTATGTATAGATGGGATATAACGAGTCTTGTGGATACGATAATGCCTATAGTTCTAAAAGGATTTGAATGAAACTTTACTTACCTCCTTTTTTTTTTTTAAGATATTGACTTATTTAAAAAAAAAAAAAAAAAGAAGAATTGCCAATATCCCAACATAATGACACTCAGGTCGATATAAACTTGGTCAGTGTCGGCACAAAGTGCCAATAAAGCCGTAGGATAATAGGGAGCCTTTGGATCATGGAATGAAAAACGCGACGGTAGTCAAGTCGTGATTGCTTTTGGCAATTGGACATCTGTGTCACATCTTCTTCTTCAACATAACTTTAATTCTCAACCAATTCTCATTTTCAGTCTATCCAAGTGAAATATTTGAATTTATTTTAAAACCAATATAAATTTATCATCAACTGTGTGTTAAATTGAATCTACTAGTGATTATACAAACTTCGTTTAGTTAAACTTTTTTAATTTTATTTAAAACATGTAAGTGTTCATTGTATATAAATATGTATGAACTAGATGAATGTGGACTTGACCATCGGCTGAGAAAGTTTCTCTAAAGTTTTCGATCCCTAAAACTGAATAATTCACTTGCTCGAGAATTACCAACGTAAATGTGTCTAATGATGGCCTGTACTGTAAGAAACTTGGTAATTCCGGTGTGACCCGTGACTCATTCGTGGTCAGTCTCGACCTTTATTCTCTTCACTGCATTACGATTGCTGTCTAGACTTGAGGACCAAAATCTTTATTACAGATGCAAATTTCACTGCGCGTCCAGTTTCTTAAGTGTCTTAGAATTCTTAGCTCTTTTGTATATTCAAAGTTAAATTTAATTATATAAGAGACTTATTCAGAATAATTACATCGTAGTATTGTTACTTGATACCAGTTTTAGCAAAAACTTTCAGAGTAAAAAATAGTCATTACATTTCTTTGCTATTTGCCAGCTGCTTCGTAAAGTTTATAGCGTTGCAATTAAGATGATAAAAAAGGCACGAGCGTCATTTACTGGCTTATTCTCCCTATTCTATGTATGTACTTTCATAGTAATAAATTTTTAGTCGAGTATTAATCCAAATGTTGCATTTGGATCCAAATAGATGTGAGAAAAAATAATGTAAAGTAGGTATAGAGTTTTCTGTGTAGTCTACGTATTTCACTCAAGGTAGTCCCGAGGGTGTAACCCGAGGGTAGGAGAAAGAGAGATATTCCTATGCTTAGACTTCATACCTCTGCATCTGTAAATCACACGAGGTGCTGGCAAGGACAGCCACTTTCCAGAAGTGTCTCTACATCAAGAGCTTGCGGTGTTGTAAGCTTGTTCGCGTTTCAAACTGTTTGTGTCTTTGGAGTTTATATTTTACAAAACCACTGATATTTATTGTCTATAACATGAAATCTCAAATACAGGATCTTGATATTGTCATAGAATATCAAAATTTAAGGAGATGTGAAGTAGTTTTTGAAAGATTATTTACGATAATTGAAAGTAGATGTAATCATACTAATTATTCTTCTTTTTAATCAAAATAAAAACCCGGTCTAGTATTTTTTTTATAACTATCTTCCTAAGTTCATTTCAGAAAAACATGTTATTCAATTTTATAGATTTACTGCACTGTTTCCTTCTATAAATTTTTTTTACCCCGACTAGAATGAACAAAAGGGTTGAAAGGTATTCATATTTTTGTGATTCCTCGCTATCTTTATAGAGAAATCAGCTATTATTAACACGATGTTCACGCACGGGCTATTGGTCATTCACACGCAGCCGGCACTGACATTCGGCCCTTTAATTACCACCAATTAATCACAATACCGCGTTGTGCTACCATCGGTTTGAACAAAATTTCAATATTTTTTCTATGATTTTCATATATAAGCTC
Source organism: Microplitis mediator (assembly GCF_029852145.1). Lineage (NCBI taxonomy): Eukaryota > Metazoa > Arthropoda > Insecta > Hymenoptera > Braconidae > Microplitis > Microplitis mediator. Next base: position 22,569,784 of record NC_079969.1, read on the forward strand.
TCACTACCGTGAAAATCAGTTTTCTTCATTCATAGTCTGCTATTATCAATGGTTTCGGGTTACTTTCCTTACAGTAATTATACCTTAATTTTGAGATCCGTTTTTTCCGCAATTCGTGCAGTAGAAACTGATTTGGGAATTTGTTAATTTTTTCTTTGTGATGGATTCCAACAGTATTTTTATTCACTTTTTACTTTAAATTCATTAGTTAGGTATTTTGTATTGTGTATTCAATCGTTTATCGTTGTCTCGCTATCATCAGCAATGTGCACCCTATACCTACGCTTGATTTATTTTGTCTATTCGGCGAGAACGCTTTTGTTTTCGCTGCAAAGGGAGTTACGTGTATTGTTCAATATCACCATTTCATTTGGCAAAGAACTGTTAATTATGTCAATGTGCATTCCCTTGTTGCACTTTTGTTGTCAATTCCTAATGAAATCATTTGTTTCATCGAGAAAATTATTACTCCCTAATTCTATTTCAGTTAAGATACTTGACTTCTATTAATGTTTTCTTGTTTTCATCCTTTTGATTTAAAAAATAAGGTTATAAATATTCGAGCGATGTGCTCAGTTTGATGATTGACTCACTGTAAATGTAATTAAAATGAGGGAAATTAGTTTTTCTTTGGTGAAGATTAGAGTATACCAAACGCTACGAACGTGATCCAGCCTCTTGAATCGAGCACAGAATTTTAAATGGCCAAGACGTAAAAAGTATGACTAGACGGGCGGCTGATTCTTTTTGCTTCATTTTTATTCTGTATCTTAATTTTTCCCTCGAGCTACGTGGAAGATTAACCTTAATCTCAACATATTTGCATTACAAAAAATATACTCTCTCAATAAAGATTTTTGTCTTTTTCGTCGCATCTTATAACGAACCAGATTTTTAACCCTTTCTTGAATTCTTCTTTCGTGAATCCTGATGACAGATATTCTTAGAATTTTGAATATATTTTCCATCACTTCCTTGCAAAAGATTCAAATTAAATATTGTAATCTTAATAAAAAATGAAGGGTACAATTATTTCCTAGCATCAGTAATGAACAAGTACTTTATTCACCCCTCTAAAATCAAATTTACTTATTTAAAACTTTTGTATTCTTTCACTCAATAGGATTGTACATTGAAAAAAAACGGTGTTAAAATTTACTCACACCGGTGTAACTGTGCTACTTAGCGGTGTTAAAACGGTGTAAATACAAAGTAAATTAACTCCAATTCAAATTTTCGCTGATGTAGTTTGCAAAGTAACTTTCGTCAAAAAATCTGTTTCCTATATTTTATGCAATAGTATTAACATCCAATTGTGGACAAATACTCTTTGGATTTCTCCAAAAATTGGTAAATTTTCGTATCATTAATTTTTGAATGATTGAAATTTTTGTTTGTATTTAAAATACTATTCGACTTCTGATACTTCAAAAATAAAACTACTTTTTTTAATACTTGGAAAAATTTTAATACCGCTATCATTGTTAATTTGACACTATTTTCGGGGTTAAATTAAATACAGAGAACCTTAAAATCAGGACAGCGTGGACTTGAACCGTTTCTTTACAGTATATATATATATGAATATATTTGAAACTCCTGCATTAAAAGTTCAATTTTTGAACACTGTCTTGCGTATCAGAATTTTTGACTATTTTCTCACATAAAGTATAAAAATATTTACTCTCAAACTTTCTTCATCTCTTGTATTGTTTCTTTTTTTATATTAAGTAAAATTGAACTCAAAAAAATTAAGTACAGCAGTAAAAATAAAAAATTGTTGAATACAATACTCACTTTTTCTTCAGGATTTATGAGCATCGCGTGTACCAAAACTCGTCTATTCTATTCTCCATTATTTTCGTAAATTCCAAAGAACTTTATATTTATGTGAGAGAAGCATAATCTGACGCGAAAAGTATATAACCTGCTCACGCATTTTGTACATTTATCGACAAGAGATAGAGTATTACAGCAGCGAGAGTAAAAATAGTACTTTACAATTATGTGAATCGGCTTTCATGCGTCATCGCATTGTTCCCCTTCAATGTTGATGCAGACACGACCATTAGCTAATCCTATCCATTATATACTCAAAAAATTTTTCTCTTTCAAAAATCGTATTAAAGCAATTTCACGGAAAAAGGGAAAAAAACTAATACTTAGTAGAAGGGTGAAGATAAGAAGAGAATGATGCAAGAAATAATGGCTTTATCGAATTTTTAATAGAAACTTTTATTTCTATATTCTATTCAAATCTCAGACCTCAGTGACGTCAAAAATTCCGATTTCTCAATTTTTTATCTTTCATCATCTTCAATAAAATTAAATGATTGAAAAAATTATTGCAAAATTTTGACTTCATTACAAAGCTTAGAAAAGTTCAGAAATTGAGCTTGCGATTTTAATTTAAAAATTTCCATTTATTATTTCTTACTGTAATTGGGGTCTGCACTCGGAATAATTAATTTTTTTGAGCAGAGTTTCTTGTAAAGTTTTTTTACTGAGTCAAGTTTTTCCAAATTGAATTTTTCCTTGTATCGATTAGATCATTACAATGTTGTCAAGGGTGGACTAGTGACAACTGACATATCTTGCGTGTCACGTTACTTGGTCAAGCAAATCGACGTAATATATCTTCATGATACCTGATATGCCCTCACAAGTTTATCCTTCCTGTCATCAATTAATATCATGTTTTTTTTTCTTATTTGATAAATCGCAATCGTTAATTCATTGAAGAAAAAAAAACAGGAATATTCATTAATTTATTTGCAAATAAATTTACTCTATAATACTTATGCTGAGATACAAGCATATTTTAAATTTATTTCCACTGCTAAAATTTTCACCCAGGAAAGTTATTGATTAGAATCAGATTTTCATAGCTCAGGTTGCCGACAGATGTTAAAGTTTTGAAGTTGAGTTATTGCTCCCAACTATTTTCGAGTTGGCATCAGACTTTGTGTGTTTCTGTGTGGCAAACACGTGAGGTGGAACGTCCTACCTTCTTTCATGGGTAAACTATTTTTCACCAGATCTACATGTGGAAGTTTAAATTTTCACTTCTAAACAGGGCAGGAATTTAAACTTCTGGTGCGGGTGTAGTGAAAAATCTTATGTTGTTCTAGCCAATCAAGGTGAAGTTAGACGTGTGCTCTTGGTCTCAAATTTCCTTTTTCCTTTAAAAAATAAGACATGATTCCAAGTTTTATTTGAAGCCTTCATGTCCGAAGAACTCGTAGACCCGGAAATTAAGGATTGACTTGAATAACAAGTAGTTTGTTCCGTTTTTATTTATTAATTTGTTATAGTAATTACATGATTTTTCATATTGTTAGTGACTCCAATATCAAACCCTGATTAAATTTCTTTGTTCCGCAAAGCCAATTATTTTGGAACACCATAAGCTCTAATCTAATCCCAAGACAATAGGTCTGTTTACCCTATGGCGGAGAACTCACCGTTTATCGCAAATGTGCAGTATATTGATTCAGTGATTAAGGATCCATTGAAACCAACAATAACACTGATGATCAAGGTGTCATTTGATCACATAAAGTTTAGTTTTCATCATATTCTCTTGAAAGCTTATAAATGTATAAATTTATTCGTCACGATAAGAATTTACAGAGGTACGATATTTTACATTCTGATGTTCTGCAGTGGATATTTTATCTTCACCAACGGATTCTATTCGAATATCCCTTGAGCGATGGGTATTTTATGTCGACATTTAAATCACCATAATCGTATTGCACTGATTTTATTATTCTGAGAAAATTTACGGTTCTTCAAAATTCAAAGACTAACTCAAAAAAAAAAGTGTAGTACATTAAATAAAAAGAAAGAAAAGTTACTCAAGGCTGTTAAAATTTTTATAATTCGTAATTAAAATTGATATAACAAAATTCTAATGTAGTATTGTCTTTTAATCATTTTTTTGGGTCGATACTACTCGGTTGATTGTTGCTGTATCCATCAGAACTAAATTTTCTTTTTTTTTTCAATTAAATTATTTAATATCTAAGCCACAGAACACAAATTTATACACAGTATCATACTAAAGTAGGGGAGAGAAGGATATTGTAGTTTTCATTTCATGAAAATTCCCCTAAAAAAAAAAACTAAAGAAAAAAAATGTTTCTGTGATTTCCACCCCCACCACCCTGTAAATTTTTTTAATAACATGTTAACTATTAACTCATACGTACAATGTGTCAAATAATAATTTTATCCAAAGTACGCCAATAAATAGGGTAAAAGTAACGCTTTTGGTTACCTTAGGGCCAGTTTTGGACACTTCAAAAATTAAAAAAAAATAATTTTCAAACTACGCAATGACATAATTAATTTTCAAAGTGTGTTAAAAGATACTTCTGTAATAGACGTTTCTTTAAATATTTTTTCATTAACTAAAATAAAGTATTAAATGTCCAAAAATGGAGCAGTGGCCACAAATGGTACTTCTGCCCTATACCAGTGAAACATCCGACTCACTAACTTTAGATTGCTCTTATATATATGACAGATATTCAAACTATAAGCCGGTAATCCTCACTTGACCGTTCGTGACACAGCAAACAATAATATTACAAAGTACATCTTCACAGTTAGCTCTCGTAACTTAAGTGGACACTACATACATCTATGTATGTACTACGACCGAATCGATTTTGATTTTTCTATAAAAATCTTCAATTGAATTTTTCACCACCTGTATTTTTAATTCTATTTTATTTGCAATAAAGTTTTGTTTGTTTGACATTTTGAAAATAAAAATACCCGATTGGTTTATTAAAATTCAATTGAAAATATTTATGAAGGCTTGGAACAATACATTGTCTAATTTAGTATACAATGGAATTAAAATATTTATCAAAACATTTATATTAATTCAGAAGGAAAAACCTCGTACCATTGAGACAGACCGACACCTGTGTCTTAATTAAAGTTGGTTTGACTTTTGGTAGAAGCTAGCTGTACTCTATACCCTTCGAGAGTCTGTTCTGTGTCGGTTGTTTCCCATGGGTGCAATTTACTTGCTTTCTTCTTCTCTTGAGTACTACACTGCAACTTATGAACCTAAACTGAAGGCAGCATCGATTTGAAAAGGGAGAACTTTATAAATGGTGACTTTCATCACTTTGATAAAAGCTTACTGACAAAATTTATTTTATAGCACTGTAATTAATTTAATTATTCTTGTAAGAGATACAAGTGCTAATAATCTTATATTCTTCAATTAATGCAAAACTTTATTCAATTAATTACAGTAATCACTAATTTATAATTGATACTTTGAAGAAGAGACGTTCAAAGATTTAAAATTACAGAAAGTCTGTTAACTCTTTTCCTTCATTTCCATTCGTTTAGAATTTGATTCCATTGGATAAAGTTTATTAGCATGTTATGAAGTGAATTGCGATTTCATTATAATATGAATTACATATTTAAAAAATCAAAATCTTATAGGGGAACTCGAGTTGAATTGACACAGAATTTTTAAGAGAATTTTTGTTTTGTGTCCAAAAATACTTAGCAATGATGAGGAACAAGATTTTTGCCTTAACTTCGAAATGAATGGTTCAAATGTTTAATATTACGGCGAAAATATTGGTCTTATAAAAAAACTCTTTAAACAAAAGTTGTAGGAAATTTCATTTTCTAGAGAAAATGTCTCTTATGATTTTTTTATACGACCAATATTTTCACCGTAATTCCAAAATTAAGATTCATAATGAATTATTCAAATTTTTGTTAATTATGAAAACCCTAATTTTGAAATTACGGTGAAAATATTGGTCATATAAAAAAATCATAAGAGACATTTTCTCTAGAAAATAAAATTTCCTACAACTTTTATTTGAAAAATTTTTTTATACGGCCAATACTTCCACTGTAATTCCAAAATTTGACACCATTAATTATTAATTGTTATTTTTAAATAAAAGAAAAAATCCTGGTCCTAGTAATGACTTGTAGAAAAAAGGTGCAAGTTTATTAGTACGTATAATTCAGTCATTTTCAAATTTTCAGTAAAATAGAAAAATTTGAATTTGAGGTAAAATGGGCTACTATTCTAAAAATAGTTTTTTGCTTCATCTATAAATCAGTAAAGTTTCAATAGTGACTCATTTTACCTCAATCAAATTTTTCCGGTCTGTTAAAAATCTGGAAGTTACCGAATTTCCTCAGCAGGTTAACCTGCCCCGCTTTTTCTACAAACCATAACCAAAAATTTTAGACCAAAAAAAAATTTTCTTTTGCCGCAAAAATGGTGTCTAATTTTTCCCGAACATCTGCAATCTTTAATTATTTTTAGTTTGAAGTTAAAAAAAAAAACTATATGGTAAAAAAATTGAAATAGTCTTTTCTTTGTTTTGTTTAGTCGAGAGTAGACTCTAGTGTATTCATGTTTACAAAGAATAGTATTGATGTTTTCGACAAAACGTCAAGTCCAGACGATAGACGGATGAAAGTTCTTTAGTTTTTGATCCATGTAATATTTATTCAGACAGACATCCATACTTTCTTTTTATAAAGAAAATCCAATAAGTAAAAAGTAAAAGTTAAAATCTTACTTTTAATAAAACTTACAAAGATCAAACGAAATTCCCATTCAATATACAATATTTTTCATGGTGACTGTAAACGGATTAATTATATATGAACTCAATAGTAATTTATTGTCAAAGAATACTTTAATTACGCCAATTACGATCGGTAATAATCTAATAAACAGATTATGTGAACATCAAAGAATATTTGAAAAAAAAAAAACAAAAAAAATGATTAATGTATTTACTCATTTTGGTAAAAGCTGCATCGACATAGTAAAGAAGAAAAATAAATGAAGCTAATCTTGTCTCTTAAATCTTTTTTATCCCAAGTTTTGTCCACATCAACGTTATAAATAGGCTATACTATAACGTTACAAGCGTCGTTTAACCATCATTTGAAAAGTAGTAGGGCACTGAAGACGCTATTAGGCTCCAGGTGTTGTATATCTCACCCCCTAACTCACATTTATTTATTGTTGTTATTATTTTTTTCATTCACTCAATTGTTAGGCGCTTTTAATTATTTTTGTGGAATTATGTAAATACATGTTTCATAAAAAAAAAAAAAATTAATATTATAAAATATTGATGTTAATATCTCTTGAATCGATGAACTTAAGTCGCATAGTTCGTAATTGTAAGTATTCTCGTTATTCACTCATTAGATTAAGAACCATCTTATTGTCTTCAAGAGACTATAATATTCAACCTTGTTCTACTTTTGTGCAAATATTTTATTTTTAAAACTGTATTTTGTGTCAAAATTAATCTAATTTTATATTTATTAGATACAATGCTTCAACTTTTCATACATTTATTATAAGCCAAAATATCTAGTACTTGATCAAAGAACTAATACTCGATCACTCAATGTATTTGTATATCTATATTTACAAAAATTAAGTAATTATAGATGTACAAATATATGAGTGATAGGGTACTAGTTCCCTGATCTTATACTCGGTCCCTCAGCTTATAGACGAAAAAAAAACTTTTAAATTAAAGAGGTTCGGATCACAAAAATAACGAATTTGATTTTTTTGACTTAAATTTGAGTCAACTAAATGAAATTCAAGTCCAATTTGACTTTTTCTGATTTGAATACTAAGTAAGACCAAGTTAGCTAAAAACAAGCATGCAAAGTTAGCAAAATCAAACATGTTTTTCATCCATTTTTGATTTGCTTTTAGTTAACTTGACCTACTTAGTATCCATTTAAGTCAAAAAAGTCCAAATTTTTTATTTGACCCGGTACACACTGAAAAAAAACTGACAATATCTCTCATCTTTTAGTCTGTTCTCGATTGTCTTTAGATCACAAACAGCTCAAAATTTTTATAAAAATTTAAATACAGACCAATTAGTCCTACAGCTTCGTTAGACTAAAATCAGATCAATATTTTGACCCGGGATGATTGTCACATACAATATGATAATTATTTCTTATTGCAAAATGGTAATAGTTATCATTTCTTTTCCGCGTTTATTTTTACCTATGTTTTTTTCTTCGAAAAATCTAAACCCAAAATTAAGAACGAGGCTTTTGATTCATTAGTCTATAATATAGAAATCCACGTTTTTATTTTTCATAAATTTTTTTAAAATTTATATAAGAGAGAAACGTGGACAGTTTCTGTTTACCTTGCGAGTGCAACAGGGATAGTACCATTCGTCCACTTGAGAGTGATAACGAAAAAAGACTCGACCCCTCTTAATAATAAACGTACTTTGATACAAGAAAATAACGTCTAATTTGTTTATTCAGAAAATAAGTTAAAACTCGGTGTATACTTAGTTCATGTCAGTCTCTTAAGAATTCTCAATGAAAATATATTGCACGCCAAATAACGTACAAGTGCAATCAATTTTTTGTTACTTTTGCAGACCGCTTTTTTGTTAGTGGATCTCCACTTTTTCCATCTTTTACAACTGTACGTCTTGCGTGTTTACTCCTTGGAATTGCCTGAGGTTTTTTTTTATCCTTCATCGTATTTTTCATCTTGATTTTAGTTTTTTTCCATTTTCGGTCTGAGGTATCAGTAACTTATAATCGTTGTAATTTTTTATTTCTAAATTTAAGATACATCTTTATAAATAAATTCTTAATACATTATCATAATTATCAATAAAACCTTTTATGCGTAACTACAATTAGATTCGTGAAGATGTTTTTTGAATGGTTCGACCATTTCCGAACAACCATTTTCAGCAAATCTACATTTTTCTCTACGATAGTTACATTTCTCTTCATGAGACATTTTTTTATAATAACGCGGTTGTACTTGACATCCATAAATAGACCAACGGCAAGGGACTTGTGAATCAGGGTCAATTTCGGGCTCAGAATTGTGTTGATAATCATCAGAAAAATCCTCACTGTCTTGATACTTTCGATAGTTACATTTTTGTTGATGCATAAGCTTTCTACGTCTTGGCATTTTTACCATACAACCATATTTGTTGAACTGACATTCAACCATTTCTTCAGGATCACCATCTTCAAAGTTCAATGAATCGAAATTACGTTGAATGTCATCTAGTCCTTCAAGTCGGTCTTTGTAAATGCATAGATTTTCATGCACAAGTTTTCGCCATTCGGGCAATCTTACGTTGCAACCGACTACGCTGTATCTGCAGTTTTCCAAAGCTCCTTCCTCATTGTTTAGGTCAGTAGGAAGATGTTCTTCTTCAAGATAAGGACGAAATTGGCATCTAGATTCATGCAAATCTCTAAGGTGTTCGGGTATATTAGCGTAGCAGCCGAGATATGAATATTGACATGGAAGAAGTTGCTGGTCTTCTGTTGGACTCGGCGGGCCCCATTGAAGACGTTCGTTATCAATAAATGGAGCGGATGGCATAGAACTGTAAATTAGAAGTAGATATGATATAGTCATTTTTTATTAAGTAAAATTATATTTTTAAAAGCTTACTTGGGTGGATATACTGGATAAGGATGTGGCATGTAGTGTATAGCTGGTGGCATATGGAATTCGTGGTTAAATTCTTGAGATGGAGCTTCTACACTTAGTGATGATCGACATGTTGGGCAAGAGAAGTAATAAGGCTTACAGCGATGACAAACGATATGTCCATTCATACATGAGTATTTCGATGAAGCATTCATCTCCATCATGCAAATTGGACAAACGCCTTCACTTTTGAATTTTTCTTGGAGACTCGGATAAAGACTTGACATGATCTAGAAAAGTTTTTATTAATGAGAGAAGAATCTTATACTTTTGGAAACAAAATTTCTGATTGGTTTTAAAACGTAATTAGTTTTTTGCAAATATTTCTATAAATATTAACTTATCCGAAAAATTGTAAGATACCTTTTTTGTAGCGCATTAAATTTTCTACAAAAAAGGTATCTTATAATTTTTTGAAAAAATCAATAGCTGTAGAGATTTTTGGAGTTGGAAAGTTTAAGCATTACTCGGGTTTAAATGTAGATCGTTAATAGAATGTAATTGAGGTTGGAAACTTGAAAACTTAAATGATTAATTAAACGTATTTGACGTATGAAAACGTAAATAAGACTGGCGTAGTCGTAAAATGTTGATCGAATTTATTGAAATTTGAGATAAAAGAATCAATTTATTTCGACTCGGGTCGGTAGAGAAATTTGGAACTGAAAATTTTCTGAAGTTTTTGGATCCTATTTGATCGTTTGAATTTGCAGTTGAGTAAAATATTGAAATACTTAAAAATTAACGTCACTTTTTAAAGATTTTATTGAAGAAAATGATCTATTTTCAAGGAAAAATGAATAGTTTTCAACTTGGAGATGTGAAAAAAAAATAGTCACTGATTTTATCAATTCGATTATTAGAAATTTTTTCAACTTATGTTGACAATTTGAAATGTTAGTATTTATTTATAACGATACTTTTGCGTGAACGTTAATGTTCTTATTTCCTGTGCAAAAAAAAAGTTAATGATGATATTATATTCTTATTAATTTAAGTTACAAATTTTAAAAAATGAAATTGAGTTACAATCTGCTTTTTAACTTTTAACTATATATTTCTAGACTTACCTCTATTTTTTCCCTTTCAAAAAGAGTAATATTGTTAATAAAACACTTTGAATATTCCTATCGCGTAAAAAAACTCCACGTCAATGTTCACTTGCCGTATGTCAAAGTCGCAGTACTCGCCAAAATCATATCTGTAAAGACTGATAACACAACTTTATCTGATAAAACTGTTGATCGTGACGTGGATTGTTTACACAGCTGATGGTAAATACATCATCTAGTATTTCTATATATAGAAGCATTGGAGTAGCCAAGCAAAAAAATATTTGTTGTATCCATTGATATGCGTCATTCGTATGATATTGAACGAATTTATGTTTCGTGACTTTATGGACTGAACATTGATTTATATTATCAATATTACTAAACAGAAATAATATTTATTTTAATTTTTATTCGCTTTATTATCATCGCTTTCCGCAAAAGAAGAATTTTATAGCCGCTTCTATGCGATTAGCGAATTTTCGGTGTTCCAACTTTTATAAAAATTTTTTATTCATCAATTTTGAACGGCAATAAATCACATGTGACTTCAAAAATATTTAACACACGATTTCTGTCCCAATTTCCTACAAAAAAAAAATATTCTGTAAGATCTTGTATGGCTGTCATAATTTCTGTCCAGGTATGGTTTGAAAAGTAATTTTACAATTTCTGACATTGATTTGCAATATTTGCTTCTGGTAGATGTAGGAACAATAATGTAATATGAAAATAAACTTGATTGAAAGTGAAGACAAGGTTTGTCACAAGAAAATTCAAACCGAGGGCGTACAAGTGAAACCAAATGCCCAAGTGATACTCTCAATATAGTGGGTAGCGATGACCCTTGTGAGTGTTTCAATCCCTTTTGGAAATGTCACATCAAAGATATCCTAGTGTCTCTTTACAACTTTGGCATAATATTTGTTGATTCTAAGTTGTTTATGCAAATGTGATGGAGAAACACGGCAATTATACGCTCATATATAGATATATATTTCACAATTTACGGTCATTAATAATATCTTCATTTATTTAATTACTTTTGAAAATAATTATCCATTTTTAAATCGTAGATTGAACGTCCTAGAGGTTGAAGACGTAAATTAAATCTCTGAAGACGTAAATAGTAAAACGTATTTCAGACGTAGTTGACTTACGAAAACGTGATAAGACTTACGTAATCATGTTGTAGATACAACCTTTCAAAACTTGCAATAAAAAAATTAAACTACATAGGAAACATTTCATTCCCTTCTAGAAAAAATATTTTGGGTCTTGCAGGAGATAACTCTACTGAAGGCTCGTTTTTTGTGCTCTTTTGGGTCTTACAGACTACTCGGATGCACAAGACATCAGCCATCAGTAGAGTAATGTCTCACAAGGCCCAAAATATTTTTCCACATCATGATCATGGATTTTATTTGAATTCAAACTTACTCAGAGTTCCGGAGTTTTAAAAAAATCACTCTGCCTATGGCATAAATAGGGAGATTTTTTTTCAGCGGAAAAATTTTGGAGTACCCTTTAAAAATGAATCAGCGAATTTCACTAGATATTCACTAATTTTCACTACTTCATTTTAGAGAGTAATAGAAATTTAATTTCAATCCGCATTAACTCTGATCCAGAGTTTTTTTCCACATGATCCGTTCACGTCCATAATAAAAAATATGTTTTTTTTTTTCTAAATACTAGATTGATGTTCGCATAATCATACATTATATTTATCTTATACGATACAACAGAAAATGTGAAGCTTTTAGATGAGTATACATTTCAATGCGTAAAAAAAAAATTTTACAAATGTGATACAAGATTAGTTTATGTAGGGAGGCCAAGGTACGACGAGGCACTCAAGGGAGTAAAAAATAAAAAAAGTCAAAAATATTATTCAGGGGTTGTAGAACATCTAAAAAATATATTTTCATAATTTTACTCGAAAGCCGTCTCAGTTTAAAGAGAAATTTTTTTTTTTTATTTTAGATTTTATATTTCATTGACGTCAATGTTTTTTCAACGCGTTTATGTTTCATAAAAAATTTTTTAAATTCTCAGCTGAATTCGTTTGTACCTAGTAAATAATATATTTACTTTGTGAGAAATAAATACAAGCAAATTAATAACAAATAATCTTGTTTCAGTTTCACTCGAAATTAGGTCATTTTTTTTTCTTTTAGTAGAGGAATGTTTACTCTTAAATTCTCTTCGTGTACCGGGTAATAAATTTTTTTGAATAAAAAAAAAACAATTAAATAACGTAAATATTTTTATTGATAATAAGAAATAAAATAAATCGATTTGGCGCTCGAGCCATTTATTTTTTTACTTGCACGAGCTATTAATTAAAAATTTTTTTTCATACTTCTGTGGCTTTAGTTATTATAAAAAAATTTATTGCCACTTCTATTAATTAAATAAAGTATATTGTCACTGAAACAATAAATTTTATGAAGTAATTTTTATTTATCGATTACTACATATAACTTTTATTAATTCTCTATGGCAGGTAATTAGAAACAACTCACGTAATTAAAAAAAAAAAAACACTGAAATATATTTTTCTTTATGAGTTATAATCTTGTTATTAGGACTAAGACTCAACTTGTCAACTATAAATATTATTAATTACAATGAATCTGCATAGAAAGGTGAAACTTTAAAGTTTTAAGTTGTTTCTGTTCACCCGTTTGATAGTATCTTGCAATAAATTTACGTAAACTGAAGTTAATAAACTTTGACACACTTTATTTTTGCATTTAACCAAGCGCTCATCTCATGAATAAATTTATAACTTTTGCATGGAAGATGCTGATGAACACTCTGTTCAATACCTTAAAGGTTACGGTAATCTCACAGTTTAACGACGAGTAGTAAACGTGTTTACTTTCCACATATTCTATGGCTATCAAGTAGTGTATGCATTGTCAGCATCACTAAAAGCATAATATTTTAAGGTTACAAGAAAGTCAGTTGAATTTTCGAAAATATCATAAACAACAATACGGAAAATTTACACAGAAAAATAAGATTTTTTGGCGCGAAAAAAATTTTTCATTGTGAAATAAAAACAAAAATTTGCTTAGGACCGGAAAAAATTTCTGGTTCCAAATTTTTTGCGCTAAGAAATATTTTTTTTTTTTTTTTTTTTGAAACATTTGAAAATTTTATTAAAAATCGTTTTCTTAATCGAAGAAATCTGAGCTCAGCTCGAGATTTGCTGATCATTTTTTTTGGAGTACTTCGAATAAATTTAAATTTTCTTCTGCCAAGAAAATTATTCTTTACCTGTGTAAAAAAAATTTTTGTTCATAATGAATTTCGATTTGAATTTCATGACGAAACTCAGATCTTGACACAAATATGACTTTCATCATGAATTTACTCCAATTGTCTAGTAAATCCGTATCAATTCTAAATTAATTTATTCTGTCTTCGAATTGGACTTGATTTACGTAAATCAGTTTCGATTGTAAAATTAATTTAGTGAATAAACTTCGGATCACTTGGATAAAAATTAGAGTCATAATTTTGCCGTGATTAAAGTTGTTGACACAAATTCATGATGAAAGTCGTATTTGTGTCACGATCTGAGTTTCGGGATGAAATTCAGATCTAAACTAATTATGAATAAAATTTTTTTACGCGGGTAACTTAAATATGAATTAATAATGAAACTGTAATAATTTCTACGTCTTGTAATTTTTACAGTTTCATAGAGGGACTTTGCTGATATTTAAAACTGTAATTTTTTCACTATTCTTTTTTCCATGTGAATACTATTATTTGAAGCTGAACAGTTTTCATCGTGAAATTTTCGTATAAAGTGCAATAGATGAAATACAAGGTAAACATAGGACATAAAAAATATAACAACGATAATCAATAAAACTCTATCACACTTTGTAGTCTTTTACATTCTATCGTAACTTTGTTTGTGTGAAAATATAGAGGTATAGATAAAGCGTTCGAAACTCGCGTCGTTTCGTCACTTGGTTACTCCAGAGAATTTTTCATTCCAAACTAAATTGACGTGGTGATAATAAAATACATATACCTTTTTTTTTTCCCTAAAATCTATCACTCATCAATTTAATAAAATTTAATTACTTTTACATGGGCGATTTTTCGATTAAAGTTTTAGTTACTTAGATGTAAATCATCGTTATATTATTATTGGATATTTTTTTTCCACTTATCATGTTTCAATGTCGGCCAAAAGCCAGCGATTACAGTCATTGTTATAAGATATATTTATATATTATGGTATACAATTGATATTAATTCATGATTTTATCGTATGCCATCTTGTTTTCTTCAATCAAGGTGTCTGGTTGCTGATCGATTAACACATGAGTGACAATCACGTGAATGAGTTTGTGAGCTCAAGCTGAATTTCACGAATCACTTTAAGATTGATTTTGTCGTATTCGATATTTCTGTTGAGATTCATCTAAAAACGATCGTATTGTATCGGAAATCGGTGAGCTAGGAAAAAATATCTCTCAATCTAACTTTACTCGTCGTTTCGGGGAATACTTTTTGGTCTTTTCGGATCTTTAAGGTCTCGGGCACCTACGAAGAATAAACGGGTAGGCCGGTAGCTTCGCAAAATGCTGCATAATTTGACCATAATTCAAATGCAGCCTACTTCTGGAAGTATAAGAGGCTTAAAAAAAAAGACCGAGTCGTAAATCCCAGTAGAATCAGTGTAACATCGTGAAGTGTTGAAACGCGGGTTTTTTTTTTTAGCATAAATAGAATATTTTTGCGTAAACTTTTACTACTTTTCAAGAAATTTATGTATTGAAATCGATCTTCAAGTGAAACTAAAAATTCGTGAGTCTGGTCTCATAATATCTTCACGAAAAAAAAAAAAAAAAACATCTATTAGTAATTATTACAGTATAAACTTATAATCACTATTTGTTATCATTTAAATTAATTAGTATCAGAGGGTATAGGAACAAAAGATGGTGTAAATTAACGAATTATTACTTGCAATGTTTCGCATTTTATTATTAATAATAAAGCAATTGCTTTATCAGGCTCATAATATTACGCTATATACAGTCGGTACACATAATTGCCTTGCTAATTCTATACATTCTTTGTATTAGTCTACTTTGATAAATATTTTGCTAACATAAAGCTTATTATTTTTTATTATATTCAATACTTTTTAGAAAAACTATCATCCACAATATCACAGTAAATTGTAAGTCTACGAAAATTGCGAAACGTTGCAAGTAATAATTCTAATTTAAATTAACGGTGTAATTACACCATCTTTTGTTCCTATATCCTCTGATACTAATGCATTTAACTAACTAAGGATCTGACTTAAATTTAATTTGTTATTATTATTGGTCAAGAAGTCTTAATTATGCTGTGGCATAAAAGTCAGATTAAGTTTTCCAAAACTAGTAAGGATCCTAATTCTTATAATTCATATTGTGATGTTTTTTAAATAAACGAAATTTTTTTTTTTAAAATAGTCTACACACTAAAAAATAGGGAGTGAATTTGAAGTGATTGCGGATTTTATTTAAATCTGTATTCACTCCAATTCGTAGTTTTAATATTAAAATAAACTCCCCTTTGGAGTAAATTTCACTCTGAGGGGATTAAATAAACAAACAGTCATCCGCTCGGCATTCGCGGAAACCGAAAAATTCTATGAACCAAAATTACAGTAAAGTGTAGTATAGATTTTTTTTTTATTGCAAGAAATCTTATGCAAGTTGTTTTTGATAAAAATTTTATTGAGCTCAACATATGCGTAAAATAGTCTTCGTTATAAAACTATAGATAGTTTTACGAAATTCTGTATTTTTACTCACCAAAGTTTTATTTTCGATTTAACAAACAACAAATACTATAAAGTAACGCTTGATTTAAAAAGTAAACCAGTTCAAAAATACAAAGCTATATTGTAATATATGTAGATTTTTTTATTTAAGACTCAAAAACAAATACCCAACTGTCAGGAAAATTGTAAAAATTTTTCTCCTTTGTAAAGTGAAATATATTGTTATGAGATACATCAAACGTACGTGAAAATAGCTCGTTGCTAAAGTTTTCAACTCTTTTTTATTTCATAACTTGGCTCATTCTGATTTTGTCCCTGGAAAATCTCTTGGACTTACTCTTTTACCGCAGTAATACTTGTGTACTTGTATACTTGTAAACTTTCCTGTTACATGACATTATTTTCTCACTGCGTTATTATCATACGCTTGTGAATACAAAGACCTTAAGTTTTAAAATTTTACTAAGTTAGTTTAATGCAAAAAAACAGACAAAAAAAAAACTTTAGATACGCAAGTGGTAGGGCTAATTTTTTTTCACGAAACTTTTCTTGGCTATACTGACGAGCAAGTTGTTTTCCAGTAGAAAATGTTCATTTTAAATTCAATGTTACTTATTCATCGATAAGAAAAACTTTTTAAATGTTTTATACTTCGATATATTGTTATTATGGTTGTCATAATTATTATTACTGTAAGAAATATACATACAATAGCTGCTTTTTTCGAAAAAACGGGCTGTCATTTTTTCCGTCTACGTATTATTTTTAACAAAAGATTATAAATTTTTCGAATCATCAAATATTTGTTGGACGACAAAAATTTTGTGATGATAATCACAGTAATAATTTTTCCTCATTTATTTATTTTTATAATTTTTAATAATCTGTTCCATTAAATATTCATTAGTTGCAATTTATAATTATTGAGATAATTGAATTTCGGAAAATATTTATTGATGACTTTAAATATCAAAATTATATTATCTATTCATATCATATTATAATCGGATAATATTAATTTTAAAAAACATGTGTTGATAAATACTTATCAGTTATCATTTAATTTTGTTAATTGCTTGTTGATTAATTAATTCAATTATCGTAACGAGCTTCAATTGTCAGAGATCAATTACAAAATTTTTATTCCATCAATAGTAGCCCATTTTACCTCAAAGTCAAACTTATTCTAATTTTAAATGTTTATTTTTCACTACCGGCCCATTTTACCTCAGTCAGATTTATTCTAATTTTGAATACTTCTTTATTTTTTTTTTTCAATAGTGACCGATTTTCCCGCATGAAAATATCATATATGGTAAACATATATTGAAAAATATATGTTACAGATACAAATATATATGGGTCATTCCATGCCAAATCGACAAATTTTTTACCCGACCCCCTTCGATTTTGCTCAATGTTTTCTATCTTTTTCTACCCCCTAAAAGACATTTGTAGGAATTATTTCAGATATTTTTACCCAATCCAAAGAATGTTACGATTTTTTGAAAAAACCCGCTCTTTTTTTTTTAAATCGCTAGAACTTTTTCAAAAATTGACCGAGTCGGACCACACCAAATTGAAAATTTTTGTTTTTTTATGTAGTTTTAAAAAAAAAATACGAAAAAAATTTCAGAAGTCCGGATCTATGAAATATTTCGGTTTTTTCGAAACCGTCATTTTCTCGAAGTCTGACCCCTTCCATTTTTTTTTTACTCAAAAATGGTTCCATATTAATTATATATTTTTCCATCCTATATTTATCATATATGGTATTTTCATGCGGGAATTACCTCTAAGTCAAATTTATTTTAATTTTAATTGTTTTTTTTTTTTTTTTTTCACTAGTGACCCATTTTACCTTAACGTCAGAATTCTTCCAATTTCAAATGAAAAAATCAATATCAAAATAAAAATTTATTTCTAAAATTTTTATTAATCGCTATACTTGAGTACTCAATCGTTCAAAACAACCATTTAAATTACAGTAGTAGAAGTCGACGATTGACCCTCCATAAAACACCACTGAGTAAAATAAATTTAAGTACAAAATTAATAAATATAATTATCCATTAATTTAATAATTTTATCTTTCATCTTTTCTCTAAATTTAATATTTTACTCATCTTGCGAAATGTGTACGTGTGAATATTTAATAACATACTCGAACCTGAGGTATAAATGGCGTGTGCGCGCTTTGCAAACATATTATCTCATTTAATTGAAATACCTTTCGATAAAAAACCGTAGAACGAAAAAAATTAAAAATCATAAAATATCAATAATTAATTGAGTTAATTACTTAATTAATTAATAAACCAATTAACTGAAACATATTAAACAAACATCAAATAAAATATTGAGTAACTCTTTGATAAATTTTCCATTGACAAAAAAAAAAAATGAAAATAAAAATAAAATAATTTAAATCCGCTTAGTAATTGAATTGATCAATTAGTAAAGTATTGAAAGAGAATGATGGTAGTGTAAATGAAAGAGGGTTTTTTTCCCGCCGGCTCTTGTAGTTGTTACGTAAACTTGCCACCAGAGCGCAACTACAGCGCACGGTCGTCTCGTGAACAATCGATTGCGATATATCGTCGAGTCCTAGCTGGCGTTTAAGGAGAAGCTGACGCATGCGTTTTTATAATGAATTCGTATTGGCTGGTGATGATGTCATGCAGTCTCCCCTAGGTCTGCGAATGAATCTGCGGGCTTTTCTGCAGTCTACACCGACTATTCGAGCGGCACAGCCGTGTTTTTTAAAATCATATTGACACTTGTGCTATTGTAATTTACACCTTGTGCTTTCTTCAAGACAGTCAACAACAAACGTCAACTTCATTGACAACAATTAGGGCTTATCAACAAACGGTGAGTCGTTGTTGGATTTTATATTGAAAATTATCTCGTTTCGTCTTCATGCTTTCCAATATTCTTGCCCATCTCAGTCTAATGCTCGCACAAGAATCTCTGTCATTCAAAAAATTATTAATTACGAACATTCAAAAAGTGCGGAGATGACGTCAATTTAAAAAATTTTCGATCATGAAAAATTTGAGTAGAAGAAAAATTTGAAAATTCGGAATTGGAGGAATGAAAAATCAGTACGCGGATTTTTTTATATTTTATCATTTTTATTTATTTAATTTAAATCTATAAACTGTCTTAGGTCTGGTACATTAACGCGCATTATTTTTTTGACACTGAAGTTAGTTGACGTTTGATAGTTTTATTTTTTTAAACCGATGAATCATAAAAAATAATTACACCTACAGTTTATTTTATTTTCTACATGTGCATTTTTTTTTAGTGATTTGTTGAAAAAAAATCCGAAAATTGTTAATTGTCTATTGACTTCATCATTTGTTATTTTTTTTTTTATTTTATAAATTTTTTTACCTGCCATAAAATTCATAAATTATTTTTCGTAATTTTTATGGTGTACATGCACATGTAGAAAATGAAAAAAAACTACAGGTGCAATTATTAAAAATATTTTTCTAATTTATCTGGAGAATACAAAAATTATTAAATGTCAGCTAACCAGTATCATATTTAATTTTAACTAATTATTGTAACTGAGATTATAGAGAAAAAAAAATATTTTGATTAGTAAAAATATTTAGTCCACGTGCAGAAGTGATATCCAGTCTAATGCAGAATATAAATATTTGAATTTCAGCGTTAATTATTCTGATATTTAGTCTACATTTTAATTAAAAATAAAGTGAATTAATTTAATTCGGTATAATTTACTTGATAAATTTTGATAGTTTACGTAACTTATAAAAAATAAAAGTGTTCAATTAATTTTTTTTTTTATGATTACAAATTAATTAAAAATAGGTATTGATTACTTTACCACATATGATTTTTATATAAACATAAATATATATACAGAAAAAAATGAATTTCTTAACACCAAAAATTTTTACTTGCCCTGAGAAATTTTTCCATTAAGAATTTAAAATAAAAATTTTCTCGGGGCGAAGAAAAATTTTCTTGCGCTGAGAAATTCTTTTTTTCGTCATAAATTTATATATATAAGACATTTTATTAAAATTAAAAGTGGAAAATAATTAAAATGAGAGGTTTCCATTAAAAATACGAACAATAAATTTAAAATAATTTTTTTTTCTTACATTGAAAGAAAGTTTCCATACTGATTGCCTTATCCTTATTCTCTTTTCTTATTCGTCGTGCTTCAGAATTGAGCTCAACTGATGAGAGGCCTTTGCAATTATTCACCTCAGGTGTTAAAGTAGAGGTTTTCAACAATGTAGGACAAAACTTTTAGTCTTTTGTTCTTAACAAAAATGTATAATACATTTTCAACTGTCATCACAACTTTTACTATTTTACACAAATTATATTATGAATCAAGTATTACAATTGTTATATTCATAAAACTTTTCTTTTATCTATTTTTATTATTTTCATTTACAAATACAGGTATATCTTTATTATTTTAGTATTGATCGTAATAAGAATATTACGTCACGATACGGCAAAATTTTTTTTTTATTGTATAATTTTATATTTTAATCTTAAGTACACTGTACTTATACATTTTTATGATGAGTTGACTGTAATAATTTGAAGTTAAATTTAAATATACATTGATTTACGAACGTATGCTCAACTTTGAATGGTTTTCAAAAGGGAACACTCGGAAATTGATTATTTAGTAGAAAATTTCTTACATTTCTTTACCTGCTTTGTAAATTTTATTGAGGCTTGATAAGTAAAAATACTTTTGTAGATTTATTTTTAATTAAATTTGAAATTTTCATATATATGTATATGTACAAAATTTGGTATCAGGCGTCTTGATCCTCCGACAAAATATCCCCGACAAAATATCCCAAAAAAAAATATCCCTGGACAAAATGTCCCCGACAAAATATCCCCATGACAAAAAAACCCCGACAAGTTATCCTTCGAATTTGTTATAGTTTTCGAAAATTTAAATAAAAAAAAAATGATTAAAGGGCACAATGATAAAAGGGCACAACACGGTAACAAGCGTATATGTTGGTCTAATGTCGAATAAACCCTGCATAAAAAATCCGATAGATTCTTATAGCTGTATGTATAAGGCCCTGTACTGAACTATAGCACTTCTCATAGAACTCATTCAATCTTATAAAATCTCTATGGGAATTTATGAGAATCTATCGGATTCTATGAGATTTTCTAAACAGGGAACACACACAAAAACCATGATAAAAGGGCGCAACACTATTACCCGCGTTTGCGTTGGCCTATTACCGAGCAAACATACACAAAAACCATGATTATACCTTGATTGAAATACTTGGCTTAGACTAGGACACATTGACAAAGATACAAAAAATTTTCTAATCACACACAACAGTACTTTACCAAGAGCATATGCATTACCTAAAATTCATAAACCCAACATGCCTTTTCGAATTATCATTTCATCAGTAAACTCTCCGATATACAATCTAAACAAATGGTACACCAACATTTTAAGTCAAACAAGAAAAAAACAACCTTCTGCTGTTAAAAATAGTTTTGAATTTAAGAAAGAAATAGACAAACTTAACAACATTCCTTCAGATTACATTCTAATATCCCTAGACGTAGTCCCATTATTTACAAACTTACCATTAAAATTAGTTAAAGCAATTTTAAGAAAAAACTGGGATAGAATATCAGAACATACTAAATTACCGAAAACACATTTTTTTAAGGGTTTAGATTTGTATTTAGACAATTCTTACTTTACATTTCAAAATATTATTTGCAAACAAAAAAATTTTTTTTTTTTTTTCTTTTAATATTTGGTGGTTTATCGTTTTATTCAAAAACTCCGGCTATTTAGGATTATTTGTCGGGAATTTTTTGTCGTGGGGATATTTTGTCCGGGGATATTTATTTTGGGGATATTTTGTCTGGGGATATTTTGTCGGGGATATTTTGTCGGGGATATTTTGTCGGGGGATCAAGAATCATGGAACCACAAAATTTATGAGTGTGAATTTAGCAGACATCAGACAAATGTAAAATAATTAATAAATAGAGTAAATAATTAATAAAATAAAATTAAAAAAAAATGCGCATTTAGAAAATTTTGAAATTAATAAGTGCATTTTTTTAAAATTCAATTTTATTAATTATTTACTCTATTTATTTATAATTTTAAATTTATCTAATGTCTGCTACATTCACATTCATACATATTCTTATGTTATAAAAACCGGGAGTTGATTCAAAATTAATATGAATTTTATTTGAATCTGAATCAACTCCGATTCAAAATTCTGGGTTTTACAAAAAAATTACTCTGCATACGGAATAAATAGGGATTTTTTTTTTAAGTGTAATGATTCCGAAGTGATCTAGATTTTATTTCAACCGCATTCATTGATCCAGAGTTTGAATATTAAAGTAAACTCTCCTTCGGGATGAATTTCACTCCGAGAGCATGAAATACACAAAAAATCATCAAATCTGCGTTTATTAGCAATTTTTTTGCAAAGTATAGTTACGAATATTTCAAATTTTTTAATGAGATGAAATTGGGGTACAATGAAAACACTGGACAGCTCGACGAGGTTTAAAAAAATAAGTTTTTTTGTAATCTTAAAACGAAGTGTGACTTGAAGTCTGTCAAGAAACAGACTTTATTAAATTTTTTACATGAACTATTTTCAGCAATTTATGTTAATTAAATTCTTACTTTAGTTTTCTCATTGTTATCGACAATGGTTGTCGAACCCTCTCTGACGTTAACACGATCCTCTTCATAACTGTTCATTGTCTTCCTGTCTTCGAGTTCTGACCGTTCTGCTCTGGGCCGATTTTTTCCATTTCTTTTTATTGTCAAAATATTGTCTTATCGATACTTGAGGTTTTTACAACGATAGCTTTTATTCGAATTATTATTGACTTTTTTATTGCATTCAAATTAACATTAAATTTTTTTTTTTATTCCAAATTCGCTTTATGCCACCCAAATATACTTCATACATTATTATTTGATGTTATCAATATTTTTTAGTAAAATCTAAAAATTTATATCGTAACTATAAATTGATGACTGAAATTAGTAGTAGGGCTTCACTCAAGATCAAGATTGTATTGGTCTTGTCTTGACCTCGTCTCGATTTGTCAAGACTCGACCAAGACGATATTATAGATCGCAATTCAAGACCAAGACCAATATCATTAAAAACATCTCGCTAAGTCTTGACAAGACATAAAAAAATAAGTATAAGTATATGAGAATTACTCGTAATAAGACTCCATGCTTTAAGAAAGATTATTAACTAATTATAATAATGTTTATTAGGTCAAAAAGTTAAAACATTTTAGAAGTACTTGAAGCGATCAAGTATATTTATATAAGATTTAAAAAATAATAAGTTTTTCCTTTATTGAAAAAAAAAAATACTCAACTGTGTGTTGTATTATGACTGATATTAAGAAAATTTCAGGTTATTCAAGTCCAAGACGAGATCTTGACAAGACAATATTATTAATAACTTATTTTTCGAGATCGATGCAAGACTTACATTTTGAAGTCAAGATCAAGACGAGATCAAAGCTTTCGAGATCAAGACAAGACTTTCCCAATCTTGTCTTGTCTCGGCTCGAGTGAAGCCCTAATTAATAGCAATTTCTAATTTTTCGTGAAATTAAAACCAATTTATTTGAAGTTATCATCAATTCAAAATCTGATAGAAAAATAAAATATAAATATGGGCTTACATCCATACTTTTTTAAAAATATTTTATAACTATGAATTAATTCAAATTCTAATTCTAATTTTTTTTATCTCTTCTACCCCTTCAGTTTGAACCCTTACAGTAATTTTTAACTAATAAATTATTAAAATTTTTACATTCAGTTATTTTACTCAATGACTGACATCATTTTAATTACAATGTTGATGACAGTTTGAATTTATAATTCATAAATTTTCCATGCTTAAATTTGATTCATCAATTCACAGACATCATTTTTTTTATTCCTTCCATATTTATATCTTCTTATAAAAATTAATTGTTAAAGTTTAGTGATGAAATTTCAATGAATGGAATATCAGCGGTAGACTTGGCAATTATTTTATTGAAAAAAAGTTTATTTAATGCTTTATTTACCAAATCCGTTTCAAATAACCATTCAAAATGCATCAAATTTAGTGGTAATGGTAAAAAACCTCTTATACTATTTACGATCAATAAATTCAGCATTTACTTCTTAGGAAATACCCTCATAGACTTTGGATTACGCGCTGAGAAGATATTCGCTTCTGAATGGTTAGAGATGCTTTTACATGGTCATAATATAAGAAACATAGGCTATCAGAGGCATACCAAAGGGATGCGACGTGTATCGTAAAAGACTATCGTTTGTGGTTCGACCAAATTTTATGTCACTTAATAATTACGATCACTTACGGTATTAATTTGTGGCAATTTAGCAGTAGAGTATTGTATCATTTGAGTAATAAAATATTTATCGAACAATTGTGTTTCAGTTAAAAATAGATTATTTTCATAATTATTATTGTTTATTTTTTTATGTACCCGAAAATCGAAACGTTTTTCGTGCAACGAAAATATAAAAATTTGTGTAATTTGACTACTCAAGGGGTTGCACAGTAGAAAATAATTTCTGGGCGCAAGAATTTTTTGTATTATAACTTGAACACAAAAATTTTCTTGGGACGAGAAAAAATTTATTGACTTAAAAAGTTTTTTCTTGCTCTGATAAAATTCATTCTCGCCGTAAGAAAATTTCTGTTTTCAATTCATAATGCAAAATTTTCTTGGGCTGGAAAGAAATTTTTGTGGGGCGAGTAAAAGTTTTTTGTGTCAGGAAATCCTTTTTTTCTGTGTGGGGGTGGTCTGTAATTTTCAGTTGACATACTAGCCCCTATGCGAAACATTTCAAAAATCAAAATCCCATAGGTTTTCTATTTTTCATTTCATTCTTTTATTTTCGTTCCGCGAAAACCGTTCAGATCTTTAGATACATACTTTTTTTACGATTACGGAAAAAACACAAATAAAGGACATTAGATAACTTTAATGGTTAGGAAAATAAATTAGTTTATTTTATTCATATCGCTCTAGAAATGAACAGAGGAGACATGGACATGCGTATATTTAACTTAAATATAGTATGATTTTATACCCTGGCGGTTACGTGCATATAAATTATGAAGGTAGCCATGCGGTTGGAAACTTTGGTATTACGGTCACATTTCGATATTATTATATAGATGCTTTTTTAATGGGTGCGGTAAAAAAAGATAAAACATAGACTTGTGTAGAGATAAAATACTTCCATTGAATATTCATTGGAAAAAATTAACTTTCGCACAGAAAATAGAAAATTCTTGACTGAAAGTAAATATTCTTGATTCAAAAAAATTTCTATAATCAAGACAATTTTTAATGAAATCTCCAAATTTTTGTATTGAAAATATATTAAATTTAAAATTTTTTAAAACATAATTTCTTTTAAGCAGAAAATACATTTTTTATAAAATTTATTTTTTCTCTGAGTGTAAAATTGAATATTTTATTCTTTCTCTTGAATTCAAAATTTCTGAGGCAATATATTTTTTATTTAGTTGTCACTTATTTTTATAACTGAAACTTCGCTCCACACAAAATTATTCTGTTGTTGCTGTTGCTGTTTGTTTGTTTTTGAGGTCAGAATATGTATTTTTCTGCAAGAGACGGACAAAATAAGGCAATAAATCGAACAATAAAGCGTTGAACCTGAGGATTTTTATTGAGTCTCTTTTATAAAATGAAATCCTCAAAGTATTCGATGCATATTTTATAAAATTTTTTTATTACTTCGATAAATTTTTTATGCTTTCATTTTTGAATTTCTTGGATTTTTATATACACTGAGAAAAAATTACTCTTATTACAAAATTTCATTCCTGATCCGAGAAATTACAATCTCATTAGTAATAATAATTTTTCTTAATTTACTCACTACAAAAAAATTATAATTTCTTGGATCAAAAGTATTTTTTTTTATATAAAAGTAATTTTCTATTCCAAAATATGATTTTAAAATTTTAATTTCTTTATTAAAACTTTTTTTGTATGAATAATTACGAGTAATTGAATAAATTTGTATCATTAGTCAATTTCAAAAAAATCACACATGTCTGTGATAAGATCAATGGTTGCACCGGCTGTTGGCCATAGAAAATATGCCCACTACACCGTAAAACGAATTACGTGTCGTTATTGCGGAGAAAAGTGAAATTCGTCCATACTGCGGAGCTACGGGGTCTCTTAGTATAGAAAAACGTGATCTCCGGACGATAACGACGATTCGATCGAGGTCCTGAAAAAAATTCAGCGATGAGAAAAGAACGACAACAGAATAATCGGCAGAAGAGGGCGTGGAAAATAAAATATAAAGAAAATAAAAAAAAATAACTATTAAGTTAATAGACAAAAAAAAAATAAACTGAAAGTTTCTGTCTTCTCTGCAATCAAAAACACAAACATGCGCTACTGGGGATCAAGTCTAATATTTATCAACATCGTCTTGAACACTTTTTGTTTGGAGTAAGAAATTTATTGAACTCAACAGAACTCTTACAGAAAAGTTATATGTCGTGATATAGAAAATTCTATTGAACTTACAGTGAATCTTTCATAACTTCAAGCTCTACAAATCAAAGTTTCCTTTTGCAATAGCAAATTTATCATTTGCAAATTAACACAAGTAAATTTTTTAGACTCGAATCTTCTTATTTTAGTCTGTGAAAATATTTGATCGTTGGTTTTTTAGATAATCTTTTTATTTTTATTTTTTTCTCTCGGGGAAATGAAGATGGAAAAAAACCTGGAAAAATATTCAATTTTAAGTAACTGATGTGAGGTTTAAAACTAAAGTCCTCTACCGTCGGATCACTGTCCGAACTCTATGCGCAAGACGAGAGTAATATTAAGAGGCGTTTCTGCTATTTCGGCCAATAAATTGGGCGTTAGTCACAAATCTTTTTATATATTTTGGGTTACGAAAAAAGGAATCAGAAAATCTTATTGAAGTAAACTTTTTCAAGTTTTCTTCACTTTTAACAGAAATTGTAACTGTGAAAATCACTAAATTTTTTCATCAATTTGTGAAACAGAAAAACCAATTACTGAAAAAACCAAAAACTGAAAAAATTCGGAAAAATTACTGCTTCTAATAACAACTCTATTAAATCGAATCCGAAGTATTAAATCTTACAGTTCAGATCTACTTTTTACTAAATTTTAAATAAAACGCTGAGCTATTATTTGAAACTATAATTTTTACAGCTTTTTCAAATATTTCTTGATTTCTATTCGCACCACGTTATTATATGAAACTGTTATTTTTTTCCATGCAAGTATACTGTAAAACAACTTTCAGTGTCTTCTATGAATTTGATAAATAATTGATCAATAAAAACTATATTTTATTCGAAAATTCTGAACAAAATACATCGATAGTTAATATTTTTGGGACGTGGTACTTTTCAAGAGTTGTTCTTTGTTTCATAATAACTTATAATTTAAGTTTGTTCTAGTGCTGCAACCCCTGTAGAAATTATTAGACGAGATCACTTCTCGCTATACCAAGGGACAAAGTGTATGACTCATGATTCATACACTGAGTTTGCGTGTTTTCTTTCTTACATTAGCTGCAGTTGCAGGCGTTATATAATTCGAGGAAGGGAGACACAAGTGAAACTTGCCAATCGATCTCCACGAGGGTTCTGTATTCCATTCCCGATTGATGTTTTTGCGATGCTGCAAAACAGCAGTATAATTTCATACACCGGTTATTTAAAGAGTTTTGTTAGATTACAACTATACAAGTTTTCAAAAGTATTTGAATATAGTTCATATTCTCATATATTTAGATTCACAGATATGAACAATGATCATTTTTTTTCTACTAAAATTATAAAAACGCATTAATCACCCGGGTCGAAAAATTTTGTGTACCTGAAGATCGGAACGTTTTCCGAACAACGAAAATGAAAAAAATTGATGAAATCTGACTACTTGAGGGGTAGTTTTGGATTTAAGGGTTGGCTTAAGATTTTCGGCTGACATATTGGCATCTACGTGCGAAAAATTTTAGAAATCTAGTCATCCAGTAGATTTTTTACTTTCCAAATTTGTTTTTTGTAGGGCGAAAAACGTTATACGATCTTCAGGTACATGAAATTTTGATCTGATTTTAGTCTAAATAGACTGTATTTGAACTTATTGGTCTGTATTTGAAGAGTAAATTTTAATAGAAATAACTAAGAATGTTTATTTGGTTTAAAACAGATCACGTTTTTTGACTCGGGCTGTTAAAGTGAGCGACTAATGATCCTGATCGGGTTTAGGGGCTTTTACTTTGTAGAAAAATTGAAAGTAAAAACAAAATTCTCATGACGAGAGGCTGTAATGGCAAGCAATTTTTCATCGATAACTTTTAAATTCTGCATTATGAATGAGTATAAATAAATTTCTTAAAGAATAAAAATGCAAATAACAGAAGCATAAGCGTATTTAATATTTATGAAATTGAATATTATATTTCCGTTCCATTTACTCAAGTATGAACGAGATTAAATTTATCAAGTGTCCAAATGAATATTCCAAGTGAAAATTCAGGACACGCATACCTCACTTTCGGTGGTTTCATCAATTAGCTCCAGTAAAAAAATTTCCAATTATACTCAAGTTTCTTGTTTTTTTAAGCGTACAATTATTTTAAATCTATGAAAACTCATGTACTCTCATACTATAGTGTCATATTTTTTTTTATTTTAAATTTTCGTTACGCTCGTTCTCACAAATGAAACGCAAACGTGTCCACGGCTCGATCTTGTATTTGTTCAACGAAATAGCAACTTCGATATTCACTTTCCCTTCTCTTGATTACAATCTCTTGTCCTTAATTCTCTTTTATTTTCAATTCTCATTTATAATTTAAATATTGGATGTGACATATTAAGTTTTTTCAATTATTTTTGTGTATTTTAATTTTACGCATTTTTTTGCTGTTACTTTTGCTTTTATTTCTGGTATTCTTTTTATCACTCACTTTTTTATTGCATTCAAGTCATAATTTTATCAATGAAGTTTATTTTTACTCCATAGTTAAACTAGTTTTTTTTTTTTTTTAATTTCTAAAGCCATTTAATAATAAATCTCCTTCTATATTTTAAAATACGAGCTTTGAACGGCAGCTACAAATCGCTAGAGAAAACAGAAGTGTTTGAGGAAGCTGCATAATCCGCGAAGCGTGTAAACGTTTCGGAGTAATAAATATAAAGAGAAGAGAGTAAAGTCATAACGAGAAACTAAGGACGTTCTTGTAAAGCATTTAATCGCGAGTGTTTATGGATCATGAAATTCACGAAAATATATACAGCCATACATTTATTTTTTTCGAGTTTAATATTTTTCGCCATGGAAGCGATATCTCAAGACATTAATTATCTTGTTTTTATTTATTTATTTAATTTTATAGAACTATATAAAGTTTATATACACGATATATTTAAAATAAGAAAATTCCATTCATATAACGAAGTTTTAATTTTTTACTCATGATGAAACTAAATAAATACTCGACGTATGTCTTGAAAGAACTCGGTGACTAGTTCGTATTGACAATTTTTTAATTTAATACCGTGTCGTATATTTTTAAATTACGGAAACTTTAATTTAAATGCTTTAATTAAAATTTTTTATTTAAATATTAAATTGCTCAGTAAATATAATAAAAGAGAATTCACATTTAGAGTATGATAAATATACCAAGTTTATTATATATAATAAAGAGCGATGTTATTATATTAGGATTGAAGTTAATAAGATGTTAGAAAAGTATAACAGTGAGATATATTAATAAGTATGCGAATATTCGTAGTCTGAAAGAAAAAATGGTGATACTTACATACGACAGATTATTTTATTCGTTAACCTGCTGACGCATTTTGTATCCTTGCGTCTAATGCCATGCGCAGAATTATAGTTCAAAGTAAAAAAAGTGGAAAGTATATTTTAATCATTTTATAGTTAGCTGTCAATATTTGACGCACATCTTTTGACGTGTATCAACAACGCATCGTTGACTTTTGATCAGATTTATGTCATAATATAAAACAGAGAAAAAAAAAATGGTAATGACAGAATATTATTGACAGAAGTTTAATTTCGGTCATCATTATTTGTGTTTTTGCTGTTACAGTTTCAACTTTTGTTATAATTTTTTAACTATAGTTCACATATATGGCCTGTTAAATTTGATGAATTTAATTTCTAAAATTTATTATGATACTAGTAGTTACCTGTGGTTTTAATTGCCTCGAAATGAATGATTAACGATAATTTTCATGTTCACTACTCTCTAAACATGAATAAGTAAAATAAGTGAATATTCACTAATTCTGAGTGACAATCGAGCCACTTTTTGGAATTAGTGATTCGATTTGCACTTGAAATCAATGAATATTCACTTATTTTCACTAATTCATGTTTAGAGAGTAAAGTATTTATTTTTCAATCTTATAAATTTTGAACGTAGTTCCACTCATTACTTGTTAATTAGTTATTTCTATGACTTGAAATATAAAAAATCATTTCATTTACAAAATTTCTTGTGATTGGAAGCATCTAAAGTATTGCTACCTAATTAGAGTTTTCGCCTCGGGTGACAATATTACGCGGGTCACAATTTCCTAATTCCCTCTTTAGGTGCGTAATATTCTATTCAACTCTTAATTTTCCAATTAGATTATTTTACTTTAGTGTCTCCGGATCGAAAAATTGAACCTCTATTTTAACCTTAAATTTAGGCTGCAAATAAACGTATTCGAAGACCTCATTTGAATTTATACTGCGTTAGTTTTCGTTTCTGCACTATAGAGGTTCAAATGAGGTTCTATTTTTCGACTAGGGTCATCCGTCAATTTTTTATTAAATATTTTTTGAACCCACGAAGTATAAAAATGGAAAAATTTGCTGATTTTTGCTAGAGATGTCATTGCTAACCTGTAGAATTTAAGTGTTAATCCAGTTAAGGAAACATACAGTCGGACATTTTGAAATGACTATTACATCAATATTGTTCACCCTACACTACTTTCCATTTGACTTGTATCTATAATTCAAGTTTGCCCCTTTAAAAAAATATACAAAGGGTCATCATAAACGTTAGTGCAATGCAATTACTGCCTTCCATTAATATTAGTCGCCCGGAATTTGAAAGATGATCAAAGAATAGATATTGTATTCGATCAATTAACAAAATTTCTCGTAAATCTTGTGGCTCTATTATATTTGAACTACTGTACTTCAATTGGCTGGATTACTCCGCAAGTAAGCAAAAAAAAAATTGGATTTGCTAGAGCAATCTGAAAAGACAATCGTCAAGACGATTGGTTTCATCTGTTCGAAGGTCTCGTAAATTTATGATAGAAGTAGTATGAGAGCTGAAGTACTTGCCCGGCAATTGGATTCGCACCGAAAGAGTTACTTATTTTTGCAGAGATTCATCGGTTGATTGCATTGAGAACGAATGTCCAATTTGTTTCACCGCAGTATTAAATTCACTATCATAAAAAAAAAACATCTCAACCAACTGAAACGGCTTTTATTTAATTCAAGGCATCACTATTAAATCAAATTGCCGCAATAAAATACATTGTCTTATTAATATTAATGGGGAATAAAATTTAAAAAATTTTTATTGTTATCATCAAGATAACAAGTATACTTTTCTTTATATATATATATTTACTCTTCGATTTTGATGTGCTCATGAAAATAATAATAACCTTCATATTCTTTTACCTCGGTATAGGGTTTTCCCTTTTTGTATGATGAGGGGTGTTTTAACCCTTGGGAATGGAGCTTTTCTACGGTTTTATGATCTCTCTGTGGCACCCGAGAAGAGTCTCCCTAGCGAATTTAGTTTAACGAATCTTTCATATATATACATAAACTATTTTATGAAGTGTAAATTATTATAAATAATCGACAGATTTTATTGATGAGTTAATTACTTTACTAAAAGATCTGCTAAAATGATAAAACTGAAACAATTAATTTTCAAAAACTATACAGTACTCATGATACTGCTAATGATACTCATAATTATGTACAGTAACCAATCCAGGCAAGATTATCTTCTCAGGCGTTCAATTATCAAAGATAATTACGTCGGAGGACGTATGCATATGTGGGGACAATTACACTAGGCAACATCTGCCGTGGGCTGTTTTGTCTGCGAATCGGTAAAGTGCGAGTGTGCCGTTAGTGACATGTAGCCATGTGGTGTTACACCATCCTTGATCGTTGTCGAATAACTCTTCAGAATATGTGAACGTATAGCTAAGGGACTTGTGCATACGAGGGATAATAGTTTATTCCGCAGTATATCAGTGATTTATCAAGAATCAGTCATCAGAAGGGTCAGCGGGGTAGTAGTAGTAGTAGTAGGAGTAGAAGTAGTAGTGATCATAGTAGGGGTAATGTATCGATTAAATCGCATTATAATATCATCGCATCAGCGCGTTTATAATGTTATTGTTATCAGCACATCATTATTGTCCGTTCGCTACACAACATTAAGCTTCATTGACGACCACAGACATGGAAACTTACTGATATAATAGACATATGACATTTATAAATGAATAATATAAACAATAATGACAATTTGAAAATCAATTTTTGATTTTGTGCCGCTCAAACGCGAATGCATTTTTGGACACAAAATTTTCGACTATTTCATTCATACTGAGCTATTTCTACTGTTGTAGTACACGAAAATACGTTAAAAAATATACCATCTCAAAGAAAATTGATCAAGGAACAATTCCGATGTAATTTCAAATATATCAATTTTAGTTTTGAAAAGATTTATTTAATCTGAGAAACTGTAAAGTCCAATTAACACTTTTATGAACATTAGTGAATATGAAAACGTTTTAAAAAAAAATATGAATTGATTAAATTTTTTTCGCGGAAAATCTATAGAAATCAGGGCTTGTTACCATCTAAGAAAATCTATAGAAAATCCATAGAGAATCTCTGTGTCATCGGAATCTGCGTAATAGACATCCGCCCCAAAAATGAGTAAACTCAAAAAATAATGTATTTGAAAATCGGAACGTTTTTCATGGAACGAAAATAAAAAAACGAAATGAAAAGTGAAAATCTACGGGATCTAGATTTCTGAAATGTTTCGCACGTCAGCCGATAATTGCAGGCCACCCCCAACTAATACTCCTCAAGTCACCTTTAGATTCAAATTACATAAATTATTTTCATTTTGGTTGCGGGAAAAATGTTCCGATCTTCAGGTACATAAAAAATAAAATTCTTATGGTCTTAATCTACAAATTTAAAAAGATTATTTTTTTAACCATAATATGAGTGTGTACTTTTTGATTTCTCAACTTTATTTTAATTACATAAATTATAATTACACTTTTATTTATAATTATGTTATTAACTTGAAAAAATTGTTGACCTGAATAAGTACTTCGGAAAATTCAATTAATATTCTCTTTGATCATAAATCTTAACTAAATCAAAACTATAATTAAAAAAAAACATTTTTTAAACTTAAATTTGTAGTTACGTAGCTTAAAGAATTATGAATGGTATTCGATTTTAGAAATAGAAGTCGTAACTGAAAAATTTCTTTGTTTACGAAATTTTTATAAAACTCAAGTGGCATTCATAATTTCAAAAGGATAATCTGAAGTATTTAAAAATAGGCAGACAAGGATATGAAATTGTTTATTCCTCTTTGATATTGGTTTTATTTATTGTGTATATTCACTGAAAAATTATGAATACTTCATTTTTTAAAACAATGCCAAGTGGATAATACATGAAGACAAAGTTTAAAAACTCGTAAAATGTTTCGCAGTATATTTTTAGAATCGTTTGAAATGAGTTTTAGTTCTCATAACTTTTCACTTCACTCTTACCTCGCAACCCTCTGTTCACTAGCTTGTATAACGCTTATTTCAGTGACTGTGCTTTAGAGCATTAACTTTGATAACAAGAGGTAGTAAATATTAAACGACAATGCTTGTGTGTTTCAATGGTAACCTAATTGTATAATGTGATATTTAATTAAGCCCGCGGAATAAAACATATGCGTTGACTTGATATTTGTTTTCAAAAACGTTTATGTACATAAAAAAATAGCATATTTTAATCATTTTCAATAGATAGTTGGAAAAGATTGATCTTATCAGAAAACCACAAAACTTTCTTATCTACTATTAAATTTTCTTCTTGAAAAAAATCGTTGAATGCAAGTTGATACTTACAATTCACTTAAGTATTCTGTATTAATCGTTAATTGTATTCAATTCTGAACTATGTGTAAATTGATGTTATTCAAGCTCTCAGTAAGCAGTATAATTTTGTTATCAATTCGATCAAGAGCTATAGAATATAGAGGTTTGCACACACGCTCACATATACAGGAACAACATCCTGAAAATACTTAGTATCTACTGTGAAACGTCGACATCTGTTGGGAGTTCAGTTTTCGCAAATCAAATTTGAATCAATAATTTAACTTTTCTGAAACTTTCCGATCTAAAATTTTCATCAACTTTATTAAAAAGTGAAAAGTTTTGGAAATTCAATCTATATGTATATATTTGTCTGTGTGTGTGCATGGGTGGGTTGGTAGGTGGATGTGTGTGTGTGTGCATTGTTTTTATTTATACCTTAACATTTTTTCTTTATTCTTGATTCGTATTTCTCATAACAATGTAGTCCCTTTAGAAAGACGATACGTAAATATAAAATTAGGGAGAAAACTCGTAATGCCACATGATCGAATTTATTCCCCTCGACACTCGATTCTTTTCGTGCGTTACCAAGCTGCGTACGATACGAATACCGTTCAAGTTCAGTTCTTTTCGACAACTAAGAGCACTTTGTAGAGTATCAATGAAATGTTGTCTTTATATATCTATGAAAGTGAATACATAAAGACAATATACAATATTATACAATTTTAGCGAATTTATGTATTTTTGTAAGAATTTAATTATCTCAGATCTCGTAAGAAATGAATAAGATTTTAAGTTTTTTGTATTTCAACTTGAATTTTGTAACTTTGATTCCAGAAATTTCAAACTCTTTGTTTTGAAAGTTAAAAAGATTTCACTGTACATGAAATCAGCATTCGATCATATGTAAAATTTCTTATTTCTGTCATGAAAATTCAAGACTAAAAATATGTAAAGTTATTGATTTTAGACTTTTTTCGAATTAGATTTTTCGACATACGTCAGCATTTGACGGCTCTTGAATTATTTTTCACAACTGTGTAGGTTTGTGTGTGGGCGTATCGCATCTATTTAATGTCGCTATACATACATACAAATATATATAAATATAGAGTAGCACTATCAATACATAGTATTCACTATCACAAAAAAAGCCAGTTTCGATTATGATTGATGACTTTTGGCAATCATTGTCATATATGTCATTTTACTGTCGCGTGTGTAGCCTTCGCGTAATATTTTACTTTTAAAGAATTTTCTTGCTTGTACACACGCAATAATTTCAAAATAAACTGTATCTATAAATAATTATTTATCAGAGTTCTGAAGTTGGTGCTCTGATCATATGGTGAAATATATGAAAAACAGCGCAGTATATATTGTTCATGCCAATTTCAAGACCTATATAATTACTATCATATTTTTAATCAAAGATACGATTCACGATATTGATAAATGAATAACTACTATGGTGGCTTTAAAATATCCATTTCTGAAAGAACCATCACAATTTCTTATCCGCAATTAAAAGATCCCTTCACAGCGAGCTTCTCTATGTCAAAGGAAACGTAACACCAATATTTATCAAAACAAAATGGCTCCTTAGCTTACCCAAAAATACTCCAGCGCTGTTTGCATTTGAATCTGAAGCTCCACTAGAGCAGGAAGATCGGGTTGCTGACAAATCAGAGATTGTTCATTATACTAAGTATACGTCAGCAATGCAAGTCACATCGTCTCCACCTCCAAACTTGACATAACCAACAGCCGCTCTCACTTATCAAGTTGCAGCGTTGACGCGAACGGTAGAACAACATCGTAAATGATAATGACATTCACTACGAAAAGGCAATAAACAGTAATTCAGATTATGCAGTACCTCTACATGTAAATTAATTTTGGAATCCGGAATCAGCTGGTATCATTTCCAGTTTGATGACACCAAGTGATCATAGCTCACTTCAAATAGTCGGAAAACGGGCACAGTATTCAATAGTCACGTATTGTAATTCATAGTTTTACTGTAATAGGCATTCGAACCATTAAATTACTAGACTATTACATACTCATTGGGTCTCATGTGTTATCAGTAGACTAAAATTTGAACATTTGTACAGTGACACCATTAATAAGTTGCTTCTAGATAGTTTATTTCATACGACTGCATTAGTTAGCAAGAAAGTAATAAAGGATAATTTAGTCTACATCCAACTATCGCGTGAGATAATAGAAATTACGTGACAAGACACGATAAACACCAAGAAAAAATCACTCAACAATTCATTATATCAAAGTAACTAATGATTCACTAATCTCGGGTAAATTATGTCGCCACACCTCTAACATATTTAGGGTCACGCAAGATGAGTTGAGAAAAAAAATCAAACAGGGAATTTGCTGACAATCGAGGATTGCTTGGTCATCATAATTTTATTTTCTTTTACAAAGATCTAGTTTGCCATAAGCTTATGGAAACAAACGTCTTTGTTTTTACGTTTCTACGACTTGAGCAGAATCGAATGACGTCAACAAGATAACTATCGTTACGTTTTTCGGCTTGTGTGTGTGTTTGTTCATGAGCTTGGACTTACAAATCCAGTTTAAGTTCTGATGATCTCGGCTCCTTTTGCCTATAAACTGACAATATTTTCGTCGCTACATTTCTTAAGGAATTAGAAGTCTCTAATAATTTACATACAATAATTTTTCTATGAAGAAAAGAAACAAAAAAGTGCTAAAGAGCTTAGAACTCAATGCTGTTGTTTTTGAGATGTGTAAAAAAATTGATTTTATTTGATACATTTATACAGAATAAAAAAAAATTGTTGTGGATTCTTCAGTCAATTGATAATAAATTTTTTACACTTTGCGCTACATCTGCTTTCTAAGTTCCTTGAAGACAGAATCTTACGGATATGACGTCACGCCCAGTCTGTTTCATGACCCTCAGCGCCCACGTGACTGAAATTCTGATTTCTGATGGAGTACCCGCAGAACTGCTGGAAAATTTTCTAATGCAGAGACGATAGTGGTCCATGCGGTTATTTTACGGATAAAAGACAAATTCTGCTCTAATATTCACTCACCCCAATGTTGTTTTAGTATAACGTTTCACGTGTTTGGAATAATAATTAACATTAATTTCAAAATCATGACGTATCCATTCTAATTTTATAGAAATAAAAATATCTAAATAATTCATTTTTTTTCAACTTCAATTTTTTCTTTTCGGATTATAATTTAATAATTGCATTTGAATGAAATAAAAAAGTAATAATTATCATCGTTCAGCGACGATTGTTACATAAATTCAAAGTTCGATTTATTTTCATATCGCTTAAGGGACAGTAAAGAAAATATACCCCTTGAGGCAACCAAAAATCCGGGGCTGTGTAAAATGAACTGGGGTTGTTAGATTAAAGTCCAACCCTTTGCGACGCCCCGGATACTTCTCATGGTATGATGAGTTAAAAACTTTGATAAAAGAGAATATGAGTCATAGACAATGATAGCAATAAATTATTACGTCTAATGACAAGATCATAAAATTTTATCGAAATTAGACTCTTTCATTATTTTAAATAATTTATATTTACGATTCAGTTACACTGAAAAAATTTGCGGAGTGAAGACGGATTAAATCCGGAGTGAATGCGAAGCTTTTAAAAAGACCGCAATTTTTGCATCCATGTTATTTTTTCATGCATACACTTCCAAAGAGAGAGAAAAAGAGAGTATGTGTTATTAGAGTGTTTTCTTACCATTAGTATTTTTTTACACCATACAGGTACAGACTAATTGACACAGAGTCAAATTTTTCATCTTGAATTTCAATTACATTAATTTATATATTGTCTGAAAAAATATGAGAATTTTTTTTTTATCTTTGTAAAGTAAAAATTTTATATTATGTATAAAAGTTGTCTTACCGTATGAAAAAACAATATATGGTTAAAATATATAAAATCATATATGTTTGCAACAAAAAAATATATGATATATTATATTGTATATTATAAAAAATCATATAGAGATTTTGGCCGGTTTAATATAAAATTATATACAGTAGTAAATATATGTATTCCATATATGTAACTTATATGTTTTTTATATTAAGCTATATATACATTTACATTTACCTTATAATATATTGTATTGATATATTTCCATTTATATTCAAAAAATATAAAATTTTTATATAAAATGAAATATATGGTAGCATATAATTTATATTATATATGGCACCATATATTTTCTTTGTTATATTTAAGCATATATTTTATTTGGTGTATGTATATGCATATGGGTATATATATTCGCATCAAATTAACTAATTTTGAAAATTTTAACTGCAATTTAAAGAGTATATTAAAATTTATATCTAATTTAATTGGAGTTGGTCATACGAATAAGAAACTTTTTTTTTCCATAGACAATATAAATATATGTTTTTATATATGATCAGAATATATTTTTCGTATATGATAGAAATATATATTTTTATGTATGATAAAAAATATAGTTTTCGTATATGACAAGAATATATACTTTCATATATGATAAAAATATATTTTTTGTATATGATAGTCCTATATATTTTATATATGCTAAACATATACGGACTCGTATATGATGAATATTATATTTTTTAATATAAAAAAAATACATCAAAAATTATATAGTTAAATTGGCCACGTATATTTTCTGATATTTATCATATATTTTTACATATATTTTGACCATACATGTTATTTTCATACGGGATTCTATTCGCTTGGAATATCAGCAGAAATTGAACGAAAATTTACATTAAAAAAATAGCACACATTTAAATTATGTACCAACTAACAAAACCCATAATCATTTTACCCGACCATATTATGATAATTTTTTTGAACTCTACTAAAAACGCCATTTTATCGAAATTATTTGACAATTTTCTACTCTTATAAAACAATAATTCTTCTTATTCTCTGAAAAAAATTGAGATAAAGCGGAAAATCAATAAACGATCGCATGTTAAATTATATATTGTTCTAATAATAACTATAATTTAACTTTATTGTTAGCTATTATTCTAACGGAAATTTATTACGGTAATAGATTTAATGAAATACCGACGAGGGAAAGATAAATTGTTAATTTAAATCGCGCAATTTATATAACTTTAATAAAAGTATTCTCTTTGACAATTGTCGGGTCGGAAAAGTCACGGTCAATTTTTCTCTTTGTCCATTACATTTTAAAAATGTCACAGTCAGTTTTAACTTGTAATAGCAGGGTAAAAAAATGAATTTATACAACTATATTTACATTTTCATAATAAGACGATTGTCTTTCCTCAAGATTCTCAAGGATTTAAAAAAATATATTAAATTCAACGGATTTATTTTAATCTGTCCAGTTTCTTCGCTTGCGTACGGGGGAGATAAAAAAGACCATTCAGAAGACGAACGTAATAATGTTTCAATTTAGCGCCTCGCCTTTCTTTTGACTGAAAATCTTGACTGAGGGTTTCATCGTCTCGAATAATAAAAAAAAATATACTCTAGTAAAAGCATTCCAAAGACTCGATCAAAATCCTCTTGCAACATAAACGATATGACAGAAAAGAATAAGTTTACACTCGTAAATAAAAAAGCGGCTTTTTGAAATCATCTTTCTATGATTGACATCAAGAATAAGAGGGAAGTATTTTTTCATTAAAGAAATGATGCTAAACCCAGCAATGAAAACGAGGCGTCATATCGTGCTTTCGCTTTTACGTCTCTTTATAAAAACTATCGTAGCGAAATGGAGTTTCCTGGGGACAATTCGTCCACAAGTTTTTAGTAAAATGTTTTTTTTTTTCTCTTTTTCGTAATTTAAGGCCATTTAGGATTTCACTAAAAATGAATATTTTCTCAGCGATCTTCAAACGTTACAAAATTTATGTTTGTTTTACTTTTTACGTCCCTTTAAAAAAGTGAAAATTTTTCTCTATTGAACGAACTCTAGTATGCTTGCGAATTCGTGTTTTTTATTGATACCACAATTTG
The DNA here is from genome assembly GCF_029852145.1 of Microplitis mediator. Taxonomy (NCBI): domain Eukaryota; kingdom Metazoa; phylum Arthropoda; class Insecta; order Hymenoptera; family Braconidae; genus Microplitis; species Microplitis mediator. The sequence continues at coordinate 22,610,541 of NC_079969.1, forward strand.
TTTTCTTGATGAAAAGCAAATTATACTCTTTGTGTTTGGTTATGAAATAACTGTGTACACAATAATTTATTTTTATTGTCGTAATATTGCCCAAAAGCTTGACAATCCTGTGGTCAAATCGCGTATCATCTCTGACTCACCCTCGAAAAAGATTATAATTTCGTGAAATGACTCGCATTTATCGAGCGCGTCTCATATTCTTCTCAGCGTGCAGTCACTCAGTAAATGTTGTTGCCCTTCGTCTCATTCTCTTTATATATACCTTTATACTCAGTGTTCTGTTAGCAACTAAAAGCCGATGATATGTGTGCAATAGCCCGATGCCCAGAGTACCTTATGGCTCACTAATCTCAATCACTACGGGTGTTCTTGTTCATGGGTTATCGATATACGCTTCAACTGTCAGGATACATTTTTTGGCATATCTGACTGTTGATAAAAAAAGCAGGTAAAATTGAAAAAAAATCAATTATGCATGTATGTGATATAAATACGTGTACAAGATAAATAAAATTTGAAAATACAACAACATTCATTGTCATTGTTGGTGACAGGTCCGAATGTCCATTTTTTAAAGAATATTTTCATTTAACGTTATTCGTTTTTTATGTCATTGACAGCTCGATTTTATTCATACGCAGCTTTGTGTGTGTGTGTGTGTGTGTGTGTGTGTGTGTGTCTGTGTGTTTTTATTAATGATAAATCGGTCATATCTTTTATTCGTTATTTTTTTATTTATTCAGTGGTAAATTCTGTCGAAATTAAAAAGTGTTCTAAAGAGAAAAGTCAATAGTTTTGCAATGGATGTATTTAAATTTTGGAAATTTCCATTTCAGAAAATCAAATTCAATAAATACTGAAAATTAAATTGTATTCTTTCGAGTATTTTATCTTTTTGATGATCGATATTAAGTGAAAGCTTTTTGGTATGTCCCCTTTATCATCGATATTCATGGATAACGTTAACAGAATTTGCTAACAATTTCTGGAACGTTGAGGTCCAACCGGTAGATATGCAAATTATTGCTGTTCACACGAGTAACTGGGTATGATGTATTTCAGCTGAACAGAGATAGAGATAGAGATGTTGGTCTTCAAGGGGTGATTGCGCACAACCCCTCCGTCGCGGGAATCCGCGATGCAACTATTACTAGTTTCTACTACTATTATAACCGCAGATAGCTGTGGGTTTGCTAGGATATGATAATATGTAGACACATCGCTTACGATCTTTATTCATTAATTAAATTAACAGTTAATCACTTCATTAATTTCACAACTTTACCAAAACGTTATTTTGTACGTTTTTCTACACCGACAAAAAATAGCTTTTTTAAAAAGTAGACATTTTTGCGCTAAAAAATTTTTATATTGAAAATTTGAAACAAAATTTAATGACTCGATACTGAACTTATTTTTTGACTGAAGAAAAATTATCTTAGAAATTAGAATAAGAAGTAATTTATCTGAGTTAAGAAGCTAATCTCTTTATTTAATGAGTGCTGACGACATTATCGGCGTAACATTAGTGCATTGTAAGCAACATCTGTAACAATTATGAAAAAAATGGCGGTTTATTTGAAAAACAGTTTGGACAAAAAACATCATAGATAGAGCGATTTATAATTAATATTGAGATTAATATTTATTCCTCACTTTGACAGATTGTCTGAAGTGTTTCGGATGTTTATTGAGTGGAAAACTATTAAAATCACCAGGGTTTTAATTTACGAATTTGAATACATTAATTTTCTACTATAACATGAGGTATTGAGGTGTAAACTTTTGAATTTCTAAATTTTTTCATTATATTCTGTCAAATGCAAGATAAATACTCGTAAAAGTTTTAATAAGTCACAAATTAAATTAAACTAAGTCATATTTCAAATATAATTAAACTGAATAATTTATTAAGCTAATTGGAAACAACTGGAATAAATCGTAATAATTAAATTTAACAGAGATATCAGTAAACAAAAATATAAATGTTTATCAGTTTAATATAAATGTAAATATATTCTGATTCTATGTATAAGAGATAAAAAATGTAATTTTGTTGTTCAAATGCACATCAATGTAAATACTGAACCGCGGGGATGCGAAAGAGACGTACGCCGTCATGGTGTGGTTCATTAGTGATTTGCCCGAGCTGTCTGGACAAGTACAACCCTCGTATATCGCAAAATACCGACTACCGAGTTCGCGAGGGAGTAGATATAGTATACTATGTTACTGTGGGGCTTGAGCTGATTCCTCTGTTTGGTCAAACAGACGGCCATGACAGAGTCAACCACTGAAGCGAGTACGTACACAAGGGTTGCCAAGTCATTTCGAAAGGTATGAGTCTGTTGACGTCAATTAATCATCTTTCAACTCAACATCAGCTATTACATCTTTCTTTCAGTCATTTCACTGATTTTCATTGTCTCTATTACAGTTTCAAATATAATGAAGTCTTCAAGATCACTTACGTTTACGGATAAAAATGTCCATTTACGTCGCATCTAAAAATTTCTCTTGGTATTTTTATTTCTTTTACTCAAGGGATATTTTTGATAATTAGCTAATTTTACTATTAGAAAATTTCAGTTGATAAATTGCTGGGGAAAATCGAATAGTAATTTTTTTGACAAATCCGACGTCTTAGGGAATCATGGGAATTAGTAAAAGTATATGAAATTTATTATAAAGAGAATATTTTATTTTACTTGTATTTGTTCAATACTGAACTATGTTTGAAGGCGAACTGAATTCCCCTTGACTCTTGAGAAATACCGCCCTCAGAGGGAGCTCAGCCGGAGATCCAATATCAACGATATTTACGAACAATTTCAAGATATTTGTCGAAGGTTTCTTCTCTCCCCTTCATAGTTTAAACGAATCTTTTTAATGATTTCTAGTTTGCTTAATCTACAATCATTATTTTTCTCTTTACTTAAACAATAATTTTAGTGACAAAGTCCTACCGACTTAACGGTTATATATTTATCCACTCAACTTTATCCCCTCAGACCATTAAACCCGCCAAAAGTACTTTGCTGAAGATTTTACACTTTGCTCAAATAATGGAAATGGTTTTTCTCAATTGAAGACTTCTACAGGTGGTAAAAGTGTAAAATGAAGATTGCGTTGAATGGTCAAAAGCAAGTGAGCAATTTTGTATAATTTTTTTTCTCTTTGGTACTTCCAAGATTCTTTTCCACTCTCTGAATCAATCCCAGTGGAAAACCCTCGGAAGTCAAATCCAATCTCGAACTGACGGATAATTCAGTAAACCATTTAGCTAGTGCGTGTCCATTTCCACTCACCTCGTTTTCTAAATTCCTAATAGTATATATAGCAATGATAGTAATATGGCTGAATGAGATCCGCCCTTCGGTGGTCCACCACACGAAAGAGAGTCCAGGAACCCCTTCGCTAATTTTGTGGCCAATTATGTCTCTACGTCTGCGAGCTTTGCGTTCATTTCTCACCCTATCTTTTCACTCGTTTTATTCTCTGTTAGGCTCTTATCTTTCAGAATCGCTTTTCGGATTCAGTGCGTCTTGTTAAGAAGGGACCTTGGACATGACCACTTTTGAAAGGAGCTTTTTTTTCTCTGTCCTGTTCATTTTCATTCTTTGACTAAACGAAGAGAGAAAAATTTTCTTAAGCTCACTAGGGTCTTATTATTTTCTCTATTATGATTATGATTATTATAAAAATGGGGATAATATCTAATGATTTTATAGGCGCCGTTTTTGCTGTATTGATTTTCTTCTTTCTCAGTAAGTAACAAATATGAATTTTCTTTTTTATTTAAGGAGGTTCGACCGAAACTAGTGAGTCGAAGTAGTGTTTGAATTTTTTCGTTTGCTAAATTCTCCTAATAGTTATAAAAATTCATTATTTTAATTTATAATAACATAACGAATTCATAAATTAATATTTATTACTTATTTAATTAAAGAAAGTAATGAAATTACTTGGTTATTTTCGACTCATATGATTTAATAAAAAGATTTGGCAACAGCGCGTTCTAACTTCTTACACATCGATATTCAAATTAAAGCGGGAAAAATTTATTTCTAATCTCGTCTCTCTTATTAATGAATTTCTATCTTTGTTTTTTCTCTCAGCTGCTTCCGCGACGATGCCAAACCCTCAATAATATGTACCTCTGTCGATGAACGAGATTAAATAATAAAGTTTAACTTCAATTATTTAAATAATTACAACGGTAGCACTATATTGTTAAAATCTTATCATATTCTAAAAATATTCAAGTTTATGGCATGTAGTTTTTTATTTCTTAAACTACGGAGGTTAATAATGAAAAAAATCAAATAAGTCATGACGGAAGCTTGTCCGCCATAAGAGTCTGTGTATAAGAACTTTAAAATCGTCATTTTTAAATCTTTTTTTCTAAAAAACTTGACGGTGGATCATATTCAAATTTTGAGAATACATAGATAAAGTATACTAAGTTCCAAATCTTAAAGTTGGAAAATCCTTTTTACATTAGATTCGGTCGAACCTCCTTAAGGTATAGTTTTTTAGTCGTGTTATTTTAGTTGGTCGTTGAAAGAATATACTTTATATCAATGATCTGTTTTTTGTGTAAAAGAACAAGCAATAAGTCTTGATAGTTGTTAGTAATTTAAACATCCCCTTAAACTAAGACTCTTGTTTCTTTATTTTACTTTTTAAAGAGATTGTTCAATCTTTAATTTCCCGCTTTTACGTCAGCCTGAGATTTTTATTTTGGGTGTTCGATTGAAGAATATATCTTTTTACTCGGGGATGGCTAGGGTAGATTTGTGTCCCGGGTTACTGAAGTGAAAGACAGAATGACCTGAAAGGGATATATTTCTTCGTTTGAACTTTTTTTCTTCGGTTACTTACCAAATACGTTTAAATAATTTTCAGTCTTAATTTCTAATAGAAATAATAAAAAATTAACTGTTTATTATTTATATTATTTTCGTAACTACTTGAAATAGAACGACAAAAGACAGAAATAAAAATGCGAAGCAATTAACTACTTTAAATTCAATTCTAGTAATTTTTCAACTGGAATAAAACACAGAAAATATGATAACAACGGCATATAAATTGTGAATTCTTGGAGCGAAAGAAATGTTAGCTGGGGTGTGGCAAGTCTGGAATGTGGCTCGTGTTCGGCCAAAAAAAGGGCAACAATGCGACAAAATAATTCGTCTGCCCCGGAATTCGGTAATTTCTCTTACTCGACGGCGTACCAGTGAAAAAGAGAAGAATTAAAAAAAAATAAAAGGTCAAAATTAAACGGGAGACAAATTGACAATGCAATGAGTTAGGACTTTTTGGCTAATTCACGTGGATCGTTAAATAAAACGAAGGTCTTTTAGACGTATTCAATGCAATCATTTTAAATATTTTAATTTTCCAGCCAGTGTGTGAATGCTCAAGTGGAAAGAGATGATAAAGTCGCGGCTAATTAAGGTGCCGTTTTACGATAACTGGTTGATAACCCGTAGCTGGGTATAGAGGGTTCTCTAGCATTGTTGGTTGACACGAGGACGATTTGCATGAGAAAGGTCCACGGTTTATAACCTCGTTTCCCTTTTTAACGTACATTTTACGGTTGTACGAATTTACTCGAGCTTTCATATATTTTATTCTTCTAACAAACGAAATACGTATTATTTATTGCACTTCATAAATCATAATTTTAGTCCATCTATTTTGAAACAATTGTAATTTAAAGCAGAAAAGAATTACGCTCATAAAGAGAATCAAATTGGAAAAATGGCTAATGAATTGTTTTTATTTCAATCATAAATCTTGATCAAATAAAACTCGCATTGAAATGATGAATGACAGTAGACTTCTTTGAAAAATTGTTCAACTCGAACTTTACACAATTGTTTGATCCTGAATTCACTGAATAAATGTTGATGACCAAAGGTCAGAAGAAAGGAAAGTTACGACTTATCCATTTAGATGGAGGGAATAAAATCCTGCGAGATGAGGTAACATTACTTATAAAGACGGAAGAAAAAGAAAACAAAGAACTACTCAAACTAGTAGCAATTTGTATCTTTCTCAGTGTAGCCCTAGTTCAGCTTAATGCAATCATACAGTGGTTCAAATACCTCTAAAATAAAGTACAATCGTATTTTCAATGAACAATTTACATCACCGCTTATGATTTTTTATGCGCATTAAATTATTTTTAACTTTATTTACTTGTGCGTGCAATAAACTTAAGTCGTGAGACTGATTTCATTTTACAGCTTACCAGTCGCTCACGAACTTGGATAAGGCCAAAATTCGCTTCAATGCTTTTATCTAACAACCCACCATTTGTCTTTTTTGTATTTGCACCCACTTTTACTTTTACTATCTCATTCATTTTGTTTACTATCCCTCGAGGTCGTCAGGGTAAATTTGCATTGAATCCTGCTTTTTACATTGCGTGCACAGACTGATAAGTTCTCTTAACAGGACTCTTATTCGATATACTTTTTTTTTTATTACTTTTTCACTATTCGCTTCGTTAAGTCTCTAACCTATAAATGTTCTATTGAGATAAAGATACAGGCGACTTAAATATTATTATTATTTTCAATGTATGATAATCTTTATAAACTACAAAGAAGAAAAAAATAGGCTTACGTGATCGAGTGAATGGATATAAATCTGTAGCGTTATCAAAGATTAACCTATTTCTCAAAGATACTTTTTACATGGATTCAGTGGTTTATTATTGAAACAATGTCCTTGAGTTTGAAAATGTTTGCATGCTGAAAAAACCCATGTAAAAAATAGCGGATATTTACTTAAGATTTATTTCAGTGAATGAAATAAGTTTAGATATAGATGAGCTCAACACCCCTTGAGCACTATTTTTCTTTTCCACCTCAAGTATACATTCACTGAATTGCTTTTATTTTTGTTTTTTTGACCTTTACTTTTTGATCTTTATTCACTTTCCTTTTGTTGCCTAGTATTCTTTACTCAATGCTTTCATTTTCTTTTTTGCTTTTAAATACTTATCACTTTTACCCTTCGTCGTTATTCTTTTTAAATCCCCCGAGTCGTTCTTTATTTCCATTACGACGCTATAACTTAACATTTAGTTGTTCTTAATAGATAAATTCTAAAATATATACCAGTTTTGTACTGCGTCGATAATATATTTTTTACACCTGCTCAGAGTTTCATTTTCCAACGCTGGTTTACGTTCCAAAAGTAGTTGATTATTAGAGGTTTATTGCTTTACTTTATATACTACGAGATGAAATTGGAAAAAAGTTGTGACAAAGAACTCTAACTTATCGACCGATGATTTAGACTGTATTCCAATTCGTTTACTACTGCGTGGCGCTAATGTGGCCCTTTACTTACTTACGTCTTTTTTCAGACTGAGTCAAATATATATGAAGTTACATTAGTTACATTTATTTATAAATAAATATTTCTTAGGCGCCCGTAACAGGTTTTTTTGAAATATCGACTATAGAAATGGCATAGTATGAAGAATATAAAAATAATAATTTTACTAACTAATAGTCCTCGATGATGATAATAAGTATCGACCATTTGTCCCTTTTCATTTTTCATTCACCCTATGTGACATTACTCCTACAGCGTTAAGGCTATCTCATATCATGTAACCCTCTGATACGAATCCAAATGGACAAGAGAGTTTAATGAAATCAGGATCGAGTTACGAGAATACCATTATAGAGACGGGAATGGAAACCATATCTAAAAGCTCTATATAGAAACCTTGTTATCAGAAAATTTGTGTAGTAATCAAACTTTAGTGTATTTCAATATAACAATTAAAATTTTTCTTACGTCGCTATAATAAATAGTATTCGTCATAAATTACAAGTGCACGGGAAAAATACCAAATGATTTTTTTTTTATTTTATTTATTTCAAGTCGCATCAATCACGGTCTTTAGCGACTATTATACATATTTTGACATGGTCGTAACATGATCGAAAATTTAACTGAAATAACTGATTTTGTAACTTTAAATGTCGTGTGAGAATTTGAAATGCTTGATGATGTCCTTGATGAGTGTCAGTTATTTCTTGTTATTGAGTAGACATCATAGATCTGGCGGAAGTTGTAAGCTCATTCTTTTAGTCTCAAGGTAGGTGCAGTCTCATTACATGCTGGGCAACGGTTGGGTTCAGTTTTGTTCATGATGTAACTATGCGAAAAGGACGTGTGTCCAATTCTCTCGTATAAATACATTGATTTCGCCTAGAGTTGAGCTGCGGTTCAGATTCCCATATAGAAGTGCGGTTGTTACTTAGTTTGGAGACAGTGGAGGACCATTACCAAATGATAATTTATTTCAAATGATCCATTTTAAATAAATTAATCTTTGTTATTCAAATGCATTAATTTTGTACCATGACATCATTTATGTAAACCTCACTAATAATTCTATATTGTGCTGATGATCATAAATTTATGTCATAAGAAAAAAAATTATTAATACTTGTTCAGTTATAAAATATGTTGACTGGACAAGTATTGCAAATATTTACTTTCTTATCTGTCCGTCTATCACCCCAAAAGATTCTTGAGACAAGATTCTGCTTCTCGCCTTTTATTGAATTCTTTCCTCTTACTGGGTCCTCCATGCGCATGCTGTCTGATCAATCTTCAGAGTATATGCAAATTTACACGGGAATACAGGGTGATTCAGAATTACCTTCACAGCGGAAAAATTTGAACAGAGGAGACGATTCTGAGCATAAAGTTCCTTAGCCATTTTTCAAAATTCTCAATAGTTTTTGAGTTATTTAAAATCTAAATTGACCAATCAAAGACATGCTTTGAGATTTAAAAAAAAATAAAAAGAATAATAAATAAGTTTGGCAACGCCGCAACAGTAAACTTCAAGTTATACACTATTTATTTAATTTAAAAAGTTCGATTTGTCACAGAAGAGAAACAAAACACACAATTACAACATAGAATATATTCGTATATTTTGTTTAATCTTTTCTCTTTTTATAGAAAGAATTATTAATGGAAAATAATGCTTTTATGAAAAATAAAGCTTTTGGAAATTCGACAAAACAAAAATTACAGATTTTTAATTATATGATGAGCGACCCAGATTAAAAAAAGAAATTTGAAAACTAATTGAATTATGTTTTACCAGAATAAAAGCAATTTCAAATAGACAAATATATACATACACATTATTTTAAAATCTTTCATTCCGCTTGCTCTGTCTCGCTCAAGACTTTGCTAAGCTCTCATTGTACGTCATACAAAACATATTTGTAAAAATCTCGCGGATTGTCTTGTTAAACATCATCCAAGTGATCTTTCTCGGCGATTAGCTATCTGACTATCTCGCTAATGGTCTTGCTGGTGATCTTTCTTAGAATTTTGCTGGTGATCTTGCTGACCATCTGGCTGATGGTCTTGCTGGTGGTCTTGCTGGTGGTCTTGCTGACCATCTGGCTGATCACCAGCAAGACCATCAGCAAGACCATCAGCAAGACCACCAGCAAGACCTTCAGCAAGACCACCAGCAAGACCACCAGCAAGGCCACCAGCAAGACCACACCACCAGCGAGACCATCAGCAAGACCACCAGCAAGACCATCAGCAAGACCACTACCAAGACCCTCAGCAAGACCATCAGCAAGACCCCCAGCAAGACCACCAGCAAGACCTTCAGCAAGACCACCAGCAAGACCATCAGCAAGACCCCCAGCAAGACCACCAGCAAGACCACCAGCAAGACCATCAGCCAGATGGTCAGCAAGATCACCAGCAAAATTCTAAGAAAGATCACCAGCAAGACCATTAGCGAGATAGTCAGATAGCTAATCGCCGAGAAAGATCACTTGGATGATGTTTAACAAGACAATCCGCGAGATTTTTACAAATATGTTTTGTATGACGTACAATGAGCGCTTAGCAAAGTCTTGAGCGAGACAGAGCAAGCGGAATAAAAGATTTTAAAATAATGTGTATCTATATATTTGTCTATTTGAAATTGCTTTTATTCTGGTAAAACATAATTCAATTACTTTTCAAATTTTTTTTTTTAATCTGGGTCGCTCATCATATAATTAAAAATCTGTAATTTTTGTTTTGTCGAATTTCCAAAAGCTTTATTTTTCATAAAAGCATTATTTTCCATTAATAATTCTTTCTATAAAAAGAGAAAAGATTAAACAAAATATACGAATATATTCTATGTTGTGATTGTGTGTTTTGTTTCTCTTCTGTGACAAATCGAACTTTTTGAATTAAATAAATAGTGTATAACTTGAAGTTTACTGTTGCGGCGTTGCCAAACTTATTTATTATTCTTTTTATTTTTTTTTAAATCTCAAAGCATGTCTTTGATTGGTCAATTTAGATTTTAAATAACTCAAAAACTATTGAGAATTTTGAAAAATGGCTAAGGAACTTTATGCTCAGAATCGTCTCCTCTATTCAAATTTTCCCGCTGTGAAGGTAATTCTGAATCACCCTGTATATAATCTCGAAAAAAATTTTCTATCCAGCCACAAATACTCAATAGTTTTATCAATGACATGTTATTTTAAGATAACTCTTATCGCTGATAAACACTCGCGATTTCGTTCACCATTTCCGGAGTAATCACTTTCCCATAATTCATTTTAATTCATGCGGTAACAACCCATCGATTATTCATCCAATAGCATTTATTTTAATCCACAAAAATTTTACTATTTCATTGTAATAAACTACGAACTACAACATAAATATTATAAATGACACTTTAGACAATCATAACCATGACAATATGATTGATGACTACAAGTCTTATCTTAATATGTTGGTATAAAAATAATGACAACAGTTAACATTATCCGTAATTCTTAACAACAGTGAAATGAAATAAAGCAATTTGGTGTTAATCCGTGAAAGCTTCGCGGAACTCTAGCTTGTCGCTGAGTCATGCTGCCTGTAACTCTCCAAGAGGGTTTGTAAATAGTAAATGTTCATGTATCACATAGAATCAAGTATGTATAGTACTAGCGGCATAAATCTGTAACATCCTGAGAGCCCTCTTTTCTTTGACGGGATTACTTGCGTGGTGGGTTGCTTCAAGGGCTCTTCTTCAAATAAAAAAAAGCTACCCCATTGGTTTTGTATGCTACTGAACCTTTTTCTTAAATTAATTTATATTTTTTCGATTAATTTCCTTACAAGTAAATCTATAATATTGTAACGAAAGTGAAACTTGTTTTGAATATTTGAATATCTACACTGTAAAAAATCACCGGGGTAAGTCCAAGCGGTGTAGGTGTTAAAATTATCGGTGTTAAATTTACCCCCGAAAGCGGTGTGAAAATAACGCCGCCACCGGTGAAGATATTCTTTATCGGTGTTAAAATATTTTATTTTGTGAATATTTTTACTTACTCGGTCACTATACTTGTTAATGAATGATATTTTTTATTAATTTTCATAAAGAATTGACATTTTTGGTGTTTTATAATCTTTAACGTTAATACTCCAAGCGGACGCAATTTACCCCGCTTTTACATCGGTTTTACGCCGCTTTACACTGGTTACCCCGCTTTAACACCGGTATTTTTAACACCGGTGTATTACTCCTCCTACACCGGTGTAATTTCATTTTTACACCGGGCAGAGTAAAAAGGAGTCCATTTTTAACACCGCTTTTTTTACAGTGTAGAAAACAAATGCCCTCTTCTTATTGAATAGAAACGCGACTAATAGAGACAGTCAGTCAGATATTGATATTAAAACTGCGGTGATCATAGTAAACTGCTATGGTGTCATAGTAAAGCCGGACAATGGTGGCCATCTGATGGAAATTGAAATTAACACATGCGAAAATTACTATGGCCATAGTAAAAGGGAAAGTCACAATGACTATATCACAAATTACTGCGACCATTGTAAATTTTACTATGATCACAGTAATTTCTGTATCTGTTTAATTCAATTTCTGCAGATGGTAAGCGTGATCTGGTTTTACTATGACACTACAGCATTTAAAAAAAAACAATAATTTCTTTGAGTATTGTTTGCAAATCCTGTAAAATGATTTTACTCTATTTACAGTAATTTATTGGTGATATTCGATGAAAGTCTCATTTTATTACCCTTAAGTCAATTTTTTATTTTGGATCGAGATCAAGATTTTTTATTTGGACAGAAGACACGTGAGTATAGGACTTTAGGGTTCTGTAATAGGTGGCCCTAGGGAATATCCGTGTGGCTTCTGATACACTGTTCGAAACAGCGTGTGTTGCTGCATCCCATACATTTTCACTTTCAGGGTCCACGTGACACGTTACCATAAATAGTAACAGGGAAACCGGAATTTCCATTATATCGCGTTCCTGTACGTCCGCGCCGTAAACAATATCATTGAACTCCGGCAACGACCGTCCCATTAGATGTCTGTTTGATATTTATTACTTGTGGAGGGTATTGTTGACCAAACTCATGGTCCCGTGACAAAAATTATGGATTTTCATTTAGGTGTTATTGATAAAAAATATTTTTATTTTTTCACTATTAACCAAAAACTATAAATTTTGCATAAATATCTGATATAGAAAGTGTTTTTTTTCCATGATATTAACTACCACTAAACATGTTAAAAGCACGTGCTACATACTTGGTTCGTACATATGCGTCATGTGGGATTACGCAAATTGCTTTAATTACAATCAATTAACTGTTCGAGCTACATGCACAGACTCACAGACTAATGACAATTAATTTCTACACACAATCTATAAACTCGCGTAAAATTAATACAAGTAAAAAGTATTACGCGAAATAGGGTAGAAGTACCGTTTTTGGACACTTTAGGGCAAGTTTTGAACTTCTATCGCACTATTAAAATGGTAATTTTATTTTACACTTTTTCATTAAGAGGGGTTTGCTTTTCTCTCTCTATTACACTCAAGTCCTCAAACGGTACTATCTTTGTTACACTTATGCAGTAAATGAAAACTTTGGCCGAGTTTTTCTCTTCAGGCGGTTTGACCGAAACTACACAGAAAAAACAGATATCTTGAGTCAAGAAAATATTTTTGAAGACAAACGTTTTCGGGAACCAAGTCAAGATTTTCTTGAGCCAAGAGAATTCGTCTTGATCGGAGAAGATTTCTACTTTATCTGAGAAAATTTAGGTCTCCAAAAAAATTTTCTTGAATCAAGAATATTTACCTTCAGTCAAGAATTTTTTTTTTTGTGTGTAGTGAGTCAAAGTAGTGTTTGAATTTTTTCGTTTGCTAAATTCTCCTCATGATTATAAGTATTCATTATTTTAATTTATAATAACATAACGAATTCATAAATTAATATTTATTACTTATTTAATTAAAGAAAGTAATGAAATTACTTGGTTATTTTCGACTCATATGATTTAATAAAAAGACTTGGCAACAGCGCGTTCTAACTTCTTACATATCAATATTCAAATTAAAGCGGGAACAATTTATTTCTAATCTCGTCTCTCTTATTAATGTATTTCTATCTTTGTTTTGTAATGCAGCAATGTGCGGTCTATAACTTATTTTATATTTAGAGATTTGGCTTCCGAAAACAACTCAGCCGAAAATATTTGATAACCCTTGTTAATTAAAATAAAGTATTAAATGTCCAAAAATGGAGCAGTGGCCACAAATGGTACCTCTACTCTATTCTGCAACAAACGGAAAAAAAAAATACAGTTTTTTTTCTACAATTCCAATGGAGGGATATCCGTATTAAAAAACAAACTTTGTTCTTCATTATACTTTTTAAAACCTTTTATTTTGACTGGGGAACAAAGAATTATCATGAGCGCAGGTGCTGAAGCCTTGGAAAAGTGGTTAACTTGGTTGTGAACCGAATATTTCATAAGCTATGAACGACATAAACTTTCTCTATCCCTTGTACTTCCTTGCTCTTAGCCGGATGATTCATTCACCAGGGATGGGACTATAAAGTTGGATCCGATGATTATCACACACTAGTATCTTATAGCTTACGACTCTAAAGTTTTTTTTTCTTCACCAACTTAAGACGCTAAGTTTTATTTTTCCGACTTTAGAACAAACTTCTCTTCATCACTTTTACATTAACAGTTTTATTTACTTGCGCATATATTACGTCATGTATTTTTTGAACTATGGTAATCAAAAAACTTTATTCAAAATATATTATTATGATTGGGTGTAAAGTAACCATCATTTTTTTCGTCCGCCAGATCATGAAAATCTTCTGGCAATTGATATAAAAAATTTTTTTTCACTATTTTTTTTTTTTAATAATTTTTTGGATAACATTGAGACAGAAAACGGTCATTAGATTTCAAAAATTACAGGTGGTCAAATTTCTTATGGTTAAAAGACGTTAACGGGAATAAATATTATTATTTTAAAAGCAACTGATGTCGTAAGAGATAAATCTATACTGTCTTGATCAATATTACATTTACTGAGGTACAGTTTCACTGGAAAATTCGCATAAGTAACATCTCTATAATGGCACCATGTGGAATTTTCCGTGGAAACTAAAATTACTTGTGTAATAAATTGTAATTTGTATTTTAAATGTAAATGTACGCTGTAATAAATTTTCGGAGTAAACGCAGATTAAATTCAGAGTGGATGTAGCTTAAAATAAAATCCACATCATTCCGAAATCACTTTACTGAAAAAAAAAAAAAAAACTATTTATACCGTACGCGGAGTGATTCTTTTTTCTTTAATTCTGAAATCCGAATGATGGAGTGGAAAAACAAAATCCATATTCAGTCCGAATTCACTCGCGATTTTTTATAGTGTATAATATTTTAGTAAAACTCGTAATCTGAACATGAGGTGATTGATCCAATTTGAACCAAGAAGTTGTCATATATATTTTTTTGAGACACTTGAAATCTACGACATTTAGCGCTCATAGCCGGAAGCTAAAAATATTAGATAAGATACAGCTGGTAAAAAAGATACCTAATCGTCCTGATAGTGACGTCATCATCGGATCAAAAAATATTTTTTGGTTACATGTGCGATAGCAAACGACCAAAAAATATCGAAGTAACTCAACGAGCTATCTTGTGACAAAATTTATCATCATTTTAATTCGTCCTCTTACTGACTTCTTTCGAATTTTCATCAAATACTCAAAACAATCTTACCAAATAAATAAACGCGGATTTATAACCTGCCATTAATAGGCACTAAATGTAGTAAATTTCAAATATCTGTCACAAAAACTAATGTATTTATCTAGTACAATCGAGTCTAAGGCGATAGATGAACTACTATTTCACCATTGGTTTTTTTTATTCCGACATTTAATTCTATATAAG
The DNA here is from genome assembly GCF_029852145.1 of Microplitis mediator. NCBI lineage: Eukaryota > Metazoa > Arthropoda > Insecta > Hymenoptera > Braconidae > Microplitis > Microplitis mediator. The sequence goes on from NC_079969.1 coordinate 22,625,869, forward strand.
ACACAGCAATCGTAGCATAGCATAATAATTTAATGTATACATTTTTATTTGTCATTATTACTTTTTTTTTATTAGTGGTTGATAAAGTAGAAATTTTTTCGAAAGACACGTTCGCAGTTTTTAGCACAAAGATTTTATTAGTATATATTCGCATATAATTAATTACGATATGAATAGATGACTCCGCCTGTTCAATTTTACTTCAACATGAGCATTTAAGATTTGTCCTTTCAAATCTTTTATGTATACACGAATACCGAAACATATACAAAATTCGGCCAAAAAAATATGTATTAATAGAAAATGATGGTCTACTTGATATAAAATGCTCCACATATTATTAATTATACTTCGTCAAATGTAAATATATATATAAGATATGAATACAATACATACTTGCCAGTGCGTCAGACTGATTGATTACTATTGGCCTCTAGCAATAAATTATCATTACAACTTATAAATTATCAATTAGTTAAAAATTTTGAACACAAAGAAAAAAGATTTCGTGGTCTAATGAGGTAATAAAATATATTTAATTCCTGATAAATTACAATCAATGAAACGAATTATACCTGATAACTAATTTGATAATTAAATAGATCAAATTTTATATTCTGCAATTAATTTTTTTTTTGTTTTCAAAAATAAGTTTTTTTTGTTTTCATAGAAAAATGAACTTTTGAAAATTTTCAGTTATAAAGTAGCGAATAAAAATTGAATTTGAATTTTTTATTATTAACTATTCAAAATTAAAAGGATATTCCAGGGCATGAATTATCAACATCGACAATATCGTGTCTGTTTATGTATTGTGAAATTTCATCTTTAAGAAGAGTTAATTCTTCACTTGGTAAAGATTTCTCTCGAGACCAAATCATTCCAAATGCTTTTCTATATCTATATCTAATATAATTATTGTCCGTACAAACTATCATTGCGCAATAGTGCGTGTTATTCATTGCCAACATTTTATGATGAAATGGACCTGTTACAAAAAAATTTTATTAAATTTGTACACTTCTTAACTTTCCGGGTCAAAAAATTTCATCTGTTTCACTCTTTAAGTATGAATTAGTGTAAATAAGTGAACATTAATTAATTCCAAGTGCAAATCAAACCACTAATTTCAAAAAGTGGTTAGATTGGCGCTCAGAATAAGTGAATATTCATGTACCTGAAGGTCGGAACGTTTTTCGCGAACCGAAAATGAAAAAATCGAAATGAAAAGTAAAAAAACTACTGGGTCTAGATTTCTGAAATGTTTCGCACCTCAGCCGAAAATTGCAGCCTACCCCATTTACTTAAGTAAAATTACATGAATTTTTTCCATTTTCGTTGCACGAAAAACGTTCCGATCTTTAGATACATGAAATTCACTTATTTCACTTATTCATGTTTAGAGAGCAAGTCATGTCCATTAGATTTTACTTATATTTGTATTCAAATAACATGTGTAAATAAATCGAGTTTTGCAGACTAGTTTTCAATCATTTTTAGTCTGATTTTGGTCGCTTATAGATCAAAATCCGACTTTTTTATCATAATCTATCGTCTTCTTTTGCTTTTACCCAAACCAAAATCAGACTTTTACTGCTTATTACTGCCTAAAAACAGCTTAAAATTTTTATAAAATTCAAAAGACAGGTCAACTAAGTCAAATACAATCCAGTTAGACTAAAGTCAGATCAAATTTTTTGACCCGTGTTTAATAAAAAAAAAAAGAAAATTGAAAATTACCTAGTACATTAGGAGAACCATTTAGCTGCCATGTTGCAAGAGTTTCATTTTCTCGTCGTTCACCAACGACTTTCCATGAAACACGTTGATGATTTACAGGACTATTTGACGAAAAATTCATGGAAAATGAATTCGTTCCATTCGTTTCAACACTAAAATGTAAACATTTTCCAACTTTTTCTCTTACGGGAGTGCCTGCTACCATAAACCATTCGCCAACTAACTGTCAGCAATAAGAACCATAATTCAATTTTTTGAACAAATTTTAACTCATAATATAATTTATTGGCATTTACCTCATTAAAGTCTACATTTTTAACATTACTGTCACCAGGAATTGGACACGTACATGAACAAAAATATAAGGATAGTAGAATTATCCATATTGATGTAGAAGAAAATATTTTTTCGCGCATTATACGTAAAAAAAGTATTCAAATATAGTTATGTTTTAAAGGAAACTGTTTATGATTAAAAAAAAAAAAAGAGTGTTTTATATTTACTGTTTACACTAAAACCATGCCGGGATGACTAACACTTAACGACTTCTACTGTCTAATCGCGAAGCAGATACCACACGTTTTTATGTCAGTGAATAGAGAAATTCACAGCTTTAAAAACTATCGTCACTTCGAGAACGATTATCAGAGTTTATTTTATATTGAATTAAATGTATATTTGAATACCAACTGAATTATTAAGTCAGTAGAATACTAAGCTTAATTTGAATTTTTTTTTAATTATATCCAGACGAATATACTATTTTTGGATACATTTTATTTTATAGCTTCACTTTTTTTATTTCATGTTCATGCATAAATAATATACATATTTAATGGTATGATAGGAGTTTTTATGACAGAATTTTTGCTGGCTGTAATTTTCCACTAAGAAAAAAAAACCCGAGAATTTTAGATAAAATATTTTGTTTGAATGCTAGAAAATACACAAATACTTAAAAATAATGGAGTTATAAAAACCCTTATTATAATTATTTAGAATTAATAGCCGAAATTTTGTGTACATGTTAATGCGCGTCGAAATTTACGTAATGTAATTTTGAAATTAAAATTAGAAAAAAAAAAATAGTTAATTGCAGCGAGACAAAGAATAAATACACCAATTTCGTAATGATCATGATATAATTTCTTTGGTAATTTTTATCTGGTTTAATCATACACCAAACGAATATACTATTTTTGGATACATTTTATTTTATAGCTTCACTTTTTTTATTTCATGTTCATGCATATATAATATACATATTTAATGGTATGATAGAAGTTTTCACGACAGTATTTTTAATGGCTGTAATTTTCCACTAAGTAAAAAAAACCCGAGAATTTTTGATACAATATTTTGTTTGAATTCTAGGGAATACACAAATACTTAAAAATAATGGAGTTCAATGAACCCTTATTATAATTACTTATAATTAATAACCGAAATTTTGTGTAAATGTTAATGCGCGTCTACATTTACGTAATGTAATTTTGAAATTAAAATTAGAAAAAAAGAATAGTTAATTGCAGCGAAACAAATAATAACTACACCAATTTCGTAATTATCATGATATAATTTCTTTGGTAATTTTTATCTGGGATTTTTTTTTTTTTTACGCATTACATTGTTTGGGAATTTTTTAATGATTCAACAATAAAAATAATGTTATCTAGGCCTTATATTTATTGATAATATACTTGAATTTCTTATAAATTTTGGTTTATTATTTTACAAAATATTTTTTTTTTTATTATTTGGAGTAGTCTTATCAAATGGAATAAAGATAACATTTTTTTTTTGTATTATAAATTTTTTTTTTCTGTGTCTTAATATATTCTGATGTCAAAATTGATATTTATTGAAAAAAAAAGGTTATTGACTGCGATCTAACTTTTTAAAATCGATGTTTTAACAGATGTTTATGTATTGTTATCAGAGCAACCGTGAATACTGTTTGTGTGATTGTGAGCATAGATGTGTCTGAGTATGATTAATGTGTGTACACACAAAATTTAATCTCACTACTTTGGCTAGTTTTTACGACGATTAAAATTTATTATTATTGATAAGGCTTCGGGCCTATTAATTTTTAAGATACATCAAATTAATAGATTACGAGGTGTTAAAAAAATAAAAATAGAAATGAAGATTGTTTTCTTATTTTATAAGAATTTATTTTAAAGAACATATTTCGGGCAAAATAGTTTATATGAAACTTATATCCTTGCTATTGCTCGTGTGTGTGCATGTGTGCGCTCGTGTGTGTACATGTGTGTGACCTCACGTGTGTGTGTGAGTGATCTCATGTGTGTGACCTCACGCGAGAGAGCTCACGTGTGTGTCCTCGTATGTAAATGCGCGAGCTCACGCGTGTGTGAGCTCGCGTGTGTACGCTCTTGTGTGCATGTGTGTCAAGATATTTGCACGTTTATACATTTACACGTTTGGCGGTGTAAAAAATAAAAATTCACATCACCTAAATTTTACACGGGATTCGGTGTAATTTTCGCACCAAAATTTTTACACCGAGGCATTTTAAACTACACGGGTCCATCAAATTTTTTACAGTGTATGCTATTTTGCCGGCATATATGCCCGGATATATATTTCCCGTATGCACTGAGAGAACAATTTATAATTTGAGCCAAATAAATAGTAGCTAACAAATGGCGCTACAGTGCCACCATTTAAATACAAATTTGTTAACTATGAACAAATCATTATTTCATTCAAATGAACCATATATTTGTCTCAAATAAGTATTGATTGCATTCAAATATGGGATTTATTTGCCTGAATCATATCTTATTCGGCTCAAATAAATTGTTCTCTAAGTGTGGGCTAGGCAGGTTTTGCTAAATTTTTAAAGCAAAATAATTCGATTTGAGAATTTTGCTGGTTTGAGAAAAAAAAAAAAAATTTTAACCCAATTTTGAAGAGTTTTGGACTCTTATATTATATAGCAGAACTATGCCCAAGAACGAGGTCCGAAGGTAGAAATTTTTTTGTACCCAAATTCTTTTAGAGCGCAAAAAATGATCAACTCAAGGTTCAAATTTTCTGAAATTCGAAAATACTCTTTATTTGTTGATGTGCACCGGTTTGATTAGTCTCACAATTCAAATTAAATTTAGTCTCAAAATTAATTCATTGATTGCTGTTAAATTAGCTCAACTATTTCAATTTATTCAAGAAATATGACACCAACTTCAAAAAACATTTTTTCTATCCACAACACTTAAAAATATACAGACACAATAATTTATTTTCTAATTACCATAAACGTTAGCAAGATGAAGATGCTCCCGTACAAATTCCGAACGAATTTCATTAAAATCAATTAAAGTTTTATCGAAGAAGGTTATAATCATTGCATAGTATATATTATTTTACAAATTTAAAATGTAAAAGTTTGATTCTCGACCAGTTATTACAAAAAACACATTCACTATTACAAAAAGTTAGATGATATTCATAATTAAACACTTAAACGAGTCAATCCTATGAAAATTAGGATTAACAACTTTGATCTATGTCATTTATTTTATCATTTTTACCAACGTATTGGTTAAGTTTGAATTTAAGATGATTCAATATCGGCAAAGGCAATGTTTTGTAACGAGACAGAATCATTGAGAATGTAGGTTCCTCATGATTTTTATTATTATATCTATTAAAACACCCAACAATTGCGGCATATGAGTCATAATCTGCTGCAATTAATCTGTGTTTTATTGGTCCTAAAAATAATTTACTTTTTATAGAAACGATCGAATATAATGCGTATTTTTTTTAGTACCAGCATCGAAACTTCAAGTTTTCGTGTCCGTACATTCAGTCAAAATTAGATAATTTCAGCTTACGCGAATATGGGAAAATATTAGCGAATGCGTAAATTGCGAATACTTCAATCAGCGGACAGAAACAAATTTGTTTCGTCCCTCGGGAAGAAACAAATAAATGTATCTGCCCGCTGAAGTCAGTTTCACTCTTGATTTTAGCTCTGATGCCTGTTATTAGTGATTTCGGATCACTATTTAGTTCATCAGAGTGACAGTTCTGACTGTGATTAAGTTTTGAAAAACTGAATGTAAATAATAAATCGTATTTATTGTTTCTGCTTAATCACCCACACGGAAAAAGTATATATCCGTATATATTCAGATTTGCCCGAATATATACGGATATATACTTTTTCCGTGTGGGCATAAAACGCGAATCACATTTACGCTTACGCTAATAGTTGATTACACCATTGATTTTAAATTAACTTGTTTCTGACTGGCTACTGATACTGAAACTTGAAACTCCAATTCAGGTAATCATGAAAAGTATCGTGTGTGACACAAAATAAAACACGATTTCAGACTGCGGGTGATGGCAACTTCACTCTGGTATGAAATCGTCTTGTTTCATCCCTGGTCACACAAAATACTATTACATAATAGATATTTAACAGTTAATTCTTACCTATATTTCCTGACAATCCTTTAAGAAACCCGGTGATATCATCATCAGTTTTGCTCTCTATTACAAATCTGATGGTGCTATTTGTTGCAACATCAACTGATGAAAATTTCATTGAAAATGAACTTTCGGAATCCGGTACTACAACTACTCGGCTGCACTTAGTTTGACCACCTCTTCTTAATGAAACACCAGCTACCATGTACCAATTTCCCTGAAACTATTCACAACAAAAACCAACATCTCGAATTATTATTTCAAAAATCGTTAAGAGTAAAGAAAATGAAGTCATTATTAAATACCTGTTCCAAATCCAATGACTGCGAATCTTGTTCGGGTGGGCATTTCATCTCGACTCCATAAATGGAGAGTAGACTTATCAGAGCTATAGCAATAGCACATTTTGCGACAAACATTTTTCCCAGTTATATTTTTTTTTCACCTTTTCGTTGTGGTGTTCAAATGACTACGACTGTTAAGCGCTGAAACTACTGTCTATTTATCCACAAATTTAATTGACATGCTGAGCATGATAATTGCCAATAAATCTATCGTTATCGGAAATGTTAACAATGACAATTGATTAAACTTAATTCTAAATGGGTTTTGACGTCACAATTTCATGCCTACGTGACAAATCGCACGTTTTTAATAATTAAAGTGATAAATATGTATATGTATATGCTAAATAAGTATATAACTATGGAATATTTTTAATTTATCTAATAATATTTATTTTAAAATGTTACGTAAGTGCAAAGAAACAATATTTCAGTGTTTTCATTCCAATATGACAGTTACAAGATAAACTTTTATTTAAAAATGTAAATTACATTAGAATTGGAAAATTTTGTTATGAATTTCAAAGGTTTTAGTATTTTTTTGAACTTAAAGATAAAAATAATAATAATATTTGATTACCTGCTAAAACAATGATAAATTTTCGAAAAAAGGAAGTTTTTATTTTCGAATCTTCGAAAATCGTTTTCAGCAGATGTCAAAATTAATACTTTTAGCTTTTTGAGCGTTTAATTCACACTTTTTGAGATGAATAACAAAAGTAGAGAATCAAAGCTAAATTTTGAATTTTTGAATCACGTTATTTTTGGCAGATAAACGGGTAGATTAATTTATTAGTCCAAGCTCAATGCTGCTGATCTCTTCAAAATGTAAAGTACAACTGATTGTAACACTTACAAAATATCTTAACGTTAAACTTAAGAAAATAAGATTGAAGGAAAAAGGGGCGTGCTAGAAGGAAAAGCGAAGCTAGGGGTTGTGATTGGAGTGCGAAGGGCATTAGAAGGGCCAGAGGAATGTGGAAGGGTGGTATCGTCGTGGGAGTACGGTGGAATAGAAGGGGAACGAAAAGAAAGTAAAAGAGGACGAGCAGAGAGAGTGAGATACAGGAAAAATGGTGACCGGACTCTTTTAGAGAGTAGACGAGTGCAATTAAGAACAGATGTCCGGACTGATTTATGATAGGGCTTAAATAATTCCAGGATAAGGAGCAAAGGAGTTGTAAACATGGGACTCGAGAAATTTTACAATTTAATAACTTCAATAAACTTAATCCCTAAACAATGGAGCCGATGCTTGGACGTTCACTTGAGTAAAAAATATTTAGATATAAAATAAAATTACAACTCAATCCTAAACAGATACTTAACACAATGTAGACTGAATGAAGCTAATATAACAATAAAAAATAAGTGATTCCCAAATTCCAGGGACAAATATTTTAACTAGGAATACTAAAGTATTATAAGAATACGTGCAACTTAAATTTAATTAAATATACGTAAAAATTATAAAAAAAAGTAAAGAATATGATTCCGCGACGGAACAAATATAGTCTAGTTAAACTATGATCAGACCAAATTTTTCGACCCGGGTGACCGATTGACAATCAGAAGCTTTTATCAATTTTCGGAGCTAATTAGCTTTTTGAATTTATCGATCTAGTTTTCAAAATTCTAAAGAATACTAAAAAATAAACGACTGATTTCAATTATGGATCAGATTTAATAACCGATAACTCTTTCTACTGCCGCGTAAACGATTTAAGTCAGTGAAGCCGCTTATGTCGTAGTATCATTTTGAATTTCCTCAAAAACTGATCATTAACAGAATAAAAATTTATAAAATAGGTAAATGTTGAGCAGTAGTTTATCATCATTTCACTTCTATTCAATTAGTGTATCTTCTTTAATTCTAACCCGTAGATAATACTATTCATGACTAAAGTAAGGGTGAAGCGTTATTGACTAATAACTTAGATAGCGTTGAATAATCACTTAATTAAATTAATATATCACCTGGCATTAAAGGATATGGATATTGAAACAGTCCTTTGTCAAATTATACATGTATATATTGGCAAATTCATTTTATGGGCAATATATCTTCTTGTTACGTGATATTCTCTAAGATCATTTTCTTCATATAAAGGCTATGATAGAGTGTTATTAAACCATTAATTTTCTTTCAATATTTTTTTTCATAACTAAATTTCAGTATCAAAATATCGTTCACAGTAATTTATGATTGATAATTAATTATAATTTCATACAGTGAAAGTTTTTAATGAGAAAGTATAAGAATACTGAATTATAACGTAATATAAACTATTTTGAAGAGAGTACTGATAGTGGTCGAGCTGGATGTAATTCTCTTCTGAAGTATTCTACTCAATTATAACCTTCGGGTTCTTAGTTGGACCCTAACTATCATTACCACCATCAACGTCTGAACTAAACTGAATTAATCAAAGGTCAGAGTAACAATTAATGTAGTAAAGTTCGTTATATATATTCCTTGATTCTGTAGACTTCCAGTTATCATAAGACGATTTCCTAGATTAATCGGAAAATTTAAAACCAGTTTACTTTTTGCGAAATTATAACTCTTTTGAAATTCCTATGAGACATAACGAAATATCAATTTGGGCTGAATGAGGCTTTTCGCAATACGACAAGCTTAGTTCGAATAGAAAAAACAGTGGTATAGCCTAATTTAGACGCATTTTTGGAATTTCTGACTGACACCTTATTTGCATTTGCTTGCAATGGTGGCCAAGAAAAATCTTAACAAAATTGAGCCCGTACAGTTGATCACTTTACTGGTTACCTTCCACATTATTGCGAACTTATAATTGTAAAAAAATATGTCCTCAAAAATGGGCTTTGAAACCTGATCAATGTGAATTTGAAAAAAACTATATGTTTGTTCACTATTCATAAACCATGTGAATAAATATACATTTGAAATATATATTCATAACAAAAATGTATTTCAGCTGTGAATAAAACATTTTGGAACAAGTTCGTTGCATGTGTTATCAATGTCGACAATAGGGCCGTAGGCATCGCTGCACGTTAATAAGGAAATCGGTTGACGTTTTCAACAGAAATACTCACTTATTTTTTTTAAATCGACTCTACTGTCTGTTATACTTATCGACCATTTTATGCCTTCTACAACAAACAATGATAATGTCTGGTTTAATAAATAATACCATCCATGTTCTTATAGTACAGTGTGTGGTCGCAATATTGTGTAATGTACTTTACAAAAAACTATCATATTCCTTCTACAATGTAGTACTGAAGCCCTATAGAATGATACTAACAGGGAAATGTGGTAGACCACACACCGAGTGTTAGGCAGTTCGTGTTGTGGTCAAGCTTCGAAAAGTTTAAACTACCTAACGTTTCGTTATCATCGTTATAGCTACAGATGCGTGTTGCTGTGGAATCCAATGTCAAATTTGATAGACCGCTTGCGTCAATTATGCACGTTCATGATCCACCCTTCATTTTGACAAAGATTGATTTAACAAGAACTTTGAACACCGAGTATCGTCACGAATACTTGTTACATACGTCAATACTTTTAGTAGAATGTTACCCTGATTCAAAAATATGTTTCAAAATTATTCAAATTTTTATTTTGTATTGTTACGGTAGTTGTTCTACTGCCTATAGTGCGTCCACTCTCTCTTTTGCTATTATTGCTCTTTTACTCAATATCGCAGGCAAAAAAATGAATTACAAAAATTAGTAATTGATAACTAAAAATTTAGAATGTGGTCACAATTTAATATCATTTATTCATTTAATTTAAATATTGAAATTTAAAGTTTATATGTAAATAAATCATGTTACAAGTAATAGAAATTACTGTTTGGTAGATAAAAAAATGAAATTATAATAATTTAACGTTTCTGCTTCAACATTCGATGTTAGGAACATTAAAGTTTATCGTAAAAAAGTAATAAAACATTCAGTATGATGAATGAAATTTTCAATGTCGAACAATCGATTTTATGTACAACGGTATAAAATTATTACTTTTTTCAAATTGTTAAAAAGCATATCTTAAGCGCATCAGTTTTTATAGTTTGAAACAATAAAAGTTAACTTGTGTTTGTAAGCTTTTAATGTATGTGCAAGAATTAACCTAAAGTATTGCTGATGCGCGGCTATATCTATGTGGCAAGGACGTATTTTATCATTTCAAACAATAAAATTTAAAGACCAAGAGTGACTATTTTTTATCATATCAATAAATTTTAGAAAATCGTCCTTATACTTTTTCGCTTTCAATATTATATTATTTATTATTAATTACCTTCTTTGATGCGGGTTTATTGTTCAAACAATAAAAATCAATTGAAAATCGAATAAAATTTATCATTTATTTTTTTGCGTGCGCTTACTCGCTTTTACATTTCGAAATGTTGAGACAATAAAGTAAGACGAACTTTGAATATTTCATGTAAAATTTTTATTAAGAACGTATATTTACTTACTTCAGACTAATCAAAATCATTGTGTTCTTTTTATATAACAATTATGCTTAAAGCATATCAGGAAATTTCGGAGCCTCTAGAACCGGAAATAGAATCGTGCGTAATGTCCCGTGAGATATTAATAGTCGTAACTTTGCTAACTCAATTTTATATTTCCGTTTTCTCAGTTTAACTTCTAGCAGGTATATATAACAATCAACTCAAATGAAAGGGTTTTATTCAAGTTTCCTACCGAAAATCGACAGGATAATGAGCTAAGAAAAGTTGCATAAATTATGGAAACTTAAGTTGTGTAAAAATTATCACAGACTTGAAGTTTTAAACTGAAAGTTTAAAGTTATTTTTATTTAATAAATGACCTGAGATTTTCTTATAGTGACTGTGATAATAGAAAAGTTGCATTTCAAATGCGAAAGCGTAAATACGCAAAACAGCAAAATCAGAAGGTAAAATGCCTGTAGGAAAGAATGACAGATAACAAAAACGAGGAATTCAATGTCGGGGTGAAATCCTGATGTAGCCGTGAGCTATACATTGTCGCACTACCAGTGATTACGGGTTTTTTTCTGTACAGCTAGACATATAGTAGCATTTTCATCATGCAGTTGTTGTCGAATGCCTTTTTCTTCAACGCATTCGCATGTCATATTTTCAGTCAAACATAATTTTTACGTCTGCCTATTTTTTTCGCTTCTATGCCTTTCCTTCCATACGATTTATTATATAAAATATCTATTGTATAATTTGCATTTAAAGTTAGAAGTGATCACTCATTAAAAAAAACTAGTCATCGTATCCATAATCACGTAAAATAAATATATTTAAATTTTTAATAGGAATGGAAACATAATTTCTTTTGTTTGGTTCAAAAGAGAGGCTTTCTAAGACTAAATAGAAATCTCGTCATACTAAATTATCTGTTGATACTAATTCCACGATGATACCGCAACCACATCCTTGCTAATGGAGACAAGAGAGAGTCTCATACTCCACAGAGTTTCGCTCCGTTTAACGAAAGACAAGTAGTAGTAGTTACACATAGATGGCTGTTGGTTCTCAGGGAATTACTAAGACGACTTAGACGAAAGTAGGAATTCCCTTGACTTTGTACCCTTTCTTCATCGGGTGGAACCGTGCGCCTCGTTTTCTGAACCACAGCTAGAGAGAGATAAAGTTTGCGTACGAGAAACTTCTAAAATCAATTAGCAGTCCTTAAAGCAGGAGGAGAATCCTGGAATAGGATGGATATAGAAATGAGAAGCGAGTTGCGACGACTTAGAGAACTTGCCAGAGCTACAGTGCACCCTGTTCTTTCCCTTTCTAGTACCAGGGGTGATAAGCACCACTCGGCATTTATCTCAATAGTGAAGCCGGTGGAACAATCACAGCATTTCCGCGATAGTTTCTCTTCTTCGTGCATGCACAGCTCGTACTTGCTTCTTGGTTTCCATTTTCTCTTACTTATGTAGATGATAGAGTTAGAGAGCTTTTGTTTTAAAAAATTAAACAACTCGACACTTCTTTTCCATTTATTTGAATTCGGCTTCGGGCTATCTATTGATTTTGTTTTTCCATGAGGACAGAAATTAATGAAAATTTATGACTGGCTATGACTACATAGATTTGTAAATAAACGATTTTCAAATACAATGAGTTTTGCTAAATATTTCTTGAACTGTACTTCAAATGACATGCTTTTTTAATCGTGGAATCGGAAAAAACTACGCAGAATCATGGCTTTAGACATTTTAATTAAAGAAAATTGATTTTATTTAAAAAAGTCGGTATCATAAATACCCATCGAAGGTAATTCAAGCTGAAATTTCCGTTTCTATGTGTAATGATGCATAAGGGGATAGATAAGACTCTTGTACTAACCGTTGAAAGGGAATGGCTGGAAGTTTTAACGAGCTGTTGTCTGTTAAGACGTCACGACCAGTCCAAATACTATCGACTTGGACAAAAAACATACAATAAGACATCCATCTCACAACCAGAACATCTTGAGAAAGTTTCGAGATCTTATAACTTGTCCATGGCACTTGGTATAATTGAGCGTCACGAGATAAATATTAGAAGCTTCAGTATTTTGATGGATTTTTCTTTATTTTGGTAATATTATTTTGAAGGATAATATGTAAAACACAGAAAATATATTGACGAATGACTATCTAGATAAATGAATAGATAGTAATGATAGTAATATGATGCATAGTGAAAATAATGGAAAACTAAAAAAATTCAAAAAATGAATAGAGGAGGATGGGGCAGAGCGGCCCCCCTGAAATTTTGATCAAAAAAAAAATTTTTTTTTTTTTCGACTAATTACTATAAATCCGATTCTATATGTAAATTTAAAGCATAAATTAATCAAAGAAAATTATTTATATTATTTTCAATTGAATTATCTGGATAATAGCTTCGATTTTTTTTCGAAAAAAGTGATCACTCATTTTGTCACTTTGTGATTTAGTTTGTTTTATTTTTCCTCTTTAACTTAAAAATATGAAATATATTAATTTATCATTTTTATGTGTTATATTCAATCATTCCTTTGAAATAATTTTTCTAAATTTTCCCGCTCCAAAGTGCAGTATCGTCTCAATCCAACTTGTGAATAATATTTTATTTTTTAAAAAATGAAAAAACAAAAATAAATCTTGATAAAGAACATAAGAGGGTGCGCTTGTGCATTTTTCTTTTTATATCTTTATCTTATACTTTTTAGGCCACGTCACCGTAGCTCAAAGGAACCCCTGCTGTCAGTTTTTCCCTATAGTTCTTTGCTTAAGCGACAATATACAGAATATTTTTTATCCTGAGTATTAAAATTACGCATTTTTTAAAAAGATTAAATAAAAAAAACCATTTTCGTAATAAGTCCATCAATAAATTACTGAAGAAATTTAAATTTGAAATTTCTTTGAACTCTCGATAAAAAAAAATCAACAATAGTACGAAAAGTTTATAAGGATTCGTCAAAGAATCGAATAAGACAAAATTTCGAAAACGATGTTAAATTTTTCGGGGTGAGTAAAGGTCCATGTTTAAACTACATGTTCCTAAAAGTTTAACGTATTTATCCCCAACTGCTTGAAACTCTTCAAAAAGTGAAGGAGCCTTTTCGTAGCTACTGAAAAAAGAACAAACGAAAAGTTTTATCTTACCTTTTTTAAATCTTATTCTGTTCGTTATTTCTCAATTATTTGTTACAGAGATCAAAGAGATTATCAAATTATAATTAAAATCACATGAAATTTTTTTAGGCTCACATCAAAAGCAATATTACGATTTTTATTAACTGCCCGAACATAAAAATCAAAGAACAATTTTCGCTAATATACAATTTTAATTAACTTGTTGCTAAGAGTGACTATGATTTCAGTATTAGTTGAGTATTAAGTGCTACTGTCATTCCAGATGGTTGACTCTTCAACGATTTCTCAACACATTTAGGGAGCAACCCTCGTCATTTCGGGATTGTTCGCTACGATTTTAGGTAGTTAATTATGCCATCGATAATCGGATACTACGAAGTTTGCTGTAATTGTTAGGAAGTTTGGAATACAACCAACTTTAAAGGTTTTCTTATAGGAAAATTTCGACAAATATTTAGCTACGGAAAAAAGAGTTTTGTCATCATAACAAAAGAAGGGGTAACAAAAGATATTGTGATGACAAACATGATTAGCTTACGGTAATAAATCAATTTGTTATGGCACCAAATGAACTAGTATCGTGATTTAGAAGTAGGTTTGTTATGATAACACTATATTTAGTAAAACAATATCGTTGAGAAAATCAATTTTTGACTGTAACACAACAGTTTTGTTACAGTTACAAACCATTGCTTGCCCGGGTCAAAAAATTTGATCTGTTTTAAATCAAATAAAAATTTGAAGTTACTTGTATTCAATTTTACACGGAGAAACAAATATTGTGATTGGCACGACCTACTGGATCGTGATTTGCGTATCGTGAAGGGAGCGATCTGTAGAGCTACCATCGCGATCTATTCTAGTCCCATTCAAGATCTATATTCCTGTCAGCATTATACGTAACAATACGCGCACTAACCTCCGAATAGCTAAGCGAGTATCGTGACAGTCAGTATACTGTATCGCGCTGGTCTCAATATATATTTTTTTCCGTGTATAGAATTATCTCATAATATATAGCTTTCTTATATTTTTATTCAGATTAAAGTCAAATTTTTACTGCCGATTATTTTTATTAGTCTGTTTTTTATCATCTTGAGATAAAAAACATCTTAAAAATTTGAAGACAGACCAATTGGTCTGAATACAATCTAGTCTGACTAAAATCAGATCAAATTCTCCGGCCCGGATGGCCCAACAAAGAATTTGCTAGCATTACAAAAACATTGTAACCACGACGAATACTTCGTTATCCGTAACTTAAGGCAGAACTTTGTTACCGTAAGTTATCTTATCTTGTATTAACAAATTTTTTACGTGTAGCCTTAAAGTATTTTAATCTTAAAGCTTTTGATAGTAATATATTCTGTTTCATAACGAGCATCCCAAAAATTTAGCTAAGCCATTACAAACATTCCTACCATACTTTAGGGGTAAATACATCATATAGAAAGGGAAAAGTGATCACTGCTATATATTATATTGCATAGTAATCTGGTCAGACTATATTCCACGAAGCTTTTACCATAAATCGAAAATGCCTAGTGTAAAGCTTGAGTATTCCAACCAATATACAGGGATTCTCTAGTTTAATTGGAGATTACCAGAACATGTACACTAACTACAGCTGACTTGGATTCAGCAAAGCTTTCGCTGTTAAAAAAAATCAAAGGTGAAACAAAAGTAAAAAAATAAAACCTGGGGTAGTAGTACAGTTTGTGATGTTAAAAGTATGGGCATTCTCATGGGGCGAGTTTCCGATTTATTCAAACCACCAAATACTTGGAGCCCATAAAGAGAATGAATGGGATTGTGGTGGTTGCACCAATGCTCAGGGTTGCTTTAGGGGTTCATGAAATACGCACGACCACCCTCTACTTTGGCCGCGACTTCTCTGCATTTCTCTCTATCCTCTCGCGAATATTCTGCCTTCGTCCTTTACCTTTCCCTTTGCTTATACTCCCATATTCTCTCTCATCGAGAACAGTCAACTCCTAGTATTGCGCGTTTTACACCCACTACTCTCGCTCTTATTCTCATCTCTCATCTCTCTTCGTTGCTTGGCCCTACTCTAACTCCGCAGGGTGGCCGGCAATATTACCATGAATTTCCATAGCTTGGGCTTCTCTCTTCGTGTTCAGAACATATTGCAGTGCTTTGATTTATGCGAAATATTTGCTAAATATTCTGTTTAATCTCAGCTATGCGGACTCCATGCGAATAAACGACTGACGTTCTTTCATGATGACAATGATGGGGAAACAAACATCTGGACTAAAGCTTTTCCTGTATTTCTGGACACTGTATCTAACTACTATTGTATCACATTAAACTTCGAGGTATTGCATGACAATTTCGTCGTGAAATATTTTATAATATTGACGTTTCTCACAAAATATAATATTTCAAACAAAGGATGTCATTAACAACAGAATCTGATCAGTGACCACTAAATTTCTGTTTCTACAGCGAAACTAAACAGACGACGCATAGATCGAACTTATTTCTTAATAAATTATCTTTGTACTAGTATACAGTTTAACCCATTTTAGTGTAACCAAAAAAATGTAGATATGATATAACGTGAGTGAATCAGTCGAAAAAATAATTTCGATCATGGCGCGTTCGCGCTTGAGGTGTGCAATACAAATTTCGGTGGAACTAAATATATCGAAAAGGGAATAACGAACAAAACATTAAATTTTATGTTATTTATTTATACATGAATGGATCGCACACAGTACAGATGTCATTGACCGTTCCCAGATCGTAATTCCACGGCCTAGTTTGCATTTGGCTTCCTCGTTACCGAGCTTGCATTAAGTCTCGAACTGCATCTGCGTTCATTATAGCAGATATTGCGACAATAAATGGGAAGAACCAACAGTACTCTCAAACAGTTACATTCAAGAAAGTCCAAATACTCCGTATCATACTTATTGTCTTGATTTAGTAACTCTGCGGATTACCTTAAAATAACTTTGAGATGATTTTGAACAAAAGCTCCCTGCCTGTTTATCTAATAGTTTAGTAATTCCATTTATGTACATATGAATTAACTGTTTGAATGAAATCTGAATACAGAAACATTGCTACCAAATATATATAACAGTTATTTAATGTACATTTGTATTCATTTGGATTTAATGTCTAACACACTTATACTCATATATATTCTGAATGATACTCCACCGACTTACCTAACTCATCACCTTTTTCTCTTATTCGATATCGCTCTCAGCCCTTCTTCCTGTTCCGGGAATATTTTTTTTCTACTCTCCTTTCATTTCCCACTTCACATATTCATATGGCACTCTTTGCTTACAATAAATGCGAACCATTTGTATATAGGGTCTCAAAGTGGGATAAAATCTACGTTGATGCCTGTGCAACTCGTCTACTTTTATTCCCCTTTTGCGCCTCCATCACCCACGTTTTCCTATCATACCATTCGTACAGTATACCAACTAGACTGTAAACTGGCAGGCTTGGGCACTTCTCATCCTCTGTATACAGTCCGACGTATGATAAGCCGCCCTCGGGAATCCCCGATTGTCTCGATTTATATGAGTTTATACTTAGGTGTATTCACAATATACATTTGGATTTTAGAGAGAACAAAATCGTAAAAACGCTTCGATAAATCGGCTTTTATATTGATAAAAAAAAAGTTTTACTGACGGACTCACTCAGCAATTTTTCAAGCTGTTGCACTACTTTTAAATCCAATACTTGAATTGTGTTTGGTTTTTTTTTCTTTTGTTTTTGAGAAAAATAATGATGACTAAATATTGCTGTTCATTTATGTTTTAGATATCGCTTTGCGACGACTATAGTCTTCCGGTTGATTTTGTAAATAAGCAACGACCTGGAAGTGGTACGGGAATAACATCAACTGTCCAATGGGCCTTACCAAGTCCCAGTATTGAAAACGTAAGTTTATATATGTTATATACTTTATTTCTATTCAAACAAATCAAATTTCAAAAAATTGTTGATTTTTATTTAGTGAAAAAATTAATTAACATATGAATATTATGGCTATCTGCAAGGTAAGAAATATTTCGTGGATATCACTATGCCAGTATGGGCGTGAACGCCATACTGTATGGTATCGAAGATTTTTATAGGTTGTAAAATTGTATGCTTAGATGATTCGACCATTGCGGGAATAGTAACATTGGCGATAGTTGTCACGGACGCCGCAATGTCAGTATGGCCGTCAGGCCCATACTGCATTGCCGTATCCACATTGCTTCTGGCCGATAAATCTAGTCTAACGACATCTATATAGTTTTGGTGGTAATACTATAGTATACATTGATTGACACGCCAGAAATTATGGCGGGAAAAACTAGTAGCATTGTGCCCTCGGCATTGTAGTATGGGTCTCAGGGCCATGCTGTTTCGCCGTGCCCTATGCATACGTGTGCGCAATACAATAGATCCAGTACTATACAGTATAGTAAATAACGCCATACTTCTGGGACTTGTTACAATACTGTCGTGGAATATTTCACATACTATTTTAGTATCTGTCTAGAGATCATGCCAGCATGGTGTTGAACGCCATGCATTTCTTACCGTGTGTTAAATGTTGATAGAATTACCTCAAAAATGAAAAATTCGTATTTCCTTAATTACCCCGTTTTGTCCCCACTCCCACCCCTATATATCAATTCATGGGAATGATTATTAAATATCCTATATTATACAATTACTGTGACGGAAAAAAACGGCATATGGCAATAATGCAGCCTGATACAAATTGTCAACAATAAATTTACGAAAGTACAAAATACCCTTAGGCTACACATAGTTATAGATATTACCAACACATGAATGCGTTGTTAGAAAAATGGCAACTGGAGAACGAAAAATTTGTGATTGCTTGCGGATAAATTTTTTTCCCTTGATTTCCGGAATGATTCTGATCTCAGACGCGACGTATCGACGTTTTCTCCGGAATCGAGTATGCGGGAGAAATATAATTATGAGGGTGACAAAATACCCTTGGGACATTCGGCGCAGGATAAAATACGAGAGGGGAAAAAGGGTGGTAACCGTGGCATTGGTGTTGATGGTAGTGGTGAAACCGGTGACTTCCGGCGTTGCTTATAATTGCTGTGGCACTCAGTACTGGGTACTCGGGACAGCCCCAGGTTAAGCGCTAACTGTTTCTTCTGAAATATAGCACGATGTCTAGCCTATATACTGCCCTCGACCATTAAAAACGAGACAGCCGCCCTCACAAAACACTTAGCCCGCATAATGTCCATGATTTCATGGGTCTTCTTATTTTATTTGCTATAAATATATATTTATATATACATATATACTCATACTTTTACATATTTTTTAATTATTAATGCCCTAAGAGAATTATATAATAAATTTTACTTTACAATAGTAAGTAAATTACGGCCAGGACGAATAATTACTCTTCTGTTCCTAAATATTGTTCGGTTATTGGGTGAAAAATATTCAACTTCGAGTAATTGTCGAACAAACAAAAAAAAATAAAAGTATTCATTTTTATTCTGGGAAGTCTACGGTTTCCGTGGCGCCATCAAATGACCGCGAAAACTTGACGAAATTAGACTTTTTTTCAAATAGCTGTAACTTTTTCAAAAATGGACTAATTCAGACGTTTTTTTTTCAAAATTTTCATCTTCAAATGTAGTTTTCGGGAAAAAAAATTAAGATATTAGTTCTATGAAATTTTTCACTTTTTTTAAAAAATCACATTTTTCACGAAAACTAAGCGAGATATCGAAAAAATTGATTCTCTAAAAAAGTCTTATTTTGTTGAGTTCTATATGAATTCGCAGTCATTTGGCGGCGCCACGGAAACCGTAAAATCCCCAATATAATATATGCTTTCATAAAAATAATTCAAATATTAGTACAGTACCTAAATTATATTAGACTTAAAAAAAAGAAAAAAAAATCCAGTGTCGATTCTAGTAATTTTTGTAAATAATTATAATTTATAGAAATAATGTCGAGTTATCTAGAAGAAGAGAACAAATAATTGATAAGTAAAAAATGAAATTCAAATGAAATCTTTGTTATTGTTCTCCTAAAATGTTTATTTTTATTTTTTTTCATCATAAGGATCTCGAAACTCACCCACTGGCGTATTAAACGTATTACTGGGCTCAAGGGTAGAAAAAAGCCGTTATGACTGGGACTTTGACGCCTATTTAATACTTTATAGTTATATTGCGAGCGCGAGTTTACCAAGCGCAGCGTACATTTATCATTTTTAACAAAAGGCTTAAGTGTAGGCAACTTAGGCGACAGTAAATGTAAAGAAAGACTTGGTAAAGTATGAGGGGGAAAACGTGCAAGCTGTTGGAAGCCTCACGGAGCTTTTACAGAAAGATCTTGAACCTGGGAAAATAAGGTAAAGCGTAAGGAGCTATGGCTCTTTAACAGAGAGCGAATGAGAAAGTATTATTTCGTTTCTCTTGATTTCTCTTTCATTCCCAACTGTGCGATCAATTATATTACTTAAGGAATCTTCGGAAATTATTAATGAGGGAACTGGAAGACTGGTTCTTAAGATCAGTATTATTTATTAATGGAAAGTATTTACATTCTTGCATAATTTCATTTTATAATGATATGAATATCTTTTATATTTTAGTAAATTACACTGTAAAAAAACCAGGGTAAGTCTACGCGGTTCCGGTATTAAATTTAACGCCGAAAACGGTGTTAAAGTTTTTCCTAGTGTTAAAAAAAAGTAGTTTTATTTTTCAAGTATTAAAAGTCGAACTGTATTTCAAATATGGGGAACAAATTTTTATAATTAAAGTCTCTTTGGGATCTAAATCAGCGAGAAGAATAAAATGAAATTATCAATTATTAATTAACAATCTTCAAATCAATTATTACCTTATGAAAACCATCAGAATTATAATAAAAACAATACTGATATAGTTCTTAAATATTTAATTTGAGGTGATCAAAAATTTATGCGATTTGTTCAGTTTTATAAAAGTGACATTTCTTATTTTATAGGTAATAAATTTTTTTTTATCTCAATTAATGATAATTTTGTAATTTTAACAAAATATCATTCGTATTTTTTCTCTTTTTTGTGGATCTTTAACACTTATATCCACACCATACAGTAAAAAACAAATCGTCAAAGTGTAAAAAAAATGTGTGTTAAAAATCTGAGTGTTGAATTTTTAACACGTCTGTGTGTCAATTTAACACACAGTATTTATCTTGTTTGAACTGTCGCAATCAATTGATTTTTTAACACACAAAAATGTAATTTTATTCGAAAGTAACACTTTTTATATGTTACTATCACAAAAGATATCTTGGAAAATATTTATTTTTAACGTATACGTGTGTAAATTTTTTTAACACTCACAACATGTTAAAGTAACATATAAATAAGTGTAAAACGTTCGTTTTACACACGATATGTGTTGATTTTGACGAATCCTTTTTTACTGCGCAGAGTTGATTCACTCCACGTGTACACCATTTTAACACCAGTAAGAAACACTGTCACATCGGTGTGAGCAAATTTTAACACCGTTTTTTTAGAGTGCAGTGAAAATATAAATATCATCTGAAAAGACATTATTCATTTTCAGTATAAAATACTACTAAATTATTCAAATTATATAGCACAAGATATAACAGATAGAATATTTTCTATTGTCTTATAACCATTATTCAGCTTAATGACTTTCAAAATAATTTGAAGCAATTTATGAAACTATTTATGAAATAACTCTACCGGTATCCCATTAAACTTGATTATTTAAACATTATGTTTTCTTTCCTTAATGAATTTACGTCAGCCGCTTTACGCCAAATGTAAAATTATCAATATTTGTTTACATGATAATCCAAACATGTGTGCGCAGTAAAGTTGTGCTATTATAGAGACCAATAATAAGCGTTCAACAATTATAATGCAGTGGCAGAGTAATCGGCTTAGGGTCCTCTGAATGAATCGATGGGAATTATAGTCAGTCTGTGAATATTCAACCCCTCTTGGCCGACTGGAATCGAGAGGGCTTCAGTTTTACTGTTCGTTTACAGATTTACACAACGCGCAAGTGGAATAACTCGTTATTTCATAATTTAATAAACTTCATTTTTCATCATAGGCTCATTAAATTTTTACTTTTATTTTTTTACTACCGCGAAATAATTAACTACTTAATCACAATTCCACTGTATTCTATTTAATGATCCGGAATTAATTGTATAATTACTTGATCTTTTGATTTGTGGATTTTTATGTTTTTTTAATGCTAAATTTATTAACCTCTTCCTTTTTTTTTATACAAATTTTAACGTTTGAATGAACAGTTATAAAAGTTAACAGTACATGGAGAAAAAACATTGTTCTGAGAAGTATACTGTATAGTTACAGTAACAATACGCAATAGTTATCTACTAGATTGTTACTGCAACGATCTACTCTATCGTTCTGACAACAATACCTTAGATAGCTCTGAGACCTATACGGTATCGTTCTGAGCCCTATCTGACGTCACTCGCGTTGCAAATGATATGAGGAGTTTAAAAATCGTTATCATTAATAAATAAATGATAAGCAAATAATTTTGATTAAATAAAATAATTTATTTATGAAGCGTCTGCTAGCAACAATGTTACGTGTGAGCTTACACCTTAATGTTCTTACTGCGTAACAGACCTTACCGTGCTCAAAATATGGGAGTACCCAGAAAAGGCCCTGAGAGTCTCTTTTACAAATCTAAGATAGCATAAATGATGCGAATACAAATACAATACTTTTACTCAACAATAGCGGCATTAAACATATGAATATATGAAAAACTTTAGACAATGTTCTAATCTGGAGTTTGGGACATAGTGAGGGAATGATTTTCAGAGTACTATATATTTTTTATTCCTCACAGATGCCCGTACAATCCCAAAGTTATTACCAACATTTTTAGCCTTGATGATGTTCTTTCGAAAAAAAAAAAAAAAAAACATCCTTAGTCGGTTAGGTTTATTTTAAAAACTGCTAGGACAGGAGTTTCAAGATTTCATGAGAATTACCCATTCTTATAGTGATCTTCTGTAATAAAAGCGGTAAAATAAAGGAGATACAATATTTATGCGCGAGTAGACGACTATCCGAATCAGCTTAACTATGGTAACTAACTCTTCTTCTGCAATTGCATCCTCTGCTTCAAAAATATCACTCCGCCGTTTCTAATGAGAACTTTTTTCGTGCTGCATAAGAAAATATCCCTTCGCAGTCTCCAACGGAACTCTTTTCTACCCACAGTCAAAACTGCTGACCACGCAAAACGTCTGCTCGTCGCATTGTCTTTATAAAAGTAAGACTTAATACAACTAATGTAACGCGATATTTATGTGCAGCTGTATAGTGCCTAATGAAAGTACAATAAAATATATTACTTTCCGAACTAAGATACATCTATTTATTACTTGTGAATTAGTATTAGATGGATGGGCATCAGCTCACCCGTCACAAACAATTATACCCGATACACAAAATAGGCGCGAAAATGGATGTTTAAATAGGTTAGATGGTAGTGTGTGAGATGACGACTACAGAAAGTCGTATAGGGCTCACAGCTATCTAATAGATAGTTACAGGAACAATACAGTATTGTTACCATAAGTATACGTATTGTTGTGGTACCGATCTACGAGTTGCTATACTTTTTTCCGTGTATTCAAAACTGGCAATAAAGAGGTCAAAAACGGTACCTCTACTATATTTTCTCAGTGGCTACTAAGAGTTTCGATTCGATGATCACTAAAAAGGAAAAAAAAATAATAAATCACAATAGGTGTAATTTCGATATCACAATTGCTAAGAACATTCCATTTTATGCAGATGTCGACGTTACGTGACAACTTAATACAGTTATTATTCTATATTTCAATGTTATTTAAAACATCTATTAGGATTCACATTGTTGACTATCAATCATAAATTTACAAATGAAGATAAAATATGATTTATCTCTATGTCATTAAACTTGAAATAACTTTGAAGAAAAAAAATATTTGAAAAGCAATATTTCAACCAATCATTGTCAATATAGCCTTGAGGGTAAGTATAACTTTGACAGAAAAAGAGACGAGAATTCCAATTTTGTGTTCTCCCAATTTAAGATTACTTGTCTTTCTTATTATCTTTCTCTCATTCCTTCTCTTTTTCTCATTCAACTTTTCGCTATATTCTTTTACTCTTTTTTTACGTCTCCCGATATCTTCAGTAGCTCATAACAGAAAAGACTATAGTCGACCATTGATTTTACGTTTCGTTTGAGAAATCACGTATCACCCTCATCCAGAGCATTATTGTTACTACTATGATTATCGTCCATTGGAAATACTTATTTCAAGAAGTTTTCCGAATCCTCGGCTGGTTATGCTGATAAATTTTCACATTCAATCGCCAGATTTTTCCGCTTGTTTTTTTTTTGCACTTGCTGTGCAAACACTACTTTACTAGAACTCAATGCATTCCTTTAGTGATCGAATTTCTATCACTAGACTGCCATAAAAAATCTACTGACTAAACTACGAAGCGTTGCAGTAACAAAATCTTATGAAGACAAAGAAAAATTGCTAATAAAAATAGTAAAAAATGAATGGAATTTAACGGAACAATTAACACCTCGATCAAATTGGCAGCTTCTGAGCAATAAACGAAATTATTTGAAACGTGAGGCTAGACTCAGATCGTAAATTATAAAGAAACTGTCGGAAATTAGTGTCCCGAATTATTAAGACTCGAAAGAAATAATTGACATGTCGGATATGATGAAAATTAAATAAATAATTAGTTGGGTAAGTAAGAAATATATGAACAAACAATGACGAAAGTATTTTATTGTTGTCATAATAAAAGTCAGCATGAGGTAAAAGGATGATAAATGACGAATATAGGGTTACTATTAAGGGTTTGTTTTTCCTATAAATGACAATCGTTTTGGGGAAAAGAGAAAAAAAAACAATGTTTACCCTTCAGTCCAAATAGGAGAAGGTATATTATCCACAATTGGCGATCCTTGAGACGAAAACAGCGCGGTGCTGCATGGTGGATACTGTATACGAAAATGGAGGCGCAGCGATAAGGGGGGAGAGAGAATTAAGGGAAACGAGGGAACTCGAGCAATAACCCTTGCTTGATATCGTTCTCTAAGGGATAAAGTCGACCTAAGCACGATCCCAAATACTGGACTTTGTTGGCAATTTGTAATATTATAACTGTTCTTGAGACTATACTGATAATTAATTGTGACCACACTAATTCAATTTGAAAACATTCATTGTATGGTCAATTTAACAGTTATTTCAATTAATTAACACTGGTGGTATCGAACCAAAACGAAAATATTGAATAAATTTACTCATTTTTTATTTTCGAAGTTGCGTATTTTTAGTTAATTGGACAAATCAAAATTTTAGTTAACCCTTTCCAGTCGACCTTGAATCCCTACTCTTAATTTGAATCGTACGTCTTATTCTTAAAATGAGAGAGCTATAGTCTGTTTTCTAGAGAAGGGGGCGGAAAAATGGTAGAAGGGGGCGCTTGTCTACACTACCACAACTAAACTTTCACTCATACAGCCTTACAACGGACTAATTGGCTCTATCCCCACATGACTCACACCTAGATTCACCGATACTCCGAGCCGGGAAAGTGTTAAATTGGATCATATTTCTGTGACGAAATATTTCGAAAAAATTAAAATTATCTCCAATTTTGACAAGTAAATAATCGAGGGATTTGGACAGTCAGAAAAAGTCTTAATTCAATTTATTCAAAAATTATACACGGAAAAAAAAAACTTTAAAAATTACTATTTGAAATTATAATCCGGAACCCGGAACCCGGTTGTCAATATGGGGAATTTTAACATTCAAATAGTAAATTTTATAATACGTGTCGTCTATTTTCTAAGTATCAGTTACGATTTTTAAAGTTCAAATAGTAATTTTTCTTACATAGACAATAAATTTTCATACTTATCCTGTAATTATTCACGTTTTAATCATAAATGAAAAAATTACTATTTAGAATGATGATATTTACGGATCACTTTATCATTATATTACTTGTCATTCTCAATTTGTATAATTCATTTTTTTCCGTGTATACACGGACATAATTTCTAAAGAAAAAATATATGACTAAAATTATAGGACATTAGGGAAATACTGCAGCATTTTTGAAGAGAAAAATTTTTAAAATATAGACAAAAATGAATAATTTTCTCCTAATTTCGAGTTTTAAAGAGAAATACGTCTAACACTATTTTAAAAAATTATTTATTATGCAATTAGTTTTACTATTTTGAATATGATTTTTGTTCAACAGTAAAACTTGTTCCTTTGACTAATTATTCTAAAACTTTTCAGGCGGAAATAGAAGTAATTGAACAGTACAGTGATCCACGGGACAGCAAAAGTCGGGCTTACGTCGAACCAGGGGCTGAAACATCCCTAGCAGTTACATACAGCAAAATAAATCGCGACTACTGTCGACCCTACACAGGTAAGCTTTGTTTAGGATTTCATATTATCGAGGTTATGTAAATAAGTATTGAATATTTCGGTGGTGTATCAGATATTTATGAATTGAAAAAAAATTTGTAAACATATAAACAAAATACAATCACCGAAAACATGATTGAATACACAGCACAATATTGAAGGGTAAAATATTTTAAATTTAAATGAAATGACATGTAATACACGAGAGGCTCAAGTTTTTATAACATTGGCAATCCGCTCGGGTTTTTGCATGCCGGGATTGCTTCAGTCCTTATACAACTTGAAAAACTTTTTTCGTCCTGTGTATACTTCACAGTATACCTCGTTTTCGTGTGATAAAAACTCTATCCTTCTCTGTTGCCCTTAAAAATCTATATAAGAACAGAAAAGAGCGTGCAATAAAAGTTCAAGTTTAATTTTAAGCAACCCTGCATCGTTTCATTCGTGACTTGCCTGTGTCTGTACAAAACCACCTTTAATCTATACAACCGCTTTCACATACAATAAAGCAAAAGTAGTAATTTAAAATTTTTGTTTAAGTATAAACTTTTATACTCTATATAATATTTATTTTAACTCCCGTAAAAAATAAATTCTCAAAGTTACGAATTAATTTGAAAACTTTAAATTACATATATTCAGTACAAAGATGATAAATAGTTTATTTGAAATGTATTCGTGTTCTGTCTTAAGTCAAGTATGTAGATTTCCGGGGTGTTATCAAGCCTAAGTAAACATTTCTAACATTTGCATTCTTCCTATATTCATAGTTACTAAACCTTTAAGTTCCTATCCTTGAAAAGATAATCTTTTCAAATTCACGAATATATGTTCTCATAAATTTTGCAAATGTAATGTAAATCAAACAAAATTTACATGCTTTCATTTTGATGTCAGGAAGACAATTTCAAAGTCAAAATTTAATTACTATTTTTTTTTCTTATAAAATTTTATCACAATCCCGCATTACGATCCTGAACTTAACAGACAGTTACAAATTTTCGGATTTTTTTTTTTTCGACAAATAAATTACAAAACTAAAAAAACTAAAAATATGCACATGCAGAAAATTTAATAAACTATAGGTGCAATTTTTCAAAATATTTTTTTTTATAGTTAATCGTTTTTAAAAAAATTCAAAAACTGTCAGACGTCCGCTAACTTCAGTATCATTCCCGCATTACGTTTGAAAAAATTAGGAGTGAATACGGATTTCATTTCAATCCAAATTCCTGTCACTTTGAGTTCCGGAGTTTGTAAAAAATTGCTCCGGTTAAGGAGTGAATAGGGAGTTTTTTTTCAGAGGAGTGATTTCGGAGTGACGTAGGTTTTATTTTAATCCGCATCCACTGATGCGGAGTTTTGATGTTAAAGTGAATTTCACTTCGAAGGGATTAAATAAATAAAAAATCATCCGCTTCACATTCACTCTGGAATTAATTCACGTTCACTGCGTAATTTTTTTTTAAAATGTATTCTCGATTCTTTCTTTAGTAATTAGTCAGTAATTTTAATTAAATATGAATATTGAAGAATTTTTAATATCAGTAAAAATATCAATATCATAATCCGTAATTACGGAAACATTTTAATTAATTACTTACACGGAAAGAAATTATGGTAACGGTTCCCACAATTCTATAAAATGTTGTTTTATACCAATATAGGAATTATGACCATAAATTATGGGAGCAGTTCTTATAATTATAGGAATGTTTCCCATAATTATAGGAACAGTTCCTATAATTATGGGAATGCTACCTATAACGTTATAGAAATGGATCCTATAATTTAAAGGAATTTTTCCTATAATATTATGGTAATTATTCCTATAATATTATGGGCATAGTTTCCATACTTTTATAGGAACCATTCCTATAATATTATAGGAATAGTTCCCATACCATTATTGAAATAGTTCCCATAATATCATGGAAACTATTCCAATGCTATTATGGGAACGCTTCCGATATTGGTATAGGCATTGTACCCATACTGTGATGGGAACCATTCCCATATATTATGGAAGCCATCCCTATAATAGTATGGGTACAATTCCAATACCACGATGGGAACTATTCCCATCATGCATGGCAAAAGAACCCATAATTTTCTTTCTGTGTACAGAAAAAATTTTCTAAGACACATTTTTGAACACCATATACTGTCTAATAATTTTAATTATCATCAAGCGTTTTGAACACCCAAAAAAATCGAAATCTGTAAACTAAAAGATTTATTTATTTAAAAATATAAGCAAATATCTAAAAGCAACATGATATCAAAGTGTCTGGACGTTTTTCGACCACTTCCGGTGAAAAGTATCCCATCGGTCGGGTAGTCTCATGTACGCTTCGATCGTTTAAACTTTTTGAACTCGAGCTTTTGTGCAGCCAACGTTACTTGCTAGTGACACCACGTTCACCGTACACCCAACTCTAGTTCCCCGCTTTCCCATATTATGTCGCGTGATATTTAATTAAATTCCCCAACCACCAAAATTTTCAGTGCTCATCCCTTCTATCGTTTCGTCCATAGGGTCTGCAAAGTTTCAAGGGTTTTCCTCTTCTGAGCAGCCCTCGGGACTTATTAACCAGTAATGTTATGGATTTTTCGTACTTTCCTTTGTCATTTAACAATCGTTAATTTAATAAAATTTCCATTTAATGGGATATAAATCGATCTCGACAATAATATTTAGCTTCATATAAAAAGTTTGTTCCCTTTATTACTGAATGTCTTTTATTTCCTGATAAAAGGTATTGTTTAGCAACTGAAACAAGACACACTATTTCGTGAAAGGCTTCCCTTTTTTTTCTTGTTTTAACTTTTTTGTGTAGGTTTCTGACTCTTTTCCCTCATCCTAAACTACCCCATTTCAATTAATACTACTAGGTGACTTCTACCTCGTTTCGTCTCCCCGAGCAGTTATCGTCGGCAGCTCGTTGCGTCCTATGCAAATGACATGCTGTCCGTTCGCCCGTAGTTTCCTGCAATGATGCCTAGGGTCGACACTCCCTGTCCTGAAACTTTGAAACGAAATGGCGAGAGTACAGTGACTTTACTGCTTTTGTTAGACATATAATTCCGGACATATACTAGCATACATTTTATATACAATATACTCACTCTCTCACAATATTTCTCTACATTATACATCATGCTTAACTAATTGCTTGTCTGTTAAGTCACTCGAAAACTCTTTAATTACCTTATTAATTATACTTCTTGTGTAAATAAACTTCATTTTGGTGGCAAAAAATTTATAAAATGATATTTTTATTTTCATTAAGTTAGAAATTAGTTATACTAACTTTGAGTTTCAAGAATATATAGAGTGACAATGAGAAGTTTCATAGATTCTTAAAGAACAATTTACTTTGGTGGCAGGTTTACTATGCCACGAGTTCCGGTAAAGCTTTTAAAGTTTCGCGAATTTACTTGAGAGATGAATAGTTAACCGAGTAGCAGACGTCATCTTTTCATCCTTTTCACTTCTCTTTGTTCTTCACCCCTATCCTATTACTACTTTGTGATCTTATTCGCGCACAAAGTGTCCTACACATTCGGTAGTAGTGATTTTTTCTTCTTTTGTCTTCTGCTTACATGCAAATCTCTATCTTTTATAGAAACGTCAACAGCGTGATGACTTTGTGTAAATTGAAGATGTCATATTTGATAAAATATTTTATCAAAATTGCACGGAGAAAATACACTGGTCACAGAAATTAAGGGATAGAAAAAAAAACCGAAATTTTTAGGTGATTTTCAACATGCTGTAACTCGGTGAAAAATGGTCGTATAAAAAAACTAAAAAAAGCAAATTGTAGCCTCAAGTTTCTAGTTTTCAGATCTGGACCTCAAAATTTTTTATCATGTACGGTTCCGGAGTAATCATAAGAAAACCAACGAAAAAAAAATTTTCAAAATTTTTGCTGGTCTTTCAATACCTCTATGGGCGACAATAAATTTTTTTGAATAATCCGACTGTCTGACTTTTCTCGGAAATTTTATGCCCTTTAATTTGGTGGGCTCAAAAAGTCTCTACGACGATTTGGCGCCGAGTTATCATTGATCAAAGCAAAAAAGTCCATTTTGGCTTTGATAATCAATAACTCCGGATGTATTGGTCGTACAGAGAATGGAAGCAGGGTTTTGAAAACTGGAAAACATTCTCTATAAGGCAAAATTAGTGGCATTTGATAGAAAAATTTTTTTTAAAGCGATATTGTTTGGTAAAAAACAGGTCAAAATTCGGAAATTTAAGGATATTCGGAAATCTTGCTATAACTTTGGATATAACGGATGAACAAAGGATATCTTCGACTTTTTTTCTACCTCAAAGTGTCCTGAAAAAATCCTGAAAATTTCAAATCGCTGTGATTTTTCTTTCTTAGTGCCCCGAAGCTTTAAATTTATCGATTTTGTCAAAAATCACCATAATTGGTAGTTTCTCGGTTTTCGTTCATTTTTTCAAAAAATTTTTTTTCAAAATTTTTTTTTTTTCAATTTTTTTTGATAATCGATCTTTTTGATCAAAGAAATGAAGATTATCGGTAAAAAAAACATTTTCAAATCGAAAAAATGAACGAAAACCGAGAAACTACCAATTATGGTGATTTTTGACAAAATCGATAAATTTAAAGCTTCGGGGCACTAAGAAAGAAAAATCACAGCGATTTGAAATTTTCAGGATTTTTTCAGGACACTTTGAGGTAGAAAAAAAGTCGAAGATATCCTTTGTTCATCCGTTATATCCAAAGTTATAGCAAGATTTCCGAATATCCTTAAATTTCCGAATTTTGACCTGTTTTTTACCAAACAATATCGCTTTAAAAAAAATTTTTCTATCAAATGCCACTAATTTTGCCTTATAGAGAATGTTTTCCAGTTTTCAAAACCCTGCTTCCATTCTCTGTACGACCAATACATCCGGAGTTATTGATTATCAAAGCCAAAATGGACTTTTTTGCTTTGATCAATGATAACTCGGCGCCAAATCGTCGTAGAGACTTTTTGAGCCCACCAAATTAAAGGGCATAAAATTTCCGAGAAAAGTCAGACAGTCGGATTATTCAAAAAAATTTATTGTCGCCCATAGAGGTATTGAAAGACCAGCAAAAATTTTGAAAATTTTTTTTTCGTTGGTTTTCTTATGATTACTCCGGAACCGTACATGATAAAAAATTTTGAGGTCCAGATCTGAAAACTAGAAACTTGAGGCTACAATTTGCTTTTTTTAGTTTTTTTATACGACCATTTTTCACCGAGTTACAGCATGTTGAAAATCACCTAAAAATTTCGGTTTTTTTTTCTATCCCTTAATTTCTGTGACCAGTGTATTTCTGTTTAAAATATTGTGGTGTCATAGTAAAGCCAGGCCATGGCTCCCTGCCAGAAATTTCTCTGTGTTTTGCACCAATTTTAAAATATAGTGAAACACAAACTTGTAATTTACTTCTCAAAAAGACAATTTATAGGTAAACTAGAATACCCCCTTATTTTTAAAATCAACAAAAATTACATACTCATATAATTGATTAGCCCTGATGTACCGATGACGAATCGTAATGACATCTCGCAAATGCATTATTACAAGTAAGTCTTGACAGTCCTCGATTCACCAAATGTCAAATCGATAAATAAACATAACCAATAGAATTAAAAAAATTGATTTTAAACAAATGACAATCGAATAAAATAAATTTAGTTTCAATAAAAGTTCATTATTTCTAAGTCAAAAAAATATAAGTTCCGGATAAGTAATCACCAACATGTCATATACTAAAACCTTCTCCGAAACACGCTGCATCTTATGGTATAAGTATTATTCCGATCGGTTCAGTAGTTTTCGCAGTATAACCGAATAAAAAAACCGTCTCTATTTATTAGTACAGATTGAAAAAAATATAGATCCCGACCCTGTCGGAGAATTCTGTAGAAACCGTTAACTTTAATTTTACTATAATATTTAAAGTTTTGATTGGGATAAATTATTTTTTTTAAACTCTAAAGTCACCTAAATTGAAATTCAAAATAAATATCTGTTGCTATAGGATTTTTGAAATTATTTTAAACCCCAACTTTATTTGAGTTACTGTTACTACACTAGGCAGATTATCGGTTCAAATAAACCAGCTTTTATATCCGACAACTGCGACAGTTTAAAATCTATTGAAAATAACGACGGTCATGACAAAGTTTATCAGCAGTGATTTATTTGAATATAAACCGGGACATATATATTTTGAAAATATAATTTTAAAATTTCGAATTTCGTTTATTAATGCCAAGGCACAGGCCAAATGGCAAATTTCATTACATAATAATTGCATTTATTACATAAGAACACATAGCTGTGAGTACATAGCACAACTACAAAAATAAAAATATTTTAGTTAAATTTGGTTTACAATTACATCAATCATTTGGTAATGATTATTAAAAAACAAGAATTTAAGGTATAGTGTCTTAATTTCACTTTTACTTAGTTCAACTAGTAATTTTACGTATTGCACTGAGTTTATCCTTATCACAGTCACTAGGTAATCAATTTTTGACTTAGTATACAGTATTTGAGATTTTATCATATATTCATTCTTCATTAGACGTTATTCTATTTGTCGAGATTTTATAAATATTTGAAGACTTCTTTTTTGAAGACTTGCAAGCTGCTCGAATTCTATTGATTTAAACTGCAGTAACACTTGAATTTAAATTTGAATATTAATAATGAAAACAATGAAGATCTTATTAGAGTAGAGTAGTATTTACACCTCATATGAATTAATTAGTTTAGTACGCGAAGCATGAACATTAGTATACTAGTTGTCGGAGTATTTACTTCAGCATATGAGTATATTCTGATAATCCAGACTAGATCTGAGTAACAACTTTAGTCAAAAAAATGCAGACAACTGTCAGAGATATTTCGCTCGGAAAAATGTTCTCCGCGAAAACGGAAATGAGTTAGTGTGCAAGAAATATGGAGCTCCACGGATATTGGATGTGAGCTTGAGATCTCTCTTGATACTTTAATGGAAAATGATGTTAGCGTACGAAATCAGTTTTAGTTCCATGTTAACTTAGAGGTTGAAGTTTCAAATCGGAATGTGTTACTCCTTGAATTTATTATCGCTTTCATACGTTTACTTTCTACTCGACGATGATGCATTTATGATTAATTTTATATTCCGCGAAGCTTGATACGATGTAATGTCAGTCAAAAATATTGACTTTTATCCCATCAGTATTCAACGATAGAATGCCTAACAATTGAACATGCTCAATGGCTGTTGAAGTTTCAATCAACTTTAATGAGCACTTGAAGCCATGATGAATACAAAATAGTCTTTAAAATATTAAAATTTTTTTTTTTAATAAAAATTAATGTATACACAATATAAAATATATGGCGTAATTTTAATTATAATTCAAATCTAAATTTAATTTTTTCTGTTTAACATTTAAATATATTATTGAACATTCACTCAGTGAATATCAATCGAATCAAGAAAAATTTATTTTTATTTCGTAACTTATTTTTTTTTCCTCGAAGTCAATTCAGACTACACTGAAAAAAATAATCGGTATCTGTTACCGAAATAATCGATAGCTGTTACCGATTATTTCGGTAGCAGTAACCGATTGAAATCGTGTGTGTGTGTGTGTGTGTGTGTGTGTGCGTGTGTGTTTGTGTGTGTGTGTGTGTACGTAACTGATACCAAAAAAATCGGGAATAGCTACCGAATTAATCAGTAATGGCTACCGACCATTTCGGTAACAGCTACCGATTGAAATCTGTAGCAACTACCGAAGAAAAATCTGTAGCAACTACCGAAGAAAAATCGGTAACTGCTACCGAAATTATCGGTAGCTGTTACTGAAAATTAATCGGTAGTGGCTACTGATTGCCAATCGGTAGCTGCTACCGATCATTTTTTTCAGTATACAGTTTAAAATTTTGATTTGTCCATTTCAATAGTCGAATTTCTTCTTCAGAAAAACCAATTTCATTAACCCGACGCACTTATAAATATACTTAGTAGCTTAGGTAAGAAATAGTAGAGTAAAGTAGCTTTGTCCAGACAGATAACGAACTCATTGGTTGAAAGCCTCTGTCTTACCCAAGATGTCTGTGACAGTACAGATGGAAATGTTTACTGAAACAGGCGCGCGCCTTAACAAGCAATATTAGCGAAAAGCACGATCACAGACATCTATTTGCGCGAGCTGGCCTTAACACATTTACGGAACTAATGAAAAATCAACAACACTTGTTAATTAACAAAGTAATTAACCTGAAAAAATTATTCTATTGTGTTACAACTCAAAGTATAGATGTGATTTCTCCAGAGAATGAAAAATTATACATCATGTTTGGATAATTACCTGCTAGGGTCATTAAATTTTATATCAATTAATATGCAGCATAAAGCTTTTTCCGCAATAACTTCCTGCAATGCTTCAACAACTTTTTATGTTATAATTAATTTCGATGCTTTAATTAGCATTTTTAGTTAATAGAGTAATTTTTTACAGCAAAAAAAAAATAATTTAATTTTTACAAGAACCTTTTTGGCTTCAATCATGAAATTATTTTTCTTGACGACCTAAATTTTATAATTAGTAAACTTGTATATATTTTTCATTAATCACTATCTAAAGAAAGTAATAGTAGTCCATATGAATTGAATTAATACCATAGAGATCCTTGGATATGTATACGGGATTCCATGCGAATAATTTACCGTCGAAAACCCCAGGTAAGAACCCTTCAGAATATAAATAGAATAGAAATTCATAGGAACTTATAGGAATTCATGGAAATCATTCTATGGATTCTCGCATAAATTTTTATAATGATATAGGATATGAACAGGTGAATAAAGTTATGTGGGTAAAATGGGGTACTTGAAAATTTTAATTAAAAAAGTTTTTTTTTTCAATAGTTTAAAATTGTGATTTATTACTTTCACTATTTTTTTCCATCCCATTTATAATTTTGTGGTAACTTCAGTGTTAGGTAGAGGCAGGATGTGATTGAGGTGCCTCACTGACGATTCCAGCATCACATCCGGGATGAAACCTAACATTGGTCGGAGTCTAATGAATTTATTCATTAAAGATTGTTATTGGTGAATTAACGGTATATTTAACTCAAAATTTCGCGAATGATTTGTTAATTAATTTACCAATTAATTGATACGTTAGTGAATTTTGAGCTCGTGTTGTGTGTGTACGGGGTGTAAACATCAAAATGGAGGCTTATTCGGCTCCATCGCCAATAAATTCGCTCGAGTAGCTTTTATATACACAAAAATAAAGATTGTGTGAAAGTTACAAGTTAAAATAGGGGGTCTCCTTTTTGGACGTATAGCCTTTTTGAGTTATTATTTTATGCGAAATCGTCTTTTTTAAAATTTTTTTTTAAATATAGCGTGACTCAAATTTTTAAATAACGTCAATACGCAAGTCACTATTATTATTAAAGCAAAATTTCGTTAGAAACATTTTTTTTTTTTACTGACAAGTAGAAAAAACCTCATTTTCTTCCCTACTTTTTATAAAATTACATTTCAATTCTAGCTTTTCATCAATGAAATATTTGATGAATCGACGTGGAATAAATTATAGTTTTTAAATATTAATCAGTCCTAATGTTGATTGTTCAATCACTGATAAATTTTAAATGCAAACGTATCCATCTATGTATATATATGAATTAATATTTATGTTCATATATGTAATATCCAGATTTACAATCACAGGTATTGTGAAACAGAACTCTCGGGATTTGTCATGACAAATTTTGACGTTACTCCGGAGGCTACAACCCATCCAAGTTAAAATGAGGGACAAAGGGGTATCGCTAGTGTTCTGTGGTCACCGTTATAGATTTCAATTGAGTAGTGTCTACAGATAGGGAAGTGAATAATCCAAAGACCCTCGTTTACTGTCCAGTCTCATCCTATAAAATTGACAGGATCTCCCAAAACATCATACGATTCAGTATCCTACGACACTTAACTATCAGAACATTGATTTTATTACCATTTAAACCAATCGAAGCTTGTTCGACCGCTTAACGAGCAACAAATTATTCCCCGGGAGTTCCCGAAGCCGTTCTTAGTCTCCATTGAGTACCCGAGTTAAATTATAAGCAATGTAAAAGAGATAAAGATAGTGGGAGAAAGAACAAGAGTAGCAATCGTTAAGTAAGATAGGATTAATGGAATCAACACAAGAGAAAGCGAGATAAAAACGATTATATACAACGAGGGATACACCGAATACGTACGTGGCGTGAATACTGACCGTGATTACGCGAACCCCTAATGCATTCCATATGAAGCCACTAGATATAGTATTCTCATTCCTCTGACATTTCTACCATCTACAGTATTATTGGAATTCATTGTCAAATTGTTCATTGTTGTAATTACTAATTGTCTAAAGTCTTAAACAATTTGATTAATGTTACATACAAAGCAAATTAACGACTAACAAATATTATCAAGTTAAATAATTTTGAAGGAAGAAGGAGAAAATGAGACACCTTACTTTTGTCACTTGAAATTTTAAATTCGTTCCATTGCTTGGGCTGATTAGTTTGCACCATTTTTTTGCAAAACAATGACGTAGCATTTTTTGGCAAAAAACAATTTTTTTTACTTGACTAAATATTGTTTTATTTTGCCCCACTTTTCTCCAGTATGTGGATTTTGAGAATAGTTGAGAATGTTTGAAGGATCGATATAAACAATGAAATATTACTACCCGGGAAAAAATAATTGAGATCTACGTTGTTCTACTGTAAATCTATGGAGATTTGATTTTTCTGAAAATTAGATCAACGTTACTTCTAACATAGAAATCGTCGGAGATCGGCGACTTTTGTAGCCTTAGAACAAAAATTGATACTTATAACTTGTCGAACTGCGTAGATCTGCATAAACCTAAATAGATCTCCATTGATATTGTACAATCTTCAAAGATCTGCTGAGATCAGTAAATTTTTTGAAATCACCATAGATCTGAAATCATTGAAAATTCGAGATCTTTAGAGATCACCGTAAGTTTAAAATAATTGAAGGCCTACCGAAATCTTCTGAGATCTATTTCAACTTTTAGATGTACAGTACTCTCTAAAAACGAATTAGCGAAAATCACTAACTGGCAGTGAATAGTCACTTATTGCTAGTGCAAAGTATACCACTATTTGAATTAGTGATATACTTTTCACTAGCAAATAGTGAATAGTCACTAATTTCACTATTTCATATTCAAGAGAGTATAGATTATTTTTTCGTGCGATACACATGAATCAAAAAATTTCGAATCACAGAAACTTTTTCATCTACACATAAAACCTTTCTTTTAGTAGCCATGATGAAAGCTTGAAGGTCTAAAAGCAACTAAGGCTGTAAGAATGTAAACGAGAGGCATAGAAATCAAACGACATTATCTGTGTATAGTAATATACATTTACTTTGGTAATTACAATACTCAGATTATAATATTTCCTAGAAATATTTATGCTTTTGAGTCGATTACTGCATTTGAAGTTAAGTCGATTATTTCGTTAAGAAGAATGTCTGTGACGCTATATAGAGTGTATAAGTATAGGAATAATAATGCAAACCAAACAAACTTTGGTATTTTCTACGTTATATCAAGTTTTTCGTTAAATAGAGTTTCGTTATATAGAGTTTCCACTGTATTTTTCACAGTATGAATTACGCAAAACTATGTTTTTAGTTCGTTTTTGAAAATGTGTCGATTAGTTCGATAATAAATTAGCAAAATCCTTGAGAAGCCCGTCTTGCACCTCTCCCCTATATCTTAAAACTTTAACTTCGACGTAACATCAATAGTCGTGTTAAATTATGAATCATTAAAAATTTAAAAGTACTAAGATTTAATGTACCACCCGCTATGAAAATTTAAAAGTTAATGCTTCTGTCATTAAAAAGTTTAAATGTCATCCTTAATGTACTCTAACTTCAAATAATAATTGTCGAAAGCGCAGCTTTCTTAGCGTAAGATACTTAGGGGTAGTTAATGTGAAGGTAAATTAATCAAGAATGTATAAAAATAAACGAATTAAGTATGATTATGAAGCGTACACGATTAGTTTAAATGAATTTACTGAAGTGAGTAATTTTTAGCAAGTAATTGCCACTTAAAAAAATTTCAAAGGGCAAACAACCACCACAACCCTCTTGCGTCTTTTTAATTTAGCACTTGTCATCATTTGGAAGTTTTAAGTCTTGTGTCAGTGGGGTATACAAGCGCTACGCGCTTCTTGCTCAACTCATTCTCATTGACTTGAATCCCTAAAGATCCCGAGTACATAATCTCTACGCAAAGAGGAAGATCAGAGAAAAACATGATTGTAATTTAGTTGTTTCAATCGTTCTTACAGCATAAAAACCGGAGATCATAGGATACAAAAATTAATATTCAAGTCGGTTTATGTTCCCAAGTATCTCAGAGACAACTTTAAGATGTCATAAAAATGACTTTTAAAAGGGCATGACAAATTTTATTTTGTCTTAAAGCCAAATCTTTTTAAATAAAGAAGACGTACAGATGTTCGTCCCAGGGGCCCTAGAAAATTCGTGATTTTTTTCCCCATTTGACAAAAGACATTTCAATTAAAAAATCGTTTAAATGATTTATTTGACATGTATTTGTAATGAGTCATTTACTTTCTGTCGTCACTTGTGTCAATTCTTTTACATGTAAGGTACCCGCGGGTAATAAGGCCTAAGTGACAGAAATGATATTTAAAATAACCGCCTTCGCTAAAGGCTACTCTAGTAGAAGGGTTTTGCATAGAGATGTTACGACAAGTTTATAGAGTTTCGATACCACGTTCCCTGTCTTCTATATTTTATCATCCGTCATATGCTATCGTAGCGCAGAAGAAATGATAAAAAACAATCTAGTCTTCTGACTCTTAAAAAGGATACTGATAGATTTAAGTTCTGTTGAACAAAACAATCTAGTCTTCTGTCTTTAAAAAAGTATTGTCGCTAAACTTAAGTGATGATTTATCTCTAATACCAATTTTATTAAGTATAATTAAACTATTCCAGTTTGTTTAACCCGTAGGCCTTATTACCCTACTGTAGTAAAATAAGGCCTATTCGTATGGTTTTCGTAAAAGTTTAATTTTTTGTTTGTTTATGGTATAAATTACAATTACTTCATTATATTTTATGGCTAATGTATTGAAATAAAGATTAATGATACATTTCGATAATTCAATGCAATATTTTCGATTCTATTCAAAATCTCCTTTAGCTAGGCCTTATTACCCGCCGGTACCTTAGTTTAGATATAAAAGATGACTTCCACTATCAGAATTCGTTTTCCAAACAAACAAACATATCTATTGGTTCTCTTACATAAGTAAAGTTGGGGCACTTTGAAACTTTATGCATAAGTCATTCTCTTCCAGTTCATGTATTCTCTCTCAGTTCAACTCCATTTACTGAATAACAAACAGCGTTATCATATAAAAATATAATTAACAGTTAGAATCAGTGTAGGCATAGCTCTAGTTGGTCGGACATGGGAATTTGATAAATTAATTTTTTGCTTTATTTAAGTAGCGATGTAATTTTATTTTATTTAGAATGAAATACAATGGAGCTATAAGATGATAAGATTCTTAAGTTCACAATTGGAGCAATTCAATATTGTACAAACTGCAAGCTTACTTACAACTTATTCATATAATAGATAACATTTCTGAAGCAGTCAAGAACATGCTCTTTGCAAAAATAGCCGATCTAAAAAATGCTCATATATAGTTCAATAACGTACCGCAATAACTGAAATTGGCTTCAGCGTCGTTTAGACTACCGGAAGACTTTCAAGATAATCTTTTCCTCAATGTGACAATACATTTCATGTGAGCGGTCTCAATGATCCTTGGTGGCCCACCCGCTGAGAAATAGGTGGAGAACTTCAACCCCGAATTTTTTTATTCTTATCCAACTCTCTCTTTTTTTTCTTTTATTTTTTTCTCGGATTTTCAAGATTCACAGCCCACACATCCAATAGCCGGCCTACCCTCAGTTATGTTACGAGGACAATATCTAATAAAAAAGACGGGGATGAAACGAACTTAGAGCTTTAGCCTTTTGTGTAAAATCTTTTTGCAAAGAGCATTCATGTCGCTTTCGACTTTTCGTCATCCTACTTATTTTTGATTCAAATAAATATAAGGTCGTCTGAAAACGTAGCTATATAATAATTTTATGTTAGGTTTTATCAAATATAAGTAAAATTGCTCATTTCTTACATTTATACCTTCTTTTTTATTATAAAGAAATTTCGTGAAAGTGCAGACTCACTTACTTTTTACTGACAATTATCCAATTTTTTACGTTATGTTTTTGAATAAATTCTATAGCAAATTTTATATATCAATGACTTTTATGAATAAAAACAGCGTATTTTGGATGTAAAAAACGTGTGTATCAAAGTCATGTCCTGCATGAAGATGAAATGATTGAATGTGAAATAAAAAGCAAAATGGTCAATGCGATTTCTTGCACAAACCAGTCATGACTCATGTATTGGCAGTGATTGTCAAACAAGCGATGTCGTTCAATATTCTCTAATAGATTCATTAGAGGGTTGCGCGTACTCTGGGAGTATTGCCAGGGTGAGAGTATGTTGAATCCCTGCCTGAGCACTTGAACTATCCAGCTCGTCAGTATATCCACCCCATGAGTGTAGGTATATCGTCCAAATCTGATTATCTATCGGTAATCAATATCCGAGCGATTCGGCGATTAGCACAGGCGTCAGGACAACTGGACTGTTTCGCCTCGGACCACGTACCCTTTAAATTAAATCGTTCCCTTTTAGGGATGGTGAAGTTCGGGTTGTGCGGTATCCCATCGGATTTCGTGCAGATCACGTAACCGAGCTGCTTAAAAATTCTTCATTAATCAAGACCGATAAAAGACTAATTCAAGCTTTGCAAACCTTAATGTTAATCCTTTGGTCTTATGTAATTAAGCTATAAATTGTAAGACAGCCTACACGGAGAGAAAAAAAATAATATTCACTATTGTAGTATAATATCTACGCTGTAAAGAATTTGAAGAGTGAACACGGATTAAATCCGGAGTGGATGTGGATTGAAATAAAATCGACACTCCGAAATCATTCCTCTAAAAAAAAAACTCCCTATTCATTCAGTGACGGAGTTAATTCGAATTTAAATAAAATCTGTATTCGCTCTGAATTTACTCCCGATTTATTACAGTCTACTATTATGTTAATTTAATAAAAACTATTATGTGAATATTGTAGACTCTTCTATTATGTTATATCCCTGCTTAAAAAATTCGATAGATTCTTATAGCTGTGTGTATAATGCCCTATACTTAACTATAGCACTTCTCATAGAACTCATTCATTCTTACAAAATCTCTATAGGAATTTATGAGAATCTATTGGATTCTATGAGATTTTCTAAACAGGGATAGTAATTTTTATTATTAGGATGGTAACCTCTACTATCTTAGTTGGCATTGAAAATTTTGCGATTACAATAAACATGATTTAGAAAAAGTACACAGAAAAAAATGTTATGTTAAGCCAAGAAAATATTTTGGGAGACAGACGTTTTCGGAAACCGAAAGTCAAGATTTTCTTGAGCCAAGAGATCTCTTTTGGTTAAAGAAAATTCGTCTTGGTTAAAGAAGAGTTCTATTTAATTCGAGAAAATTGAGGTTTTTTAATCGAGAAAATTTTTTTCCTGTGTAGAAACTAAACTATTTTTCTCTTCATTTAGTATCTTCTCTTCGCTCAGTATAATAATACAGTTAGTTAAAATATGAATACGCAATATTTTAGCGAAACAGCTGTTAAT
Organism: Microplitis mediator; assembly: GCF_029852145.1. Lineage (NCBI taxonomy): Eukaryota > Metazoa > Arthropoda > Insecta > Hymenoptera > Braconidae > Microplitis > Microplitis mediator. The sequence continues at coordinate 22,668,503 of NC_079969.1, forward strand.
ATAAATCTCTATATATAGTTTTTTTTCGAACAAATACTTTTTTAAGGCATTTGCTTTCATTAATAATTCTAAATTTATTAACTTGAGAGCCCATTAAGTGTAGCTACCCCTCTTTACCCCATAACTCCCGTTAAGATTGCGCACAGTCTGTGTAAAATTAAATTTGAATATTTCCTAGAATTTTTAAAAGTAAAAAATAATAAATAATATTTAACTACTCAAATAAAATTAAAATAATTAAGTAAATTATCTTGTAATTAAAAACTACAAATTCACTGCCACATATTAATTTTCAGTATGAATAAAAGAGTTGGTTGCATCAAAGCCTAGGTTAATTAAGGCAGTATCTCTTTCAAAAGCTTCATTTTATAATGTATGTATAATTAGTATATTGCTTATGATATTAATATAAATTACTATAACATAATTAATTTGAGTTTCGCGCTAATGTAATATCACCAAGTTTTAAGCTCGTAGAATTTTAATTAATATTATTTGAAGTTGCTTTTGTTTAGAATTAAAACAAATTTAATTAATAAATTGATAATAGAGAATAATTTTTTTTGAGGTTAGAATTTACTCTATTGTCCATTTAACCACACGGAAAAAATGAACTATATAAATTTAGAAACTACGAGTAATATAATGATTAATTAATTGATCAGTAAATACTATGATTCTAAATAGTAATTCTTTTATTTGAAATTAAAACGTAAACAATTCTAGGATAAATATCCTTGTTTAATATTTAGTATCTAATACTTAATATTTGATGACTATAATTAATATATATAGTTATTGATTAATATATGTATAATTAATATATGTAGTTATTGATTATCAACTAATGATTAATTAAGTGATTAACTAATTAACTCATAAATATATTCATTGTAATTTTGAAAAGATTGATGTGCGTATATGTATAAATACTATAATTTTTTATTTGATGGTTCTTAGGGAGCTACGGCTTCAGGGTCAAATAAAAACTATTATCTATCTATCTATTTATTTACACTGCAAAAAATTAGCGGTGTAAACATCTGGAGTGAATGCGGAGCGAATGACTGTTTATTTATGGCTTCCCCTCGGAGTAAAATTTAATCCGAAGGGGACTTTAATTAGGTTGAAATTCTAAGTCGGAGTGAAATTCATCGAAAGAGTTAATTTTAGTATTAAAATTCCGAATTGGAGTAAATACTGATTTAACTGAAATCCAGATCCCTCTGAAATGACTCCGGTGAAAAAACACACTCCCCATTCACTTCTTGAGTAGAGTGATTATTTTTTAACTCCGGGACTCCAAATGACAGAGTGAATTCGGATTGAAATAATACTCGTCTTTACTCCTGGTTTTTTCAGATGTAATGCCTATGCAGGAAAAATTAATATTTTAACTTTTAAAACCCTAACTTGAAAATTATAAATTTATGACACGTATTATAAAATTTATTATTTGAAATGTTAAAATTTCTTGTATTGACACCCAGGTTTCAGGTTATAATTTCAAACACGAATTTTTAAAGTTTTTTTTCTGGGCATTCTGATCTTTTGTTGAAGTGCTCAGTTCACTTTTTTCTTCTACTTACTACCCATAATTTCCAACGAAAGTTTACGAGAGACCTCTGGAGCAGTGTAGTACCTGTCATAAGCAGAAACGTATGGTTTATGGAGTCTGTTAGGCAATTGAACAAAGAAAGACGGAGAAGTTATGTTCGCTCTGAGCCCTTACAGAGCATAATACGCCATTATTTTCAGATCTTTTGTACATATAACTATGAACTTAAAGATATTTACTGTTCTGCAGCTTACTATTTTAAATAATATTCAAATTCCGTTGTACATAATCATATATTTACAATCAATTTGAAGTATAGTAAAATGTTTGAACAAACAATACACCAGATTGTTTTTATTGAAATAAAAACAAAAAAAAATTGAAATCGGTGCACGCGAAACTATTATCGTAAAAAGTGATTTTGCGTCATAATTCCATAGCGTTATGTGCAAACATTTCCCTCTGTTATTCGACTTTAGATTGTAACTTTAGAATTTATTTCAACGCCGCGATTTAATCACGAAAATTTTCCATTTTATCCTTTCAGTTTAATAAAAAATGATGTCAATTGTTTTGTTACAGATCATTCAGTATCAGATTCTTCTGTTAATGAAAATCTTACCGGTCGATCATCTCACCGACGCAAATCTAAAAGTCACTCAAGAGCATCAACAGTAGGGAAAAATTCTTGCTTGAGTAGTGAAAAATGTAATAGTACTAACGAAGGTGTCACCGTAGATTGTGTTGCTTTAGTCCATGTGCCCGATCAATCTCCAACGGAAGCTAATCAACCAGTCCGTCATCCTTCACCTTATTATTACGGTGATCTTTTCAAATTGCCCGAACAACAATCCAAATCACAATTGAATAAATATCGCAAAAGTATAAGTCTTGATGTACCCGGGGAAAGATCAAGAACACCAGCATTGCCTAAAAGAAATTCTGTAGCTGGCGACGGAGGGTCAACTTATCTTACACCAAACTTTCAACAAAATTTAACTCAAGACTTACAAAGTTCTGCAGAAAGTGAGCATGCAACTCAATCTAAAAGTAACGAGATACTCTCATCGTGCATTATTACGGAGTGGGATCACACTTTGATGCCTCCACATCGTCTCTTAAGTCATGATTTACCGACGACAGTGTGTCTGTGTGTTGGCTCACCCGACGAGGATGAGTTAGAGGGACCGGTAAAAATTGCGCGTCATCAAGTGCGCAAATTACGACGTACTCGTAGAATAGAATCACAGCAACCGGTACTTGTTGAAAACGATTTCGACGGTGAAATTGAAAAACCTGGCGACGAAGCAGACAGTGAAGAAGAAGCTGCTGATGTTGAGGAAATTGAAGACGAAGAGATGGCTAGACAACGGCATTTATATGAAACAGCTTTCGATTGCAAGGTCAATCGATCCGATGATGATCTGGATGACGTTGACAGAGTCACCAATCATCCGGTATTGCATTCCCAGATAAGGACTAATTTAAGTGGCTCTCAATCGAGAGCATGTTCTTCCACAGATGCATCCAAACATCAACTGCAAAATGTCCATTATGTCACAGCGTCACAACAACCTGCTTCCAAAGACAACCGACGCAAAGTTGTACTCCTTCGACCTAAACCAATACCGCATAGACTAAATAATCAACAAGACAATATGACAAGTTTGTCTCAAGACATCGAATCCCTCCAAATAAATTCAGGTGACGAAAAAACGTCTTCACCAAGACATCCTGCCCGAGAATATACGCCATCGCCTCCATCCACTGCACCGCTACCTGTTAAGTTTCGTGGTAATAAAGACCACCTATTGCTAAATATTCGCAGTGCTCCAAATTTACCCTCGCAGCCTGACCACCCGAGATTGAAAGATATAAGACTGCCGGTTAAATCATTAAGAGCCAAAGAGTCTCCGAAGAGCAATGAAGGCTGTATTTTAGAGATAAAGAGTCGACCTAAGAGTCTAATTCAAGAAAACAACGAGTCAAATATTTGTAGGACAGATAAAGAAGTTATTTTAGAATTTAAGGGCAGGCCAAAAGAAGACAGACAACGACCGAGAAGTTTGATCCGAGAAAGTAGACCTATTATGGAGTTTAAAGGTAGGCCGCATGAAGCGGAAGGTGATCTTCCTCGTCCTAAAAGAGAACTAGGGCTTATTGAATTCAAATTACGTCAGACTAGGCGCAGAATTGGGTACTCTAGCACTGAAAGTATGGCTACTAGCAGCAGCGGAGGTAGTATGGAGTCGTTAAGAAGTAGTACTAGTGAAGGCAATAGATCAACCAGTAGCTCAGAAAGTAGACACAGTACCAGTTTGAGTTCTCACAGTTCAGACAGCGGCAGCACAAACTGTTTCCATCATCACCATCATAACCACCAGCAACCTGTATCAGGTTTTCTGACGTATCATGCACCTAAGCTTCATATTCTTTCACCTATCTCAGATAAATCATCTCAAGAACCAGTATCCGAAACATCAGACAACAATCGTAACAATAATTCACAAAAAGCTTCTCCTGAAGAAGCCACTACTGAAAAAGTTTCGATAAATACCAACACAAATACTAACACCAACACATCAAATGTCGTATCTCCAACGGATACGTCATTCAAAAAACGACGCACTCCGCAAAATAAAAATTTAATAAATTTAGCAATGCAATCATCGTCTTCCGGCGATGCTGAGATTCAAGGATCGGATAGTGGAATTTCGATAGAATCTCGTGCTGGGATAAAATGTAAACCATTTGGATTTCATGTGATAAAATCCCAAATGGACAACATTAATTTGGTCGATAACGAACCAGATTTATCAGATTTACCATTCGACATGCCAAAACTTCGTAGAAGACGGCTTCTTATGCAGCAGGATGCAACAACATCCGGTAGTGCGACTAGTGTTGATCTACGAGATCTTCCCTTTGATATGCCAAAACTTAGAAGAAGACTGAGATGTACACAAAGTACTGAATCCAGTGGGTCTCAAGCTTCTTCTAGTCTCTCCGTAAGGGATGTTGATTCACTTACTGTAATAGGCAAGTACTTTTTTTCTTAACTATTTTTTTTTAATTATTCGAGTATAGTAATGCTTTTAAACAGCAAGTCGTAAATGCACAGAACACCAAAGTCAACCCATATCACAATCTTGTTCAAGGCTTGAGTAAGCTCAGTCTCAAGTTCGATAGACGTTAGTGTCTTTTCCTACCTATCTCTTGCTGCAGATACTTCTGGCTAGATTTCAATAGTAAGTCTAGTGCAAGCCTTACACAATAAATTCGTGCCAGATTATAATTCAATTCTGGAGGGAAATTATAGTTGAAAATAGTTGCGCATTGCTTTCTCAAGGCTTAAAATTGACCTTGACCGTTGAGCAGATCTTGAGGAAGCCATGCGTAAGTTACTGGTGCAAGAAATGCGCCAGAAACTTTTCAACTGTACCGTATCTAAGATACATTCAATATTCTTGTGTACACCCGCACTGAAAAAGTATATATCCGTATATTTTTGGGCAAATCTGAACATATGCCGCATATATGAGACATATATTTAATTTGGCCCGGATATATACTTTTTTCGTACGGGCAATGCAAGGCACAAGTCTTGATGACGATTTCTTGCTACATGATCTTGCGCAAGACCCATACGTAGAAAAAGACACGACTAGGGGATTCCCTCAAGGCACTGGGACCAGAATCTTGCTTAAGCCTGTGTTAATCGGGAACTAGTCATATTTCATGAAATTTAAATGTGGTATCAAGAAAGATGTCTTGAATTTTTGACCGGTTGTAATGCGAGATGTCGATAATCAAGGGCGCGTAATTAACATGTGATAGGTCAGATTAACCTAAAAGAGTCATGTTTTTACGCATATTTCAAATAGTTATCGGTAGAATCGTTCCAAAAAGCCAATAGATAGTAGAAAAAGTAATTATAAATTAGAAAAAAATCATTTAGTCACTGATTAGTTACAAAATTATTAGTATTGACAGTTATCTGTCTCACAATTTCGAAATGAGTAAAAGCGAACAAGCGATATTGAGTGAAAGAGTAGAAAAGAGACTGGGCAATAGCACACTATAGATAGCTTTACACTACCTTAAGCAAACAAATTATCCTGATATGAGATGTTTAGATATTAAAAGTAATACCGTGCTACATATAAATAAATTACTACGGTATAAAAAAATACGATGTATTTTTTGAAAATGAGAAAATATAAAAAGGAGAGAGAGGGAAAGAGATAAAGGGAAAGGGTGGCCATTAGAGTAATAAAAACGCCATATTTTGGATAGGGAAAGATGGGTTGACATAAAATGAAGGCACATCATAGAATGAGGGAAGAACTGCCGTAATTCGATGCTGAGTGTTATAAACCTTCCAGACAGGAACTAACGTCATTAAGATGTACTTAACACCTGCGTTATAATAACTTTTGAGATCGAATAATTGTTATTATACTATTAACAGTGTCTCGGTGAAGAATTTAGTTATTTACATTTAAATTATAATATTATTAAATAAGAGATATAAAGAATGTAATTTATCGGAAAAATTTCAATAACTGATGCTGGTTATTGCGCAATATCTATATACTTGAAGATAAAATTAGTTGTAGAATTAAGTTTTGCTGTGTAATATGCAAGCTTCGATACGAACCCCTGGCAATGTCGCACTTGGATTTGATGGGACTTTGAACACGTCACGTCTACCCGATGAATACAAGGGGTGGTCCAAATTGCGAGTGCTCTAATGTGAACATCGAGTAAGCGCCACCGGCCTACGGCAACAGACGCTCTAAATAGAGGGAAACTAAATGTCGATATACGTAACAAGCTATATAATAATTATACCCGTAGTTATAAATAATATCCTCAATGTTTTCAAATTACATAATTATTATTTTCCACAATCAATATTACAAATTTAGAAACAGTTGTTGCAAAAGAGTGAGTTCAAGATGAGAGGATAAATTTGAAAATAGAATTAAATGGAATTGACACTTTGTTTATATTAAATTCAACTTACAGTTCCGACAGAAGTCGATAGGAAAATAAAAGAAATAATTCTGATAGATTTGTTTCGATTCAATCGTCTGTTTTTATCGGGAATCTTCATAATTTTAGTTTGAAGAGATAAAAATTGTTAATGAATTTCTGAATATTTTTTTATTATTTGATGGATAATAGTAAATTCTGATCCAAAGATTACCATTTAAATGGGCTGTAACATCTGTGTTATGACGCGAGTAGAAACAAAAGAAATAGCTAAGATTGATGGATATTAATAAGTAATCAAAAATAAATCGCGCAAGTCTTATTTCATCTTTTATTACTATTTTTGTTGTGAGAAAAAATATATTAATTATTTTTCGTCGTAAATACTCGTGCTGATAAAATGAAAACTAAACGACAAATTAATTGATTATTACTTTCAATCTACGAAGAAATCTAATTGTGTGGCTTATCTATTTTCCCCCAAGAAAGAAACTTAATTATCAAATTATAGTCTAACGTTTTATAGTTTCATTAAAGATAATTATTAGTAATGAAGTTTTTCGTTTACAAAGAAGTAATGATGATAAATAGAGGCACTATCTGTTCGTAGAAGACAATTAAAATAATTTCTTTTGTCAACAAGGGTTACTCATCAAAATAAAACCGCAGAGCATGACGAATCCTGTTATTGAGAATTCGCTGTGCCAGCAGTGGCCACATTCATTACAACGTTATCTACGTGTCCTCTATTGACAATTAGTCCACGTACATTTTGCGTGCTAACGCTCAATCCAACCACGAAATTACCAGGTAGTCATTGATCTACAAACACTGAAGCAGAGCATCACTGAACTTTACATCAAAATTACAATTATACCCTCGAATAAATTTAAATTGGCTGATTGGAGTAGAAGTTGGCATTTTTTTTTCTATCAAGTTTTAATTTTGTTCAAATTTATATAAAGCGATTCCGAGATTGTAGATCATTCATTTATTATGTACCTAAAAATGGGAACGAAAATAAAAAGTAAAAAATCTACTGGATCGAGATTTCTGAAATGTTTCGCATAGGGAATAATATTTCAGCCGAAAATTGCAGACTACCCCAACCTCCGGAACTATTCTTTAAGTTACCCTTAAGTATAGTCAAATTATATCGATTTTTTTCATTTTCGATGCGCGAAAAACGCTTCAATCTCCAAGTACATCATTTATTTAGGCCAAGCGGCATTATACATACATGGTAAGAAATGCATGACGTTCAACACCATGCTGGTATGGACTCAAGGCAGATACTAAAATAGTATCTGAAATATTCCAAGACAGTATTGTATCGAGTCCCAGAAGTATGGCGTTATTTACTATACTGTATAGAACTGGAGCTATTGTATTGCTCACACGTATGCATGGCAGGCACGACGAAACAACATGGCCTGAGAGCCATACTACAATGCCGAGGGCACAATGCTACTAGTTTTTCCCGCCATAATTTCTGGCGTGTCAATCAATGTATACTATCGTATTACCACCAAAACTATATAGATGTCGTGAGAATAGGTTTATCTACCAGAAGCATTGTGGACCGGCGATTGTGGCCGAGCGGTCTGAGGCGTAAGATTTAGATCTTTCGACCACGATCGTTGGCCAGGCGTGGATTCGAATCCCAGTGGAAGCCGAAAGAATTTTTCACGTATAAAGTGTGAGGTCTTTCGGACCTGAGATTCGTTCTGATGCCGACATTTGAATAAGATCAGTATAAAGAAAATTAATTTGATTCGGTGTGATGTAATTTGTGGACTGGGTTTTCTAAGGTTCAATGGAACTGTCTTCCTGAGCGTTCTTGTATGTTTAAAGTGACCAGGCTCGCTTTAAATATTATTTAAAAAAAAAAAAAAAAATGTGGATAGGGGAATGCAGTATAGGCCTGATGGCCATACTGACATTGCGGCGTCCGCGACAACTATTGCCAATGTTACTATTCCCGCAATGGTTGAATCATCTATGCATACAATTTTATAACCTATAAAAATCTTCGATACCATACACTATAGCGTTCACCCCCATACTAGCATAGTGATATCTGCAAAATATTTCTTACTGTGTGAAAGAAATATACGGAAAGATGATAAAATAGAAAATATGTACAGAAAAATATGTAATATACAACGGATTGCACTTTTGAATTCACACATAGTGAGCAATAATCTAGCATTCACTTCTTGATCTTAGTCATAAATAAGGAGAATATTGGAACATCGCACACAAGATGTATTTTTGCTTACAAATCCAATAAATTTGAAAAATCGAAATATCGCGATTGAGAACAAAAGAATTTCATTCTGTCAGCTAAACTAAACCTCTCATAAGCGGCTATTTATATATTTGTAACAATACTTTTAATCCATCTGACACAAACTTTTCCGTTTGCTTGTGATATTCTATTCTTTATGTCCATACACTCAAGCTTTCAGTTAGACAGAAAAATTCTTCGCGTGCTTTTGCACCGTTCGCTGACGTTAGCGTATTGGTAATATTGGAAATATCACGCTCTACTTGCAGTACAGTTGAGGGTGAAAAAAAAAAAAAAAAAAAAATAACAGTCTTTCCGATTTTACAACGTTTGGAATATAGAACCTAGCTTTTATGTCGCATATTTCTGAGATTCTTTTTACTAAAAAAAATTAGTAATAAAAATATCTGTCCTTAACTACAAGTAAAAAATTTACTATGTGATAAAATATTTCTTACACATGATCGATAATTTTTTTTCTAGAAAAATTGTCTTCAATATTTGACTGTATTTTTTTTTGTCATCAATTCTAGGCTTTGTGACAGTATATATACCGTGCAAATGTCTTTAACTCAATCTCAATATATATATTTTTTCATATCCTTGAATGATAATCAAAAATTGAAAATTTGGTCGAAAAACAAAATTAACTTCTTCAAATGTAACCATACTCAGCTAATGTTTACAAAAAAAACTAGTAATTGCTCAAAATCACGACTAATATTATAATTTATAACGAGTTCTCCACACGGAAAAATTATGTATCCGTATATATTCGGGCAAATCTGAATATATGCCGCATATATGCGTCTCAATTTTTTAGCATTAAAATGCAAATATTTTGAAATAAAAGATATCCAATATTTTAAACGCTTACTAAATATCCTAACAGTATTGAACTAGTTTACTTTTTTTACGAGTAAATATTTACGAAATTTTTTATTATTTATTTAGACATAAACGCTTGAAAAATATCGGAGATTTTTTTGCCATAAAAATCGCTCGCAAATCAGTTATTACGGACCATTTAATGATCGCACACCGTCATAATTTTGGCACGGTCGTTAACGAGAGGAAATATAAAAAAAAAATGGATCAATTCTTTCACGCTATCACAGTCTTTTCAGTTGACTGAGCTCAACGATTAGTGTTTTTTCATGCGACAAGATTTATAGAATTTATACAATAGAATTATAAAACAATATATAAATATATATATAATGCACATTATTTTATTGTAAAAGTATATCATCCATGATTGTAAATTTAATATGTTTTAAAATATGAAAATATTCCAATCACGCAACGTAAAAAAAATTTAAACACCACATCATCTCTTTGTAAAAGTAATATGGAATATTACATAGCCATTACCTTTGGGCTTTTTAGTTTGCTTGGAAGAAAAAAAGTTTAACATATCAGAAAAAAATGTAAAAGAACATGAAAATAAAAAAGAATGAGAAGGGCAGAAATAAACCGCTGAGGGAAGTGAATATTTTAGGGACAAATAATTTAAAGGATATGACGGTTCGGGTAATTTCAAACACTCTTAAAATAAATTCTCATCAGATAAGCAAAGACAAAATAGCAATTTTTTAGTCTAGAACCTTTTATCTTTTTTCCTCGAAAATTTCATAATCTACATACGATTATTTGACATTTAACTCTTGCGAGCACTATTATCGTTTGGGAAGGCTTCCAAAAGCAGTTTTGTAGCAACTGGGCACAAATTTAAACGTAGGACACGAGGGAAATTACGGACTTATCTCGAAAACTATTAAACTTACTACACAATTCAGTAGACGTTGGTATTTATCATTTAAAAGTAATTGGATGATAATCTGTTATAATCTATTATTAAATAAGTAGTCGGGGCTCAAGAATTTTCAATCAATGAAAAACCTATTGGAAGAGTTTATTTGTTATCTTAGCAGCCAATAATAGTTCCGAGAGCGAGAGTAAACAGGAAAGGGACAGACCAACTACACAGAAAAAAATACTGCCAATGACGCCATCTAGTTGGCAAATAATTAATCAGTTGAACGGGTAACCTCTACGTAAACCGATGGAAAAGAAGACAATATTTGGAATTGTTTTTGATTTTTTGAATCGCGTTATTTGAAATAATTTAAATCGTTAGTGAGTATATCAAAAATATAAGTACAAAAAAAAAATTTAATGGCGCCTTGGCAGCAACTTTAAGGAGGCAGTAAATATGATGTGATCTGCGGCAAGCCTTTAATTTTTATCTGAACCAAGGCACGAATTTTAAAAAATATTTATTTTTGACAAAATGGCGAACGTTTAAAAAAAACAGTATTTTTCTTCGCTAAAAATTCGAATAAAATCAGCTGTAACTAAAAAGAAATTCAATTTATAATCTAAATAAAATATTCTATATATTTTCTTCTAAAATACAGTTAAAATTTCAGAAGAATTAATAAAAAATTTCTTAATTATACAGCTTGCCAATTTGAAAATACGTTTTTGAGAGAAACGCATTTGAAGTTTCGACTTGTAATGTATGTTAACAATCGAAATTTTGTACTTTTACTTATTCTGTTTTTAGTCTCTAATCCGAGAGAAATAAAATTGCCCCACAAATTGCATTTTGAAAGAAAAAAAAATAGATTTTTTGAAAAATCTACAAAGGTATCGCGCCTTGAAGAATCTCTGTTTCAATTGAACCCTATAATCCAGGTGCCACGACTACATATCCGCGGACAAAACATCCTCACGACAAAATAACCACACGACAGAATATCCTTAAGAAAAATTTATAAGGTAATGGTCTTCAAGTGATACTCCACCCATTTTTGACTATAAATTTTGTCGCGGCTATTTTATCTTCGGATATTTCGTTACGGAACTATAATCCAATACTTGACGAAGTGGTTAATAAATTAATTTTACTGGATTTGAATCCATTAATTGACTAATTTAAATTTCGAAACAGAATATTACTTTTTTTATTTCTGTATGCATAATTATAGTTCGTTTATTTACAAATGATTTCAGTCGATTGTTGATTATTAATATTTCTAATATCAAAGTACACTATAAATTCAGCAATGGAATTCATACAGCCATAAATAAGCCCAGGAAACTTACAAACCGACTACCAAACTTGCTAGACTTGTTGTACTCGAAAAGTTTAATTTAGTAACAGACAAGCTTTGCAAGTCTATTCACCAGATCGAACAATGAAACTTGACAATTAAAATGACGCAGCTATAGACAATACACAATTTGTTGGTGACATTATTTTATTATCTCCAAAAGTATTATTTGAACATGACAAACCAACAGCTTTTTGTCGGTAGTGATAATGACATTTTCGATATTTTTGTTATTTTGTTTTATAAAAAGATAAAAATATGAAATAGACTTTGTATCAACAAAATGAATTGCTTTTATCTTGAAAAGACAATAAACTGTGATCTTTTATTACTTTTATACAAAATTATTTGTCAGTATGGTCGCTCGGTTGACCAAGCATACAAAGTAGAAAGTTTATTTTTATCGAAAATAAAAATATTTTAGAGCATAAAAGTCGTCTGGTAAAAGCCTCTGGAAATATCTCATCTTCACTAATGGGAAGACTCAGTAGTTGTAATCCGACGGGAGTAAATTGTGATGACGGACAAGTTAAGGATGAAGAAAGGTCGTAGACGAGGACCTTTCTGCCTCAACACTCCATATTTTATGAGAGCCGAGATGTGCATCAGGCATTCAGAACAGGCAACTAGTGTTCGTTACATTGTCGATGAGAATGATGAGGCCAGAAATGAAAGTAGGGATGACAGTCAAAAGAAGGGTGACATGCTTATGTACCATCTGTGGCTCAAGACTTTAGAGTGTTAGCAAGTGAATATAACACCTGGGATAGTAATGAATTTTTAGTATGATAATTAATTATTCAATTCTTGAATATAAATTACTGAGGAATGTAAAACGAGTAGAACAGTAACAAGTATTTCTATTTTATTTATCGACTATCGAAGTTATAATCAACTACATACTAAACGTAAAGTATATAGTATATGTATAGTATAGTCATCTGCTCCGGATTTACTCTGCTAATTTTTTAGAGTACAAGTCATAATACCGCAACATTTTCTATTTTAATTTGTCCAATTCCTATTGTGTCCTACAGTAATTTTCTCTGTCTTCTCGCTTCTTCACATACCCTCAGATTTTTTTTTGACAAAATTTAAAACCCATTTGTCTGCTCTTTTCATTTTCTCTGCTGTCAAAAAGTAGATACACCATCGCAGTCTGTTCGTGACTAGAAATTTCCCAAGAGATTTTATGGAGCATCCAGCACGTGGCTCGCTTCAGTTTCCGCTCACCCAACAACTGTCTATGCAAGTGATTGGAATGAGTGAATAGGGAGCAATCGAGTGAGAGACGAGATATACGTCCTTTGCCTATGGGTGATCTGCCACTTTCTCTCAATCTGATGGCGACTGTCTTTATAAAACTTGTCCTTCTCCTGAGGGAAGAAAAATTTCTAGGCTAATATTGTCAATACTTGTCGTCACATAAATTTTAGATTAACTATTCATATATTGAGGAACAGAAGCAACTTTTTTCGAATATCTTCAGTTTCTGGAGTAAAATAATCAATTTTGACTTTACTTCGTTCATATTTTGAATGGCATCTTGCTAACTTTACTGTATAGTAACACTTCATTTCAATTATCAAGGTTCAAAGTACTGGAATTAACTTCAATTTAATTGAAACTCACATCGATGTAAAACCATCGAGTTTCTGTTGCTGACATTTGACAATTCATTGAAATAAATTGCGCGTTGGTTCATTGAGGTTTTATTCCATTCAACACTGACATTCACCTAATTCCATTTGCTCTTTCTTTTCCTTCGATGGATATATTAGATTTTTGAAAACCGTGTAATTGTCTAGAGCGTAAGTTTTCACGCCGGTGACGCAGAATCGTATAATACTACAGCGAATCCATTTGGAATCGTTTATTTTTTTTTCGTATGATACGTTTTCCACTGCGCCAATTTTTTCTTCCATTTCCCTGAGGACTAAGTTTCAAGGACAAGAAGACATTGATTGAAACGTATCTCCGCCTACCGAGGATATTAAAAACGGATATAATAGAATGAGCTGATAAAAAAAAAGCAATATTTAATTAAACTGTTCAAAAAATGTTTGAAACGAAAGTGAATCGCGAATAAAAGTTATGAGATATTGTTCAGTCACGAGCTTGATCATTTTGAAAAGCTTCGTGTACTTTCGCTACGTACGGGAGCAGCCGAACTCGCTACTGACTTGAATGTCAGAATAGTGCCGGGTCACTCGCTATCTGGGCCCGACACTTGCAATTTCTTACTCATGACCGTGCCACGTCGGCATGAGAACCCGCTACCAGCCGGCCAATCAGAGAAATTGGCGGCTAACTATTTCCTGTTGGCGCGCTTTTAAGCCAATGGGAAAATTCGTTACTGCAGCCATGCTGCCACGTCACCACCGAGCAGCCACGAAGGAAGAAGACGACGTCTCTAATTCTAATCTACATCGTGCAGTCTTACTAACCACCACGCGTTTTTAACCGCTTGACTTGTCGCATTCGCTATCGCTTATCTATCTTGTCGCATTCGCTATAAAGTATTTTATTACAGTTTAAGTGTAAATAAGTGTAAATAAATCTATAACTTATATTTGATAAATCTTGAGTAATTTTAATTGTTTTCAACCTTCACGCCATAACCAGATCCATTTTAGTTATCCTCTCATTTTACAGATATATATTTTGAGGTTATCAAAAATCAAATGGATTCCAATTCTCGATAATCGATTAATTATCGAATAGATAGAATTAAATAGAAGTAAATCTTAATTACTTTGAATGTTATACATATTCATGTACACGGTAAGAAATATTTTGCGGATATCACTATGCCGGTTCCGTAACAAATCGCCCTCAGACAAAATAACCTCGACAAAATAACCTCGACAAAATAACCCTGACAAAATAACCTCGTAACCAAATAACCTGAAAAAAAATAACTTTGTTATAAAATAAACTTAACAACAATAACCTCTAAGTACGAATTTTATCGTTATAGATTTATGTAAATTTTTTCAGGTTATTTTATAACAAAGTTATTTTTTTTCAGGTTATTTTTTTACGAGGTTATTTTGTTCTAGGTCATTTTGCCGGGTTTATTTTGTCCAAGGGTAACCGGTCGCGGCACGACTATACCACTATGCCAGTATGGGCGTGAACGCCATACTGTATGGTATCAAAAATTTTTATAGGTTATAAAATTGTATGCATAGATGATTCAACCATTGCGGGAATAGTAACATTGGCAATAGTTGTCGCGGACGCCGCAATGTCAGTATGGCCGTCGAGCCCATACTGCGTTGTCGTGTCCACATTGCTTGTCTAACGACATCTATATAGTTTTGGTGGCAATACGATAGTATACATTGATTGACACGCCAGAAACTATGGCGGGAAAAACTAGTAGCATTGTAGTATGGGTCTCAGGGCCATGCTGTTTCGCCGTGCCTGCTATGCATACGTCTGAGCAATACAATAGCTCCAGTACTATACAGTATAGTAAATAACGCCATACTTCTGTGACTCGTTACAATACTGTCTTGGAATATTTCACATACTATTTTAGTATCTGCCTTGAGACCATACCAGCATGGTGTTGAACGCCATGCATTTCTTACCGTGTATGAGGAAAACGGGCAGGAGTAAATTGGGTGTTAGAGATTTTCTTTAAATTTAAATTATAAGAGGCAAAATGGGTTGTATCTCATTTATTATTTGTTGTTAATATAAATAAATTTGTTTTTTAATATTGAGGAAAGAAGAAGCTTATAAAAATAAATATATAAAAGTAGTTGAAGAAATAAAAGTGAAAGATAATAAAAGCGAAAGTAGCTTAAGCGAATTGGCCAACAGAATCATAGGATTAAATTTAATAAAACAGACAACGCCAATCTCGAAAAGTAGATACAAGGCTTGATTTTCTTTAATATTTAATACCACGCGGTTATAAGAGTTTGGAATAAAGTGAAACAAGAAAATAAATTTACGGACTTTGAATGGGAGAAAAAACCACGAAAGTTTAGATAAAAATGAAAAAGACCCGAGGTTTCTAGATATATACATATTATCTGGGAAAAGTAATGAGGGTTTTTCGCTTAAAAATTCTTTGATATCATCACGAAGACAATTTCCAATCACGTTATGTTAGAAAATCTTTAACTCGACGATACAGCTGTCAGACCAATTTCTTCGTACCTGTATCACGGCACACAAAAGTTAACTGCTAAAAGATTGCCACGATCTAAATAAAATTACGGTTGAGTTCGGGTTTAGTTGCTTGTCGTTTTATATATTATTCAAACCTGTACATCAAGTCACCATAAAAAGTTTATCTGGTAGACGTACTTAGACATTTTTTACAGCTTGCCATTTTTTATTTTATTACTACTAATAGTAATCTATCCTCATAAATTACTTTAGTACCGCACTGGTGTTAAAAATGTGGGATAGGAATTATTAAAAATTTTCAAAAACTCAGTTGCAATAGCAAAAGTAAAAAAAAGTTCACTCCCAATTTTTCACACACGGAAAAAAATAGGCGCTGCAACAGGATGCAGTCCTGTGGGAGCGACAACACAAAATCCAGTTGCAGTAACAGGATTTTCCTGTGGAATCCATAAGATAGGGAACAAGTTTTATGTACTAACCTTTTTGCCAGTACAGGAAAATTTCAAAATTTGAAATTTGTTTCAAATTTTGAAAAGAAATTCAAATTCTGGATGTGTCCCATTGCCGTAGCATAAAAATCCTATTGCTGCAACAGGATTTTACTCTACAGGACTGCGTTCTGTTGCAGCGCCTATTTTTTTTGTGCAGTGTACTAATGTACAAGAAAGAACATGGCTCGCGCCATGACACTTTATAGACACATATACATGTGTTTGATTTGATCGTGTACTTGGCGCGAGACACTACCGTGTCTCCTGATTTCATTTCTTCATTTTTAGAGCTAACGTTTTTCTTATATTTTTTTTTTTGTTGAAGAAAAACGATTTTCTTAGGAATTTACAATAAACGTGCGCTTAGTATCAAGATAATGAAGGAAAATCATATGTATATACGTACATAAGATCAATAGATTCCTCTCATGTGAATTATTAAAATTACAACTCGAATATAATATTAATTATTACCATAAAAATAAAAATATAGAAAAGATTACAGAGGAAAAGAATTGCTTGCAATAAAAAAAAAATAAAACCCTGGTATGTGCGATAGTATCTAACACGATTTTAAGTCACTCTAGGGAACGATTGCTATTTGACCCGATTATCATGGCTCGTAAAATTCGTGGGTTGTTGGTTTCGCGATACGACAACAAGAGGTTGAGAAAAAAGCCCGACACGACGTCTAACTGCCGGGTGACTCATTTCAGGCGGCAGTGTGGCGCGTCCAAAGATGACGCTTAACTTGGATGCGAATGGTGGCAATGGAGGAAATGGAGCTCTACAACTATTGAAAAAACCCGGTGGATTGAGCCTTGGACTGCCCCTTGAATTAACAACCAGCCGAGCATCCGCTGACCTCGTGGACGTGGAATTACCACTTGAAAGACAAGGGTAACTGCCAATAACTTAAACAATTCTAATTGTTATTTTGATCTTACAAATAAATATGGACACTCTTCTATGATTGATTCAATTTTTAGGTGGTATCATGGATCAATAACGAGAATAGAGGCTGAGGCTGTTCTTCGACTTCTTAGGGAAGGAAGTTACCTAGTGAGGAACAGCGAATCTACAAAGCAAGATTACTCGTTGTCTTTGAAGTAAGTCAGCAAAACTTTTTATGAAATAACATCAATCTTTAAATTTCTTATACTTTTGTGTGTTGAAATTCACATTTTACTTGAGATGTATCAGAGATCTTTGTAGTTCTTTCAAACTCTTTTAAAGTTTCATCTTATTTTGTAAATTCACTTGAATGATAAATGCAAATGTATGTATGTATGTATGTATGTATGTTCATGTGTACACGGAAAGAATTTTATGGTAATAATTGCAATATATTATGGGAATGGTTTTCATAAGCTATGGACACAGGTTTTCTTGAAATATCGATTATAGGAACGGTGACCATACAAATTATGGTAACCATTTCCCTTTATATAGTTTTCATTTCTATACACTATGGGAATAGCTCTTATGAAATTATGGTAATAGTTTCTCTAACGTTATGGGAACGATTACCAAAATTATAGGAATCAGTCCCATAGTTATGGGAACTTTTTCGAGAAGTTATGGGCATATGGCCTATAATTCCTAGTAATTATTACCATGGATTGATATTTGATAAGCATTCTAGGAATGGTTACTATAAATTTCTCTCTATGCATAAACATATGTATGATTTATGTGTTTATTTTCATAACTTTTTTGTTTATTTTCTTTTTACAGAAGTGCCCGTGGGTTTATGCACATGCGAATACAGAAGAATGACGAATTAAATGGTTACATTTTGGGACAATTTAGCAAACCATTTGACAGCATACCTGAAATGGTGCGCCACTTTAGCGTCAATCGTCTTCCCATACGCGGCGCTGAGCACATGTGTCTTTTGCATCCAGTTATAGCCCAACTTTTGTAGCGCTTCTATCGAAGCGCCCTGTAAGGCGCTATATTTTTTCACTGACAAGGCGACAGATTTAATGACCCCGAGTTATAAATTCGCAAGGGATTCTTTATCGATACTTTTCGACATTAAATAATATCCAAAATTGAGTCAGAAAGTCAGCCCTTAAACTTTCCGCTGTCTACGAAATTAGAATCGTTATTTAAATCGGATTTCAATCAGACCAATCAGAGCGCTCATGAGAATCATGCTCCAATCGGAGTCAATTGGAGTTGCAATCAGAGCGTGCTGGTAAAAAAGCCGGCTAAAAATTTTATATTGAACTGCAATAATATGAGTCTTAAATTAAATTATTTTAATATTCCAACAGTTACTTGTTTTCAAAATTTAATTAGCGATATTTAATTAAAAATTTTCCGTGGACTCGCGTTAAAATTATCGTTTTTTTTTTAATGCAGATTAAGGTAAAAGCCCCTATACCCGCGCACTTTTCATTGGAGTGAGATTAAATCACTCAATATAAATTAATAAATAAAATGAAAAACCATATTTTATTTTATAGTTATTTTTTGAAGTTTCGAGTATTAGAATAAAATTTAAGTTTGAAGAATAATGCTGATAATTAATTATTATTAATTTTGTAAATAAGGTCCTAGAGTGTACCCATAGTCGCTCACTAAAAGTTGTGATGTACCATTACTCGACCAACACATGGCCCTATAGTCGCTCAAAGACAATATCAATTAAACTATAATAAGTTTATTGATTTGGACAAATAATTTATAAATTATACTCCTTTATTCTTTCATAATATAAAATTTCATGAATTTTTAAAATATATTTAATAAAATATAGTTATAAAAATTCTTAAAAAATTTGACGTAACCTTAATTTAATCTAACGAATGAACGTGAAAGTAAAAAATGCCCGGCTTTGCACGATTTTGAAAACAGTCATTTAATTTAAATTTATAATCTGTTATAAAATAATTTGACACATTATATTTTAATATATTTAGATTCACAAATAATGCTAAATTTTTTTTTTGTTGCAATCTTAACTGTATAACTTCCGTTTTCTACAGTTTTTATTATTTACATATTTTACATTACATAGTCTTTAGGTTACGTTGCAAGCAATTTAAAGTCCCTATTTTTTGCAATCACGAAGTGTTTTTAGTGGGCATGATTGCAGACAGGTGGCAGTCTGGCGGCGATATGGAACAAATGCCACAGGTCAATGCATTATATCAACTTGTGAAAAATAATTCATTTGCTCCCTGTGGGATTCGAACCTGAGCCTGGCCAGTTCTTGAGTTCGAAGACAAGAGTGTTATCCACTCGACCACAAGTACTGGTTGATTCACAAATAATTATTTATCAATAATAATATTTTTAGTTGTAATTTTTTTTTAATAAAAATTATAAAAAAAGCATTAAACAGTTAAAGTGAGCGACTAATTGTACTGAGCGGGTTAGGGGCTTTTACCTTAATTACAATTATTTTTTTTTTTACACTAAAAATTGACAGTGGGAAGTTTAGAAAAAAAAAAATTTGATATGATGGCAAGTAATGAAATTTTTGGTCGTTAATTTTCTCTAGTTTGTTTTAATTTATATTCGATTTAGTATCCTGAGCATTATAATGACTTGTTTATTGAGTGAAAGGGAATCGCCTGTGAGAGGACAATAATTTGAGCCATTGGGATACTACGTTGTCAGAGAACCATGATAAATTTTATGACAGTACAAAGAAAAATAAAATAAAATTGCGCAAGCAATATAAACTTATAAAAAATCATAATTGTCACAATTTCAAATCATCAAAATTAAAAAAAAAGGTGGTAGGAGAGTTAATGTTTGATCGCTTTTTTAAAGTCAAATTCAACGTAGATTTCCACTCTTATATTTCGAATTAAATGTAATTTTTTAATTCTTATTTATATAAAAAAAAAAAGTTGTTAAATGCAACAGTATATAAAATATAAATTATTCAGGGAAATTTTGAATTTTTGGTATAATTGTTATTTTTATGTGAATAAAATAAGGCACTCGTACGTCCAAATACAATCTAGCTGTCTTCCCCAATAAATAGCGCAAACTACCTCCGCTAAACTCGATATCAGATTAAAAAATGATTTTTTAAAATTTTGACTTTAAAAAATAACGAAAAATTTATCTGCTGAATAAAACAAACCATTAAATTGAGTGGTTAACAAATGGAAGAGAAAAAATAAATATTTATATGAAATATCATAATATTTATGCAAGCACGAAATAGAAAAATTAACTCAAGTATGTATAATATTCATGGTTTGAAATGTCATCCACACCCACTTCATGATAACTCTTTGTAATAAAAAAAAAAAAAAAAAAAAATGAGTAACGAGAAACTCGTATAAAAATAAGTTTATACTTATTTATATTCATGAACATAAGATATATATGTATACCTATACACGAATTATATTAATGTTATTATTTACTGACAATTTGATCCATATTATTTTTAAACAGATTTGAATGTCAATCGAGATAATTTATTAGCACCCGTACAAAAATTAAAAAATAGAGACAATCTGAAATTTATAGCAGATTTTTTAAAACGTATGGTCAATAGGCAAAGAATTTAAATGAACTGGAAATTAATCTACTATTAAAACTTTTTTAAAATTTTTAGAAACTCGTTGCAAAAGAAAGATAAATCATGTACAGACATATGATCCGTATATGGAGAATAAGTGAAAATTGGCCATCTATGAAGCATATATGATTCATAAATACTTCATATATGTTTCATATATGGGAATATATGATGCATATATGTGAATATATCTGAAGCCTATATGCAGCATAAATATAACATATGTAGAACCTATGGATCATGTATAGAAGTATATGAAGCATATATACTTCATATATGGATACATATGATGCATATAAGAGAATATATGATGCATAGATGGGAATATATGAAACCTATATAGATCATTTATGGAAATATATGAGAATATATGGAGCATATATGGGCATATATGATAATATATGGATACGTATATGCATATAAGAGAATATATGATGCATAAATGGGAATACATGAAGCCTATATAGATCATTTATGGAAATATATGAGAATATATGGAGCATATATGGGCATATATGATACATATATGGATACGTATATGCATATAAGAGAATATATGATGCATAAATGGGAATATATGAAACCTATATAGATCATTTATGGAAATATATGAGAATATATGGAGCATATATGGGCATATATGATACATATATGGATACGTATATGCATATAAGAGAATATATGATGCATAAATGGGAATACATGAAGCCTATATGGATCATATATGGATATATATGAGTATATAGAGCATATATGGGCATATATGATGCATACATAGGAATATATATGAAGCTTCCATGCAGCATAAATTTAGCATACATGTAGAACCTATGAATCATATATTGAAGTATATGAAGCATATATGGATCATATACATGAGTATATGAAGCACATATGTGAATACATAAATCCTATACTCAGCATAATTGGCGCATATATGTAGCATCTATGGATTATATACAGAAATATATCGAGCATATATGGATATACAAAGCATATATGCCTATATGTGGATAATTTTCATATATGACCATATATGACTCATTTTTAACGGAAATAATTAATTTAATTCTGTTAAAAATGAAATCGTGCCCTAAAGATCAATATTATATCGAGTACGAATCATCAGTAATTGTATAAAAAATTTTACAAGGTTTTAATGATAGATTGATTATAGAAAATCCATTCATTTAAATTTTTTGCTCATTACTCATATTTTTTATTGAAAATAGTAAAACTATAAGATTGTAATCTCACAAGATATCGATGTATCTTTAATTTTTTTGTTTTTGTATGGGTAGTAATAATTATATAATTATATTTACTACATTATTTAAAATAGTAAAATAAAAAATAAATTCGTATTGATTATGCAGTTAAATTTTCCATGAAAATTTATCGTAAAAAATAATGCTTGCAGATTAAAAAGTAAATTGTTATGTAAAAAATCATGCCAAACTAAAACTTCCAAAAATATAAGTCCTAATTAATGACAGCTTGAATAACATTCTAGTCACATAATTTAGTTATATGTCATTATAAATATATGATGGTTATTTTTAATTGTTTTTGTAAATTTTCATGATAAATTACTTTGTTGATAATCATGATGATCCATAAATAGAGGATCATCCGTCCGACATAATATTATTTAAATATTAATGTGTTATACGAATGTGGTGCAACTGATACATATTTTTTCATGTGATAATAATTTATTACAGAATATTAGCCTAGTTTTAATCTGTGATTTATTAATGCTCCATTACACTGTGTATTTATTATTAAATATAATCACTTTAATTGTCATTAATGTAAATTTAATTATGTACTTCACTATTAATTACTTTATAACACTTATATTTAGCTTTTATCAAAAATTGTAATAACAATTATTATTATTAAATTTATTTATAAATATTTGCCATCATAATTTTTATATTATTCTATAATATATATATGCATATATATTAGGGATGTGCGAATCGTGTTCGAAGCGAATTGAATATAACTATTAGAATTTTTCCAAATTATCCTTCAATTTTATAATCATCTGAAAGTTTTTGAATTCTTTGTAACTTTCAAATTAAGGGCATTCTCAGACAGTTCCCTCCACTTTTCAAAAATAATCACTGACATTTATTAAGTGTCATACAGTATTAAAATTTTATTAATTAATTTTAAAACAATTAAAGCTTTAATTGAAAAAAGAACAACGTAGAAGTAATTTCATCGAGGCACAAAATTAAAAAAAAATTACTTGCAGTTGATGTCAATTAGGAGTTAAACGAAATTTGTTAAACAAATTTAAGCCTAAAAAATTTGAAAATTCAAATTATAAAACTTACATGAAGATTTCACTGAAACTTATATTCCAAATTTCGTTTTACTCCTAATCGATATCCTGTAAATAATTTTTTTTAAAAATCGGTGTCTTGGCATATTGTAACTGCTTTGGCCTTTTTTAAATTAATTATCAAAATTTTAATGCGGTCATTACAATTGACAGTCATTAAATATTTTTAAGAAACAGAGGGCACTGTCTGAGGATGGCCTTAATCGATTCGAAAGATAAAATTATCAGCTTTGAAATATTGAATTTTTCATTAATGGAGGGCTTAGTTTTTAAAGTAACTAAAAGTATTATTTCGTAGATTCGCGTCTAAGCTCATTTACTTCTGCCAAAAATTTGAATTTTTTAAGAATATATTAAAATTTTAAGTCGTTAAAAAACACGATTTTGAAATTATTCGTAAATTTTCAAATAATTCGTGAAGTAACGAATAATTCGGAAAGTTTCTAATTATTTGAAAATTGGTTCCACCAAGAATATCTCTCCGACAAAATATCTCCAGGACAAAATCTGTTGAACACGATCTCTATAAACGAGATCTTATAATAATTTATGTAATTATAATAATTTCTACACTTACAACTGGAATCGTATTCAGGTTTTTTTTTCACATTTTATGTGTATATCATAAATAAATAGAATGTGTTACTCATACATGTATGAAATCATGGGATATTCTCAACCCAAATTTGACATTATCGTCAATTGCAAGAACTTGACGTAAACTTATTGTGAAGTTAATCAAAATCACGTAAAATTTTTGAAGTGATAGTATGGTCATCAGGGATTGACTGATAAAAATAATTTTAGAAATTTTATCCTGAAGAGATTTATTCCAGAGAGATAAAGTCGTGTTACTTGAAAATTTATGACTGATTTGAAAATTCACTACTAATTTTTAAAGTTTTGAATAATTCATAAATTTACGAATTATTCAAAAGCTCACGAGCAATTCAAAACATTCCGAATTATTCGATTCGATTCCATACGAATAATTTGTACGTATGAATTATTCGCACACTCCTAATATACATATACATATATATATAATTTCATTAAAAAGATTAAACCAATTATTGTTGAGTGAATGCACAATTAAATTACATTAAATTTAATTAATTAAAATTATTTTACTTTCCAATAAAAAAAAAAAAAAAAAATACGTCCTTGTCCGTCAAATTTGTAACATAAATAACGAGAAGAAGACAAGATAATTAAAAAAAAGTACTAGTCACAAATCTGTGGCTAAGTGGAACTAAAAAAAGTGTATAAAGGTGTGAAAATCGATAAGTTAAAATTTATATTACTCATATTTTTCTATTTTTGAAGTATATCACTCACTTTGTTCATAGATTTATATAACAATTATTGCTAATGAATTTCCTATTATTTAATCACTTTATTTTATATTCAACACTAATTTAAGCGACCAGTATTATTAATTACAAATCGTAATGCATATCGACATTTAAATTTCCATTACAAATAAATAATATACATACATACATATATATATGTATTGTATATATATACTGATTGTATTTAAAAAATAACGGGTTGTACGAGATATGTTTCACGTGTTAATTTAATTATAAGATTTCATAATTCATGTTAAACATTTAGTACTAGATATTAATTACCTTAGAAAAATAATCATATTAATCATCCTACGCTATCGTATTATATAATAAAGATAAACTACTGTGTAGATACTCCCTGTACCTTAAAATTTATATGACGTAGAACAACTCCGATATACTTATAATTATTAATTATTATTATTAAATTATTTATTTATTTTAAAAAAAATATATATAGTTTTAGGTCAGTAGGGCCTACTATTATATTAGCGTACCCTCAGTAAGACATTTATTTGATAATATAGAAAAAATATGAGATCATGTTCAGTACAGTAGAGTCTGGTTGTAGACCGAAGGCTACTCTCTCACGTAAATTAATTTTTTTCTGTAAGTAAGAGTACATATGGAAACATTCTGTGCAACCAGACTCTAGTGTTCATAATCTTAATGTAGTTATTTATGTATAACGTAAGCGGATTATAAAAATGGGCCGTGCAATACTTAACGAGTTGAAGTACGAATATTTTTGTTGTTGCAACAGACCAAAGATGTTTCAATAATTTGTTAGAACTTAACAATGTACTCTTTTAAATTCCCGTAATTAGTTATTAATAATAATAATAATAATAATAATAATAATAAAATATTTAATAAATATCTATAAAATAATTTCATTACTTGTAATTATAATTTAATAACTGATACACATATTTATTGCTGCAATTATTTATCGTTTTATATTTTTCATTTTTTAAATTCTAGGTGTCATTATTTTTTTTTACAGCGTTTTCGTCGGCCTAGTTTACTTTCAAAGCTCCTTTATTATCAGTAATAGTCGGCAGTATATTTTTAGAATTTAATGACTCCGTGAGAATTTGCTTCTAATGAGTAAAAATAATTTTATTATTATTGTGATTTTTTTTTTATGTACAGTACAACCTCGTTTAAGTTGCTTCCCCTCTATTTGTTTTCGCTCATCTCGAAATCGTACCCCTACTCCAGTTCCACTAACGAAGTTTTTCAGTTGCCGTGAAGAGATTGTTTCTGCAATCCTCTTATAAGTTAATCAAGTACGTACGTAGATAAATTACAAACGTCGACTAACTTATAAAAGGACTGTGGACACAAAATAAATACGACGCACATGTATGCAAAAAACCGAGCGATCGCCGAGTAAAAAATAGGAGTAGGGGAAAGCCATTTCCAAGAAATTTTTTACCTACAGCGCCTACAGTAACTTATAACGAGGCTGTACTGTATTTAATAATTATAGAATTTTAATTTAAAAAATTACCGATTGATTTTTTTTCGAACCTTGACGTCCTAACGAAATTTTACTCGATCTGTACTTCTGTTCTTTATGATTTTGTGGTTGCTGTGCTGTTTCAAACTTTTCATAAGACTGATGTTGATTTATTGATGTGAAGACTGGTTGGTTATTGAATGCAGAGCAACATACATTTTTTTCTGGCTTACATACATTAGGTCTGGGTGTATTTAATATTTCTGGATTTAAAATTTCTGGGCTCCATTCAACCGGATAATTTTCCGTTCTCATAATTCTCTGTTGCGGGGTCGTAATTGTGTGGCTTCCGCCGCAGTATCGATTACAAAAATAATCTCTGAATTAAATAAATTTTTATAAAAAAAAATAAATTCATTAGACAAAAATTGATCCCTTAAAAAAAATTATTATTTAGTTTTAAATTTAAATGCCATCAGTAAATTACTTTGACGATTTGTCAACTAAATTATTTCTTCGTGTTTTTTTCCTACGCGTCTCTTGTAATGCAGCAGTGAACTGATTAATGTTTTTACCGGGAAATTGTTTTAATTGTTTCTTCATTCGATGCATACTGTACGCTATGTAAGGTTTACTATTATTGTTTCCATTGTATGACATTAGATTGTTTTTATATATGGGACCTTGATCCATTCTCATAGTAACATTTTTATTGCAAGATATACATGATACGTCACTAGAATTGAACGAACATCAAAATTTTATTACAATAAAATATATGTATAATAGGCTGCGTCATTTTGGAGCAAAATTTTTTTTTAAGTGCATGTAAAAAAAAAAATTAGTTCAACACAAAAAAAAATTTTCGCGCAAGAAATAAAATTCTATGTCGATTACAGGCCTAGCACATTGAAAAATTAGATTTCCCATTTAAAAATCACAGGAAATTTTTTTTTTAACTCGTTAACAAATCAATAGATCGCATAGACTAATTCATATTTTTGTAGGAAATTAAACGCTCTACAAAAAAGGTCTCTTATCATTTTTTGATAAATCTATCTGTTCAAAAGTTATTAGAGCTCGAAGTAAAGTCGAGGTCTTGAAATCGATCAGAACACTACTTTTTTAAAAGCCTGATTTTAATGATAATTACTAGAAAACAATGCGGAATTTGAAAAAACTTTACTGATAATAATTTGTAGAGAATAAAATTGTCAAAAAAAAAAGATTCTGTAACATTTTGTGATGAGTCTGATAGTTTCGCCGGAAAAGTAAAAAGATCTCCAACTTTACTTCGAGCTCTAATAACTTTTGAACAAATGGATTTATCAAAAAATGATAAGAGAACTTTTTTGTAGAGCGTTCAATTTCCTACAAAAACATAAATCAGTCTTTGCGATCTATTGATTTGTTAACGAGTTAAAAAAAAAGTTTTCCCGTGTTATTTGAATGGGAAATCGAATTTTTTAGTGAGCTAGGTCTGTAATCGACATAGAATTTTTTTTCTTGCGCGAAAAATTTTTTTTTTGTGTTGAACTATGATTTTTTCCACATGCACTTAAAAAAAATAAATGTTTCTCTGAAATGACGCACCCTAATGGACATATTTATATAAACTAATATTACTTAAGAATTTTTTTAGTTCCAGCTGCTTCATTTTTACGCCGCTCTTCTTCTAATTCCTCCAATTTATCATGTACTGCTTGTAACTGGTTAGTAATAAATTCTTCGATTGGCGATAACTCAACTCGATCAAGTTTGTTGTTGATTTCTTGTTGAACATTATCTAGTGTAAGTTTCCATGTTTTTTCCTGTTGCGTTAATTTGGATATCGCATCTTCTACATTGCGAGTTATATCATTGCATGTCGATTGAAAACGATCATAAGAAACCTAAATATAAATTATGTAGGAGAATAGTCCACTTATTTTAGTCATTTGTCGAAAATTAAAAATATTATACTTGGCAAAAGCTGAAGCTAAAAATACGGAAGCTCCATAACTGCACACTGTGAAAAATCGGGAGTGAATTCGGAGTTATTACGGATTTCATTTAAATCCGAATTCATTCCGTCATTCGGAGATTCGGAGTTTTAAAATGAGTGTGAAGGTAGCAGACAATTGTCAATTTTTAAAATTTTATAATAAATAAATAAAATGTAAGCAGAGTAAGAAATGAAAAAATGCATATTTCTGTAAATACTAAATCCGTCCGCGCATTTTTTTCAATTTCATTATTTCAATTAATTACTTTATTTATTTCAAATTTATAAACTGTCTTCCCTGTGGAAAAGCTCTCATAAATTCTGATAACATATTGAATATTTTTTATGAGAATCTATGAGCTTCGAAAATATCTACGAGATTTAAAAAAATTTTTTTATGAGATTTTATAAGACCTTTTCCACAGGGTTATCCCTAGTGGAAATTTTTCGGACTTTTCTCTGAATAACTCTGAGAAAGTCTTTAGAACTTTGAAAAAGTCTTTCGAACTTTCGAACTGAGTTTTTCAGAAAAAATTCCGATAAATTTCCGCCAGGGATGTCTACTACATTCACACTCATAGTTTTAAAACAATGTCCGCATATGGAGTAAAAAGGGAGTTTGTTTTTCCAGCGGAGTCATTTCGGAGTGATCTGCATTTTATTTAAATCCGCATTCACTTTCTCTCGGAGTTTCAATATTAAAATAAACTCCTTCAAAGCGAATTTTACTTAAGGGGAATAAATAAGTACACAGCTATCCGGTCCGTATTAACTCCGGATTTAATCGGTGTTTACTCCTTACATTTTTACAGTTCATGACTACCAAAAAATCAGAAATTTGATAACTACTTTTCTGTTAACGACGTCAGTATCCGCTTTGTCTGTTAATGCATCTTCCAGATCCTCTTTGTCTGCTTTTAGGATTTTCAGGAGCTCTATTTGTTCAACTAAAATCTAAAATTTATGATATATATACATATATATTAATACTAACTACCATATTTTTATGAAACAAAATATTTCGCTGGTATTTACATCGTGTTTTTGCTTCTCATTATCATTCATAGCATCCGATTGTTTCATTTTATCGATTTCATTCTGAATGTCGTTAATACTCGCAACAAGCCGCTGAATTTCTTCAATACAATTTGAGTCATTAATATTTTTCGGATCATCTGTTACTTTTATTTTCCGTTCTAATGCTGCGATACGAGATTCCAGATTTTTTACACTTTCATTCTGATTTTTTTTTGAATCTCCAATGACTCCCATTGATTTGCTTTGTCGTTTATTATTTCCAATGATAAAATTGTTATCGGTAGTGTCAAGTTCTTTAGAACCAGGGAGAGATGTATTGCTGGTTATCAATGGAGAAGTTTCTGTTAAACTTCCTTTATCAGCTTTTAATTGCTTTACTTGATGACGAATTTTATTGACATCCTGTTTAGTTTGAGCTACGTCGTCTTTCAAGGTTTTGACATCGAGCTTTAGCTCATGAAGATCAAGACTTCCTGCAACGACAAACAATTCGAACAATTAAAGTTGATGAATTTTTTTTCTCGCCCTAAATAGCCAAGTTGGCTGAGTAGGTTTCCTGCAATTTGATGTCAAATTGCTGCTAACTTCAAACTTTTCAATTTTTAACTACAATATAAATTACAAGTCAGCCACAATCTGAAGACAAATTGACACAAATTTGTCATCAAGTTGCTGCAAAAAATTAAGAGCAAGTCGTTATCAAATTGACAGCAACTTCATGTCATTTAACTTGGATGTAAAATTTTGGTAATCATCGATCAACTTGACGACAATTTGTCAGCAACTCCACCCTTTCTTTCCAGAAATGTGTAGATAATCAACTGTCGCAACTTGACGTCAATTTATTGCTCACGCATTTCACGTCAGGCTGAAGTCAACTTATGGAACGTTACCATTAACTTGACTATCATAGTCTTTACGTGAGATTACCGCAGTAAATTGATGTCAACTTACTATCAACTTGGCTATTAGGGACTGTATACTAGATGGTAAAGGTTTTTATGTACCATGTTGACTTAATTGTGATTGCTTCATATCTTTATCTGCTGCCACCATGTAAGCGGAAGTTAATGAACTGGAAAGTATTCTTGCTATCGATGGTTGACCTTCAGTTTCATAATTTATAGAATCATTATCACCAGTTTTACTTGGAACTGTTGGATTCTTCTTTTCTTGATCTGCTGCCACCATATAAGCGGAAGTTAATGAACCGGAAAGTATTCTTGTTAGCGATAATTGACCTTCAGTTTCATAATTTATTGAGTCATTATCACTAGTTTTACTTGGAACTGTTGGATTCTTCTTTTCTTGATCTGCTGCCACCATATAAGCGGAAGTTAATGAACCGGAAAGTATTCTTGCTAGCGATGGCTGATTTTCAGCTTTAGAATTTATTGAATCGTCATCATTTTCACGCGGAACTGTTGGTTTCTTCTTTTCTTGATCTGCTGCCACCATGTAAGCGGAAGTTAATGAACCGGAAAGTATTCTTGCTAGCGATGGTTGATTTTCAGTTTCATAATTTAATGAATCATTATCATCAGTTTTACTTGGAACTGTTGGATTCTTCTTTTCTTGATCTGCTGCCACCATGTAAGCGGAAGTTAATGAACTGGAAAGGATTCTTGCTAGCGATGGTTGATCTTCAGCTTTAGAATTTATTGAATCGTCATCATTTTCACGCGGAACTGTTGGATTATTCTTTTCTTGATATGCTGCGACCATGTAAGCGGAAGTTAATGAACCGGAAAGGATTCTTGCGAGCGATGGTTGATCTTCAGCTTTAGAATTTATTGAATCGTCATCATTTTCACGCGGAACTGGTGGATTATTCTTTTCTTGATGTGCTGCCACCATGTAAGCGGAAGTTAATGAACCGGAAAGTATTCTTGCTAGTGATGGTTGATCCTCAGTTTTAGAATTTATTGAATCATTATCATCATTTTCACGCGGAACTGTTGGATTATTCTTTTCTTCATGTGCTGCCACCATGTAAGCGGAAGTTAACGAACCAGAAAGTATTCTTGCGAGCGATGGTTGATTTTCAGTTTTAGAATTAATTGACTGATTATCATTAGTTTTGCTTGAAGTTGATGAATGTTCACTCATATTTAAATTTTTCATTTCAATTTCATTAGTTTTTTTAGATCTATTATCACTAGAACTTTTATTTTTTTTACTCCGTTTCCGTTTAGTCACGTCAGATTTATCTTCGCTTTTAATTACATCTTGTAACAACGTCATTAGCTGTGATTATAAAAAAGTTCAATAAATGTGTAAATACCAGGGGTGTGCGAATAAAATTCGAAACTTTTCGAATTATTTGAAACTTTACGATTAATTTGTCAAGCTTCGAATAATTTAATAACAATAAAATTAGCGAATTATTCAAATAATTATGAGTTGCAAAAGTTTCGAATCATTCAAAAATTTAAATTTTTCGAATCGCATACTCGTAATAAGTACACGGGAAAAAGAATAGTGCAAAAATTAAATTATTTTTGAGACCTAGTAATCATTACATTTTCACATAAGACTTTTTACAGTCCATAATAGCGTTTCATCTAACTAAAAATACATTAGAAACTAAAAATACATTAAATTCGGTATCTATAACAGTAATTACACGGGCAGATTGGAACCCGACTGGTTACTGTTCTGCACCCGACTCAGTACAGTGCTGGAAAAAAATGTTCGATTGTGATGCAGCACCACACTGATTATTGTGCAGGACCTGACTGAGCGACACGCGCACACGACTTATCAGGGTGGCCACAAAGAAATGATTTCAAAATTCCCTGATATTTCCCGGTTTTCCAGTAAAGTTTTTTACATTTTTCCCTGACTTAAAAATTTTATTCGTATCATTTAGATATTCAAAGTTTTTATTTTATTTTCATTTTTAATAATCAAATTTGATAATTAAATCATGCGAGAAACCATAAAAAATGGCAATAAAATAAATTAATATTGCCTACTTTTGATTATTCGATGTTAAAAATGTATAAGTTAAAATATTTAATAAGAAATTTTATGATTTAAATAAATTCAAAATACACTGGTTACAAAAATTAAGGGATATTAAAAAAAATTCAAATTTTTTAGTAATGTTCAAAAGTTTGTAACTCGAAGGAAAATGGTCGTACAATAAAAACAAAGAGTCAAACTGTATCTTCAAGAGTCTAGTTTTCTGATCTGGGTCTTTAAATTTTTTTATTATGTACGGTTCCGGAGCAATCAAAAATCAATCATAATTATAGAAAAAAATTTATTGAAGCTCGAAGACCGTTTTTAAGACGAGCAAAAATTTGGTAAATTTCTGTTTCGATAGTTTTCTTAGGATTACTCCGGAACCGCACATAATAAAAAAATTTAAAGACCAGATTAGAAAACTAGACACTTGAAGCAACAATTTGCCTTTTTTGTTTTTGTCGTACTATCATTTTCTTTCGAGTTACAACCTGCTCAAAATAACTTTAGAATTTGAAAATTTTTAATATCCCTTAATTTTTATAACTAGTGTATAATTTAAAATTTTTTAAATTTTGAACTATTACAATTTAATTCCCGGATACTTTTCGAAATTTCCTGACATTTCCATGATATTTCCCGGGTGCATTAAATTCCCTGATAACTCCCGATATTCCCGGTTCGTGGCCACCCTGTTTATCACAAGTAAAAGTTGAAGTTTTTGATACGTGGTTCTATTTTCCCACTAAAAACTAATTTTACTACTGCTCTTTTTTCCGTGTACTCAAATCTATGTAACTACCACGTACTTTACTAATTCCCTGTTCACTTGCATCAAGTCTTTTGTTAATATTAATAATACTCCACATATCATTTAGAGGATCCGCTCGACCTGTTTTGATACGTTCAATTATTTCCGGATTAGTTGCCAAGTCTTCGAGCGATTTAAATTGTTGCTCAAGTTTTTCAACCGTGTCATTCAACTTTTTAAATCCCAGCGCACTAGGAACTAACCCGTCTTTTATCGGCTCAACAAAAATAACTGATTGACAATTATCTTCAATTCCCTTCCCAATTTTTTGTTTCAACCCTTTAGTTTTTTTTATGACTGGAGCTTCGGAATTTTTTTCTTCATTAGTAATGTCTTGTTTACTTTTACTAATTGAATTTTTAGAATCGGTTTTATAAATTTCAGCAGCTGGAATTGAAGTATCAGGAGTATGGTCACGTTGGGTAACATTACCTTCGTTATCAGTGATACTGTACTCGTGTAAATAAACACTTGGTCCTGTATTCAATGACGAAATTATTGTCTAAATATTTTATAAATAAATTAAAATAATAATTTAATAGTTTTATTATTTTAATATATGTATATATAAGTTATATATTTTTACTTTGAGTCGAGTTGCATCATCGCCTCGGTATTCGACTTTTGAATTAGTCAGATTTATTTGATGAAGTAGAACATGGAGAAAATTATGAAGAATGTTTAGATTAACAGATCCTACCTATGGTAGAAAATTTTTTTAAATTTTCTGTGATATTTTAAATAATAATAAAATTTATTACCTCGGGAGTTCCAAGTGCTAAGTCAAGCATTTGAGGTAATGAGACTTGAAGACTTACTGTATTGTGCGTCATTTTACTGGTTTAAATTTACAGACTGGGTTTAAATTTGCAAAAAAAAAAAATATGGTTAAAATATAACGAAGTGACAGATGTCAAATTTTATAATTGTAATTCTTTTGTTCTGTAATTTATTATACTTTCGTTGAGTTCTTTGGAACGAATTTTGATTCGAAGTTTCAAATATTTGCAAAAGCTAAGAATTTATAGCAGGAATATTATTTTAGTAAAAAAAGCTAAATGACAACGAGGAAATTTTGATGAAAAGCTCAAAAATTTTGATACGTGTATTTTTTTTAAACGAATCAACTGAATTTGCTGGTCTATGTGACAACGCAGTTTGTTTGACTTTGAAATTAATTCAAATTTGAAATCAATTACAGTAGAAAAATTTGAAAAATAAATGAAATTAAAATTTCCCAAGATGTAATTTTATATCAATACAAAAATTATGTTAATTTGTTAGAGTAATATATGAAGTGTTCAATTCATACTTATCGCATTAAAAAAAAAAAATTTCCGTTTACTGCGCGAGTAATACAAAACGTTGTATGACTATTGTATAAATAACATACACTGAAAAAAAAAATAACTTTTGTAATCACGAAATTTTGTTAAGTAGTGAATCAATATAAATTACATCAATAATTAAAAAAAAAAATCGGGATACTTCGAGTTGAACTTAGATTTTTTTGATTAACAAAATGATTTGGAATGACGTAAAATTTTGGCGCTGAAAAAATATTAGATTTAAAATTTCCAACAGCATAATTTTTTATAAGAAGATACTTCGAGTTGAGCTCAGATTTTTTGAATTAAAAAAATTATTTTGAATAAAGTCGAATTTTGGCGCCAAAAAATATTAGATTTAAAATTTGCAACAGCATAATTTTTTATAAGAAGATACTTCGAGTTGAGCTCAGATTTTTTGAATTAAAAAAATTATTTTGAATGAAGTCGAATTTTGGCGCCAAAAAAATATTAGATTTAAAATTTGCAACAGCATAATTTTTTATAAAAAGATACTTCGAGTTGAGCGCAGATTTTTTGAATTAAAAAAATTATTTTGAATAAAGTCGAATTTTGGCGCCAAAAAAATATCAGATTTTAAATTTTGAACAGCATAATTTTTTACAAGAAAATAAAATATTTTTAAAAGTTGTTTTTTTGTGTATCAATAATATCGATTGTCTTAATTAGTTATGGTAATATTATAAAAAAATACATCCAGTTCAGAAAGTAATTAACGTTTAATAATAAAAGAATACAAATTTTGTTCAAAGAATACAATGAAACTTAATGTTCATTTCAAAAACCCGGTAATTCAAAAAAATAATATAACTTTTGAAAAATTATTATTTTCACAACAAAATTACTCATTAGAAACCCTAATAATTACATTATTTAAATGTATAATGAATTAGTTTTGAAATTACCGGTTAAATTAAATAGAATCTGTGTTACGATTTAAATCGTAAGTAAATGGTTATAATTTTAAATTAATAGTTTATATTGAAGTATCGAAAAAATTTATATAGAAAATTTCTAGTACGTAATTTGTGTTCATTTTTACACAAAATATTTTACTGAATTTTTTTAGTCTTTTTTTTTATCAATTAATATATTTGAACTTAACATCTACAAGATAACGAATTTTAATCTGCGCAGGATTGTAGACAATAAATTCGTCATGGATTAGATCCGTTGAAATAGGAATTTTAATAATTGGTCCACAAGGAACTTCAACATCTGGAGAAATAATTTTGGTAAACTTGTTATCTGGAACCCGGTCTCCTCGACCATGTATTGAATGCTTGCCATGGGGTAATTGGCGTATAGTATTTAAAGCCTCATAGCATTCCATCGTATTGCCCAGTGCGACTGTGCACAGCAAAATAATACCATGAGATTGTTTATCATCAGCCCTGGAGTATCGAGCCGCTTTGGAAACAGTGTTGGTAAAATAAATTCCTTTGCCAAACATATTGCCAGAATTTTCTGTGTTCGGTGGATTTATTTTGAAGCCTCTTGACAAAATGGTTGCGATGTTACTCAGCTGAGACCCATGCCACAGTAACTTCTTGTTGCCAATACCACCGACGAATCTCTCATCGTCACCGTGTCTTTGTACACAATAAACATTATTGATGTCAATTTTATAATTGCTGTGCAATGGGGACTGAGTGTTTGCAACATATGTCTGAATCAACCCAAACATCTCGGTATTTTTGCTGAGAACGTCAATTTTTGAATGCAACTCTGAGTAACAAACATCCAATAAATTTTGAGTTTGATAATTTCTTCTGCTGACCAAATTAAAATCATTGTTACGGTCGAGTATCTCTCGCGTCATTTTATACTTAAGTTTGTTAACTTCGTCTTCGGATGTAGAGTAACTTGTCATGTAATTAGTTTGATAGTAATGTTTTTCTTGAGGCCCGAAATCATAATCTTTAAATATTTCTCTCATAATATTTATGTCGAATATTTGTTTCACAAGATTTTGGACCGGTAAAGACAAAGTTGATTGAACCATTTTGTTTTTTTGAAATCTCCACTGGTTGGAACACTTCTCTGAATTTGATGTTCTATGATCTGGCAAAATAAAAAAAAAAAAAAAAAATGTTAATAATTTTATGAATTAATAAAAAAAAAAAAATAAGTCTGCCGCGACGTCGTTCTATAAAAATTTCCTGTCTAATAGAATCAAGTCCACCTAGAGAGTAAGTCGCCATTGTTGTTCCCGCAACTCTTAGACAATGAGTCTAATCTCACGTCGCTACAAACCGACAATTTTCGACGGCGTCTTACTCTCTCGGAATTCTTTAAAATATAAAACTACTGTTAAAAAAAAAAAAAAAAAAAGGCTCTCACTAATATTTAAAATCTTCACCGTTAATTTAATGGATAATAAATTCTGAATATCGATGGTAAAGATTTTAATTTTACTACTTACTCTTGTTAATGACCTTGGTAGTGAATTTTTTATTTTTCAGTAGTAACTGTGTTGTAGAAAAATTTTTTATTGAAAGAGTTTAAATTACGGTGTATATATTTAATGCAAAAGGAATTTTTTAGGTAAAGTTTCAGAGACGCAGTGAAGAACAGTCGGAACTTTTTGGCTTCCAATGTTAATGCGTATTGCGTATTGTGGTCCCAGTAACGAGTAAGAGAATAGACCTCAAGAATTGACCCTACTACCGAACATTTATGAACTGCGCATGCGTACAGTGGGAGTAAAAACCAACGACATCCGAAGTCGGGACAATACTTGCGTAATAATGACGTGACATTAGGCTAGTTTCCAATGAAAGGGGGTACAAATACGGCGACTCACTCGCAAGCGTCTCGGGGAATACCGTAAATATGTCGCGGCAGACTTGGACTGGATAATTCCATTTTTAGCCAAGCGGCACAAAAAAAAAGATTGTTGATTTTTTATTCAAATCCAGCCAACAATTAGTTATCATGCAAGTAATTGTTAATTTAAATTCCACAGAAAGTCAATAATTTTTTTTTCTGCCGCTCAAGTGATGTAAATTTGTACATGTGTTATAACTATGATAATATTAATTCATTTTAATTATTTTTTATAAATTGATAGCTATAGCGAAGAGAGTTAGTGGTAAAAAATTACAAAATTTTTTAATAAATTTGAATCACTGCCACTGGCATTTTTACTATACAAATTGAAACATCCAGAGTTTAAAGGTTAGATTCTACTAATTAATTATTTATTAGGAAAAAGAACTGCAAAATTTACTTACTTTGTGAGGAATCTCTTGCAATGGATTTAATTATTTCTGGACACAATGAAAAAAAATATTGAGATATCTTCAATATGTTCAGCACTTAGTAGCTAGTACAGGACAAAGTGAAAAACGGAAAATGAATTATAATCAGCGCAGCCAGATCGTGCGATATTGTTACCCCTTCCCGTGGTGAAATATCATGGAATGTAATGGCAGGAGGGGGTAAAAATATCACATGATCTGGCTGAACTGTGCAGCGAATTTATGATATTTAACACGAAGGCTAGATATAAGGAGAACGATCGGGATAGGGTTTTCAACTGTTCTGGCGTCCCTGAATATGCGTAAAGATTTTAGTTCATAAATAGCCACTGGATGGCAATTGTGTTGCAAAGATCCCTTTTAGAATACCATTGCGCATGATCACACATGATAATTTGTTATTTTTATTCTAGTAAAAAGTGTTGTTCAAACTTACTACTTTTTCTAAATAATTTTTATATAATTGTGTGAGTATATTTTGAATCAAAAATGGTGAAATGTTGTTCAGTGTTGAATTGTAAGAGTGGAAAAAAAAATGAAAGAAAAAAAAATAACGATTGCAACGTTCGACAGACTTCTCTATTCAAAATCCCCCAGGTAACCTCAAAATTTAAATTTTATAGTTTAAAATAAATTTGTTTTTAAAAGTGAAAAATAAATTATTCAACAATTTTATGTTGATATAATCATTGACCATGATATCATATAAACATTTATTGTTATATTTTTCAAAGGATCCTGATAAATTGCAAAAATGGAGTTCAGGGTTGTGTCAAAATTTAATTGCTAATAAATTCGTTTGTGAGTTACATTTTAATGATGATGATATTATTAAAAAAGACACAGTATCATTATCAAACAATGATAATTTTATATCAACTCGAAAAAAATATACATTAAAACCGAATGCGATACCAACAATAAATAAAACTAAAACTTCTCTGGAATGTAATTTACAGCCTAACACCGGCGACGTAAGTACAGTTATTATTTTCTCTCAAATATTTATAGACAACTGCATTTATGTAATTGAAATCACGAAAAAAATTAACGCATGGAACTATTTCTAGAATATTTTAACGCTTGAAAATATAAATGTAAGATCTGAAGATGAAACTGTTACTGGTACTCCAGGTGTTGTCAGTGGAAATGTAAATCATGACGAAACTTCTCCTAGTCCTTTACATCTCAATAAAGAAGTAAATATCATCAATTAGAATTCAAATATCAAGTCTACGATGTCATTTTATCATTCATTAATTTTATTTTCTTGTCTAGTTGCCATTCGATTCTCAAAATGACGATACTCTAACAAAACTTACCATCGATCAATTACTAGAAGTTTTGAATACGACAATGTTACCTCAAAAATGGAGCTGGGCTGCTGATTTAACGAATTGTCAAAAAATTTTTTTATTTTACGCAGATCCTAAATCCTTGTCTTTAAGATTCCACATCAAAATTGATGAAAAATTGAATGTTTCGGTATATCATTGTAATATCTGATATTTTTCAGGATTGAATTAATAAATGAATAAAAAATATTTATTTTTCAAACATGTAGATAACAAACATGAAAACTAACAAATCAAGTGAAATAAGAGTTGATCTTTTAGTTGATGAAGATTTTTGGGACTTACTGAATCAGATGGAGAATAGTATATTTTGTGATGGCTCAGGATTTGATTGTGAAAGGTATTAATTAATCTTTAATAACAAATTTTTACATAAGGATAATTATTTAGTAATTTCTGATGTAAGTTTTTTATCAATATTTCCGTACCGATGACAATTTTTCAATTTCTCTTGGTAAAAACGATGTTTCTTTCATTTTCTTTAATATGGGATTAAAATTTAACCTTTTAAAACCAAACTGAAGGAAGCATTTCTGTTGGTAGATGTTCCCCAAACTGTGAAAATATCTTGACAAACCCAATGCATCGTCACTATCAAGGTACTATCCGATGTCGTTCTTGTCGAATTCTTAGACGCCAGCTACAGAATCGTGGAAGTAAATGTACGAAGAACTTGAAATTGGAATGCAATAATTTGAAACGTCAATTAACTTTGCAAAGAAGAAAATCTACACGCTTGCAGCGAAAGGTAATAAATGGAGTTATTGCTCATTTAAATATTTTCATGATATTCATGTTTTTTGACTTCTCTTTTATGTGAAGAATATTGAACTTTCCCAATTAATTGATGAACAAAAATTAAAATGTGCTGCAATTGAGGCTGAAGTTATTGAAAAAGCAATAGCTGATCTACCTGAAATTCAACAGAAAGCCGTTCGAGCTTGCTTTGATTCAGCTAAAGTTAAAAATTCAAAGCAGAGAAGATACGATATCGAGTGGGTATATGAATGCTTACTAATGCGTATTAAAAGTGCCGCGGCATATGATCGTCTCAGAGAAAGACAAATTTTACCACTTCCTTGCAAGGATACGTTGAATTCTTATATACAAAAACTTGACAGTGCATTTGGCTTTCCTAAAGCTATTTTTGATACTCTCAGTTATAAAGCTTCACGTATGGAAGTATATTCTAAAAGGGGTATTATGATCTCAATTTTCACCGAGTTTCAGCTTAAACATTAACATTTTATAAGTACTCATAGTTATTAATTCGTAGCTTTGTTTCGGCTTTTCGAAATATTCCTTTTGCTATTCTGATCGTTTTTGAGTAGTTTTCTATACTTGCCTCTACGCTTTATAACTTTTTCATTAATTCTTATGAGTAATATTTAATTTATTATATTTCTTCATCAGGTACACTCCTTATTGATGAAGTGGCCTTAAGTCAAGGAGTTAAATTAAATTCCCGAACGATGAAATTGGATGGATTTGTCGATTTGGGAGCTTTCACTCCACGACATCTTATGAACACAAGAGCCGATCATGCTCTCGTATTCATGTTTCAGCCATTTCAAGGCGATTGGGTTCAAGTTGTTGGGAGTTTCTTGAGTAAAAATTCTGTTACCAGTGATATACTGCACAAGTTAATTATTGAGTGTACATTGCTCCTTGAGAAAGCTGGTTTTAATGTGGACTGTGTAACTACTGATGCAGCACAATGGAATCGAGGGGCCTGGAAACTGTTTGGAATAGAAGATAAGAAATTTAGTTGTGAGCATCCTTACGATTCTACGAGACGGCTGTGGTTTGCGTCAGACTTTTGTCATTTATTGAAAAACCTGCGAAATGGTATAATTAAATTTCCTTCATTTTGGGTAAGAACAAAATGTGTAAATGGTATAACCACGTACTATAAGTAAAAAATTTGTAGACCCCTGATGGTATTGTCAAAATGCTCCATTGGCAAGTGCTCCTGAAGCTTGAAGCTTATGGTAAAATGAATCTCAAGATAGGTTTTAAATTATCTCCTCATCATTTAAAGCCTGAGGGATTTGAAAAAATGAATGTATTGCTTGCAACACAGGTATATTTGACATTGTTATCTTTATATTGTTATGTTTCATTTATATTTTATATGATCAATATTATTAATTAACTTTAACATTAAAAATTTTCAAGCAATGTATCGTAATATTTAATTTGTAGTTATTCGCACGTCAGTTAAGAGTAGCAATGTCATTATACAAAAATGACTGTTATGAACTCCACGACTGTGAACCGACAATTGCTTTTATGGAGAAGGTTGATAATTTAATTAAAGCTATGAGCTCCCGAACATCAGAAACTGCTTTACGACGAGATGCTAATTGCCCTATGAGAAAGGTAATTAAATTAATATTAAGATTATTTTTAGTAACTCCATAATTGCAGTCCATCACATGAAAATACTAAGGCTGAATCGTAATAAAAAAATTACAAAACTGCAGTGAATTAAGTGTAAGTAATAACAAAAAATATCTATGTCACGATCATAAACCTGGATCCTAATACATGCTATTATACTACTCATACATAAATTTATGCATTAAATTATTGTTTGAATCGGGACTTTGTTATTCCAGTCATATGGCTTAATATACAATCTGTAATTTACTATTCACATAACAAAACATGTCTTTTTCTTCTTTGTTATAAATCAATAAAAATGTTTTTTATTGATTAATTATTAATTGATTTATTTAATTGATAGGCCATCATACACTTTGACAAATATCTTCGTGATTGGGAAAAAAAAGCAAATGAAGAGAAAACAAAGGAAAAAATTAACAAAAAAAAGAAGTCTAATGAGGATGATACATTTGATGAAGTAGAAGAAAATTTTCATTTTCCTGTTACGACTAGTACGTTAACTGGATTTAAAGTTACACTCGGAACTACTCTAGAATTATCAGAATTTTTGTATGATAAGTGTAATTATAATTACCTTATGACATCACGCCTGAATCAAGATGCTCTTGAGGTGAGATTTAAAAATATTAATTTATTTAATGATCATTTTTTCTTTTTAGTAAATATCTTTGCAGTAAAAAAAAATCATTGCTATCATTCCTATAATAATAATTACTATTGTTATAACTTTATGATCATTAATGTTAATATTGCTGTCAATGTCAACTTAATATTTTTGAGTTGTTTTTTTTTTTTTCACTACAGAAATTCTTTGGAATCATGAGGTCTGCTTGTGGTTGTAACGACCACCCGGACCCAATTCTTTTTGGTCAAGTTTTTCGCTTACTGTGTAGTTATTCATTAGCTACACCACCAAGGGGCTCTAACGTAACTGGGGGTGAATTATTAAGATCGCTTATGCATACGCAAGAATCATTAGCTGCATCTAATAATGATAAAAAAAATTGGCTTGGAAAAATCGATTCTATTGTCGAAAAAGGTATTGATAATGATGATCAAAACTTCTGTGACAAGAATCTTAATGACAGACATTTACCTTTCGAGCACTGGGTGGATGAATCAAGTAGTGAAAGTGATGCTAGTAATGAAGTTTCTGACATTTGTACTGATCGTATTAATTGTAGTAATGTAGCTGAAAATTACGAAAACCATAATAGCGCTGATAACATTGACAATAATAATAATGATAATAATAGTCATTGTAATGATTATGAGAATTTTAATGAAA
The DNA here is from genome assembly GCF_029852145.1 of Microplitis mediator. Taxonomy (NCBI): domain Eukaryota; kingdom Metazoa; phylum Arthropoda; class Insecta; order Hymenoptera; family Braconidae; genus Microplitis; species Microplitis mediator. The sequence goes on from NC_079969.1 coordinate 22,711,306, forward strand.
GAAAGGACGATCATATAATTTTAGATCATGACTATGATATAACTCAAACAACTGATTATGTGGTTTCATATATTGCTGGATTTATGGCAAGAAAACTAAATCGTTTCACTAAATGTTCGAGCTGTGCTAAAATGTTGACTTCCTCAAATTCAACAGAACGTGATAAATTGATAGAGAAGATGAGTGATGGCAATTTAATTTATCCTAGTGAAGCTTTATTTTTACTAATTAGACAGTTAGAAAGTCAAGTTTTAATTGTAGTGGGGACAAAGAATTTTACATCCAGTACAATGTTTCAAATTTTGGACAAAGTTTCTCAGATTGACAATTTATCTCTTCTCGGGTGCAAAGAACATCGCAAACAATTTACAATGAAGATTATTAATAACTTCATTGTTATGAGAGGCCATTTTTTAACGGATTTTTTTAACAGAAATGTTAATAATCGTCAAATAATGACAAAGCGTATGCGTAAATTTGCTAAAAAATAAAAGATGTAAATTTTACTACGCTTTATTTTTGTTGTATTCATTTAATAAAAATACATTTAGTGGTTCATAGTTATAATAAACAATTGTTTAATTGTTATAATATTTGTGTAATTTGCTATATGTCATTAAAGTTTGGATTTTTATTTTTATGATAATAAATTTTTTATTTAAAAGTTATTTTTTATTTTTGCGGGATAATCAGAAATTTTTGAGAAGGTGCATGAAGAGATGTTGAGAATTTGCAAATGTATTTTTTTACAAAATACAATTATTGTAAGTTTCATACATAATTACTCTTAAAAATTTTATGACACTGAAGTTGAGAGACATTAGAAAAATTTTTATTTCAGATAAATAGTTGCGAGAAAATTTTAAAAAGTTTCACATGTGGAAATTGGAGAAATTATCTGAAATTTTTTTTTTTTTCATGCTAATTTATTTCTGTAATAAAACAAATATATAGCTAGTCGTTGGCTGATTTCGGTGTCATAAAATGTATTTATTCTATTAATGCATACTCAATTTTTGTTTTGAAAAATATATATTTGAATTTTTTTTATTCATTTAAAATATTTTACGTATAGTTATAGGATTTGTTTACATTTTAAATCTAAGGGGACCTCCGCAACGACAGCGCGCTCTGCCGTCTATATCCAGTTTTCAGGTCACGAGCTTAACATTGCGATTGTTCTCCTTATATCTAGCCTTCGTGATATTTAAAACGCATTAAGTTACTCGGCTATTCTCGATTGAGTTCGGATACTTCCGTTTAAAAAAACTCAACTCGTATGGTTAAATAATAAAAACTCTAGGCGATTGTATAGTTGTCAGTAAAAGGGAACTCGCATGCATATAAAATTTTTTATGGTTTTCAATCATTTGATTATGAAATCAAAAATAGTTTTTTAAATTTCATTACGTTATATTACCGCTCGACTCACAATAAATTTGATATACATCGGATTAATCGCTTATCGCAGCAGTGTTGGGCCCTGCAGTCTAACATGCGATAAAATTTTTTCATTGGTACGGGATTCACTGGAAGTATATATGTACATAAATAGCATAAAAAATACCATTGACTGTACTACGTATTCTCGAGTATTAAGTTTCTGCTCCGACTATCAGCCACCAGTTATACTTTAAGCGTCGATTAAAATAATTGTTATTGTTTATAGTGCCCTGAGGCATTGGCGCGACGAATCTAAATATAAAAAAAAAATCAAATTTTTTTACAGCGTTTTGATTTAATATTTATTCAAAATTACTAAAATAATTTACAGATGTCTTTTGTTGATATATTTATTCTTAGGGTTAATATTTTAACAATTGAGAAAATCTCTTCTGTATACAAAAAAAAACTATTTTTCTCGGTGTACTCGAATAAAAAGTCAACGTTTCATATAAAATAAAAAAATGTTATTTTTTTTTTAAATTACTTCGACTGTATCACTGTTAGAAATTTCTATTGTAAATTTACGAGAAATGGATTGGAATTTTTTATCCAAACCTTTTTTGCCATTAAATTTCCCATACAATTGACTATCAAAATTCAAGACCGACCATCTTAAATTTAAGTCAAGATTTGGGAATTCAATACCTTAAGACTTAAAATTCCAAACCGTGATTGAAAATTCATATCCTAGAGACTTTGAATTTAAGAAGCCAACGACTTAAAATTTAAAATCGTGATTGAAATTTCAAAACCTAGAATACTAAAATTAATAATGCAGTGAGTATATATAATATATATAGTAAATGGTAATAATTACAGAACCAATAACACATAAAATAATGTTTTTATTTTAACTTTGAAATCCAAAATTATGGGTTAAAATAAAAAAAAAATCCAGCATTAAATATTTTATAATGAAATCTCAAAAATATATTTTGTCCTACATCATATGAATTCACATAAAGATTTTTAATTACCGATGTTTTCGTTCAATACTGATGATGAGAGCTAGAAAAATAACTATTTTTTTTATTTAATTACTTAAAATGATCGTAAAATAATCGGTCACAATTATAACTTATATGGGTTTTATAGCAATTTGTCAAAAAAAAATCTATTTTTTTCATCGTTATTTTTAATGAGTTTAATATTTTTAATTTTAAAAGTGATACGAGATTCCTGAGGTAAGACGGACCCCCAATATAATTTTGGAAAAAACAAAAAAATTGTTTTATCCATAATCTAGATTGATGAGTTTGATGTAATTTACGAATTTCCACCTCAAAGAAAATCTTTGTGGTTACCCAGTGAACACACCAACGTAACAGTGATATCACATCTAGAGAACATGTTACGTAACAAATTCAACGTAAATTTTACATTCTGATATAAATTGTAATGTAAATGGTACGTCAAATTTGTGACGTAATTGACGTCCACATTACATGTGATTTGAGGCTTTCTTATTTACTTTCCAAGGTGTGTAATATATCGCGTGCTTAAAGGTAAAAGGGCTTATAACAATTTATGCGCCCTTTTACCTTTGCAAAGGTAAAAGGGCGCATACTTTTTTTTTTTATTGCCAATCGAGTAGTAGACACATTCTACGCTTAAAATTGAAAGGTAAAAGGGCGTATGTCTTTAATTATACGCCCTTTTACTTTTAAGAATTCGAAATTTTGGTGATCTAAAAGTAAAAGGGCGTATCCTGTTTTTTCGATTTAGTATCAGTTATAGGTCAGAGTAAGAAAAAAAAATGTCACTCCAATCAAAATTACCACTCCACAATTTAATTTATAAGAACAAATATTTATTCAAGTGAAAAAACGAATGAAAAATGAAGGAAAAATAAATTCATCAGGGTATTGGTCCTATGCCATCGCCATCGTCAGGATCAACTGTACCTAAGATTATAAAAAAAAAGATTTGTTATTTTTTTTTTTAGAACATAACTCGATAATAATAAAAAAATTTATAAACTATTATCATCGCTGAAAATTGGACTTTGATAATACCGATGAAAAAAAAAAAAAAAAAAAATGAAACCTTGATTGAAAAATGAAAAAATGCACCTTTGAAAAATTAAAAAATCTAAAAGTACATTTAATTAATTTGGTTAAATCAATTTTCACTGCACTCATAGAATTTAAAATTTTTTAAATGCATTTTTTTCATTCTCGAATTATACATATTTTTTACATCAATTGCTGAATTAAAAAAAATATAACAAACTTAAGATTCGATCAAAATTAAATAAAGAAATTTGGTTTTTTACTTAAATAAATATTTGTTCATATCAATTAAGTAATGGAGTGATAATTTTCATTACCCTTGTAATTTTTTCTCTTACTCTGACCTATAATTGATAACAACCGAAAAAACAGGATACGCCCTTATGACTTTAAAAAAATTTTTTCTTAAAACCAAAAGAGCGTATAACAAAAAAAATTTTTTTTTTGTTTTTTCCATAGATTTTAATGTTTTCTACATTTTTACATTGATTGGATCGAAAAAATTTTTTTTTATACGCCCTTTTGGTTCTAGTAACGCGTTATTTAACATTTGGTATAAAAAATACGATTTTTTTTTATGCGCCCTTTTACCTTTAAGTAGTACTTTTCTTAAAGGTGAAAGGGCGTATGTCTTGAGATACGCCCTTTCACCTTTAGGATACCAACTTTTTTTTTTTCACAGATTTTTACGTTTCAGACAATTTCAAACCGAATGGCAAAAAAAAATTTTTTTATACGCCCTTTCACCACAAATCCCCATTAACCCTTAGCTATAAGCCCTTTTACCTTTAAGCACGCGATATATAATTAAGTTCATATGGAAAATGAAAGTCGTTTCTTGTCAAAATTATTATTTTGTGAGTGCGAGTAGAGGCTCTCCTGTTAAGAGTAAATATTTTTTTTAAATATTGATACATCATTAGAGGTTTGTTTAATAAGCGTTAAGCTAAAGTAAAAAAAAAATTTTAATCAATTTTTAAAAGCTGGTATTGTAGAGAAAGATCATCTGCCCCGAAATATAAGTTTATTTTGTCACATAAATTGATATGAATAATCAACGATTCATTCAAAAATATAATTAAAATTAAAAGATGCAGATATTTCAAAATTTTTATTTATAGTCTTTTGGAGATGGTCCGTCGTGCCCCGATTTTTTTTCTTAAAGTATCGTAAAACTATGACGAATTTGTCCGAAATAGATCGAAACAACTTGTATCCGTTCATTAGAGGGGATCCGGTATCCCCTCCCTGTATTTGATAACGATGAGACAATAAAACTCCGAAATCAGTAATTGCTTCAGTTTAAAGAGTAAAAAAAATAATATTGAATGTCAAAAAACAAAAATGATTAAAAAATATCGATCGTTTGATGTAAAAAGATGCTTATTATTGATATTAATGGTCAATGTAACCACCGATGTGAATTTAGGGAAAGTTAATGCAGAAAGAAGAACACCTCGGATAACATTCAGAGATACTTTACATTCTATACCACGTGAATACATACGAGTAATATCTGTTACCAAACATATGGGAAAAATATTTGGGGGAATAATAAATTTACCTCGTGACAACAGAGATGGTGAAGAAATAAAAAATAATTTGATAACAACACTCGATTATCTTTACAATGGATTTAATTTTCTCGATAACATTACTAAAAGTAATAATGCTAATTTAAATTTAATGAATCGATTATTATTGGCATCGAAATATAATCGGATAACTTTTGGCTTCTACAAAGCTATTACTAATATTGAAACGATATTCAACGATCGATTTGTTAATATTATAAAATATTATAAAGGTGATGATAATAAAGAGATCAATGATTTTTTCAATGAAACAATTTTCAATGTAGATTTTCGTAACAGTATAAGTCTGACAGATTTTTGCCACTCACCGAAGGAAGTCGATGCGGTGAAGAATAAAACAATTACTAAAAATATATTTCAGATGTATTTTGAGACTTTGCAGGATGAAGTAAGTGGATTTTATAAAATTAATATTGATAATAATTGATACAACGATACGTTTATATTCTACATGGAAAGAAAATTATGGGAACTTTTGCTATGCATTATGGGAATAGTTCCCATAATGGTATAGGGATTCCACCCATACTGTTATAGGAATGGTTCCTATAATATATGGGAATAGTTTCCATAATAGTATGGGAATAATTTCCATGCCATATGGGAACCATTCCCATCATATCATAAAAATTTTTTCTTCAAAATAGTGTAAAAATTTCCCTCATAATATGGAGAGATTCAAATGAAGCTTCTTCGACGCTAAATTTGTTGAAAAAAAATAAATTTTGTTAAAAATTTTAATGTTTTTGCCAAATACGAATTTTTTTTTCAATGTTTGAATTTTTGTTTTTATATTTAATAATATTTCTGTGTATTGTATTAGAAGTGATAACTACACTTTTCTTTATAAATTAATTTTTTCATGATTGTAAAATATTAACTTAAAAACTACATTAAATATTTAGTTTGCTGGATCGGGATGGTGAAAGAAATAAGAAGTCACTGATTTGGTGTATTGTCCATATTTAATAAAAATAAATCACAGATAATAGCGTAGAGTACAAGAGTCGATCACGAGTTCATATTAGAGCACTTATTGAACATTATTCGATTGCATTTGAGTTTAATTGAGTTTTATATTAATTGCATGGCACCGTACACATGAACATTATATTATATACATATAGAGCGTAGTTGAAGATCGAGTTTGTTGAGTTTAATGAATACGAGTTTATAAATTTACACGGCACCATACACGTGAATTAATTTATACAAAAGAGCGCAATAAAGAGTAAATTATGAACAATTAATGATTTACAAATATCATCAATAGTTCGAGTATACATTTTTGTCACAATTAATTTTGATACGCGACATTGAGAACGAGTAAGAGCCGAGTATGAACTTAATAGATGCTTAGCGAGCCGAGACTGAACGTATAATGATTACTTTGCAGTCACAAATAAAATTTGATATTGATTTTGAGATTAAGTATGACTGGATGACTGAATGATGACGTCAGTCATACCAGTTGACATCGAGTACGAGTAAATAATTAAGCAATGAGTAATAAAGTAAATTGTAAATTGCAATAATTATTTGTGGCTGCAAAGTCACGTGATGGCGAGTATGTGAATGAATATAGCCCGCACGTTAGTTTAACACGCGGTCACCACAGCAATGAGCACAGAGTTTATATATGAAAAACCGGATATAATTGAAGAATATAGATGATAACAAATACATGGTGTATCAGCGAGTTACAATTAGAATGATGTACTTGATAGTGTAGAGTAATTAACACGATGTAATTGAATTACAATAAAAACTGGTAGCACGTGGTGTTCTATCACAAGTGTTGTAGAGTAATGCCAGTTGCCGCGTAGCTGGCTATCGAGTTGAAATTCCGAGTATCAGAGGGCGCGTCGATAGCAGCACCTCTGGTATAGTAGAGCGTAGAGTTGTCAAGTGTTCTGGCGCGAACATTTGAAATTTACGCAACAATGATAGTATGGGAATCATTCCCATGATGGTATAAAAACTATTCCAATAGCATTATGGGAACCATTCCTATAATATTATAGCAATAGTTCCCATGCTATTATAGCAACCATTCCTATAATTATAGGAACTATCCCTATAATTATGGGAAACATTACAAATGAATCCAAAGATTACCAGTTTTGATGAAGAAAGTTTTTATAATTCACGTTGCGGTTTATTTGCGAAATAATTATGAATTTTTGGTTTAAATTTTCATAAAATTTCAGTTTAATGTGTATGAAGTTTGCGATATCTCCATTATCAAGTTGATAATTGATTTGTACGAACGAGTATTAATTGATATTCTCAAAGGATATACAATGATAATAGCTGGTTGGGAACTTTTCCGTGTGAAGCAGTTAGGTTTTGGTATGTATTCTATTTATTTATTAATGATCTATAATACCGTAACATTTATCTGAAAGAGGCCAGACTTGATGAGATGCTGAAGAGTAAAGCATACATTGAGAAAAGGACAAATATTTCAACAAAGTGGGAGAATTTTTTTCTCGATACATAGGTCCTTTTTAAGACGTAAATTCGATAGGTTGGTTTTTTTGGCTCACCCTAATATATATTTATATATTTTTTAGCTGTACAAGAAATCCAAAATTCATATTTTGATAAATATATGAATGCAACAAAGAATGTACTATATTCTGCAAATAAACTTAATTACTTGATAACTTTACATCATAAAACATATAAAAGATGTGATCCAGGTTATTGGAATGAAGGTACTCATAGCTTACTATAATAAGTATTATTTCTAGTGAATTGAAAATTTTTAAATCATCATTTTATTAACTAATAACGTACCTCAACAGGAAGGAATTATATTCGCGTTAAAAATTACGTGTCGGACCGTACAGGATTTATAGCAAAAAATAATCGCGATTTCAAACCACTGAAAGATAAAGTGCCAGAATATGAATGCGACAGTTTTTCTTTGCATTCTAATTTTAAATCCGAATCTATTGATACCATGAGATGCCCAGAAGTATAAATACATATTTTATAGGGGAGGGAGGGGCAAAAGGGGGTACTTAAGGAAATACCAAGTTTTCGAGGACTCAAATACGCTAAATCTTTTTTTTTTTTTAATGATATTCAAAGTAAATAGAAGAAATTTTCAGTTGCCGTTGAAAAAAAAAATTTTTCATTTCTGCGGGCAAAGTGGGGTACCCCCTAAAAAAAGCAAAAAAATAAAATTTCTGGATTTTAAACGAATTTGATTAAGTTGAATTTTTTCTTAAGTAATTTAAATGAAGAAAAATTATATTTTACATATTTATCGGATACAAAAGAAGAAAAAAAAATTTTAATAGTTTTTATCATAAAACAAACGTCATTAATATTTTTCAACTGACAATTGATTTTTGAAAAAGTTTATCGAAAAACATTCAAAGTAACGCTTAATTATATTTATAGAAATGATTTTGGAATGTTTAAAAACCATTTAAAATATAAAATTTTTTTTTATCAAATTTTGGAGGTACCCCGTTTTGCCTACCCTACCCCCTTTTGCCCCCCTTCCCCTATTATTTATGTATGCAGATAAAATGATAAATTGAATATTAAACTTCGTTAATAAATAAATTATAGATTTTCGAAATAAATCCTCCGGATGATTCAATTTGTCCATACGCAATAGAAGATGAATTCATAAATTCTGAGCAGAATTATTCAAATTGGAATGTAGCATGTTATCAAAAAACATCATATTCCACTATTCTTAAAACATTTTGCTACTGTGATAAACATTCTGATAAAGAGTTTAGCATTCGTAGCTTGAGTTTAAGAGAACATTACACTGATAGCGCTGATAGTCGGTAATGAAAAACTTTTAAAAAATTAATTCAAAATTACCCTGATAGCCGAGCTGGCGACAACTTACTGCAACTAGTCACCAAGTTGGCCGCAAAAATTGGCAATTCCATAAGTTGACGGCGACTAGTCGCTAACTTTCTGAGAAAGTTGGCTTTCCATGAGTTGTCGGAAAGTTGCCTTCAATTATCTCAGAAAATTCGTGACAGCTTACGGCAGTAGATTGTCGCCAACTTTATGGAAAAGTTGGCAACAACTTGTAGTCAACAGTTACAAAAGCTGGAAGTTGTCGTCAACTTGATCGCAACTAATTCACATCAACTTCCTGACCAGAAAGTTTTGCTATCCGGGTAAGTATTACCTGCCAAATAATGATTTACTAATTATCGTATTATTTTTATCAGCGTCGTTACTGGGATTAGATTTGCTGTTAAGAACAATGTAATATCAATAGAAATCCAGGAAGGCAAGTTAGTTAATGGTAATGTGGATCCAAATACTGTTCGATGGATCACAGACGATGGTATCCGACCTCCGAAAGGTCCTGATGTGATCAAGCTCGGTTATAGAACTAAATCATTCAATCTAGATGACATTGAATTACCAGATGGATATTTTGTTACGGGTTGTGTATTGTTTTAAATTTTGAAATTTATTTTGTAAGGTAAGAGACTCATCCCTGATTGCCAAAGTTTCTGATCAGAAAGTTGGTGTACATGAGTTGCGACCAACTTGACGACAAGTTGTCGACAACTTTCAGTTTGTGTAACTGTTGGCTACAAGTTGCTCAGAAACTTGCCCTGATCAAACAACTGAATTCGATCGAATTAAACAGAATTAAATTTTTAATTCTATTTAATTCAGATAAATTCTGTTAATTCGGTACCTAACGTAAAAATGAATTTTGTCTAATTCGGCAGGAAAACCAGAATTTGTCCAAATTAAAACGAATTTAAATAATTCTATTTGGTTTAATTCTGATTAATTCGAAAACAATTCTCCAATTTATGGTTCTGAAATTTTTCAATCGGTTTTATTCTGTTTAATTCAAATTCAAATTTTCAATTCAGTTGAATTCTGTTTTGCAGAATTCGAACGAATATAACAGAATTAAAATTTTTAATTCGGTCGAATTCAGTTGTTTAATCAGGGTGACGACAATCTACTGCCGCAACCTGTCGCCAAGTTTCTGAGCAACTTGTAGTCAACAGTTACACAAACTGAAAGTTGTTGACACGTTTCTCGGAAAATTGCCGTCAACTTATGGAAGTGCTAATTTTTGCAGCCAACTTGGCGATAGGTTGCGGCAGTAGATGGTCGCCAGTTTGCCGCCAACTTGGCTATCAGGGATTACCCATAACAATTATAAAAACGTAGTAATCAACTAATGGTACGATCGGGTTTAGGGTCTTCTATCTTCACTTAAAATATATTTGTCTGTTATTATTTATATTTGTGGTATACGCATATATAGGTGTTAAATTTCAATGGCTCGATAACAATCACATATCCTTGGTAGTGAGAGGAACGGGAATGTGGGAGGACTATGAATCTTGGTCGTCTTCACATCATAAATTTTTCTATCCTGTCACCGCACCCGAAGATCCCAGGTGGGAAAAAACGAGTTTTTTTTTCGAATACTACTTCGATGTTGCTAAGTAAATATAATTATTTCTTTATTTATTTATAGAGAAAAAATAGAAATTAAGGATTATAAAAACTCTGCTGAGTTAATTATTCAAAATGTTGTGCTGAGTCATTCAGGATGGAATTATGTTGACTTATCTGTTGGATTGTTATCATCGCAATACAACAATTTGCCAGTAATTCCGTTTTTTGATTCACAAAGTGTCGTATCTGATCCGCCGTCTCCACTTGGTGGGGTGGGATTGACTTACAAAGGACAACCTGGTTATGGTGGATTTATTGCTTTTCAAATAATTGCATCTAAATATACACATGATTTTTATTCAGAGATGACCTACTTCAATAAATTTTAAATTGAATGTCTCATCTGATATTCAATAGCATTATTAATAACAGTTTCATATATTTTAAGTTACTTTTAAGCTTTCAAATTCAAGGAACCTCAGAAAGTTTAGAAACAATAATAATAATTTTGAAATTTATATATCGATGACTAAGACGATAATTATAAATACACTTGTCAGAGATTAAAAATGGTTTTTTATTTTCATTCCAATTATTACCCGTCAAAAAATTTTTTCTAAAATTTAATACAGAAAATAATCTTTTAAAAAAAGACATTAAATTGCAAAAATAAAAAAATTCATATTCAGATCCTGCAGGTGATCTAGTGGATTATCTGCATTACTCTGACTAATTATTTATTTTATTGAAGAAGAATTGCAGTGACTGCTCCAAACATACTTATGTGAGTGAGTATATACTGTAATTAATACTCATATATTTAAATCTATAAATTAGGGTGGTCGTTGAAAATTGAATTTTCTCAGGCACCATATAAAAAGCTTCTTTTTAGTGAAAAAATACCTGGGGAATTTGGTTTTTTTGTTTTAAGTAAAAAGAACACGTGCCTTAGGACGATCAAAGTTCATTTTTCGATACAATCGCGGTTTTTTTTAAATATCTCATGAAATATGCAGATTAAAGGAAAAAATCATAGGAACAATTTTGTAGGAAATTAAATTCTTGACAAAAAAGGTCACATTCATTTTTTTTATAAAATGTGTATTTATGAAGATATTTTTAAAAAACTTTTTTAGATCTTATTAATTGAGCATTTTAAGGATTACGAATGTTAAAAATAACGTTTCTTCTTATATATAGACAAATTCGTAACTCGTAATATATTAATCATTAATGCTTGTTGTAGTTTCTATATATTTAGAAAAATGTTATTGTCAAAATTTGTAATCCTTAAAACGCTCAATTAATAAGATCTAAAAAAGTTTTTTAAAAATATCTTCATAAATACACATTTTATAAAAAAAATGAATGTGACCTTTTTTGTCAAGAATTTAATTTCCTACAAAATTGTTCCTATGATTTTTTCCTTTAATCTGCATATTTCATGAGATATTTAAAAAAAACCGCGAATGTATCGAAAAATGAACTTTGATCGTCCTGCAGCACGTGTTCTTTTTACTTAAGAAGAAAAAACCTAATTCCCCACGTATTTTTTCATTAAAAAGAAGCTTTTTATGGGGCGCCTGAGAAAATTTAATTTTTAACGACCACTCTAATATAAATACTATACACTAGAAATTGTTTTTCTAATGTTTATATTTGATTAGTGATTGAAAGGATCAATTAGCAAACTCTAGAATAAAATTATAAATATTTTATTCAAACATATATCTAATTTCATTAATAAATTACGTACATATAATCACAAACGTATTTTTAAATTCTTTATCAACTTATATAAAATGGATTTTTTCAAAATAAAATTTGAATGCAGCTCACCCACAATATGGCTTGAATCGTAATTCAAACATTCCTGGTTTACGAGCTAAAAAATTAAAATGATACGGATTATTTTTACGAAAATTAATGTGGTTTCAAAAAAAAAAAAAAAAAAAAAAAACATGAATATATTTTACCTGACGTTAATTGAATCAAATATTCCGTATTATTTTTAACTCGATTTAGTAAATCATCATCAAGTACAATGTGAATCCCAAGAGTTTCGATAAGCTTTGTCGAGTGTATGTTATTTTGTGGCAGATCAAATTTAGCAGTAAGTTGTTTAATCAATTCCTCAACAGTTACTTTTCTCAGGGATATAACTTTCCAAGTGTAATGTTCGTTTTCGTTATTTTCTAACGCACAGTAAATTGTTAATTTAACTTTTAAGGCATAGTATAAACGAATTCCATCATTTCTGCCGCAAATAGATGTCAAATCTTTTTTTGAAAAACTTGTTATATCTTCGAATGAAAATCCAGAAAGTTGATGCCAAAGATGTCCAAAACTGTTTCTATGAATCCAGTATAATAACTGAATAGCGTCATAAATGTGAGGACCATCTATAGGCCCACATTCTCGGATAAACTTATTTCGAGAACAACAAAAAATATCTGAGGTAAAGAGATTTGGAAAGGTCGCTCCATAATGCTGAAGTCCTCGGGAGTGAAGCCAGGTACAAAGTTGAGCTATCCAAATATGCTCAAAGGGCAGCATTGGGTTACTAGAGTTTGCAAGACTTGGTATTGAACTTAAAATAATTTAATTGTTGGTATTATTATTTTTTTTTCAAATAAAATGGTTGGTAGATTTTACTGCTTAGGAGGCCAGAGCCATTGTTCAAAAGACATTCGTTCGATGCTAAATATTCGATTTGCGACAAGTTGTAGGCAGGTACCTGAAGGTCGGATCGTTTTTCGCGGAACGAAAATAAGAAAAAAGAAATGAAAAGTAAAAACTCTACTGGATCTAGATTTCGGAAATGTTTCGCACGTCACCCAAAAATGACAGGCCGGCCCCAACTACCCCTTAAGTCGCCTTTAGACACAAATTTCATAAATTCGATTTTCGTTGCGTGAAAAACGATCCGATCTTCAGGTGCATGAGTAGACAATTTTGGTGAAAAAAAATATAGATGAATAAACTATGCTCTGTAAAAATGAATTAGTGAAATACACTACAAATCAGTGAGTAGTCAGTGTTTCTACGGATATAAGTATACCATTATTTGGACCAGTGATATACTTATAGGTGGTTTCCAGTGCATATTTACTGATTCGCAGTGAAATTCACTAATTAATTTTTAGAGAGTGAGTATAAAACTTGACCCGAATATTTTGGATCGACGAATGTCTTTTGGACAAAGGCTCTGGCCATCACTGCGTAAATAAGGAAAAGTAGGCTTACTGTGAGCTGCTTGAGAGTAAAGTACTTAATTTTCCCGATGCCAGTAAACCTTGTGGTTTAGCTTCTTTTTGATTAGTATCGTCTTCTGGTAAATCAGCGCATGTAAATTGTGAAGCTGATAGAGCGTTCTCAAATACACTTTCATTCATACTGTGGTTTAAACTGATGAGAATCAAAAAATTTAATGTATTAATAGTAAATAATTATCGATCTATTTTAATAAGAATGGGTACTGCGATATTATTTTTTACTTGAATAAAATATTGTAAAATTTTTGCACGACGAACAAAATAAGTGAGATTTTAATTATTTAGTGGGGAAAAATTTTAATTCAAAATTTTGATTTTAAAAAATTTTTTTTCGGTGACTTTTAAAAAGTAAAAATCAAAAATTTTAGATTTAGAGATCTACATAAATTTTATGAGATTTAATTAAATTTATTTAATTAATTACTTGCAATCATATCATAAAATTAAAATTATATGTAATTTAGTTTCTACAGTCTCCAGAGATTTTGAATAAAAAAATTCAAAATTATTTCTTGGCTATTTTTTTTTTTATAATTTCCCAAATTATTTATAAATGTCTCGTAGTCACGGAATTTTTTTAATTATTTTAATTTTTTTTCTTTTAATAAAATTTATTTATTAGTAATTTTGCGTAGATAATTTATGTAACTAAGCGAATAAAAATGAACATACCTCATATTTTGAAAAGGAGTAATGAAACCGACTTCTTTTTGTGAATTTTCTTCCTTATTTTCCGAATTCTGCATCATTAAATTATTATTGCTTTGATTTATTATTTTTAACTGCCGGTTGTAACTCAAAAACTTAGCGCGTAATAATTTGATACTAATTCTACGACTATCAACATTCACTGTATTTTTTTTTAAAGTAATATATTGACTTGATTCAATTGAATCAATCCATTTATTTAATATATCTTTTAAATAATTATAAATTTTCCGCCAGTTTTGCTTTAAGGATTCGGAAAAATAACCGCACCAACTAATTGTTGAAAATCGACTACTTGGCATGGTCAAGTATGACCATCGAGAAGTTTCGATGGTATCTCACAGTACGAGGAAAGAGAAGGATTTGCTAATTTGTATTTCTGATTGGTCGATGACTAAAATACACAGGCTCAAAGCCATGGGGTATGGGAGCATACGTCATTGCTTGCATTTGGGTACACCATATTTCATACCTACTTAAGTTTTATATTTTACTATCAGTAAATCCGTCTACCTGGATTTTATTTGTTTCTTTTTTTCTTATTACTGTTTTACATTCATAAACTTAAACCTAAGGGTAATGCCATTCACTTTGAATACTGCTGCAAAGAATAAGAATTTTTTCTGAATTTAAAAATATATTTTTAGATTTATGTTAAATATATTGCTTAGATTTTTCAAATTTTTTTAAATTTGTGATAAAGAGAACTGAAAATTTGATATATTTTTCATTTAAATGTTGAAAATTATTTAAATTTCAAGAAAAAAATCCGAAAAACGGTTGACCACGAAGGCTAACCCCGAAACTTCTCGCTGTTCTGAGTTCTCTGAGCTCGAAAACGTTACTATTGATAAACTTTTGAGCTCTTAGAGTTCGAACAGTTGGATAAAAAAAAGCATCCATTTCGCTGAAGAAAACCAATTTTTGTCCGACGATATCTTTGGAACCAATCGACTGCTTTCCTCGGCTTCACGGCAATCGAAAGAGTTTGTTCCGACTTAGATTTGCCAAACTCAATTCCCTTCTTTTGGAAATTTTCGATTTTCATAGCAAGAAGTTAAAAATAGCTGTTACAGATCGCGAATGCCGGACCAATTGGCATGAAATTTATCGTAAAAAGTGCAAGTCAAAATCTGAAGAATGGTTGACCATTTAAAAGCCTATAAACTTTTCGCGATCTTCGAGCTTTTCAGACTCGAACGCAGAACTAGAAATATCATTTTAAGATACTCGAGTTAATAAACGACCAGAAAATCCAACAATATTTGTAACTTGAAAAACTTTTTCGATCGTGACGAAACACACTTTTGAATTTGCCGATTTGTTTAGAGAATATAGTTGAAGGAAGCTTAATAAAAATAGTAATTTTTGTTGTATAGCTGCTCGAACACTGACAGAAAAACTATCTTGATTCAAGAAAAATTTTTTCTTCAAAATGTGGTTCTTGTTTTAAAATTTTTAATTGTTTTAATTCAAGAAATAAGTCCTTGAACCAAAAAATTGAAATTCTCGGATAGAGAAAAAAAATTCTTTGTTTGAGAATTTGATTTTTCGATGAAGCCTTTTTTGTTTTGAAACAAAATTCTGACATATTTCGTTCAAGAATTTCTTGCTCTTGGATTAAGATAGGCAAAATCTAGATTTAAGACATTACCGACTCGTTTCGAGAATGGCGCGGTTTTTAAATCAATATATCAATTTACTCAGCTTGAAAAAAAACTTTTTTTTTTATTTTAAAAATAAAAAGTTTTAAAGTGATTTTTTAGGACTACATTCATTTACTTCAGATATGTTAAAGTAGAAATTTATTTTAAAAAAAATTTTTTTTTTCATTACTTTAAAAACATCTTCTATCAAGGAATTATTACTTGAACCAAAAATTTAAAGTTCTTAAAATAATAATACGACATTTTTAGTTGAAGACAAATGGTCTTGCTTGAAGAATTCGATAGTATCGATTGAAGATAATATAGTTTCGGGTCAAGACACGAGAGTTATCCATCGAAGATACAAAATCTATAGAGCCCAGAAAATCTAAATCAAGACAAGAATTTCTTGAAGCAAGACAATTGCTTTTCTTCAGAAATAAATTCTTGGCTCAAGAAAATATTTCTTGAGTCAATATAAATTTTCTATCAGTGAATAAATAACCCGATGAAAAAAGATTTTATACAATTGTATAAAATCTTTTTTCATCGGGAAACCGATTCTGATACGACATTAAATCTTGAATCTTAGATCTGATTTAATTTTGAGACAGATCCGTTTATTGATGCCAACAAATTTTTGATTGGTATATAATTTAAAATGATCGTCAAAAATAAAAAAATAATTTTATATATTAATGTACTCATTAAATATATTCGACTCTGATTGAAGTTTCAAGTTATTTAAAAATAGCGCGAAAAAATTCATATTTTTAATAACTGACCTAATTTGTATTCAAATTATCATATAACCGAATTTAAATGGACATTCACAAACAGTTTTATTGTTATGTCGCAGTTCAAAGTTACTATCTATAGATCCTGTAAAAAAAATACAAAAAAAAAATCTCCAAACAAATCTAAAATTGAGGCGTTATTTCGCGCTTATCTGGTTGTTACTAAATCTAATTGTCCGGAAAAAAAATAAAGTATTTTGTTTCAAAATTTGAAAAAAATATGATTTGCTTTTATCTATCTATTCTCAGCTATCGTAAATTATATTTCAAATTTCATTAAGTTTTTTTTATCATTGAAATAATCAATTTAGTTAATATAAGGTATTACCAATAATTAATTAATTTAATTTATGAATTACCAATTATAACTGATTAGTAATTCGAGAGGAATACTGATAATGACAACCAATAGAATTTTGTCATTGAAATACATACAAACAGAGGGGAAGTAAAACAACAATTTAATGCTTGAGGACGTAAGAATCAAGGTTATTCTATTGTAGCCTGTGACTTCTGTCTAATTACAAGTTATTCCAAATAGCTAGTTAGGAGGAACATCATCGTCTAATTAAAACTGTTGATAAATTTTAAAGCGACGAATATGGCCGTGAAACAAAGTGCACAAGAGGTGAGTTGTTAACAGTATTTAGATACTACAGTAGTAAACTAAAATATTTTTTAAAAAATGTTTAATAATAAAAAAGATTGCGAGACCTGTTTACGAAAATGGAGTTTGGAAAGGACCGAAAATTAATTTACCTGAGGGATACTTTAGAATAGGAGAAAGAGTTTACAGTCAATTTAAAAAATATCCAGCTTTCGTAGGACAGGTATTTTATTTGAATAAAACTAGATTGTAAATACGATTTATAATTTTATTTTTAAAATATTGCAATTGTGTTGATGGTTCAGATTGATAGTGCAACCGGAAAAAAAGATACGTACAATTGTATGGGCATGAGAAGTATAAAGTGCGCAGTATGGCTAAAAAAACAGGGCATAAGTCGTGGAGATGTCGTTGGTCTGTGTTCAAAAAATCATTCGGACGTTTGTATGCCGCTTTTTGCTTCTTTCTATTTAGGAGCTATTTTCAATCCTTGGTGGCATACTTACTTAGATCAAGGTATTGATCTTAAAATATAATGACTGTAAAAGTAATGACTGAGATTTAACTCATGTTATGTTGATTCCATAGAACTGGTGGCGTATTTTATAAACACAACAAAGCCAAAAGTCTTATTTGTTGACGAAGACAATGCGGAAATAATCATCAAGGCAATGAATAAAATTGATTATTCATTTCCTGTAGTTATTTTTGGAGAAAAAACTGGGTTACTATCTTTCAAAGACATTTTGCAAGCTGTAAATGATGATGAGGTTATCAAATTCGAATGCACTAAAATAGAAGCTGATGAACCAGCGTTAATAATGTGTACTTCCGGAACGACAAGCTTTCCAAAGGAAGCCTTACATTCTTACCAATCATTTGCTAATATGATAAGTCATTACACGACTAAATCTGCATCGAAAATATTCCTCGGGTTATACGGAATCTGTTGGATATCTGCATTATCGACAGTCTTCCGGTCAATTTTATGCAGAGCTACTATGATTGTTTCGCATAATTTAAAAGACGAAGAAATTTGTTGGTTAGCAGAAAAATATAAGGTTATTAGTTTATTATTTTAAAAAATTTATGACGGAATGGGAAACTTAAGCGAAAATGATTTTGCTGCAGGTAACCCACATATGGATAGGAACACCAGCAGTTAATAGGTTAAGTAAAATAAAATGCAAATATGATGTTTCATTAGTCGAGAGGGTAACCTATAGTGGCGCAGCCACTCATAAAGAGGTCATTGAATCTTTTCATAGTTTATTTAAAAACGCAGATATTTATGTTCGTTATGGTATTTATTATTTTTTTATTTCTCAGCTTTCTATTTTGTCACAATACAGTGGAAGCTCTCTAACTTTGATAGCGATGGAATCAAAATGACAGAATGTCTAGCAGTAGACCTATACAATTCTACTATTTTTGTAAGAAATTTGTGAGAATTCAAAGTTATAGAGTCTAAAAATTAGAGAGATTCTACTGTAATATAATAAATTATATTTTTTCAATTAAATACTCGGGAAAAATTATATATACATAATTATATCTGAATGCCCGGGTCGAAATATCTAGCTTCAATCCAGCCTCACTGAGTAAAAAAAGCATTTTGAGCCTCAAATGATTCTCAAAGATCCTAAAGAAGCCCCGATGAGCCTCAAATAAACCTACTACTCGGCTATGTAGGGGAGGGTGGGGCAGAGCGGCCCCCCTAAAATTTTGATCAAAAAAAAAATTTTTTTTTTTTCGACTAATTACTATAAATCCGATATGTTTGCGCATTTTTACCCCTACGCATGACATTTGGGGCAAAATGGACAAGCCCAAAATTTTGAAAAAGTGATTTTTTCATATTTTTATCGTCAAATTAAAAAAAAATTATTATAATTCCACATTTCTAGCTCTACGCATAACACCTGGGGCAAAATGGACCAGCCGAAACTTCCGAAAAAATTATTTTTTCATATTTTTCGGCCGTTTCTCTATGTAAGAGGCAAATTTGGTCACTAACAATTTATAAAAATTCAATTTTTTTTTTTAGTTGATAAATTTTTGAAATAAAGTAAAACTATAGAATTGATGTTTTTTTTATTAAATAACAATTATTAATTAAGGTAATCGAGAGTGAACGATTTATTACACTTTAAAAAATTTTTTTCGAGTAATATAAAACCAAAAATAGTTGTCAAGAGAAAGAAATACATTCTTAATGATGAAAACAATTTAAACGAAAAAAAAAATTTTTTTATTACTTTTTGGAGAGGGGCCGCTCTGCTCCACAAAAAAAAAATTTTTTTTTCAGAATTTTGGCAAAATGTCCATAAATTTGTTCGAAATAGGACAAAAAAAAAGTGATATTATGCTTGAAAGCCACAAAAAATAATAATTGGCTTAGGGGGGCCGCTCTGCCCCACCCTCCCCTAATTTAAATTCGATTAGTATTATTTGAGGCTCCTTGATCAACATTTGAGGCTCATTGATGCTTTTTGAACATCATTTGAGGCTCAAAATGCTTTTTTTACTCAGTGAGGCTGGATTGAGGCTTACTTGGGTTCGATGAGGTTAGGTATTGTGACCCGGGATGGTTATTTATAATTATATCTTGATATAATTAGATATGATTGTATCTGCTTGCATACATTTTTTTTCCTGGATGATAAAAAAATAGGCGGGACTGAATTCGGACCAGTGATAGTAGGAAAAGTTACTTCTGATAAAGTAACTTCATGTGGGAAAGTATTTTTCAATACAGAAGTAAAAGTAGTCGATCCAGACAGTGGAAAAATTCTTGGACCAAACGAAAATGGAGAGCTGTACTGCCGAACTCCAATGTTAATAACTCGTTATTGGAATAATCTAACAGTCACTGAAGAAACTATTGATTCAGAGGGTAAATTGTACACAATTGTTGATCAAATTAATAACTATCCCAAATCGAATCTTCTTTATGTTTCGATAATTTTGATGTTTGTTTTAGGATGGTATCACACTGGAGATTTGGGATATTATGACATAGATGGTAATTTCTTCATTGTCGATAGAATAAAAGAATTGATAAGAAATTACCTTCATTACATACCACCGGTAATCATCGAAAGTGTCGTTCAAGATCTACCGGGAGTCGCAGAAGTAGCCGTAGTCGCTAAACCAAGCTTCGAATATAATGAACTTCCGATTGCATTTATCACTAAAGTTTTCGGAATGCAAGTCAGTTTCACTAAATGTTCATATCATACAATTGAATACATTGTTTTGTTTCTTAATTTACTGATGAGTGGGCTTTGTTTCAGGTTACTGAGGCCGAAATTGATGAAGCTTTAGAGAAGAAACTGTTCGATAGATTAAAACTTAAAGTTGACATTTGTTTTTTGGAAAAAATGCCTTATACAAGTTCTAAAAAAATAGATAGGAAAAAACTTCGCGTTATTGCGAATGCTTTAGCTTTGGCTGAAGAATCGAAGAGCTGTTATAGCTAAAAGACGCTCGGGTGTAATGGAGTACCCTAAATTCATTATTTCGAAGTGATTTTAAACTATTACAGTTGTTTTCAAACAAACTGAAAAGCCTGGAAATTATTTTCGTTTTTTTTTTTCTTTGACGCTGTTATATATTCAGTCTCTAACATTTTTTACTAAAATTGACACGTGAATTTATATAAAATATTCATTTACTGTTGTTAAAATAAAAACAATAATTTTTTTGGCGCTACGACTTTTTAAAGATATTTTGTAGGACGTCGGCTTTTTTAGCTTTTAGAGCTCTCAGAAAGTTATGGTTTGCATTGAGCTATGAAAATTAAAAAAATCTAATAGTATATTACATACCTAGGCCAGTAAAATAAGAAAAGTCTCAGAGCACATGTAATTGTTAGCCGAGGCGAAGCCGAGGCTTACAAACATGTGGTCTGAGGCTTTCTTTTTTACTGGCCAAGGTGCGTATACTATTTTTCTGCTCGACGAAGCCGGAAAGTTGCAACTTCGTTCAGGGCAGCGGCCCGAAAGTTGCTACTTTCCGGCCGGAGGGCAGAAAAATAATTAAAAAACAAGCGATTCCTATAGTATATTACACACCTAGGGCAGTAAAGTAAGAAATGTATCAGATCACATGTTTGTGTCGGCTTCGCCTCGGCCAACAATTACATGTGATCTGAGACATTTCTTACTTTACTGCCCTGGGTGTGTAATATACTATTTACGATTATTTTTGAGAACGCATAGCTTCGGATAGAAATAAATTAACTCTAGTCGTAATAAATGAATTTATAAACGCTAGAGTAACTTAAAAATTTACAGCCACCACATAATAGTTATACTTTTTTTTTATTATGATAATTTTTTTTTTTTGCATACAAGTATAGCTTAAAATTCTAATATTATCTTTCGTTTTCATACAAAATATTTAAAAAATCAAAAATTTATAAAATCATATTACTTTGTCAGCATTTTATAAATTTATCATTGTATATTAAAACAATTAATATTATTTAAAATTACAACCACTGCTTTTTCTGAAAATATTCTCTCAATACGGGTGGCATACATTTTACAATGTTTTGAGCTGTGTCACAAACACAATGGCCTTCTGCAAAGAAAATAACATTCATAATTATTTAGGTATCTCATCCACGTAATTTCGAGCTTATATAAAATTTTCATAAACACTTGTATTTATAATAGACTTTTATATTTTCTTACTTATATCATCGCAATTTTTAACAGAATTTACTGTATCATCGTCTAAGTGTAAGTCCCTGGACATGTGGGGTAGTAAAAATAAGAAAGTTTTGGCATCAAAATAACCCGCAGGAGTAATCTATTAAATAAATATAATTTAGATCGATTTTATATAGTACTTACTGATTTTTTTTATCTATACTTGAACTATTTTCCACTATATCTGCACGAAAAGTTTAAATTCTTGTATTGTTTAGAGGGAAGAAAATCTTTCATTTCTTTTATGAGAGAACAAATGATAAAAATTAGCGCATGCGCCATTCTTCCCACAAACAGGCAAAAATTTAAGCTTTCAGGTACAGATCTGATGAAAAATTGTATACAGGCCACGGAAGAAGGTAGTCCGGGTCGAAAAAATTGATCTGTTTTAAATAAAATAAAAATTTGTAATCATTTTTATTTTTTATTTGTATTTATTTAATATGTGAACGTCTCTAGATTGAAATCCTACTTTTTTCTCATAATATTTTGCCTTCTTTTGTTATTATCCAGACTAAAATCAGACTTTTTCTGTTTATTATTTTTTTAGCCCGTTTTTGATCATCGTAAGATTTTTACAAAATTTTTATAAAATTTTAAAGCCAGATTCACTAGTTCAAAAACAGACCCATCAATCCAAATATAGCCTAGTTAGATTAAAATTAGATCAAATTTTTCGACTCAAGACGCCCCAATCCGCATGTTTCTTATACACGCGGGTCGAAATGTCCTATTTTTCTTCCTTGGTGTGTAATATACTACACGGAAAGAAATTTATGGGAACTTTTGCTATGCATTGAGGGAATAGTTCCCATAACGGTACTAGGGCTTCACTCAAGATCAAGATTGTATTGGTCTTGTCTTGACCTCGTCTCGATTTGTCAAGACTCGACCAAGACGATATTATAGATCGCAATTCAAGACCAAGACCAATATCATTAAAAACATCTCGGTAAGTCTTGACAAGACATAAAAAAATAAGTATAAGTATATGAGAATTACTCGTAATAAGACTCCATGTTTTAAGAAAGATTATTAACTAATTATAATAATGTTTATTAGGTCAAAAAGTTAAAACATTTTAGAGATACTTGAAGCGATCAAGTATATTTATATAAGATTTAAAAAATAATAAGTTTTTCCTTTATTGAAAAAAAAAATACTCAACTGTGTGTTGTATTATGACTGATATTAAGAAAATTTCAGGTTATTCAAGTCCAAGACGAGATCTTGACAAGACAATATTATTAATAACTTATTTTTCGAGATCGATGCAAGACTTACATTTTGAAGTCAAGATCAAGACGAGATCAAAGCTTTCGAGATCAAGACAAGACTTTCCCAATCTTGTCTTGTCTCGGCTCGAGTGAAGCCCTAAACGGTACAGAAATTGTGCCCATAATTTATGGTCACAATTCCTATGTTGGTATAGGAAAAAATTTTATAGAATTATGAGAACCGTTTCCATAATTTTCTTTCCATGTATTATATATATGATAATAATTGTATTACTATTCCATATCCTTTCATGTAACACCCTATAGCACAAGGTAATATATCTTTTCCTATAGCTTCTTTTATATTTTTAGTGCCATTTAATATATATTCGCTCAATGTTATATTAATACCATAATGGCTTGCACAGATTCGTTCTGTTTCAGGTATAGTAAATTTTTGATGAGGGTGAGATTTCTAAAAAAAATTCAAATTTTATTGACTAAAGTGATTTTCACTAAATTAAAATAAAAATTACTATTATTTATCATATTTATAATATTATATATATTTTAATGTCACTTACCACTTCGGTGATGATTGCCGAAGCTACAAGAATAAAAGTTAATAAATAATACGCCTTATTCATTGCAATTTGAATTCTAAACTTAACTTTACCGGCAATAGCTTCAATTACTTATGCTGAGCACAAAAAAATTTCTCTTTTATAATTTCACATGTTAGTAATAGATCAACGCAAAACAGTATAAGTACGTCAAATTTTATCTTTATGGCTACTAAATAAATTTGAACAAAAAGATTACACGAGACTCTGATAAATTATCTAATCCATGTTAAATTATTCACTAATGTTGGACTTAACTCTTGTTCAATGAGAATTATAAATTAAATAGTCTTATAATTCTTTATAATTGGTACTAAAAAAAAATATTAATAAAATTAAACAAAGACTTGTATGAAAAGTTTAACACTTTTAAGTCTTTTTTTTTTAAGCCACAGTAATTATTAATTTATCATCAAATATTTGAATATTTTGATTTCACATTTAAATTTATTTATATTTAAATTTCATCTCATATATCGTTAATTGAATTCTTAACTGCTCAGTCTTGAATACTGAAATTTTATCCAATTTAGACTGTTGAATTATTACAACTTTTCTAAAGGCAAAAATCTTCCATTGGTATGTATATATATATTAATCCATATATAATTTGTCCATTTATAAATTATCTGACTTTACTACACCGTCTAATTTTTATGATTTATGAGATAAGTCTTTAAAATTTACGTTTTCTTATATTCGAGATAAGTATATATATATTTTGATTAAATTTATTAAGATTGGCTGTATAAAGAATCTTAATTTTGACATTAAAATGTTATATTTATTTTTTTAATTTAATGAACGTCACAGACCTTATCTCGCATCGCTAATTGATTATATAATCAGCGCTAACTTTATATTCATGTAAGGTAATTTGAGTTGAGTTATTCTACTATATAAAAAAATAAAATATCAAATTCAAATTTAACGCATCGAAAATCTAATTAAATCTAATTTTGTAAGTAATCAATAATTTTTTATAGAGTATTATAAAATTTAAAAGAATGCTGCATGTCATCCCTTAAGGTAGCATACGACTGTGGATTATGTTAATGGATTCGGAAAAACTTTCCATAGATGATCATTTTTTTTTTATTAGAGATTTTTTTAGACTTGTTTTTCAAGCAGAAAAATGTACCAATAAGATGGTAAATAATTTTGCATATCTTTATAATTTGGTAGAAAAATATTCCAATTACTCTGCTCACTCAGTGCCGATCTTCTGGCGGTAAAAAAGAAATCATGCTTTGATAAGGTTGTGATAGCCGCCAGTTGAAAAATTAGCAGCCTACGATTGATATATTCAGATACGAACGTTCGCTGATAGCAAGACATGGTCAGGAAGTTGATGTCTATTAGTTGCGATCAAGTTGACGACAACTTCAGCCTTTATAATTGTTGACTACAAGTTGTTGCCAATTTTCCATGGAAGTTGGCGACAATCTACTGCCTCAACCTGTCACCAACTTTCTGGGAAAATTGAAGGCAACTCGCCGTCAACTAATAGGATGTCAATTTTTACCACCAAATTTCTGAGAAATGCCAATTTTTGCGTTCAACTTGGCGATAAATTGCAGCAGTAGGCTGTCGCTAGCTTGCCGATCAGGGTTACTAAGATACAATAGAGACCCACTGTCCATCACTTCAACATATAAATAAATTTAACTGAATCTGAAATAAGTTATAGTTCTCTAAGTAAGATGGCTGTACAAGTATTAAAGATATAAGAGATGGCAAGTTCTCGAACTTGATCACTAGTCGGGCGTGGGTTCGATTCCCAGTGGGGCCGAAATAATTTTTGACACACAAAGTGTGAGGTCTTTCCGTTCTGAGGTTCGTCCGTCGCCGACCTTTGAATTTGATCTAGATTAAGAATGAATTCGATTTGGATTTGAATTTGAATTCGACTCAGTTGGCCGGATATGGGATTGCTCGAGGCCTAATAATAATAAACATTTAAAAAAGAAAAAGAGATAACAAGAAAAATTTTAATACATATTTACACTTTTTCGTATTTTTCAGTTTTAGAAATAAGAGACTACCGAAATAAAAATGTATGTCGAGTCGAACAAATAAAACGTGATAATGAAAACAAAACGAAGTTCGTTTATTACTCTACCCTAAATAATTACAGTAAATCGTTAAATATCAAGTGACTTCGCCTTTACCACACCTCAGCCACTGACTATCCCCACTTCGCTACCGTGCTCAAACATCCTTAAATAGTTTAATTAGTGTGGATTAATATGTTATTTAAACAAATTAATAATTTTCAATGAAAAATTAAGATAATAATTCCATTGTCTATAAAAAAAAATTATTTACAATCGCTGTATTGTAACACAGAGCTATCTCATTAATTGAATTTGAAATTTGAGACAATCTGATAATATTGATTGATGAGTAATGTTGACATTTTTTAACGCATCCAGTAATGATATTATCTTTGATAGCTATGACAAGTGTCGTATTTCAAGCCTGTGTGCAAAGCTACCTTGTTTCTATATCCAGCCATGTTTTAATCATTTGTCAGTCGAAGCGTGCAAGAATAGTTTCACAGTGCTTTGATAAAACATCTCTCACCAATATAGTAGCATAGCCATTTAAGCGTTATGCATTTTATATCTACATTTTTATTTTTTATAATCACCGTAAGTACATTCGATTAATTTAACGATGTCATTATTCAACTAAACGTTTTTTATTTTTTAATGAAATCGATCGTTGTACTTTTTATTACGTACCTGAAGATCAGAACATTTTTCACGCAACGAAAAAAAAGATTACACTGAGAGAAAAGTGCATGGTTGTGGTAACAAGATAGGGATGAAAATGAAAAAATAGTCATCTTAACTAATATTTCTAGTTTCTTGAACTATATCATAGTGCCCGAAACTATTTGAAAGTAATAGTTTTAACTAAGCATTAGTAACATTTTTTGTTTTGTTGTGGTAACTATTTAAGATTATTTCTCAGAACTTATACTTCAGCAGAATCACAAATATTTCAGCAATTGTAGACGGAAAGAAAATTATGGGAAGTTTTGCTATGCATTATGGGAATGGTTCCCATAATGGTATGGGAATAGTACCTATACTATTATAGGGATCGTTCCTATAATTTATGGGAATAGTTCCCATAATAGTATGAGAATAGTTCTCATACCATTATGGGAACCATTCCCATAATGGTAGGGGAATAGATCCTATACCAATATGGGAACCATTCCCATAATATTATGGGAACTATTCCTATAATATTATGGGAATAGTTCCCATAATGGTATAGGAATAGTTCCTATAATGTTATGGGAATGGTTCCTATAATTTATGGAAATGATTCCTATAGTTTATAGGAATAGTTCCTATATATTATAGGAATGATTTCCATAATATTATAGAAAGTATTCCTATAAATTATAGGAACCATTCCTATAATTAGAGGAACCGTTCCCATAACGTTATGGGTATCATTCCCATAATTATAGGAACTATTCCTATAATTATAAGAAACATTCCTATAATTATAGGAACTGCTACCATAATTTATGGGAAACATTCCTATAATTATAAGAACTGCTACCATAATTTATGGTTGTAATTCCTATGATAATATAGGAAAAAATTTCACAAAATTATGGGAACAGTTTCCATAATTTTCTTTCCATGTACGATTGTAATTTTATTAACTTAGCATCATTTAAGTTGTTGACGAATATAATTAAGGGTTTTTCTTCATTATTTTTTTGTAATAAGAATACCATTTTTTACTTAGTTACGTTCGCTATTGTCATTGTTCATTGAACTATAACACAGTTAAAACAACTATGATATCATCGTACATTTTACAACTATATATTAGTTATCTAAACTAAGGGTAATAGTGGAGGCTTCATTGAACTATGTTTTTCATAGTTCAGAAAACCAGTTTTTTCTCTCAGTGTACACGGAAAAAAATTTTCTTTAAAAATTACCGTTAAATTCACTGCAATCGTGGGACGAATGACACGACCTAATCATTTGTCGGTAAGTGAGATAATTTTTAACTTTTTTTCAACAAATTTTACTGTAGTCTACTGTAAATTTGATTCGGTTTTCGGTAAATTTTATGAAGTCTACCGCCAAATAAATAAATTTTTTCGTAATTTTTATTTCAAAAATGGTAATAAATAAAAGCGCCGCATTGCGTCCCACGATTACAGTGAATTTAACGGTAATTTTTAAAGAAAATTTATTTCCGTGTACCCAATTTGACTGTGTAAGGGCTCCGGAGATCGGGGGTGGCCTAAGATTTTTGGCTGACATACCAGGATCTATGTGCGAAACATTTCAGAAATCTAGTCATCGTAGATTTTTTACTTTCCATTTTTTTTTCATTGCGCGAAAAACGTTTCGACCTCCAGGTACATTTTTTATTGACCTATTAAATTATTATTTTCAGTATTTAGTATTGATTTATATTTCAATAGAGGCATCGCCAACGAAATTGCGTAGTAGTCGAGCTGCTGAAACAAGTCAGCTGCCATTTAATGAATCTCCATACTGGGAATATATTCTCCGCGAGTTTGTATTCAAGACAATATCTTCACTACCTCAATCTAACAGTATTCTGTACAAGAAGTTGTTTGAAGCTCCATTTTACGGTGGACCCCTGTTAACATTACCTAATGAAGACAATGCATTACTATCTAGTGGAGATGTTTATCATCTTCCAGATGGCCGGTGGATCTTGTGCCAAGAAGGATGTCAAAATTGTAAGCTTTGTTTAAACCAAAAAGACTCACTGGTAAAATGGACACTAAAAAAAGTTAAACGCAATAATACATCTTCTGACTTGTACGGATTTGACCTTCTATTGACTGTCGTACCACAAAGAGGTAGTACTACTTTTTTAAACTTTGGTTTTGAAAATATTAACATTCCTTATGATATAAAATCATCAACTAAATCATCAAATTTAGAGCTAACAGTTACAGAAGAAACTCATATTGACCGAACAAGATTTAGTCGATCTTGGCGTAGGATGCAAAGAGATCAAACTGGAGACAATGATGAGCTCAATAAAAATATAAATCGAACAGAAGAATTTGTATCGGTTGATAATTCAACAGCAGCGTCTTCTCTAACCTTAAAAGATGACATTAAAAATTTAACTGATACTTCACCTACTCATCAACTAATTTTGGGTACTGATCAATTAGGTAACAAACATGTAATTCATATTTTATCAATGAATTCATCAGAAAAATCAGATATTTACAATGACATCGACTACCAATTTATTAATAATGCTGTAAAACTTAGCCAATCACATTTAACTGTCCGCAAACCCCCATCACCCTATCGACAATACGTTAAAAAAGTACTAGATTCTATTTATAGTCATCGACCTATTGTCGAAAAATTTTTATCTTACAATCAATTAAATCAAGATAAACGTCCTATAATATTGTTTCCAATTTATTCCGAATTAATGGCCAATGACACAAACGATTTCAAATAACAGAAAATTTAAAAAAAAAATTGATCGTTAAATTTAACAACCAATCATCCTAAAATTTTATTACTCATATTCATTTATAAAAAGTATTGTAAAATATATAAATTGTCATGAGTTTTATTTCATTGTTATAAATAAAAATCTAATTGATATTAAAAGTCTTATAATTACACTGAAAAAAAGGAATACTTGTCCCAATAAATCAATTTATTTGTAGATTTTTAAAAATATTTCTTAATTAATGACAAATATTTTCAGCAATTGGATCATTTTTTTACCACAAATAGATCACTTATTTCGCGCAATTAAATTGATCAAATATAGAGTAGAAGTAGCATTTGTTGCCACTGGTCCATTTTTGGATATTTAATACTTCATTTTAATCAATGAAAAAGTATAAAATAAAATTGTCATCATAATAGTGTAACAAAAGTATCCTTGCATACATTTTAAAAATCTATTACGTCATCCCATGCAGGAGCTGTCAGAGTTAAACGAAGGGGCCCTACTTGGCCCAGCACTGTGAAACCTAGCTTTGGCACACCTATATTGGCCCATGCTTGGCTCAAGATTGGGTACTCAATCCTGGCGATCCCAATCATTACCCGACTTTGGGCCAGGACTGAGTAACCTAGCCTTGGTCGTCCAATGGCAAGCCAGACTTGGGTCAGGTAGGATTACCCAAGCTTGGCTATACCTATGGTTTGATAAGTAGATCATATAAATGTATCAGTTCAACATTAGGTTCGTCTAATAGCTATCGTTCAGGCGGTAATGCGCGTTTTCATCCCCCGACAAAACACCCCCGACAAAATATCCCCGACGAAACATCCTACGGACAAAATATCCCCCGACAAAATATCTCCGGACATAATATCCCTGACAAAATATCTTTCGATATAATTTCCACAATTTTCCTGAAAAACTAGCACTCTAAATAGGTAGTTATTATTTATTTATAAATTCCCACAGTTTTTCTGAAAAACAAGCACCCAAATTAGTTGTGGATAGTACAAATAAAACATTTAAATAAAAAAGAGAAATTTTGCTGATAGGATATTTTGTCGGGTGATCTATTGTCGGGGAATAATTTGTCGGTAGGATATTTTCTCGAGGATATTTTGTCGGGGATATTTTGTCGGGGGATGAAAACGCGCGGAATCGTTCAGGCCCAGCAATCAGAAGGACGGCAGTTCGCGCCCAGAGCCAAGAAGAATTTTCACCGAGTTTTTTTCACATCATTCACTTCCTTTGGATAGTTTAAACGTTAATGATCATGAACTCTACTGAGTTAATAATAATAAAATTTTTTTAAAATTAAATTTATTTGTTTCGTCGATTTATGAGCCAGGTCTGGCAACGAAGCATGGGTCACGACTGGCAACCAGGCTTGGCACGGTGTTATATTAAAATTTTCCAAGTGTACAAAACTGGCCCTAAGATGCCCAAAAACGGTACCTCTACCCTATTATATCTTTCTCACAATAAAAAAATTATTTGGCCTTATCCAAATATACGATATCTTTGGCTCAAATAGATCGTGTTTTCAGTGTATAGTTAAACTTTATTGAAATAAAAGTATATTTATATCATATCATAATTTCACTCATCAATATTCGTCCGTTACATAATTCAGTAAACAATTACATACAATATTCAAGCTTCCCTTTAACCCAGTATCAGTTCATCAGAGTTGGTTATTTTGTTTGACAATACTCGAAAATTTATAGGCGTACGGTATACGGACAGTAGTATTAACAGTATTACCATTGCATTGAGAAACGTATGAACAGAACAGTACAGAACAGAGTAGTATATGTCGGGTTGATGAAATACAACACCATGGATGGCACGTTGTTGAACAAACAACGCGGGAATATTCAATGCTTGTTTCACGCTCGCGCATGTGAGTGATCGTTAATTCGATCGTTCGCCTTTACTCAATGGTAATGCGATCGTTTAATACGTTCTAATGCAAATAAACGCGTACTGTTGCTTTCTCTCTCTCTCACACGTCATTACAAATCTCTCTTCAACATTCGCTCCCCTATATATGCAGTCTCTTTCTGCAGATGCATGAGATTCGGTTATTTTGTAGAGTAGTTAGCTATATTTTGTTGAAGGATGCTGACGTGGTTTCACGTGTATTCAATTTAAGCATTGTATGGTGTTGTTATAATTATCGCATGGTAATAGATAGAAAACCAACCAAAATCAGCATATGTTTGGTATCTACGGTATACACTCTATGATAATTCTGCTGTGTGTATAAATGTGTATAGACAAATATCTAGTGTGGGTTGTCAGTTAGAACAGGTTCAAGAGGTTAGGTGAACTGGTGCTTATATTTAATTAAGGAGGAAACTAGTATAATGAAAACATAGAGATGGAAATAGTTTAAGAGAAAGTAAGACAGAGTATATAAAGCTTATAAATAAGGGTGAGATGGTAACTTGTCTAATTATCTACCCTTCTATTCACTAACGTTTGAAACCAGTTCCTCACCCGCTCTACCTTCTTTATTGTTTCTACTTACACTTTATTTTTTATTTTTATCTTTATACTTATCTCATCTACTGGCTCGACTTATTTTACCCTTATCCTCAATAACTGGATCAAGTATTTTTAAAAAAGTACCATTAGTGGGACTTTGTACATCAGGCATTTTTTGTGTTAATGGAAACAGGTTACTTACAAACAATTAACGTTTTAATTAGATTTGAATGCTTTGATGGTAATTAAAGTTTGAATTTGATGTCTGATTAATCGAGAATTTTTTTTTGTAAGGTAATTAAAAATGGTTAATGAATATGAATAAAAAAAATTTAATAGTGGCCCATTTCACCTCAACGTCATATTTTGCCGCCCTACCTGGTTGATTAACGTCACATCCTTTTCTACAAACTGTAACTACATTGCAAAAAATTGGGAGTGAATTCGGAGTGATTACGGATTTTATTTAGCTCCGCATTCACTCCGAATTTAATCCGTATTCACTCCACACATTTTCTACAGTGTAAGCATTTTTGAACAAAGAAAATTTTTTTGTTTCTAAAATGGTGTCTCGTTTTGACCTGGATACCGACCAAAAAAATGGCGCCTTATTTTAACCCACCCTCCTATAAAAAAGTGATAACCCTAATGCATAAATTGACGTATAGTAAATTTTTTTTTTTAAGACATTTCAAAGGATTTCACACGAGTGCTTATTTTTAAAAGTATTTTAATCCCTAAAATAACATATTTGACATATAAAAAACTGTTTCGTTTTTATATATTTATATTAAAAAAAAAAAAAAAGCAACTTATGTGTTCAAACTACAGACGCGGAAATTTGAATCCTTGTGAACGATTTGACAGGCTTACGAATAGTTACTATAGTCGAGGCATAATAAAAGCGAGGAAAAATATAAGACTAAAAAAATAAGATTTTTTATTGGTGAATTGTAAAAGCTCAACTTTATTCAAGTGTGACTAGACGTGTATTTCAACAAAAATCAATATTCATATTCACTTTAAAAAAGGTAATACTCACACCCTACGTATCCATAAGTTTATCTACAAGCACATTTCAAGTTTGAGATGAATAAACGTGTAAAATAAAATATTAAATATGTGTAAGTCTGAGGATGTGTTCCAGTGCGCACGTGCGTAAAAGAGTGTGTCTGTGTGTGTTATTAAAAAACCAAGAGAGTAAGTTTTAACAACACGCTCCATTGGTATTATCAGGCCAGTAACAGCACTCATCGAACTAGGCAGCACGTTAGAACTCTTTCATCCTCTCTTATCCGTAAAACTCATTCCATCCTTGCATTATTTTTTTTCTCACTTCCATATATATACCTCTAGCTATCTCATCCCCTTGAGAAACCACTTCCATGTGTTAGATGTAGGATGGAGAAAAGCCTCGGGTGATGAGCCCAGAGTTGCTCTACTCCGCTTTTGGCTATACTGTTTGGTGCCTTAGGGCTTTCGGCAAATGGAAAGAAGTAATAAACGATCTACTTTTGTGAGTAAGGAGATGAGACTGGCTCGATT
Organism: Microplitis mediator; assembly: GCF_029852145.1. NCBI lineage: Eukaryota > Metazoa > Arthropoda > Insecta > Hymenoptera > Braconidae > Microplitis > Microplitis mediator. The sequence continues at coordinate 22,744,911 of NC_079969.1, forward strand.
ACTCTGTATAGCAACTGGGCAATTTAAGTTAATAATTGTTAAAAATAAAAAATATATTGCGTTGAAAAGTTAATACATCATCCTAAAGGAAATCGTCTAGAGCTATTTTTATATATGAACTAGTGATAAAATAAAATAATGATCAAAACTATTCTCAGTATATTATATTAATTTATGATTCTTATAATCTTCACCTATTTATGACAGCAGCGAATTAAAATTTTCATACAGTTGAATAATTCATAAACGAAAAAATGAATGAATAATGAGCGAATTGAGGCTTTTTAAATATAAATGGGTTTTAAATATGACAACTCAAAATGAGGTCATTACTTATGATATTTTATGTATAAATACTCATTGGTACATTAATTTTTCATTTGTAATTAACACAGATTCACAACTTTTTACGGTATTCACATTTCTTTTTTTTACGTAGTTAATTAATTAAAGGAAAGCTTAATCTCTTTAAAATGTCTCATTAATTGTCAGTGTGAAACGTCAAAAATGTCTGCATGTATCGACTATTTTTAATTTTCCGCTATGAAAATTGAAAATTTCAAAAAAGGAAGTTCTTGGTTTCGGTCGGATCTCAAAAATCGAGTTTTTATCAGATCTCGACGTTTTGAGGCCTATGGGAAGTTTATACTGACCATTTTCAGATGGACAACCGCATTGTATGTGTATGTGTGTATAAAGTTTTTTTGTCCGACGGTATCTTTGGAATGAATCAACCGATTTGAATGTATTTGGTGGCAATCAAAAGAACTTGGGTAGAAGTACCATTTGTGGCCACTGCTCCATTTTTGGACACTTAATACTTTTTTAATTAATGAAAAAGTATGAAAAAAAAACTTGTATTGTAATAATGAGGTAAAGGTATCTCTAAATAAATTTAGAAAATTAATTATGTCATTGCATATTTAAAAAAAAAGAGCCATCCGGCCTTACCCGGAATGGAAAGGTAAATTTCTTATGTAAATACAATGAAGCTACAATAGTGTAATTAATACTTATTTTGTAAGCTTAAACATGAATTTTAAGGAAATGTGTTATGCCTTATCATTTAGAAGTTATTAGAAGACTAAGCTGCAAAAATGAGCTTTTTTTATTGTTTGTGAAATTTTCGATGTCATCAAATTGTTAGAAAAGATGTTTAAAAAAATCAAGTATTACAGTGAAAATTAAAGCTAACTGTCCAAATTTTGAGATATTTTTTACAGAATTGAGTTATCAAAGCCAGAAAATTCATTTTTATGAAAATCAAAAAAAATTTGAAACACCCACAACTTACAAACTAATCGACCGATTGGGCTCATCTTCGAACTTGATCAAGGTAATCGTCCAATAAATAAGTGTATAAAATTTCATTAAGATCCGTTAAGAATTGCGGGCGCTATAGTGATGACAAGGCGCGTTATATCGTATATATAGGGGAGGGTGAGCAGAGCGGCCTCCCTGAAATTTTGATCAAAAAAAAAATTTTTTTTTTTTCGACTAAATACTATAAAACCGATATGTTTGCGCATTTTTACCCCTACGCATGACATTTGGGGCAAAATGGACAAGCCCAAAATTTTGAAAAAGTGATTTTTTCATATTTTTATCGTCAAATTAAAAAAAAATTAGTATAATTCCACATTTCTAGCCCTACGCATAACACCTGGGGCAAAATGGACCAGCCGAAACTTCCGAAAAAATTATTTTTTCATATTTTTCGGCCGTTTCTCTATGTAAGAGGCAAATTTGGTCACTAAAAATTTATAAAAATTAAATTTTTTTGTTTACTTGATAAATTTTTGAAATAAAGTAAAATTATAGAATTGATTTTTTTTTTATTAAATAACAATTAGTAATTAAGGTAATCGAGACTGAACGATTTTTTAAGCTTTAAAAAATTTTTTTCGAGTAATATAAAACCAAAAATAGTTGTCAAGAGAAAGAAATACATTCTTAATGATGAAAACAATTTAAACGAAAAAAAAAATTTTTTTATTACTTTTTGGAGGGGGGCCGCTCTGCTCCACAAAAAAAAAAATTTTTTTTTCAGAATTTTGGCAAAATGTCCATAAATTTGTTCGAAATAGAACAAAAGTAAAGTGATCTTATGGTTGAAAGCCACAAAAAATAATAATTGGCTTAGGGGGGCCGCTCTGCCCCACCCTCCCCTACATACATACATGCATATATAAACTTTTGAGTGGATGGTATTTTTTGACTCTACTAGGTAAAATAAGATATATGGTGGCAAAATTCTTTGATAATTCGATCATGAGACCCATTGCAATAGTCCGATTTCTAAAGAAATCTACCTAAAAATTATATTGTAGAAATTTTTCAAGTGTCCAACACCGGCCAAAACGGTACCTCTACCCTATTAAAACTTAGATCTGATTAGATTTTGAAGTGAATCGGTCGAGTGGTTTCCAAATACATTCGAAAAATAAATATTCGAGCTCGAAGAGCTAAAAAATTTACAAGTAATAAAATTTTCGAGCTCAGAGAGCTCGATAACAGCTGGCAGTTTTATGGCTGGCCCATAGGGTCATTATTATGATAACTAGTTGTTATAAATAAATATCACTCGTAATTTTGAAAATAATTTAATGGTTTAAAAAATATTTATTGTAAGAAACTATGCGTCGAAAAATCATATATGGAAGATTGCTTTCTTTATCGTTCGATCTTTTCAATATCCATCGAAAAGAATCGCAAAAATTCGGATATTAGTTCGGTGTTTTACGTTCCGTAATCGTGTGTGCGGGAACTGAGTATATATGAAATGGGAGTCGAGCTACTGAGTACTTAGAAAATTATATATAAAAGGGATGGAAATGTTCATAGATGAAGAAAGTAAAGACGTAAAAGGAGAGAAAAAATAATAAAAGGAATAAAGTACTCATTGGGTTTATTGCTATATGGAAGAAAACATTTCGGTCTTTGAGATTGTGCCAAAGAACGTACCTTTAAAAATGGGGCAAACAAATCGCTTGGCTCAGACGTTTACGTAATAGAAAACGAAATAGGATGTCGATGCAACGTGTTGTTTTATTAGGGTGGGGAATCATCTAAGTATCACCCAGTTTTTCTTCCAATGGATAAAAAATAAAGAATAAGAGCTAACAGTTTTATGTGGAAACTACTGAATTCACTAGTAAAATTTTTTTACCGTGTACTGCTGAAAATGTTTTGCCAATCTTTCGTCAAAGGTTTAAGAGACTTTCGGGAAAAGATTTAACATTTTAGTTGTGAAAGCAAAAAAGCGAAAAGACCGTATGTATTTGACAGACTAGCGTGAAAAAAGTAAATAAATAAATTTGACATGCCTTTTGCCTGTTTCCATAGTTACGATCTCTGATGTCGTTTTACCAAAATACCGATGTCTATATTTATTTATTTAGTATTTTACGTTTTAATATAAATTGAAGAAGTAAACGAGACATAATCAATGTAGACGTGTTCTACAATTTCAACATCACTTGCCTTCAGAAAAGTAGCGATGGTAAATGACTGCAGTCTCTCTTTTCGACACGCGAGCGAACGAGTTTTGACATTTAACAGTTTCGCTTAATCAGCAAAGTGCTCGCTAGAGAATTGAAATGCTTTCACATGAACTATGTATATTGTACGAGAGGAATAAATGTAAAAGCAAAATCACAGATTTTAAATTAATGGATGTAACTGCTGCTATATTCTACCATTGCTATATGTAAAGTGACAAAATTTGCATTGATGTTAGTTTATTTGCAAGAGACTATATATTTTTCATTTTCACAGGAAAAATATAATTATAATTTCATAACATCGTGACGTTATTAAATTTTTTTTTGTTTCAAATTACTATTTATTGTAACTTAAAATTTATCATTTTAATAATTCATCTATTTTATGGAATATGGATGAGAAATATACATCTTTTTCCATTGTTCACTTAAATCTATTGTGATACTGTCCATTGTTTTTTAGCATCTGTCGTTCATCTTAACGTCTTCGGTTCGCATACTTTATTGCTTTAATCTGTCCGTTTTCCTATCTACTTTTCGTTCAACTACTCTCTTTTACTGAGAAAAATAAAATGTAGTATTGATGCTAAAATAACTATTCTACAAAACTTACTACTTATGTACCTGTATAATCCGAGGTTGCTTGAAAAATTTTTTTTTTTTTCCAAAATTATACTATGCCATAAAAATTTTCTAAGTATAGGGGAGGGTACTTAAGGAAATACCAAGTTTTCGAGGTCTCAAATACACTAAATCTTTTTTTTTTTAATGATATTTAAAGTAAATAAAAAAAATTTTTTCATTTTTGCGGGCAAAATGGGCTACCCCCTAAAAAAGGTGAAAAAAAAAGGTCCTGGATTTTAAATGAATTTGATTAAAAAATTTATGTACTTGAAGATCGAAACGTTTTTCATGCAACGAAAATTTAAAAAAATTTAGGTAATTTTCCTTATGCGAAAAACGTTTTGATGATCAGGTACATAAAAATTTATCGAAAAAAATTCAAAAAACGCTCAATTATATTAATATAAGTGATTTTGGAATGTTTAAAAACCATTTAAAATATACAATTTTTTTTTATACAATTTTGAGGGGTACCCGATTTGCCTACCCTGCCCCCTTTTGCCCCTCTGCCCCTTCCCTTATAATAGGGTAGCGAAAAATTCTTAGTCGGCCGTCAGTAAATTAAAAAAAAAATAAAAATAAATAAAAGAGAGGACTAGAAAATTTAACTGCGTTCTTAAAAAAATAGATTTGTTCGGGGAATGGGGGCAAAACGGGGTACGCCAAAAACTTTAAAAAAATTTTTTCTTCAAATAGTCCAAAATCACTTTTGTAAATACAATTAAGCATTATTTTGCCAAATGAAATAGGCATAAGGGTGGGATAAATAGTATACTGAGGTATAAAAAAGTGGAGTTTCATGTTGCTCCACCTTCCAGCTTAGAGATTTTTTCCTCTTCCTTGATATGTAGCATAGAATTATCTACGAGTACTTTCACGTGAAAATAAAAAAAGTCTTTTTACTGTTGGATGATTTTAAACTGAATGTCAAAGTCGACAAATTTCTTGTACGTTAGTATGGAGATATAGAACAGTATAATACTCAGTCAAGTTTAACTGTGAGCGAGAAGTTTCGGTTGAGTAGAAAGGTATAGAGTTAAGACGAATAAGATATATGCAGCGGAGTACGATGGAACGTGTCCATATAGAAAGAGGAAAGGGTTCTCGATAGATGATTCTATGAAAGTCCCAGTTACGAAGACGTAGCTTCGGGACCACGTTACTTCCGATTCAACGGTACCTTTTGATCTTCTTGCGTCTAGACTTCCTTAAGCTTACCACTCCTTCCAGGCAATGCTGCACAGTCACCGAGTTTTGAGTTCGTTCTGTAGCGTCAGGTATAATACGAACATGAGCACCAAGCTCGACTTATTGAAACTTTATGGTATCACTATTATAGAAGACTATTCACTTTGATAATTCTTTTATTTCTTATATTTACTTCATTGATTTTTAAATCCCCATTATTTACGTGAGAATAATAATTATTATATTGTACAAAAAAAATAACAGATTATCTGCAAAAAACAAAGAATCCCGCATGAAAATACCATACATGATAAATACATATATAAAAAATTTATAATCAATATGGGACCATATAAGTGGCCAAAAACGATATATATTTTCATATATATAATATAGTAAGTTTTAATATAATTAATTATATACGTAAGTTTATAAGTTAATACATGTATTATATATATTTATAATCATATATGTAAACTTATAAGTTAGCACATATATGTATTACATATATTGATAATTATATATGTAAATTTGTAAGCTAGCACATATATATATATATATTCTGAACACAATGTTTGAATTTTATAACAGAGAGAGAAAGACAGAAAAGAATAGATTTTATTTATTCTTACATATATGGGGAGACATATGGTTCTATATATCAAAAAATATACAAAAATTTATAAAGTCAAATTTTATAAAGTTAAATACATGGTACATATATCGTACCATATAATGATGAATTATATATGTATTTTTATTTGTTTCTATTTATAAATAACATTTATTTTTGAATAGGGGAGGGTGGGGCAGAGCGGCCCTCCTGAAATTTTGACCAAAAAAAAAATTTTTTTTTTTTTCGACTGATTACTATAAATCCGATATGTTTGCGCATTTTTACCCCTACGCATGACATTTGGGGCAAAATGGACAAGCCCAAAATTTTGAAAAAGTGATTTTTTCATATTTATATCGTCAAATTAAAAAAAAATGATTATAATTCCACATTTCTAGCCCTACGCATAACACCTGGGGCAAAATGGACCAGCCGAAACTTCCGAAAAAATTATTTTTTCATATTTTTCGGCCGTTTCTTTATGTAAGAGGTAAATTTGGTCACTAAAAATTTATAAAAATTAAATTTTTTTTTTAGTTGATAAATTTTTGAAATAAAGTAAAATTATAGAATTGATGTTTTTTTTTATTAAATAACAATTAGTAATTAAGGTAATCGAGAGTGAACGATTTTTTACGCTTTAAAAAATTTTTTTCGAGTAATATAAAACCAAAAATAGTTGTCAAGAGTAAGAAATACATTCTTAATGATGAAAACAATTTAAAAAAAAAAAAACGAAAAAAAAAATTTTTTTATCACTTTTTGAAGGGGGGCCGCTCTGCCCCACAAAAAAAAAAAAAAAAATTTTCAGAATTTTGGCAAAATGTCCATAAATTTGTTCGAAATAGGACAAAAGTAAAGTGATCATATGGTTGAAAGCCACAAAAAATAATAATTGGCTTAGGGGGGCCGCTCTGCCCCACCCTCCCCTATATTAAAATTATAAGTTTTCAAATATATAAATAATATATTGAAGTTATACGGAAATATATGAAATCATATAAGAGAAAACATATAGAAATATAATAAAATCAGCCAAAATCTATATATAGTAGGGTGGCGCAAAAAAACCGACTATTTTTTTTTTTTCAATCTCGCATGAAAATTTGTTGGTTTACGATGTTTTAAGAAGCCTCTCCACAAATCAGCTCGATAAAAAATTTTTAAGAGGTCGCTCACGAATTTTGAAAATATCGAAAATGATCGAAAGTAGGATTTTTATTTAAAAAATTTTTTTTTTCTCGTGGCAGCAATAGTTTATATTTGTAAAATCATGACTATGCTGAAAATTTCAGCCCAAAATATAAATATTTAAACGGCGCTCAAGAATTTCGAATATTAACTGATAATATGTAATTAATAGTTTGAATTAGTTTTTATAACTCAATTGTTGTCATTTCACTTAAATATAACTTTTGCATACCCAAAAATATACAGAACAGTCTTAAACAATGAAATTCGGTCAGTTTTGAATAAGCGAAAAAACCTACAAATTGAATTAAAAAATAAAAAAGTATGTAAATAACTTATTATTTCTATTTCTCGGGTTATATTTCCATTCATTGTCATGCAAATTGATGGTGAAAAAATCGAGAAGCTTTATTATTAATATTTAAGGGTCGCTCAAAAACGTCCAAGAGACTGCGCTCGGAAACATTCAAAATTCTTGAGCGCCGTTTAAATATTTAAATTTTGGGCTGAAATTTTCAGCATAGTCATGATTTTACAAATATAAACTATTGCTGCCACGAGAAAAAAAAAATTTTTTTAATAAAAATCCTACTTTCGATCATTTTCGATATTTTCAAAATTCGTGAGCGACCTCTTAAAAATTTTTTATCGAGCTGATTTGTGGAGAGGCTTCTTAAAACATCGTAAACCAACAAATTTTCATGCGAGATTGAAAAAAAAAAAATAGTCGGTTTTTTTGCGCCACCCTAATATATAGTTCTATATAAAATTTCATGTATTGTCACATATATATTTATATCTGTAACATATATTTTTTAATATATGGTTACCATATATATTTTCATGCGGGATTGTTCCAAGTACTCGATCAAAATCTATTTACACAGAAAATTTAAATCGCTATGAAATACAAAAATAATTTGCTAATTTAAGAAATGACGAAAAAATTCAAGACTAAATTACTTTGTGTGCATTGAAATAGAAAAATATTCTGACAATATATTACAGTAACTTAAAAAAGAATATAAGTTGTCAATAATCTCATGAATTATATTGAAAAATTTTTTTTTTCAATGAAAGGTAATCGTTCTTAAAGAAGAGTTTTTAATATTTTATCAACGTGTATTTTCTGAAAGGTGAAAGACGGAAATATCATCAGACAGCTACCACACAGACGGAAATATAAACGGAATAGTAGTCTGCGTTTGAATCTCCAATTTCCCACGATCTTAACATACCCTCTGTATTATAAACTGCTTGACACATAATGGACGGTTAGAAGGAATCGCGAGTCTTCAAGGAAAGGAAATATTCATAATTTATTCAAACTTATAAATATAGTATACATTCCGCAAATACTTCATTTAGTTACTACGATAACATTTATGCACACACAGATATATATGCATATTTATATATATTTAGAGACGAGCTTATAGAATGCGATTGAAACAATCACTGCCTAAGTTGCCAAATACCACAGAATGAAATGTTGTTAGTGATAATGAAAAAAGAAGACTTAGAAAAATGAATTTGTTTTTCATTCTACGAAATGTTCCTGGACTAGTGTCTTAACATTACGGAGATTCTACTGTAAACTTCTCATTGCGATGATCTTTTTCTTTTCCCTTTCAAATTACGTCTTCCTCAAATTTTTTTACAAAGTGTAAAACCGCTTTTGTGTGACAAAAAAAAAAGTTATTTTCCCCTGACAAGTATTTTAAAGTAAAACGTGGAAACAGATTACGTATAAATGAAATAAAATTACATGTTAGTGTAAATGTAGTATAAATTGAAAATTTTTTTATTGAAATGCTATCTCGAGTTTAATTGCACGCCTCAAATGCGAAGTATGTGGGTACGCTTTACTGACGCTTATCCGCTTCGCGAAATATTCACATTGAATTATTTCAATAACTTGAAGAATGTGTTAATTTCATTCCTATAAGGGGTTTGTGGAAACTAAAAACCTTCAAAAATACCTGTTGTAGCTATTCGAGTGTATACAAAAAAAAAATCATGTCACACACCTCGAACGCGAAGCGGAGGTAGTGCTTTACCGTCAAACTTAAAATCCGGGTTTCCATTAACGTGAATCATCTCCAGTTATTTTTTTTATTTAAACCTGATTCGATACCTTACTATAATTTCACCTGTAAATTGTGACTTTTTAATTTTTTTAACGTTTATATTTTTATTTCACTTTTAATTAATACATTGCTGTATTACGGCAGTAAAATACGCATTCCAATTCAAAACAGCGGTCGTTTTACTATTTACCCAGGGTACTACTACAGTAACCCAGGGAACACCGTGATTAGAACGTAACCCTTCCACACATGATGAAATAAAAATTGCATATTTTCTAGTCATTGGCCCTCGATAGAATTAAAACAGAATATTCCAAAGTTATTCCACTACACTTATCAAGATATATGTGCATATCTATGTAAGTACTTACGTAGATATGTCCTGGCCCTGGGTAAATCACTGTTAACAAATTATACCATAATACTTGGCAGTTTATAATACGATTTGTGCATATGTTAACAGTAATGGTTTGAATCAATAAAATAAAATTAAAACATTAGCTCATATATCAATAGTGATTGTTCGAATGAAAAAAGAATCAAAAAGTTTGGTAAATCTAAGTGCACGACTCTTAATGCTCATTTCCAAAAAAAGAAAAATGTAAGATAAAAGTTTCAAGGACAATTTATTTTCCTTTCTATTACACTAGAAATTTAAATTTCGCTCCGAAAAATAGTCAGATGTATTTTTTCGCTCAAGCGCGACTAGAGTGACGAAAGTATATGTAAAAAACATATATAGATATACAAAATTAGATAAGTTCTTTTTATTAATTATAATTGAACGGGTCCGAATTTGATGGCCATTTATGACTCACTTCTTCTTCGGCCCTAAAATGATCTTTAAAAAAAAAAGCGATTTAAATAATGGCTTTTTTCTCGAGCTTTTGTGTTTACGGGTTACGGACACTTTTTCTACTGCTTGGCGGGAATTTTTTTTTTTTACATTTTGATGTTTTTTCAGTTATTTAATACATCAAATTAGTCTTTATAAGTAATAAAATTAATCCTTATTAAATTCTCTATCCGATGACGCGTAACTTGGTTAAGCTTTGTCGACTAACAAAAGTAAAACAGTAAAAACAGTAGCGAAAAAGAAGCAAACTGAATTGTTCGATCGTAAAGCGCACTCTAATGCTTCGCATCAAGAGTCGTGCAAAAATAAAAAAATTGTTCATTTGAACGGTTCTTAAAATGTTGATGACATGTGTCTGAGAAGGAAAAGTCTGTGCGCTCATACGCCGCTTAGTGGTGACTCCTGAAACTACGTCTCTAATTAATACTGACATTAAAAATTTACTGTTTCTATTGATATATAAATTTTTTTCAAACCTTCCTGTAAATAGCATATCAATCATTTTAATTCCATTGTACGATAAATGTATATTAAAAACGCGCTGGTTTCAATTCAACATATTCGTATAACATGTCAAAGCCGTATTATTCAATCATCCGCGTTGTACAATTATATTTATAACAGTAGACGTAATGGAAGTACATAAAAAATTTCCATAGCTGTAGGTAGATCAATACATTGTGTCATATGACAACCAACTAATTGATCGAACGGAATCAAATTTAACCTAAAGACCATTTTTTAAAATAAAACATAAGTTTATCTTTAAGTTTGATTGATGTACTTTACAAAAAATATAACTGAACAAACGATTTTCTATTAATAAACGCCAGGAAAGACAAGTAACGATATTTAATTATAAACGAATATCGTATCATAAAAGAGTAATAAAAACTTGTATACTACGATGGCTTAAGTGTTCCTTTTAACTGAGATAAATAAAATAAATTCGGGTGTATTTTTGTTAATCATTTAAAAAATTAATTTGTTATAAAATCGAATGTGGTACGCAGTTACTTGATTGTACTTTGTAAGCAATTCCGTAATTGCACAGACAAAGCAATTACGTCAATCGAACAGTTATATGTGCGATGAGAGGCTTTTGCAACAAATACAAGCTAGCTGTCGATATATATCCGCGCAAACAGTAGATGATAATGCAATTTGGATAATACCCGAACTAACGGCTCGCGTTATCCACCTGATACAGGTGTGCTTATTTGCATGAGATGCGTTTAAAATTATTGATTCACTTCGATGGAGTCAATCGCTAGTTTTTAAAAGATTATGCTTTTGTTTTTAATCTATTAATTAATTATTATCATGGTTTTTATTTCATCAGCTACTTCTTGTTTATTATTAATTAAAAATTTCGGATTTAATGCCGCTGGAAAACTATAGAAAGGGTTAGAAATTTACGAAATCCTCTTACACACCTCAGGCGCGAAATCGATCACATACACATGACTATATTTACAGGCATCATTCTGAAAATAGTCAGAATAGCTTCCTAGGAAATTGAATTTCGAAAATCGGATTGAAAATCATAATTCCCCACCCCCTTTTTCTTTAATCTTAAATTTTTGTAGGCTAAAAATAAAATAGAACAGAAAAAATCTGAAACACAGTTGACTTTGTGGACCAACCCCAATACTTCCCGCTGTTTTCGATCTCAGAGAGCTCGAAAACGGTATTGATGAACTTTTGAGCTCTGCGAAGTCAACAATTGATTAGACCAAAAAAATATAGATGCAGCTGAAAAAAAGAAATTTCTATCCAACGAGATCTTTCAAAAAAATCGACCGATTTGCTCGAGCTGTGCGATAATAGAAAGAGTCTTTTGAGATTTAGATTTGATCAAAATTTGAAAAAAATCAGTCGAGTTCTGATCAAAACGTCAAGATCTGATGAAAACTCGATTTTCAAAAATCGGACCGAAACCTATAACTTCGTTTTTTTTGAAAATTTTCAATTTCTTAGCGGGAAGTTAAAATGCTGAAAAATTGTAGGACTTCTTAGTCTACAAGATTAATTAATTGTTCTATTTTTGGATATTTCATGTGTACCTGAAGATTGGAACGTTTTCTGCACAACGAAAAAAAAAATTGGAAAGTAAAAAATCTACTGGATAACTAGATTTTAGAAATTTTTCGCATATAAATGCTGGTATGTCATTCGAAAATCTTCGGCCAACCCCAACTTCTGGAACCCCTTAAGCAGTCAAATTACATGAATTTTTTTCATTTTCGTTGCACGATAAACGTTCTGATCTTCACTTACATTATTTCATAGACTAATAATATTTCTATTACATACTTTAGTTCTGAAAAGTGGCTCGTGTTTAAACCACTTTACTGCGAATCATAATTTATCCATAAATTTCAGTTTAAATTACTAATGAGTCAGACAAATTTGATAATTAACCTTGGACTTAAAGTCTTAGAGGGTGGTAAAAGGATAAAACGTCTTTCTGGATCAAGTTCCTACAGCGAGACTAAGAGTTCTCAAGCTACAACAGCTCACGCGCTGCGACACTATAGCAAGTTGGTAATGGATGTTTGAATTATGCATTTGTTTTCCCGTCACGGAGTGTAATTAGTTATTTACACATTTCAAGTGCGCGTGAGAACCCAGTGTCAATGATTGTAAAGGCACCAACGAACTTTGGCAACGTGTTATTTAACTTCCACAGAATATTAGCTTGCTATCAGAATAAAACTCATAAAGATGAAGAGAATAAAGAACAGAAACAGTTTCTTATTTTTTTATTTTTCATAAATTTCCTCCAGGCAAGCACGAGTTACTCAAAAAGTTTCACGAGGAGCAGTAACTTTTTTGTCTATAAAAAAATAAAAAACTTTCTTTTACTCTAATTTTTCTTGTTTATTGTTTTGTTCTTTCATTCAAAAAACAATACTATTTTTTTTCCTCTGTGATGACCCAAGATTTCATTACCGCCAACTCTACTCTAAGAAAAAAAAATATTTTCTCTAATTTGTAAAATATAATTGTTTATTTGTATTAAGTTTAATTTTTATTATTTTCCACGACTAAATGCATCAACGATGAAACCTCGAAAAAATCAAGAAACTCCTCACGCAGCCAGGCCCATTACTGCGAGGTAAACATACGACCCTTGTGCATGAGCGGAATATCAGAGTTTTCGTTTCAGGATCAGTGAAGAACGGAATTCCCTCTTTTATTTTATTTTATTTTTTTTATTTATTTCCTTGGATAGCTATATATTCACAGGTTAAGTATAAGAAAATACTTGAAAGACAAGTGGGTTGCTATTTGAGAAGTAGCTTAATGATATTTCTCACCTAAACATTTATTTGAATTTTAAAGTTAAATAAATAGGCTCTGTAATGAGGCCGTACTTGTACATGTATAATTAAATAATGTCAAGTTAATTGAAGGGATGGAATCTTTGCATTCGGATCGAGCTACTCCATTAAAATTGTGGTAGAGATTCTTCAATTAACATTTCATTAAATTTTATTAATTAAATGGGTGTATTAATTACTAAATTTGTGTACTGCATGGAAAATTAGCATTTATATCTGTGATATAACAGAATTTTTGATGTACATAAGTGACCCACACTTCCAAGCCACCACAATGGCGATTGGCAATGATGTTGCGTTAGGCAACACCAAGAGGTTCCTTTATTATTTACCATCAGCTTAGCCGCTTGGTACTGAATCAACTGGTTATTCTAACTTATGGTAAGACTATGAGGGTCGGGTTTAGTTTACCCGCTTCCTGGTCACTAGGAATAATTAGCTGAAGGATAAGAACGATTAATTATACTTAGCAGTTATGATATGAACAATAAGATAGATCTTAACTCCTGCAGTTGACGGCGACCTATACTTAGGTACCTGGTGACTCAAAATTACTGCAAACTCCAAAGCCGAGAACGCAGTCGTAATAAAAACAACGAGACAATTTTGAATAATATAATGAAGAGAATGTAATCGAATTTGAATGGTTACAGTAAGATAGCTAATTACCCATGAAAATTAAGTCATATATCATGTATGCATCATAAATGCTCTATAGGGACGGGGGCAAAATGGGTTACACCCAAAATTTAATAAAAAAATACTTTTTTAATATTTTTTTTTAAATTGAAAAATCACTTTTGTAAATATAATTGAACATTACTTTGAATTTTGTTTTGTTAAACTTTTTCAAAAATCGAGTGTCTAGAAAAATGTTAATGACTTTTGTTTTATGATAAAAACTATTAAAATTTTTTTTTCTTCCAGTGTATCCAATAATTATGTGAAATGTGATTTTTCTTTTACTGAGAAAATTAAATAATAGGAATTACTATCTAGTTATGGTAAAATTTTTTACCATCAATCCGATAGTAGTGAATATTATCTAGTAGATGATTGTATAAATCATTTAGATTGTTACATTCACCATATTTATAATAATTGTTACAATCTAGATGATTTATACAATCATCTAGATAATATTCACTACTATCGGATTGATGGTAAAAAATTTTACCATAACTAGATAGTAATTCCTATTATTTAATTTTCTTAGTGTGTGTAAATTAACTTCAAAAAAATTCAGTGTAATCAAATTTATTTAATATCCAGAAATTTTTTTTTTCACTTTTTTAAGGGGTATCTCATTACGTACACAAAAATGAATTTTTAACTTCACGCTAAGAAAATTGCAAATTTTCAAAAAAGGGAAGTTATTGGTTTCGGTCCGATTTTCGAAAATCGAGTTTTCGTCAGATGTCGACGTTTTGAGGTCCTAGGAAACTATTCTGACTATTCCCGGATGGACGTCCGTGTGTGTGTGTGTGTGTGTGTGTGTGTGTGTGTGTGTGTGTGTGTGTGTGTGTGTGTGTGTGTGTGTGAACTTTTTTTTGTCCGACGATATCTTTGGAACGGATGAACCGATTTGAACGTACTTGGTGGCGATCGAAAGAGCTCACCAAAACTTAGTCTTGATTAGATTTTGAGGTAAATCGATCATGTAGTTTACAAGTTATACAAAGAATAAGAATTAAAAAATTTTTTTTTTTTGGTTTTTTCTAGAACTTGATAAAACGCGTCGATTGCCGCCTTAGCCATCTCAATCGGATAATTCGTTCGAGAGTTATCGCGGGTAAAAGAAATGGTAAAAAAAGGTTTTTTGCGAATATCTTCGAAACAACTGAACCGAACAATTTCAAAATTTTATCAGCTCTAGAACTCAATAAAATACGCCGATTGCCACCTCAACCATCAAAATCGGTCAATTCGTTCCTGAGATATCGTGGGAGAAAGAAATGCTAATATCGGTTTTTTTCGAAAACAATGGCACACAAAAGTATTTTCGAGCTCGAAGAGCTCGAAAATGTACTCACAACAATGTTTTCGAGCTCAAAGAGCTCGAAAACAGCGGGAAGTTTTGGGGCTGGCCCGCAAGGTCAACCGATAGACAGATTTTTTTTTTAACGGCAACTGAAAATTTTTTCTATTTACTTTGAATATCAATAAAAAAAAAAAGATTAGGCGTATTTGAGTCCTTAAAAACAGTATTTCTTTAAGTACCTGTTTTGCCCCCCCCCCCCCCCCAACTCCCTATATGGGCATATATGACCAACTTTCAGAAATGGCGGTATATGATTGATTTCTTCACGGATAATGCTTAATAAATTTATTCTGCAAGCTTTGTAGTTAATTTAATTTTTTTAAATTTATCAGCTATAAAAATGTCAAAGTGTACATTTTTAAATTCAAATATTTAAATTGAGTATTTGTTTTCGATTTTACTGGTACATACAATGGCACAACACAACCACAGACTTTTGTGCTAATCTATCCTTTAGTTGGTGGATAAAACATTCCTAGCATTTTCCGGTCGAAGGGTGACGTTGGATAGAAAATAGATTGGTTTGTATATCACGTCGAGGGAGCGAAAACAAGAAGGGACAGTAATACAGAGTATAGGAGTTTGAATCCAGTTTGGTTAACGACGAATAGAATTCGAAAGGGTGAGCCCTGCTTCAATGCATCGACATTAACTGTTTTTTTTATATATTTCAATTAAATTTAATTCTTTCTTTGTTTTGTACTTGTTCAATAAATCAGTCAACTACTCATTCAATTAAATAAAATTTTTCTGATCGACTTTTTAGATTCTTAACCCTCGTAAAATCAATAGAATTATTATAAAATTCAAATTTGAACAAATTAGACACGTCATAAAAATTTTGTTGACATTGCGATAGCTATGCAGGTACTTTTGATACCACATATAAAACAAAAGATATATTTATTAATGGAAGTATATACACTGGTCACAAAAATTAAGGGATATAAAAAAAATTCCAAATTTTTTAGTGATTTCCAACATGCTGTAACTCGGTGAAAAATACCTGTTTTTTAATCAACATTATCGCTTCCAAAAAATTATTTTTATCAAAAGTCACTAATTGTGTCTTATAGAGAATGTTTTGCAGTTTTCAAAACCCTACTTCTATTCTCTGTACGACCAATGCGTCCCGAGTTATTGATTGTCAAAGTCAAAATGGACTCTTTTGCTTTGATCAATGATAACTCGGTGTCAAATCGTCGTAGAGACTTTTTGAGGGCGGCAAATTAAAGGGCATAAAATATCCTAAAAAAGTCATAAGATCAGATTATCAAAAAAAATTTATTGAAGCCCATAGACTTCTTTGAAGACGAGCAAAAATTTGGAAAATTTTTTTTGCGTCGGTTTTCTTAGGATTTCTCCAGAACTGTGCATGATAAAAAAAATTGAAGTCCAGGTCCGAAAACTAGAAACTTGAAGCTACAATTTGCTTCTTTGAATTCTACTCTACGACAATTTTTTATCGAGTTACAGCATGTTGAAAATCACTAAAAAATTTGGAATTTTTTTTATATCCCCTAATTTTTGTGACCAATGTATATATTTTTGAAGCGTATTTATACGGTACTAGATGGTAAAATTTGGTTATGAAGCGTAATTCAGAAGTTATTTGAAGTTAAAGTAAAAGAAAAAATTTCAGGTGGGCCGTTATGCCCTCCCATATTTTTATATATATTTAGAGAGCAATGTAATTGGATCTTAAGCGCTTATTTTTCTAGATGTATTAAATTTTGAAAACAAGACAAAAAAAATTGATGAGTGCGATAATCGAATTTAAGTAAAAATAATTCGTCTCGATATTCTTGGCATCTTTTAATAAATTTACATGAAAACAACGGAAAAAACGAGACATAATTTTAATCTAAATTGTAATAATCGGATTGTCAGACGTTTCGCATTGTCATTTTCGTTTCTAAATGCAAATCTTCTGTAATATTGAATTTAATTTTTTTTTCATATCTTAGTCAGATTTATTTTTATGTAAATATTCTCTGATAAAAATAACTTTTATTATTATAAACAATAAACTTTTAAATTTTAAATTAATAAAATTAAAAAAATTTTTTATCAACAATCTAATGCAGAAAATGATTCAAAAATATGTTGAGAATAAATAATATACATTGAAAATATCAAATTTATTATTAGGCAATGTAAATCATAAACTTGTACATTGCACGTACGTTCCCCAGCGTCCATAGAGATTGTCAGGGCAATAATGCGTTTTTTCTCGGAAGAAAACGAGATTATGCAAAAGATAGAGAAGAGTAAAGTAAAAAAAATAAATAAGACGGATTCAACGAGGAACATGTTCAGTCCGGATTTTGTCGTTTAAAATGCATAGAGTTCATAACTTATTCGCGCAGTTGATTCGCTAGTATTGCTGTTGCTACTCGCTGAATCTTATGAGCATAACTCATGTATTCCTTCTGACTTTTTCTCTAACCACTTCCATATTATTTCAAGTCGCGCTGAATCGTATATTTTTTATTCTTATATCCGCAGAGTTATAAATATTAGTAAACACTACAAAACAAAATGATGTTAATAAAATTCCACGGTAATTATTTTATTTTGGATTTTAAATTTAATACATGGACAAAATATGAATCATATATCAAGCATATATAGATCATATTTGAAGCATATATGGAACATACAGAACATATATGGATCATATATGAAGCATATATGGATCATGTATGGACCATACATGAAACATATATAGATAATATATGGAGGAGATATAGATCATATATGAAGCATGTATGCATCATATATAACCGATATATGGACAATATATGGATTATATATGAAATATATATGAAGCATATATGGATAATATACGGAGCACATATGGATCATATATAACCGATATATGGACAATATATGGAGCACATATGGATTATATATGAAACATATATGGATAATATACGGAGCACATATGGATCATATATGAAATATATATGGATAATATATGGAGCACATATGGATTATATATGAAACATATATGGATAATATACGGAGCACATATGGATCATATATGAAATATATATGGATAATATATGGAGCGCATATGGATTATATATAAAACATATATGGATAATATACGGAGCACAAATGGATCATATATGAAGCAGATGTAGATTATATATGAAGCATGTATGGATCATATATAAAAGATATATGGACAATATATGGATCATATATGAAAAATATATGGATAATATATGAAGCGCATATGGATCATATATGAAGTATGTAGAGATCATATATAAAACATATGTGCACATATGGATTATATATGAAGCAGATATAGATTATAGATCGAGCGTATATGATCCACGTATGCTTGATATATGGCCAATTTTAATATATATTCCATATATGAGCATATATGATTCATTTCTGACGGATTTATTTATTTATTCCTTCAATTTATTTGATAACATAGTGTAACAAAATTTGTGAATAGTTGAAATAAAAATCGTTTTTTTTATTGATTTTTTACAATTGATTCTTTTTTGGTATTTAGAATTTTCATTTAACCAAGTCAGCCAAACGATAAAAAAACAAGGCACCAATTTCAATTAAAAAGCAATCGCGAATGTTATTTAATCCTTTCGTCCGCTAGGGAGATTTTTTTTTTTATTGTCATTATGTCCTTTTTCCAATCAGAGAACATCAATATTTATATCAACGATCATTTACAACCACATGCTCATCGTGACCATTGCAAAATAGATGAGTTATCTAGTTGGTCATATGCATATAGTATTAACCACAAGAGACTCATGTCACGAGAGTTGATGTTAAGCGAATGAACATACAGACAAGATGTTACGAAAGATCGTAAACTTGGTGAATCTAAAGGGATCAGCCAAATAACAAGAATAATAGCTAGTACAGGTGCACTGTTTTATGTTGCTTGAATGCATTTCATCTGTAATAAAACACCCGGAGCGAGATTGTTAAATGAATAACTAGTCTACACTACAACTAAATAATACTCGTTTCAACAACTTAACTACATCTAAAAAGTGAAAAGTAAACTTTTATTATAGTACCTAGGATCCAATAGTTGATTTTTTCAACACGTGTTTTGTTAAAATAACCTTCAAAATTTATCAACACTCTAAAGTAGTTCGTAACTATAAACTATAACTTCTATTATTGGCTGTTGAAGTTCCGTTTATTGTCAAATAATGCTTGTCTGAATAAGTTCTTCGACTTATTTTTAGCTCTTCATTCAATCGTTATTTTATTTTCAAGTAATGAAAAAAAAAAAAAGATTTTCTTTATTGTTTCGTTACTAGTAATAACAGAGTCATGTGGGGTAAGTGTACGCAGTGAGTAAAAGTATGCAAACCTACCTCATGAAAAAAATTTATAAAAAAAATATAGAAAAAATATAATTTTCATATAAAAAAATACATAAAAAATATATAAATATATATAAAATATGTATAAAAAATATATTTTAAATAGCTAACTTTTGACCGATTTTCGTAAATATTTTAAATATATTAAAAATATATCTTAGAACATATAAAAAATTCATGTATAAAAAAATTTAAAAAATACATTAACAATATATTTCAAATATATAAAAAATATATTTTCATTTTAACTAACCAACCTAGGAAAAAAATATGTAAAATTTAGATAAAAAATATATTTTATATAAATTTATGTATTTTTTTTATATGAAACATATATTTTTTTTATAAATTTTTTTCATGGGGGCATGCATTTCAATTCGAAATGAACAGGTTTGCGCACACTTGCCCCACATTACTATTATTTTTACATCCCCTATGAGTGGATTGATATTTTGTTGAAATTAAAAAAAATCTAATCAGACTAAATAATCACAGTATCGTGAAAAATATCTTTGCAATGGATTCAAATGTAAATATTTTCAAATATTTACTAAAAATTTTCCTAACAAGTTTGCGATTCAAATAATAAAAAAAAAAATTCCATTATTTCTCTCTTTATACACAAGTTATAATTTAATTTTAAAAATTTTCTTTCCCTATACTTCGTACTAAGATAATAAACATATTTTTTATAGTTCGTATTTTATTTAAATGTAATTAGTGCCTAAAACTCGTCAAGGACTAAGTCTGTAGATTGTACCGCTCACTATTAGGAACGTGAGTACGTAGCGGGTTTAGTGAGTCTAAGACTCAAGTCTCCTCGCCTCGGAGAATGATTTAATAATGTACGCAGCATTAATCGGCCCAAGAAATGTAAGTAGGGATAATCCTTTTAACCAGTTGTCTGGCAACCCCTTTAACCCTAGAACACCAGTGACAACTAATTCCCGGTAGATATTGCCTAGTATAGTATAGTTGAAGTGTATGTGCGTATACACTATAACACCTTCTATTCTCTTTACTTTACCCATTAGTTTTTTTTTTTTTTTTTTTAAGTATTTCCTCGATATTTGCTGAGCAATACGTGAGATCTGACTCATGTTCCTGGGAAAATTATTATCACGTTTCCGTGTTTGAGAAGTAAAATTGAAAATGATATTATCACTTTTTTTGTTTTGGAAGTTTACGATAATTACACCTTTCTCATACAGGCCTCTTATCGATAATTGGTTTATTTTTTATAAATGTATATCAGAATTACCGTTGAATCTCACTATCGATGACATTGATTTAAATAAGCTCTGATTTAAATAATAAAAAATCTATTATGTCATGGCTATTCAAAAGCTTAATTACTCTCATGTTGTTCAATGCGACGGTTTTTATTGACATTATTCACTAAAATTAATGATCATTGTGGTTGTCTGGAATATTAAAAATCATAAGCCGGGTAGCTTATGTTTTCAATGAAGCTTGAAGCTGTTATTCGCTTGGGATCTTTGACAAAAAAAACTGGACTTCTCTTTCATAGAAGCCTAATATATGAAAGTAATCGAAGCCTTAAAAGAAGCTGTGGATCGGTCAGACTTTACGAATAAAATTGCCTGGTAAAATTCGGGAGTTTGATTATTTTTATGATAATTTTACTTTTAATAGTAGAACTATTGTCTATACGCACTGCACTCTAAAACCAAGTGTTACAAGTGTATTATTGTAACGTATATTAAATGTGTTCTATGTTTAAGGCCATAAGCGAAACTATAGTTTTTTGTAGTCATTTAAAACAGGTTTCACGGTGTATTAAATATCTAAAGATTGCTTATGGCGTTTCAATGTTATTTGGTAAGTGTGTTACAGTCGACTCTGTCTAAAGGTTCTCTGCCTAAAGGTTCCCGCTGTCTATAGGTTCCAGGATACATTGCTTAAAGGTTCCTGGATATCCCCCCGCCCGCTTTCTCGAGTGACGAATCACAATTCAGTTTTCGAGCGCTAACTTTAAATGCACGTTTTTTGAGGTTATGTTTACTGCGCAATGTGTTCGTTTTAGCGTGCGCCTCGGCGCTCGAGGGGAATATATTGTAGGGGAAGTGCTGATGGTGGGGAGGGAACCTTTAGGCAATGGTCCTGTCCCGACGTGGAACCTTTAGACAGAGTCGACTGTATTTTTGACTACCCACTTGGTTTTAGAGTGTGATAGTTTATGTCGTAGTCAGAGACAGGTTTTATAATAAATGGCTAATTTTTCTATACTCAGATATTAAAAGTAAATTATTGTTTTTAATTTTGTGAAGAAGTTTTCCATGATTTTAAATTATATTGAGTACTTATACGCAGAGAATTTTAGAGTAAAAGTTACCCATAAAGTTTGGTATTGTAAGGACATCTAGCCAGTAACTAAATTTTTACTATGTTGTTAGTAGATATTGTACTTCATTTACATGCTGTCGAGTACACGGAAAAAAATTTACTGTTGCTGCAACAGGAGGCAGCCATGTTTCTGCAACATGAATGCCTCCTATTGCAGCAACAGTAAATTTTTTTCCGTGTAGTATATTTTACAATGTGCATGGGAAAAATTTAGATAGTTCCCACATGTCCTCACAGTATCAAATTTTTTGGGTAATTTTTACTAAAAATTTTTCTGCGTATAGTATTTTTTCTATTTTATTTTTTTTTGTTTTTGTAAGGAAGAATCATTTTTTACTTGTAAAAAGTTATAAACATGTACTTGGCGCGATTTTATCCAGAGAATCTGTTTTTGATTGGAGTTTTTCTATACGGATATTAAAAACCTATAAGTCAACACGGAATAATTTGCATGTAAAAATGTAAAAAAATCTATATTTTATAGAAATTTTTCCTTTATTATAAAAGAATTTTCCCTAGGTTGTCATAAAAATTTTTATATATTAATTGTTATTAAATTCTTCGAGTACACTCATAATAAATAATTTAGATGTCAATTTTACAGAGATGCTTAACCAAGTGCGGAAACGTATGGAGTGATAGTAATTAAATTTTTAAATACTGTGACACCAGAAAGATGATCTTTGCGTATGAAGCCGGTAATCTATAGCGATCTAGCATTATTTAAGAAAACACCAGTGCTGTGAAATAGCTCGCTTTTATAATGCACCTGGTACAGAATATACGGAGTTTACGAGCTCATAAACCGAAATGAACCTTAATATAAGAATGTTATAGTAGAGGATTTCATAAATTTAAGGGTAGTTCTAAGCGTTGAAATCCTCGACGTATCGTGTTGCTCCGTGTGCGATTGCAAATCCATAGTAAAATTTGGTATCATAAAATTTTGGATGTTGTCATAAAATTGTTATAATTTGATATCCTACAGATATTTTTATTTCGTAAACTAAAATCTAATATAAATTTTGAGATTTAAAAAATTCTCCTGTACATCTCTTATGAAAACTTCCTTCGGCGGAACCCTGGCGATTTTTTTTTCTCACTAAATTATTTACGGCCACGTAAGTGAAAATTAGTCTTTTTAGATCGAAGGTTTCATATAAAAGAAATGAATGATCGAATACTTTTTATTAAATTATTTGTACGCTAAACGATTTCAAACTTCGTAAAGTAGAGACTATAAGCTATTACTTTTTATTGAGCTACGATACGACCATTTGATACCAACTTACAACTTCAAAAGATCCTAAATTTTTTTTCGATAATCAAAGCATGATATCATTTTAAATTTGTCCCTTTCTCGCTCTATTTATCTCCTCCTGAATATTTTGTAACGAGTAAATTGAAACTGATGATAGACTGAAGACCAATAAAAGATCAATCATTTGAAAATATCCACAGTTGGCATATCAAATGCTGTGTCCATATTTTCTGCAGCACGGAATTAAATATGAGTGTGAATGTAGCAGACATCAGACAAATTTAAAATTATTAATTAATAGAGTAAATAATTAATAAAATTAAATTAAAAAAAAATGCG
This sequence comes from Microplitis mediator, assembly GCF_029852145.1. Lineage (NCBI taxonomy): Eukaryota > Metazoa > Arthropoda > Insecta > Hymenoptera > Braconidae > Microplitis > Microplitis mediator. The sequence continues at coordinate 22,768,719 of NC_079969.1, forward strand.
CATTTAAAAAATTTTGAAATTAATAAGTGCATATTTTATAAATATTTTTTTAAAAATTATTTACTCTACTTATCTATAATTTTAAATTTGTCCGATGTCTGCTATATTCACACTCGTAATTAAACACTTTGAATCAAAAGCAACTCGTTGATTTTCATAGAACTTAAAAAAAAATTGTACAAATTTACAAATTTACAAATTTACAAATTTTTATAAATTTGAACTCGAAATTTTAAAATGAGATAAAAACTCATCAAGAAATATTATTGTATCGAAAATATGAGTCATTGTGTGAAAAAATTAGCGAAGACACACTAAATTTTCACCACAAGTACATATAATGTTTGCTTTTCCCATATTTTTTTTTTTTTTATATAATTCGACCCTCGTGATTTTTAAGAACGCGTTGATTCTCTTCAGTGGGTTTATCAACGCAAATTCTTGAAATTTTTATGACTTGGAATTTTTAATCTAATTCGTCGTTTCCAAAAATTTTCAATAATCACAATAGAGATTAAAAAAAAATTCTAGAAAACAATTGACCCTGGGTACCCTAGACCAACCCCAGAACTTCCTACTGTTTATAGTTCATTATTAAATTGCCTGTAATTTTCATTTCATTAACTTACACATCATTTTTCCATTCATATTCAGCAAGTGCTGACAAGATCATGAAGGCTAAGTTATTATTTTTAAAAATTCAGTCCTATTGTTGCACTCTTTTAAATTAATAGTATACTCAAAAATTCCTCCTTCTGTTATTTCCAAGTTCTATTGAACTAATGGATGAATCCAAATACTTTGGTAAACTTTTTAATAAAACATTTATCATCGAATTGATATTTAGAGACTCAATGTTTGCCAATGGAGTTAGTACCTGTAATTTAATGTAAGTTATTATTAATTTAAAAAATTATAATCACTTTATGATTGTAAAAATTCAGAGTAAAAAGAATTTTGACATGTATATAATTACAAAGACAATTTTGTAAAAGAGAATATTTGAGAGAAAACAATCGATATATAATTTGGAAATTGAAAGCCCTTTCAAACGAGTACTGACACGACATATTTGTTATCAATAATTCAAAATATATACATACGATAAATCATTTTTATCAATTAAAAATTTATGTACATTTTTTGAATTATTAAAAATAAGTCAATCGTGTTGGTACTCGTTTGAGAGGGCTTTTATTTACCTATACAACTATTTGACCGGAAGTTATTACTTTTAAAATTTTTGAATAGTTATCAAGTATTAATTAATTAAATTATTATTGTAGATTTTTTTTAACAGAAAATTTTTAGTTCTCTCAAACGAGCACTAAGATGTCATCCTACTTTTTATTGATATTTATAATAAACATATATTTTTATTTATATGAAATAAAATATATGTATATCTTTCAAAATATTCATTATGATGGAAAGTTTTTGAGGGTTATAAGTGATTATAATATTTAATTACTTACATTAAATTAAAAAATTCTTTACTTCACATCCATCAATTATTTTGTCAATTGTGAGAAATTCAATAAATAATTGTCGAAAATTAAATGATATAATTTTCCACTCATTATTGATACCAATGCTTGGAATCAAATATTTTTAATTAAATCTCTGATTCATATTTATAAGTAAAATAACTTTACGTAAATGATAATAAATAATAAATGTCAAGTTGTTTACAATCTCGCCATTTTGAATAGAGCGCCCTCTTTTCGAACAAGCGGGAGAATTCAAAATTTAGTTGTTTAAATAAATTAAATAATTAATTTGTTATTTATTAAAATAATAAAATTGTTGTAAAAAAGTCATAAATTACTCAATAAAATTTTATGTTCAATAAATTCAAATGAAAAAAAAATTTGATTGAAAAAATTTTTTGAATTTACTCACTCTTCCCGCCATTTGCATTCTCTGCTGCAAGTACTCGTACAACACCGACGCACAAATTGATAAATTAAACACACAAACACTCATTAAATATATTAAATTAATACAACTTATTAATCACAACACTCAAACAAGCACTTGAGAATATTATTTTCTATAAAACACACACGTCTAAATATTTTTTTTTATATTTAAATTCTGACAATCGACATGGCGTCATTTAACACGAAAGCTAAGCCGGCACTGAATTTAATTTTTTTACGAACTTACATTCACTGACACTCGCAATTTAATATCACAAATGATTTTTTATTTAATCAATAATAATTTAAAAGTAACATCACATTAATAACCGAGTTGAACAATAGATAAATTAATTATTTAAATGAACTGAAGTGATCACGACAATAGGGCTTCGGTTAAGCGGGAGACTGACTGGCCCACAATGCAGTGCAGGATGTGGGGGAAGGGAAGCTTCGAGCGCGTGCGCACTCCACTTTCGTCGCTACTGCGCAGGTCCTTCCAAGCGTCGCTACATCTGCGCAAGTGCGTCCATCATTAAATCGCTGGCGTCACAGTGCTCGGGCCTCGGCTTACTCGTAATTAAATAAATAAATTCAGTGTTTTTTTGTTTAAATAAATAAAAACTTTTGTCTTTAAATATTCGCCATCGTTCAACAAACATTTCGTGACAATAATTTGATCGGTACTTAACATAAAACGAGTAAAGAAAGTTATTTAAGTAAATCGTATCTTCTTTGCCATTGTCGGACTACCAGTGCTCGGTGTCGTACTAGTGTGAATGTAGCTGACAGTTGGCAATTTTTCAAATTTTGAATTAGATAAATAAAATGTAAGTAACATAAAAATTATTAATGCGTATTTAGATTATTAAAAAATCAGTACGTACATTTTCTTCAATTTCATCATTTCAGTTAATTAATTAATTAATTTATTTATTTATTTGAAATTTATAAATTGTCTCATATCTGCTGCATTCTCACTCATTGTTGTCGCATGATACTGAAGTTAGCCGGCGTTTAATAATTTTTTTTTTTTTTTAAACGATAAATTTAAAGAAAAAAATATTTTTTAAAAATAGCACTTGTAGTTTTTTAAATTTTCTACAAGTGCAAATTTAAAAATTTTTTTTTTCAATTAAATTGTTGAAAAAAAAAATTCGAAAACTTTTAATTGTCTGCTTACTTTAGAATCATGTTGTCGTTCGTTTTCGTGATTGAAAATACGGACAATTAAGTTTTATCAATTATTATTCATGTTACAAAGTGTTTAAAAAATCAGTGAGTGTGTTGTGAATAAGTGTAATTTTTTTTTGTTCAGTGATAAGTGTATAAATATGTTTTTTTTTTTACATTTTGTTGTGCCATTATCTTGAAAAAATTTATTAAAGTAATTTTTTAAAAGTTTAATTGTAAAATCGTGTTTCATAAGTGCGTAGTGTTTTTATACTTAAAATCAGTTTTCAGTTTGTGTCAATGATTTGAATCAGTGTCTTTTCTTGTGAATTATTCAATTGCTTAAATTCAGTTTTCGACTTCAGCGCCACCGGATGAATCATCGAGCCGCAAAATGTAAGTTTTTATATTTTTGGTTGGCATAATTATTTATTGATATCTTATATACTAGAAAAATAACTTGTTACTTAAAATTAGTGGTTTAATTTATGACTTACAATTCGTTTTTTTTTTCTTTAATTAAAAAAAAATCCATGCGTTTGTTTGAACAAAAATCGAAGATAAAAATAAGTATTCTTTTTTTTTGGCAAAATCTTGTTTCTACGGGTTTAATTATTAAAAAAAAATAGAAAAACAATCTAAAAAACAGTTGAGCTCGTGGACTGAACAAATAATCTCCCGCTCTTTCTGATGTCAGAGAGCTCAAAAAAATATTATTTGTAAATTTTTGAAAAGATAAATTTCAATTTTCACAGTGACAAGGTAAAAAAAAATGATCCTGAAGTTACCAGACAATTAAAAATTTTTGAATTTTTTTTTAACAATTTAATTTAAAAAAAAAATAAATAAATCAAAATATGCACATGTAGAAAATTAAAAAAACTACAAGTGCAATTTTTCAAAATATTTTTTTTTTATAATCTGTCGTTTTTAAAAAAATCCAAAAATTATTAGACGTCAGCTGACTTCAGTATCATAAAAAAATAGATTTCTCCGCGTAAAAAATTTTTACTTGTCCGAAGAGATTCTTTGCATTATGAATTAAAAACGAAAATTGTCTCGCGGCGAGAAAAAATTTTCTAGAGCCAAGAAAGTTTTTTTTTTCTGTCTACTAATTTGTATCCGAATACCACATAGTTGAAGCGAATTGAAAACGATATTCAACCGTAATGTCAACGAAATATTTATGCATGTAAATTTAAGTTCGTCAGCAGTGAATTTACTGATAGCTTATCACTATCACTCGATTCGTCGACCCTACGCGATTTTCACACCAACAGTGAGACCCAAACGACGTGTATATAGTGTGTATAGTTACCCTTTGATAGGGACGACAAGAGGGAGAATTCAATTAGCGCGCTATTATCTCTGCGTGGTTAATGAAATTATACGTTTTACCAGTCGCTATTGACCGGGCCGCAATTTAACGATGAATGTCTGTAACAGAGCGTGTTATCGTTTGCAATATACAATAGAATGGCTACAGAAATCTTTAATTACTAGATCAACGTTAATTTTAAACTGGAAAATATGAGTATAATTTTATACTTAAACTGAGACAATAATATTTATTTATTGTGTTTTAATTAACATAGTTATTAAAATGTAGTAAAAAGTAAATTTGATAACTACAATATGGATTCATACTTGTAACATAATAGTTAGACAGCATGAATTATAGTTTAATGCATATCCTATAATCTCTTGGGCAGTAGTCTAATGATGATAATGACTAGGCATTGATTCCCATGCGAGCAAGATGATAGTCGGTTAATATGTGATATTGAGTTAGTAATTGGTAAGGAGGCATGTAACGAGCGTATTCAATTATCTAAAATGCGTGTTAATCATTTCATTAATTAGAAAAAAAAGTAATCAATTTATAAAACTATATGATCAAATTTATTACTCAAAAATACCGTATTTTAGTAAAGTTTAGTTTGCTATATAAATAAATTTTTTTATTGAGATAATTAAAATTTATTTACATCATATTACACAACATTTAATTAATCTTAATTTAATGGGAATTGTGGTAATTAATAACGTAATCAATCATTAAGCGAATTATTTAATATCCCTATTTAAACAAGAATAGACTATATTATTATTATGCTGATTAAATTATCTATCGAAGTATGAGATTCATTTATTTACTTGATGAATATTTCTCAATCGAATTTTATTGCAATACATGTTTATATAATCGTTACTTTGGTAATAATTTCGTAGTTAAAAAATCTCTTCATTGGTCGATATAGGTCGTGAAATTATGATACTGAAGTTAGCTGACGTCTAATAATTTTTGAAATTTATTTGAAACGATAAATAATGAAAAAAAAAATATTTCAAAAAATTGCACACATAGTTTCTTAGATTTTCTACATGTGCAATTTTTTAGATTTTTTTTTTTTGTAATTTATTTGTTCAAAAAAAAAATCCGAAAATTTTTAATTGTCGGCTAAATTCAGGATCATCGTGAAATTTTATTTTGTAAACATAAATAGGGACAAATCTGAAAAACGGTTTTATTTTTCATATAACTTGTAAACTACTCGACTGATACTTAAAAAAAAAATGGAATTTGTATGAAATATCTAAAATTGAGGCTTCCGTTGGATGTTTGCAGGCCTGAATCTAGATTTTTATGTAGGGGAGGGTGGGGCAGAGCGGCCCCCCTAAGTCAATTATTATTTTTTGTGGCTTTCAACCATAAGATCACTTTACTTTTGTTCTATTTCGAACAAATTTATGGACATTTTGCCAAAATTCTGAAAAATTTTTTTTTTTTGTGGGGCAGAGCGGCCCCCCTTCAAAAAGTGATAAAAAAATTTTTGTTTTCGTTTTTTTTTTTTTTTTAAATTGTTTTCATCATTAGGAATGTATTTTTTTTTCTTGACAACTATTTTTGGTTTTATATTACTCGAAAAAAATTTTCTAAAGCGTAAAAAATCGTTCACTCTCGATTACCTTAATTACTAATTGTTATTTAATAAAAAAAAAATCAATTCTATAATTTTACTTTATTTCAAAAATTTATCAACTTAAAAAAAAATTTAATTTTTATAAATTTTTAGTGACCAAATTTGCCTCTTACATAAAGAAACGGCCGAAAAATATGAAAAAATAATTTTTTCGGAAGTTTCGGCTGGTCTATTTTGCCCCAGGTGTTATGCGTAGGGCTAGATATGTGGAATTATAATAATTTTTTTTTAATTTGACGATAAAAATATGAAAAAATGACTTTTTCAAAATTTTGGGCTTGTCCATTTTGCCCCAAATGTCATGCGTAGGGGTAAAAATGCGCAAACATATCGGATTTATAGTAATTAGTCGAAAAAAAAAAAATTTTTTTTTTGGTCAAAATTTCAAGGGAACCGCTCTGCCCCACCCTCCCCTATTTGGAAAATATATGGAATTTTTATGTATTTTCTACAGAATTTGTATGCACGGAAAAAAATTTCCTGTTGCTGCAACATGAATGCGTCCTGTTGCAGCAACAGGAAATTTTTTTCCGTGTGGAATATCTAAAACTGGTTTCCATGGGATGTTTGAGGAAGCTCAAAAACGGCAGGAAGTTTTGGGGTTGTCCTGCAGGGTCAACCGTGTTTTAATTTTTTTTGAAAATTTTCAATTTTTATGGCGGGAAGTTTAAAAATGGCGACAAAAAATGTACGAATTTTTTTTAAGCTGTTGACTAAATTTGAAACAGAGGGCTGGGTCGTCAAAAAATTATCATGCTGCGGTATAATTATTATTGTGAGCTTCTAAAAATTTTTCATTCTCTACTCTAATCTCTAATTTAGACAAAAATTCCGTTAAAATTAATTAATAAGTTTTGAGTGTGCAATATTTTTTGTAGTGCAGCATAATAATTTTTTGGCAACTCAACTTAATATTTCATGAATATTAAACCTTTTATCTAAATGATGATGATATTTAAAAAAGTTTTAAGCTTAATAAATCAGTACAATAGAAATGCGTAGACAATATAAAGACAGACAGTACAGTAGATTACAAACAGAAGTGAAATAGAGTAATGGACCAGGCGTAAAATGTCATTGGGTCAGCACGATTCTCTCAACAAGCGGTCAGTCGCGCCGATGTTTCTACTAACGAACGTATACATACAAACGGGATCGGGGTTTTGCGGGTTTCCATTTTCACGCCACGTATCCAAGAGTCAATAGTTATAAATCTATAAGATGCTTCGTTTCCGATGAAGGTATTTTTCTTCACGTATTAAGCAAAAAGTCGTTCGATATGTTGAAAATCATTTTTAAAATTATTAATCTTTAGTAGGAAAAAAGAATATAAAATGAAATTTAAATTCAAATCAAAGCAAATAAAAATAATGTATTGATTGTTTTAATAATCAAAGGCAATACCATAATTTTAAAGTTCAATTTCTTTTAGCACAATTTTAAATTTTCATAGTAAATCCTAAATCTAGATGGATTTTAAATCTCGCTGAAGAAATTAAATTTTTATTGAATATTTTGCGACGTACAGTAAAAAAAAAAAAATTAAAAACAATATAAGTTATCTACGGAAAAAAAAATTTTGAGGAGTCGCTCCAATGTGCGCTCCCAAAACAACAGATTTTGAAAAAAAATTGATGAACACAAAATTACTAGAATATTGAACTTTTTTTTACTCATTTATTAATCGGTGGTTTTTTGAATAATTTAAATGACAATTTTTTATTTTTCAAATTTAAGAAATTTTGTTAAAAAACATATTTTACGGATTCTCGGTGACTGGTAGGTGATGTAACTTTTTGATAATTCATCTGAAATAAAATTTAAAAAAATCTTTGATTATATGAGCGTGTATATAGCTTTGCCTATAAGGGGTTATCAGATATTTTCGGCTGAGTTTTTTTCGGAACTAAAATCTCTAAATACAAACTACAGACTGCACATTGATGCACTACTGTCTAATTTAGCGAAGTGTGCTTAAATTGTTTGACAATATTCGTTTGTTTAAGAAAAAAGCTCGGCCAAAGTTTCCATTTACTGCACAAGTGCAACAAAGATAGAACCGTTCGTGGACTTGAGTGTAATAGAGAGAGAAGTATGAACCCCTGCTAAGCATAGTAATTCTGAAAATATTCGCAGTATCCAAAACGCTATAAAGTCTTAAAATATCTATACCCTCTTGAGTAGTATTATAAAAAATTCTCTATATATATTGGTGAAAAATTGTCTAAATTTCTTAGTATATTTTCCCAGTTTCAACTTTTTAAATCGCTCCCTATTTCCTAAATCCTGCATATTTAACAATCTGATAAGTAAATCAGGAGAAAAAAAAATTCTTGCAATACTGAACCCTAAACATTTCATAATCTGAACAATTCAATAGTTTCAAAATATTTTCACAAGATGATAATTATTCAAACTGAGGATCGATTCACCATATTTACCTTTCTATGGTCTTTATTTAAATGATAAGATATGAAATGATAAATACCTTAGCTTAGGCGATCCAACAAAGTTTCCGGAGAGCAGCTGGCAAAGACATTCCCAAAGAGAACTAAGGCATTGAAATATCGTAGTGGTGACTAGAATCGCGTAATATAGAAAGACGAATAAGATAGGAGGGCGTTGCATTGAACGATAAAACTCATCAGGCATGTAGATACCAATAAAGCGAATTCTGAAGCGGTCTGAGCATCTCGAGGGAGCTCTGAGCGTCCGATTTCGAACAATTCGCGGTATTTCACTTCTCCCAAGGCCATTGGTTGCAAACACACCATGCAGGAAGCAGCGACTAGTGCACATCTGAGCCAAAAGGGTTAGAAGCACTACTAGCATAGCGTCACTATACCACTACTAATATAAACCCTACGCTTCATAGCTTTCACTGCGTCGAAGAGGGTAATAACATACCCAGCCACTTCCCCCTTGCACAATATACGTAAATACTCTCTCACTCTCTCTCGCCCTCTTCCGCGAATAATAGTGCTTAGCGACTATCCATGATTAACGCAGCAATAACAATTATTTATAGGCCTAAAACAATGTTTCGCCGTTGTCCACCCGAGAGAGCACGATCTACCCTCCGTCGTAGAATGCCCGAGACACAGCAAATCCCATTCTACGAGTCGTGCGTCGTGACGCCGGACAAACCAGAATCTAGCTGAATCAGCAGTTAGCGTGCAAATTTCCACCTTTTACTCACCCCTATATCACCCGACTATCTAGCTCACAACTTTAACATTCATTCTACCACGAGATTCTGCGTAAAAATAAAAAAATTTTTCTGGTGACTGCCTTGGCTGGGACACTTTTTTAATTAATTGGACTGTCAACACTCGGTAGGTTTTGTCGCTCATACGATTAATAAAAAAAATGATGTACTATTCTCAACATCCGTTTAAAATTACTGTTAGGGTTATAGATTTACGGGGTGTTTATTTTGTTAAATTGACAGGAGGATACCAATTTTTATTCTATTCAAGATACGAAAAATTTCAGGTGACCGACCTAATGAACTTTGAAAATTGACCTTTACCAATTTGAACTTGACAATTTGAACTTTCGCAATTTGAACTTTGGTAAGTTTAAACTTTGGTAAATTTGAACTTTGGCAACTTGAACTTTGGTAAATTTGAACTTTTATGAATGAAACACAAAACCCTTGAAAACAAGGCATCGTACTATTTCAAGCGTATAGGTTTATATATTTTATATTTCCACGCACACAAAACCTGAGAAAAACGGTAAGTTCAAATTTACAAAAGTTCAAATTGCCAAAGTTCAAATTTCCTAGTTCAAAGTGTGAAAGTTCAAATTCTCAAAGTTCATTAGGTATGGAACCAAATTTAAATTATTTTTTTCAACTTTCCACTAAGAAGGTGAAAAGTTATCAAAAATTATTTTCTCTGATTTTTTAAAATCGAGTTTTATTGAATGTCGACATTGTGAGGTCCCAGAAATCTATTCTAATTATTTTAATGATGATGTCCGAGTGCGTGGGCGTGTAAATGTTTTATAATTACTGAGTGACTGAGACCTGAAAAATGTGGAAAAGTTATGGAATTTTTTTTTTCTAGACTTTATCAGCCACTTCGATTGTACTTGCAAATTTTATTTAAAGTAACTGTATTTTTAAGATCTTTTTTTTTATTTCTATGGGTGATGATTGTAAAGTCTATAATCATAATAACCGTTTTTCTGCTAAAGGTCAAAAAAGAAGAATTCCAAAAATTTAATCCATATCTATGAGGGCTCTGAATAAAATAAATTGCCTTTCCTTACGTATTTATTTATAGTATGTATATATAGACAAAAACATAAAAATATTGTTTTCGAAAAATGAAAATACATATGTATATATGTATATATAAAGAGAGAATCAGAGAGAGAGATCGAATATCTAACATTTATATTTTAAATTTATCGAATATCAAAACTTGATGAACATTCAATTCGAAAATGAGGTAGCGATGAATATTCAGATAAACAGATGATAGATTTTATCACTCTTTCTAAGTTACCCCATTTACCGGAAATTTCTTTTACTTCAGAGAAAAACTTGTAATACTTTTTTCAAGTATAAATATAGAGTTAGATGTCCATTTCACTTCAGTAAATAAAAGTATTTTGTTCTCACTGGTCATTTTATTCAGCTCTTTTAATGTCCATGTGCATAAATTCGTTGGTATTTTGAACAGACATGTTGTTTAATTTGTTTTGACGACAAATAGTCACTGGTAAGTGGGAAAATCGATAAAGCCAATAAGCCTCTCTTGGCAATAACGCGCTAATATCCTGAAGACCATTGCTTAGAAGCGATCACCCGCCTCTTCGTAAACACATTGTTGCCGAGATTGGATTCAGAGAAAGACAGATTAATCCAACTAGACTAACACCATTCTCTTACTGGTCCAAATGTCTTGGTAATTGTTTTCCGGTGATTCGCTGATTTCAGAAAACTGTTACGGAGGACACAATTATGAATGTGTGTATATGGGTCATTCTAATACGTCAATTCACCCAGTTATTGGATTCAATACTCCTCGATTTGAGTCAAATTTTTTCAAAAGTCTTCTATCATCATGAAATCTTGCTAAATTTTAGAAAAAAAAAAAACATTTCATGAAGTTATGCAAGATTTAAAATTTCGTACTCTCTTAAATTTGAAATAGTGAAAATAGTGACTATTCACTGTTTACTAGTGAAAAATATGTCACTAATTCAAATAGTGGTATACTTTTCACTGGCAATAAGTGACTATTCACTGCTAAATAGTGATTGTAACGTGATTATCACTAATTCGTTTTCAGAGAGTAGTTTTTTAAATTCATCAAACTTATTTTCTAAATTTCTCACATATATTAGAGATATATAAATCAAAATTATACAAGGCGCTAAAGGGGCTGTAAATTTTTTTGTTTTTTTCAAATTGTTCATTTAAGTGACACGAATTTCACAGAACAATTTTGGAAACTAAAAATTACTTTCAACGAATTATTAAATTTCAATTGTCGAGTTCTACAAATTTTGCATCTGTCTCATTTAATATTGATGTAGAAGAAGTTTGATTTATTTATTCATTTTTTGATAAACTTCCCTTCTATTTTGGCTACCAAATCATATTTTTCGATTTAGAAATAAACGTTAATTCAGATATGTTGACTTAGATTTTACTTGTTTTTTGACTCCAATTACAGAAGGACAATACAGAGAAAAGCTTTGTAGATTATTAGCAAAACCCATTATTTGTAGAGTTATTATCTTTTCGATTACTTCAATTTTTAGTTAACACTCTCGTTAAGGCTGTGATTTCTCATTGTACATAAACTAACATTTGTTCAATATCCTTATTCAGTCTTTCGTTTAAGCATCTACGAAAAACCAATATCCGTTCACAACCGGAAAGACTATTCGATTGGATATACAAAACGCAATACTCTTAATCGAATACCACTAATTTATATATGGCCAAAGGTATATAATTTACTTTTTCTCAATTAGATTTTTTATGAAACCAAAGTTTTTCGATAACAATACAATTCTTTATTAGCAGCTAAAAATGCATAGTGCTCTCAAATATTGATTATACATATTTTTTATTTTTGTTTTCTCCATTTATTTTTTTCATCGAATGCCCTAATTTATGATAGGTCGCGAACTGTGCAGTTCCATCATAAAAGTTTAAAAATTATTTTCTATCAGTATGCAGAATCCGCAAAAGCAAACATTACGAATTCAGAACGCGGCAATTCCCCAGCCTCATCAGCCTTAACCTCAACGAAGTTACATACTTGCCTACCCCCTGTCAATAATGTCGCCTATAGGCAAGTACTATTGTTGCAATGGCTTTCAGAAACACGCGAATAACTTTATCTACGTATTCTTCTGGCTGTCAATTGGCCAGAAGGCTATAGTATATCCTATATAGATATTTATATTCATATAATACAATATATGAAAATCCTCCAAAGTCTCTTCGTTCAGATACTGCAAACTTTAGATTTGATATTAGGTAGAAATCTCTTGTCAATATAATGTTCAGTTAAATAAAACAATACGACTTTATATCCAAATGTCTAGCTGTAAAATGAAATGGACTATACCTTATAAAAATCTTATAAGAATATATAATAGCAGCTACCGATTGGCAATTTAGATTAATTGAGAAGTTACTTATGTTTAAATTAGGAAATCACTAGTTCTGGTTACGCGTATGACTTTCAAGTCATCTATGACTTATGGAATTTAAATGTCAACCTATTTTTGTTTTTTTTTTCGACACAGGAGATCGGAATCCACGCCCCTACCAAATTTCTAATCGATCCATCGGTATTCGAATTTCAAACCCGTATATAAGCCACTAGATCGGAGGTTTTTTCAATTTTTAAAATAATTTTTTGGTTTTTTGACCCCTGATTAGACAACAAAACATTTGAAAAAATTACAATAAATAGTGTATATCAACATTAAAATACTATAGTTATTTTAAATGTTCTTTTTTTCTAACCAGGAGTTTCCTATAAAGTTAAATAATTTTCAAAAATAAGTTCTTTTTGTAGCGGATTTATATGAAGCGGAATTTAATTGAGATATACCTAAAGTATAGATGAAATTTTGTGAGATTGTGGTTTCTTGTACGCTATTCGTGTTCCATGAGATTTTTTTTTACATTTGAAATGATGGGGTAAAATTTTCAAAATTATGTATAAAGAGAATTTAGCTCGCCGGAGACAAAAAATGAGATTACTCTAAAACCAAGTGTGTAGTCAAAATTAACGCATTTCTCAAATAACATTGAAACGCCATAAGCTATCTATACAATGCTACATTATGACTTATAAGCCTGTAGCAGCTTATAGATTAGTTAACGTCCTGATGGAATCTAGTTATCGTAATGTTTACTCGGTTATTCAAGATCTTGCATACACTTTAGTGTGCATCGGATGCCTCTAGATCTGAGAATAGACACTGAGTCTTATTATGATTTAATTATAAAGGAAACTTTTTCTTAAAACAGAATATGAAACATGTTCAGGCAAGCCGGTGTCTTGGGAGATTACTGAGGATGCCCTGCAAAAGTCTTAAAAGGAAACCACATGAGAATGTGATGATAAGAGATAGACTCAGCTAACCATGATCTATGAGAGGTTAGTATATGAGTGACCTTTGTTAGGTGAGTAACACCCTTGAGAATACTCAGCATAGCTACTAACAAAGTAGTCTCAGTTTGCTCCCTTCTCGTAATAAAGAAAAATTCTCTGTTCCACCCTTAGGGGGTAACTTTAACTCGCTGTTGGGACGTAAAAGATCGATCGCTGGGTTACGAATTGTGAATTACCGTCTCAAATGTAAGGGTAGACTATTATAATAAGATTGAGTATACACTGTTAAAAATTTCCATTGTAATTTTACAAGAAATGTATTGGAAGCTAATAGGCAAAACATTTATTTAAAATTACAATTCGGTATAGTAATTTTACAAAACTTTTATTTTTCTATCTGTTTTGTAATATTCAAAGTAATTATAGTAATATTACAAAACATATATGGCTCTACGAGGTTATTAATTTCACAAAACGGATTTGTAATTTTACAAATATTTTCAGATCGGTTTAGTTTGTAAAATTACAATATTTTGCTTGAATTTTACAAATATTTTCAGATCGGTTTAGTTTGTAAAATTACAATATTTTGCTTGAATTTTACGAAACAAATAATATTTTTTTTGTCAAGTAATTTTTTAATCTAGTATTGCAATTTTACAAAACTTATTAGGTTTAATTAGTTTAGTGATTTTGTAAAACGGTTTTGTGATTTTACAAATATTTTCAGATCGGTTTAGTTTGTAAAATTATATTTTTCTTGAATTTCACGAAACGTATATTTTTTGAAGGGTATCTTGCTAGTAAAGTATTCTTATTTTGTAAAACCGTTTTGTGTAATTATTATTTAAAATAAATACAAAGAAAAAAGTTTCATTTAATTACTATACCTGATTTGAGTTTGGCTAAATATTCTGTCTATTAACTTCCAATACATTTTTTTTGTAAAATCATCATCTCAATTTCTAATAGTATACAGAAAACATTTTAAAAATTTAACAAATGTTCAAGCTATTATATTTTTTATTGCGTATTGTACACGATAAATCAACGAGTGCATACTGAATGCTGTATATCTAATTTAATTTCTCTAATGGAAGAAAAAGTAGAATTTTTTTTATGTTGATAATTTATTGATTAGTTAAAATTGGCGTCCAAAAATTTCAAGCTAGTACAATTGAATAACTGTAAAAAATATAGACAAATTAGTAATGGTCAAAATTCAAAGAAATAAAAAGTTCGATGGTTTGTTCTATGGTTATGGAGGTATTTATTATTTATAGATATATAAACTTTTATAGAATATAACATTTATGGTCAGAAAGATGCTTCATAAAAATGCCAAGACACCCACAAAATTGTTCAAATACTTTGAAGTATTTTAAATCTGCATTTAGTTCAATTAAGATTAAATTAGTGGTCCTGGTACTCTGGTTTTCAAATATTTTCCGAAATTCTTGAATAAAAAAAAAGAAAATTATTTTATTAGAAAATTATTTTTTGATGAAATAAAAAAAAAAATTTTTAACTTTTACCTGATTATAAAAATTTTCTAGCAGGTGAGCTCATATAAAAAAATTGTATAATACTTTATGTATTATTATGATTTGGTTTTATAACGTATTATAAAACTTTATACTGCCTGAAAAAAAAATACAAATTAATTTTTATAAACATTTTGAAAAATTCTCAGCTTTAATTAAAAAAAAATAGTTTATTTTAATTTTGTTAAGAATTATGAATTTATGAAATTCTATAGAATTTTATACTTAAATTGATTTTTTTTTAATTTTCACTTCAGAATTTTTTTTATTTTATTTTTTATTTTAACAATATCAATTTCATAAAAAATTACTTTTTCATAAAAATTATAAAAAAAAAAGTTTCAGCTTTAATTTACAAATAAGAAATCTTATTTATCTTGATAACTTGAAAGTTACGAATTTTCAACTGCCTTTTTAATTTTTAACATCAAAAATAATATTTTAATACAAAATTATGATAAAAATTTTGAAAAAAATTCTAGAAATAAATTGTGATAATAAGAATGTCATTCAATTCTACATCAAAAAAATTAATGAAAATTAATTTAGAAGATATTTGATAATTTGAAAAAATTTTTTGTCAAGTCAATTATGGCAAAAAAAATTATAAAAAAAAATTGATGTGTGGAAATTTTAAAAAATTAAAGATGCAATTTTTTAAAAATAATTTTCTAGTAAAGATTTATTTGTTGAAAAAAACTAAAAAATAATCAAGTGACTGCAAGCTTTAATGTCATAAAAAATTATAACAACTATGAATGCAATTAAAAAAAAGAATGATTTTTTCATGACAATTTATTAAATAAAAAAAATTCTGAAAATTGATAGCTATCAACTAATTTTAGTTTCATTCATTTTACTACAAAATTTCAATTGTTTAAAATTTCAATTTAACATACAGGCTTATTTTCAAGAAATTACAATAAATTTAAAAAAAAATTATTTTTAAAATGATACATAGCAAAAGAAGCAAATAATAGTAGTAATTATTACCTTATCATTAAGTATACCTCCTCTCCTGATTTTTCACCGTTGGTCACTTTTTATTTATTTAGGTTATATTGTGTATATACAAGTACATACAGACACTACACTTCCTATTTACAGTTTGTATTTTTAATTAACATACGCATTAATAATTATTTCAACTTAATAAATTTTTGATTAATTATTTTTTAATAATAATACGTTATACGATAAATGACGACCACATTCAGTGGTTCAGTAGCTAGATGTTTAATGTAGAACGGATACTCGCTAAATAACAACACAAAGGGTAAATGTGGCGGGCTACTGAGTAACTCCACCGACACCCAAAACAAAGACAAGTTCAAGCTTGTGACACGGAAAATATGTATCCCATGCCTGATATATATATAGGTATACCAATGGTATGCTTAGTGTGAGACTAAGAATACTGAGCCAACATAAAATACATATATATGTATATACATATAAATGCGTATACATGTATATATACTTATGTGTGTGCACATCGATTATATTAAAAATTTTTAGCCATTTTATCTATAAACAAATATTAATAAAGAATTTTAGTGATAAATAAAAATAAACTTTTCTTTAAAAAAGTGGATTTTTTGTATTCATTACAACTAAGTAAAAATATTATCTAATTGACTTTTAGATTTTTAATTTTTATAACTAACACTTTTATTAAAAATTAGATTAAGAAATAATAAATAATTTTTTTTTTTAATAGTTTGAATTATTATGAATTTTCATCAGAAAAATTTTTTTTTAATATTAATATTTTTCAAAAAAAAAAAAAATAAAAAAAAATAGTTCTAATGATATTGATAGTTCCTGCAAACATTAAAAATTGATGTTATAAACAAATGAGCATTAAAGAATAACTTTGTTATCGTAATAGTGAAAACTTTTATGAATAATTATTTCGGGAAATTTTTTAATAATGTAATTTCAGATGAAATAAAGTTTTTTAACATTTAATTTTATTACTTTCTTCTCGATTATCATTAAAACATACATATAAGTTGAAAAAAATTCATTTTTTCGAAATTAACTTTTTTTTAAGCTATAAAATTGAAAATTTTATTTATTTGAATAAAAATTGTAAAAAATTTTTTTTTAATACGCTGATTTTTTTTTTACATGTAAAAAGATTAAATATCTTTAATAAAAAAAAAAAAAAATTTTAAAAAATGTTAATAATTGACTGAAATAGGTCATTTGTTAATAAGCGTTCGTGTGCCAGCGATTAATTTTTAATTAATAAATTAATATCTTGGTAAATATTTGACATAGAGACATGAACTTTGGCTCATTTTATTCGCTGTTCTATTCTTTAAAAATTAAATGCTACGTGTCTTGATAAATTGTCAATAGTTTTTAAGATATTTTAATTCAAAGTATTCCATAAAATGACTAATTTTTAAAACAATGGAGAGCGGCCAAATTTTTTAAGTCAACTTTTTTATTTACGTTTTTCCGAGTATTTAAAACAAAATTTTAAATCGGTCCACGGGACCGAAGACACGCCAGCAAAACTTAAGTATTCCTTCTGTGGACTGGACTATATATGTACCACTTGGCGGCGGAAGCTAACTCAAAAAAGAGTGAGACAAATCGAGTTCCGCAAAATAGATGATGAAAAAGAATGTAATACATATACATATTTATTTAAAAAGGTTTTAAAAATTCGTTGTTTCATAAATTATAATACTTTCTTGTGATTTAACATAAAACTATAGTGAATCAAATTCGAGATCATGTTTGTAAAACTGAAAAGTATTGTTTTTAAAATTAGAAAACGGTGTAGTAGACTTACATTCCGTGTAATATAATTAAAATTGTCTGGTAACATTACAATGCATTGTGTAATTTGACAATGAAAATTGTAAAAATAAAAAAAAGCTTTATAATTTTTTTATGAGGTTATTGTAATATAAATTACAATATTTTTTTGTGATTTTACATACCATTATGTCGAATCAAATTACAAACAATGTTTGTAAAATTAAAAAGCTATTTCTTGAAAATTGACAAACGGTCTTGTAATTTTACAATGCGTTTTAGGTTTATACATGAACATTGTAAAATTACAATACATCTTAGTAGATTTCCTGACAAGTGTTGGAAAATTACATGAATTGTATTTTATTTTGCATTGCTAGACACTGATTTGTAATTTTACTCATCACTTGTTTTATAATTTTATTGTAATTTTACAAAAATTTTTAACAGTGTAGATAATGGATCTAAACGTTTCCAAAAAGATGTTTACTTTGGATTTATTTCAATAAAGTATCTTTTATATCTGATTAAAACTTACTTTATCTTGAATTGTAATAACTTTTGGGAACCTATATACGTAACTTTGAACAATAGCGTAATACGATAAAACAACCGTACGATGCGAAAATTATGGTAATCATTCCTAGTATTTTATTCATTGCAAGCGTAAAGATAATTGTGTTTAATGCGAAACCACTGATTCTCGAAAAGGCTCACCAAGGCTGATCTCGAAAACAGGTAGAAGTTGTGGGGTTGGCCCATAATGTCAACCGTTTATCAGATTTTTTTCTATTTAATTTTTATTATTGAGAACTTGTATATGAATAGTTATAATTATTATTTCATTTATGATAAAGTTTTATTAATCTTAAGTAATTAAAAATCGAAAGGATTGAATTTATGGATAGATTCGGAAATGCTTTTCACGTCATATTAGTCGTGCATTATTGAGAATTCACTTCATCCGTATATTTTTTTGTGAATAAACTGCTATTTGTAGCGCATTGAAGCGTAAAATTGGAGATTATTGGATTCTCATTAGACACAAAGCATCTCGACAGTGCACAAAAGTTTTTGTGATTCTTCCTCTTCTGTACTATTGATTGACCTGTCGATGGCTAATATTTATAACCTTTAATGATTAAATTAAAATGAATTTTGTATGCACGGAAAAAAGAGCAGTTGAAAAATTGAACTCATATCTGTATTTATTTCAGTTTCGTATAGTAGTAAAGCGGTGCGACTCTGAAACTGTAAAAATTACATTTTTATCCCAGGTATAACAAATATTACAGTTTCAAACTCGATATTGTCCAGCTCTATAGTAAACAGATTTTATAATTTTAAATTTTGTTTAAAATTACATTTTTGATCGTTATAATATTACTATTCTGTATAGTAGTGTTCTTCTTAAGATATAGAATTTAAAAATTACAGTGTAAGCTGTGATTTTTCTCAGATCATTCATCATTCTCGATAATTGATAACTCACAGTGTAATTTTTATGTTATGAATAAATAAGAGGTATTATTTCAGAAAGCAAAAAATTCATAACCAACACGGAAAAAAATGTGTAGTTAAATTTACTACAAATGGAGTTCCATTTACTACACTGACTAGTAATATATAGGATAACTACACGTTTAGTAACAGTTACTAGTACACTGTCGTACACAACCTGTAGTACCATTTACTACAGTAAGTAGTAATAAGAACTAGCATTAAATAATCACTGTGGTTCATTTCGCTCCACAACATAGTAGAATATATTTTATTCGTAATGTATTAATTAAATATCTGTTAGTTAACGATCATTAGTTTTTATGATATTGAAAACGTTATAAAAATATAAAAATTAATCTTAGATTCTTCGGACTTACAGTATATCAAATTAAAATGATATAAAAATGAATTTATTAATGAATAACTTAAAATAATAAGGACTCAAATTTCAAAAGCCTACTTTTTATCAATATCTGATAAGGATAATTTTAAAAATATATTTGTAATCTATAAATTCTCGTATAAGCATAAACTTAGAATAATTAAGTATTAATTTTTATTAGTAAAAAATATAAAAACCATCGTTTTAAAAGTTATAATTCTAATAAATAACAAATACTCCATAGGCAATAATTTAAAAAATTGCATTAAAATCACGATTCATTGATAAGAGCATAGAAATAAAATTTAATAGAAGTTGTAGGTGAGGTAAGCAAAAGGAAGAATGGCAGGTAATACAAAACAAATTTTTTTGTATTATATTTTTTATATATATATATTTATTTTAAATTATATATATTATAATTGCACGCCTCGATTTTTAATTATATATATAAATATTTTTAATTATATATATTATTATTTATAATGTTTTACAATATTATTTATAATATTAAATACACTGACACAAGTTGAGGATACCTACAGAATGGAGTAAAAAAGTTGTAGGTGGCGCTGTTATTTTCTTCTTTCGATCATTTTACCACACATTGGAGTAGATTGTACAAGTAATCTGGTATTGTATACTCCAAAAATAGTAACAGATACCAATTCATATAAAATTGTGTGGTTCCCAAAACCACAAAATAAGTATTTTATACTACATTGAGTGGTTGTGGAAACTACAAAGTTTTACTACATTACAGTAGGAAGCAGAACTTCTATAGTAGTAAAATCTCACGCACACTGTGGCTTATGTTACTACAGTTGTCATTGCGGCGACCACAAAGTGTAGTAAAATTTTTACTAGTTTGGTGTGATAAATTCTACTCCAGCATTTTTTCCCGTGAATAAATCTTAATTTTTACAGCTTCACCTATCAACTATTAATTTTTAAATAAAGCAAGAATTCAAAATAAAAAGTAAATAATGCTTTAAAGATTTATATAACTAAAATTACATTTTAAACTGTAAAATTTTCTGCTTAAAATTGTATTAATTTTATTATTATAACAACCCTGATTAAACAACTGAATTCGATCGAATTAAATTTTTAATTCAATTTAATTCAGATAAATTCTGTTAATTCGGTACCTAACTTAAAAATGAATTCTGTCTAATTCGGCAGGAAAACCAGAATTTGTCCAAATTAAAACGAATTTAAATAATTCTATTCGGTTTAATTCGAAAATAATTCTCCAATTTCTGGTTCTGAATCCGAATTGAACTGAATTAAAACGAATTTGAAATTTTTAAATCGGTTTTATTCTGTTTAATTCAAATTCAAATTTTCAATTCAGTTGAATTCCGTTTTGCAGAATTCGACCGAATATAACAGAATTAAAATTTTTAATTCGGTCGAATTCAGTTGTTTAATCAGGAAAATTTCAAAAATTACAGTTTAAGCTTTAATGTTTAAAGATTTTTGTCCGAAGGCCTGTTTTCACTGTAGAAACTGTAATTTTTCAACTGCTCTTTTTTCCGTGTGCATCAAGTAAAAGCCATCGTTAAAAATAATTCTAAATTATAAGAAGCAAATGATCTAATCGACTTGGAGAAATTAAAAAAATTATTATATTCAATGTTTTTATGTTTGAGTCTTAACTTTTATAAGAAGTTGTCGATCGAGCTGGTGTAGTTTACTCTTACCAGCTGTTGAAATCTTTTTCACTTTTGTACGGGAAGTGGACGGAAATAAGCGGCAACTTCGTCGAGTCAATAGCATCCTCATGAAAATTGCTCAAGAGTTACGAAACAATTCTGTCTTTTTATCTTTTTTGCTCTTGCTTTATTCTCTTTTCTATCTACCCAACCCTCTTGCACTTTTAAGAAAACTGACAAATGCCATCAAAGTTTTTAATACTAAAGTCATTTAAAACTTGGCTCCATCCGTCGCGTGGTCTACACTATGTCTCTACACTGTATACTATATGTATCTATCTTTTCGTGACGTTTTCTTTCTCTTTACGCGTAGTGAAGTTATCTCTTTTAATACCATACCACTACGACTAGCAAACTCCGTTCTAATCTCCGTTCGTAAAAACGTAATCTTGCAAATTCGCTTTGCCATGGAAATTTTTCTTCATTGTAAAAAGAATAGTAATAAACCAAGTTATTCTTCTCACCATACAACTTTGTCTATCCATCTCAATTTAGTGAAGAAAAAAATAAAAAAATCTTTAAAACACGCGATTGTAAATTAAAAACATTGTTCAAAGAAACGTGAGCGAAGATGAAATCATTAAATGCATAGATATCTGTTTTACTTTATAAAATTTACAAAAAGTTATTTACATTTTTATTAATAAAAGTATGACATTCACGGAAAGAAGAAAATACTGAAATCATTTCACAGGAGGGTCAGATTAACCTCAAAATCTAGAGCAATGCTTATAACAAAAGATTACTAACACGAGTAACGAAATTTAAGATGTAAATTCTCTTTGGATACTTTTTGTGCCCGATGCAATAGATAATTGAACGTTTTCACTATACCTGCACTGAAAGTTTAAATTCCTGCCCTGTTTAGAGGAAAGAAAGTCATTCTTTTCTTTTATGATAAAACAAATGATAAAAATTAGCGCATGCGCCATTTTTCCCACAAACAGAAGCAGAAATTTAAATTTTTAGGTATAGGTCTGGTGAAAAATAGTATCGCCTTCGGCTCGGGTAGGCTATTATATATGTGGGTTGGAATGTTCTACTTTGCTCCCTTGATGTGTAATATACTATTTTTACTTCGAAAAACTTTACTTGCTGTACGATATATGATCTGTAGACCTAAAACTATCTTGATGTGTTATGTCCTAGTGTAAGTTCTAGGGTCAATACATGCCGAAAAATAAAATGAAGTAAATTTAGAAATAGTATTTAACGATTAATACAGAAGCCTCGAATTCCGAGTATCGACTCACATGCGACGATTTTTTTTTTACTTTCAGTTCTCCTATCTCACACGGAAAAAAATAATCGGTAGCAGCTACCGATTATTTTGGTAGCCTTTACTGATTGAAATCGGTTGCAGCTACCGAAAAAAAATCGGTAACAGCTACCGATAATTTCGAACCGAATTATAATTTAAACCGAAATTATCGGTAGCTGTTACCGAAAATTAATCAGTAGCGGCTACCGATTATTCTTCTCCGTGTATAGATATTTTATAAAATATTTAATTTCTTAACTTAAATTAAAGTTCAATTATTATTTTATCAAGTAGACTAATTAAAACAAATATTCATTAAGAAAAATTTAAGTTAAATAACATAAAAGTAAAGAAAAGCTGCAAAATGAAGACGCTAGTAAAATCATAAACTTTGTTGAATTTCAGCAAACTGGATCTTTTACTTTTCACTTATGTTTGGAAAAATTAAGATAACTTTTTAATTGGCATTAACAAAATTATTCTTCTTCATTTTTGGCAAAAGTTGGGTCCCATTTCCTTCCCAAAAAAAATAATTTTTCTTTTGTACGTTTTCAACAAAATTAAAATCGTAAAAATAACTATCGAGCACCTTCGATTACCTAAAAATAATCATAAATACAAACAATTGTAAAAAAATAGCTTTCCGGCAAAAATTTTTGGATTCCTTATTTGAATGTAGGGGCTACGGTGGATAAGGTCAAAGCGAAATATACTAATATCAAAAGAAAAGCAAAGCTTTCTGTATAGAGTTTATTTTCAAGTTTCGTGCCATCCCGAGCGTTCTTTACAAAACTTGTATTAATTTATTCTACGATACAGTAAATTACTTTACCAATTAAAAGTTAAATAAATCGTTTAAGATAAAATCATTTTCTTTTACTGTTAATTTAAATTGTATAACTTTTTGAAAATTAATTAAAGTATCAAATTGAATATTTTTAGAATGTTGAAATTAAATCTTTTTACTTTGATATTAAGAAAATTTAAATAATATATGCGTGACGTATACTAAGCAGTTTGGAAATTACTAAAAAATCTGATAAATTTTGCCCCAAATATAAATTTTTTTGCATTTTTCAATTATAGCAGAGTTTAGTCTATTAGAGCATGGGTTCGATCCCGGCATTAGTGCGGCTAAACCAAGTGACTGATTTCGTTCAAGTGTTGTACTAAATTCGATTATTGGAGGTACTTGCAATTAGCGTATTTATTATGTTCCCGGTATAAAAGATATATCCGACATCTATAAATTTTTTATATTTTTTAAATGAAAGACCGGAAGACAATTTTGCGGAGAACCCCCATTGGGGAAAACTTAGTCATTTATGAAACTGTTTTATAAATTCTGAATCATTTAAAAATGAACGGATAAGAAAAAAATATCAATTTAGTATATAAAATATTAGAATAAATATAAAAAATGTAATTGCGGTGAAAAAAAAATTACAAGGAAAATTTTTTTAAACTTAAATTTAAACAAATAAAATAATTTGCATATATAATCTCTCTGAATATGAAACGTAAGTACCGTGGATTAGAGTTGGCAGAGCGCAGTTTTTGTCGTTACAAAGCAACGAATATTGACTATCGATTTTACGAAACTCAAGTACGCAAATATTCCGAATAATGTATGGAAGTTGAGACCATACCGTCGAGACACTTCAAGAGCAGTAGTCTGCTACTGATACAAGTGAAACAAACCAAATAATAAAATTATTTATTCATTTTCAATGATAATAATAATGACATCATCAACATAGAAAATGGAAAGTAGTAACGTTCTTTTTGTTTGTCACTAAAGTGGTCCAAACGTGATACGAATAGATGCGAGCTAGATGAATCGAGTAATGTACAAATTTAATCGAAAACAATCGTCCCTGAGAAAAGTAGTCAACATAAACTACTTCTATGCTAAACATGATACTCATTTTATTCAATCCACTCAATTGTTCGAGAGATCGTCCCTTTATGGGTAAACCTCGTAACTATATTTTTTTCATAATCAAAATTATGAGTGAAAAACATTATTTAGTACTGCTATTGCGTAAAAAAAGCTTAAAATTTTAATAATTATAACAGAATATTCGAGAGACTTTTGAATTTAAATTTTTTCATCAACGTACGTGTAACAGAATAGATGTTTTGACCAATTTATGAAAAAATTCTAATTTTGCAGTTACGCGATTTACCCAGAAAGGGGACGAGATGTCATTAACCCTTCGTTGGTCGCGCTATGAGCGATTCCCTGCTTTTTTTCTTTATTTTGTAATATAAAAAAAAAAAATTTTTTTTAGCTTTCAACAATTCAGCTATTCCTTCTTTGATCTATTTAACATACAGTTAAAGAGTTTCTAAAGTTATAATTATTTATATTAATTATATATTAAATAATAAATGTCGAATCACGGAAATCCCCCGTGAGCGCGAACCAACTAGACAGTGAAATTTTATTCTCAACATTGCCACTTATACGGAACCGAAAGATAGAAAGCTAGTATCCCGTGTAAAAAAAAAGTTATTAAAAAAAGTGTTGATTATTCTGAACTTTAAAACGTGATACAACGACGAACATTTTTTGAACTTCTTTTGAATTTTTGAAAATTCAAGGGAAAAATCAATAAATGTCCTCATATTATTAAGATATGCTAAAACGAAAAATGGTCAGAAATAGTTCGAAATCCGTTTTTTTCTGAACGTATTTTGCACTGAAAAATGTTAATGTGTAGTATTAAGTCAATTGTTTTTTTCTGCGCATTTTTAGAAGTTTGAAAATAGTTTAAAAAAAGTTCGTCATTGTGTCAAGTTTTGAAGTTTAGAATAGTCAACACTTTTTTGACCTTTTTTCAACAATTTTTTTTTACGCGGGTATGCTGTCATAAATTGTCTATAGATTTGGCAGCGCTGTAAGAAAATTAATATTACGGTGATTTCCCGCGACGCGACCAACGAAAGCGGGCAGTGAAGCGCGACCAACGAAGGGTTAATGACAAATATTGAAAATAACTATTATCATTTTTTTGATGAATATTTCGTAACCTACTTATCCGAATATTTTCAAAATTTCGTGAGCTTCCCATACAAATTCGCCGTTAATTGAAAAAATGCCGTAGATCGGCCGATGTCTGACTGCTGTCACTCGGCCAAGCATTGGTAATTAGTAATGGCCCAAACCTGGTTAATTACCAGCAGCCGTTTAATTTTTTAAACGACGCTGCCGATGGCTGGCCAATGAATGGCTGCTTACGACTGGCCGATTATCGGTTCGCAACGTTGGGCTACTGTTGGTGAATCAGTGTTCCATAATTGATTGTTGTTGAAGTAGACTGAATAAGTAGATCATATTAAAGTATCAGCTCAACATTAGTAGGTTCGTCTAGTAGCCAGTGTTCAGACCCAGCGATCAGAAGGACGGCAGTTCGCGCCCAGAGCCCAGCAGAATTTTTACCAAGTTTTTTTCACATCATTTACCCCACTTAAATAGTTTAAACGCCGATAGTCGAGCGCCATTAATGGGCCGAGGTTATCATCCCGACTATAAGCCGTTTATCGGTCAATGATAATTTCCATTGCTGAGCCATTAATCGACATTCTTGGCCTAGTAATGGCCCAATCTAGGGCCAATTTCCAAACTCTGTATGGGTATCATGTCATCAACCGTTTTCGATCTTGAAAATACTTTTTAATTAAACCCTAATTAAAACTTATCGAAATTTGAAAATGACAAATTCAATAAATTGTAAATTAATAAATTTTTATCGGACTAATGTAAAAATAGAAACATGGAAGATTTCGTCGGTTCACGCAGTAACGAATCTCTTGGTCTTCCCTAGTGAACGTTTATGGAAATATAAGTTCCTGCTAGTTGTATCCTTTATTCATACGCTGCACCAAAGGGATATGCCTTCGTCTCAGCCATAACATTTATATATATATTTATATATACAGGCAGTACACCAAACTGACAAGACTAGAAGCTGCAATAGAAACATTCGCTTTTCCACAACTAGGATACATTTCCCAGTCGGACGACTAAATGTTATGTACTCATATATATAAATATATACATACATTGTGAGCCAAATATACACTGGTACTTGGTCACTGCATTCTCTCTACACAAGCGCACATCCACACATACGCACGCCTATAATATATACACATATTAGCTTATACTTGCAATGCTTTTCCTCAAATGTGTACATGAAACTTGTCACGCAATGTTAATTTTTCCGCTTTTTGTTACTACTCTATCACTCGTATATTTCTGTTAATTACTCGAGTTATTTCACGCTAGCATGTAAATTTTGTCATGTCACACAGAGTTTCCTTTTAAATACGAATGTTTTTAAATAATGTGTGCTGTTGAATGGTAAATTTCATTCAGTTTACTGAGTTGTATATTTATTTTAAAAAAAGATTGATGTCATTGTAAACCCAAACATTAAATCAAATAGATGCTATATAGTCAAAAATGCAGTTAGATAAGACATAAAAAAACAACGTATATATAAAAATATTTTGAATTCGTTTAAAATATTTTTAAGGGTAAAAGTTTTTCGATATTCAAAATCTTTTTTACTATAAACATACGTATAAAAAGAACATACACTTATCCTTTTTGTTAACTTTTTTCACGACTGCTTTTCTTAAAAATGCCATCACATAAGATCCTGGCTGATCCTTTTTATTTTTATTTTTGCTTTTACCTTCACCCTACTTGCTTGTGTTTATCCTGAGCAAAGACGAAAGAGTTGTGTTACAAACTGTAGTAGTATAGTAACTCTAGTCGTTGGTGTGCATTTGAGACTGATGTACGGTATTATTTATTTTTCTTTCACTGAATATTTTTTTTCCTTCTCTAATACTCACTTTATAAAATTTTGTTGTGGCCACTAGTGCACAGCACTGTACTACTCAATTCGTCCCACCAACGTCATTAGGGTATTTTTTGTAATATTATATACTTGTACGAGCCGTTACCCATCTCTGTTCACCACAGTTATGTTGAATAAGTGGATTCCCCAAGAAAATAAGATGAGAGACAAAAGCGACCAAGGCGTCGTTGTGAAAAATATAAAGCGTCTGTATATATAAAGATCTTGTGATTATTCGATTATTGTGAAGGAAAAGAAAAGTTGGGTGCCACAGTGACTTAACGTCAGCTCGTACTACTGCGATACTGTCTGTGGGAGTGTCAAAGTTCATTTTCACAGGGCAAACGATGAAAACGGAAGTTTTTAGGGGATAGTAGAAATAAGACTCCTTGCGTCAAGACTTGAGATGTTATTTACTGAAAGATTAATTACATCTTCTTAGTTTTTGCTTCACTAAATTTAATGTTTAGTCATTTTTCTGATATAAGTGATAATAAATAAATAAATTTATAAATAAATAAATAATAATAGTAATAAATAAATATTGACTGGTCGGTAGAGATGAATAGCAAAAAGCATCAGTTAGATTTGTTGGTTGATGGATGTTAAATATGAAGGATTGAATTTTTCCATTTGCTTCGATTAATGTCAGAGATAGATCATCTGTCTCTGGAGGATTATCGGGAATATAACGCTCGGAGTCACATTTCTGCCACTGCATCAACAAACCCTTAAGTGCACTCAAATCCCTAGTGCCACCATAAGTACAGACACAGTGAAACGATTCCACTTTTGCTTAAAAAAAATTCATTTTTTTTGTATGCTTTAAGAACAACTCTATGCTGTCAATTGTACTTTATACTTTTTTTTTTAATTTTATATTAAGATATCTATTTGTACCGGGTTATTTTTAACTTCCCGCTAAGAAAATTGGAAATTTTCAAAAAAAGGGAAGTTATTGGTTTCGATCTGATTTTCGAAAATCGAGTTTTCATCAGATGTCAACGTTTTGAGGTCCTAGGAAGCTATTCTGACTATTCCCGGATGGACGTCCGTGTGTGTGTAAACTTTTTTTGTCCGACGATATCTTTGGAACAAATCAACTGATTTGAACGTACTTGGTGGCAATCGAAAGGGCTCACCAAAACTTAGAATTGATAAGATTTTGGGGTAGATCGGACATGTAGTTTACGAGTTATAAGAAGAATAAAAATTAAAAATTTTTTTTGTTTCTTGTATTTTGCGTATAACTTATAAACCACTTGCCCGATTCGCCTCAAAATGTAATCAGTTTTGAGTCTTCTTGAGTCCTTTCGATTGCCACCAAGAACGTTCAAATCGGTTCACTCCATCCAAAGATATCGTCGGACAAAAATTATAATTTTTCAGTGAAGGTATGTTTTACCAGCCTAACCAATTTTTGAACTCGAAGAGCTCAAAAATTTACAAGTAATAATGTTTCCGAGCTCCCTGAGCTCGAAAACAGCGAGAAGTTTTGGGGCTGGCTCGGTCTTCAGACTTTTTTTAGGGTATTAGAGTATAGTATATATCAATAAAAAAAATTGCTATTTTTCATTTGCGATTAAGATTATAATTGTCATTAAAATTTGAGCATTATCTTTTTGTTTTGCGTGTATATATTAAAATTGCTCAGGTTTTTTATAGCAAGCGATTCATTTAGCTATTTTATATGAAAATGAGAAAATTATTTATTTACCGTTAAGCCATAAAGCAAATATATAAACTCTCATTACCAAGAATAAAATATACACTATATATAGGTATTTTTACCCGTAATTGTTGACAATTGATGTTGAAAGTAAAATTATTAATTTAGATACTATACATATTTATAAAAAATATGACAATCATTTTTAGGCACAAAATGATAATGGGAAAAATATCAATATATTTAGAAATTTATTTTATAGTTATGTGCAATGTATAATTGTTCTACATAAAATCTATATAAACTTAATTTCGTGTAATATATATGCAAAGTGTTAATGTGTGAGCAATATTTAAATCCTATTATCTCTTACATAAAAAATTAACTATCTTACAATTATTTTTAATTGAGCACTGAAGATAATTCTCTATTAACTACTAATCTAATCATTGTTAGTAATAAAATATATATCATAATACGTTAATATCAAAGATATGTATCAAAATTGTCATCTTCTTTAACGATCGGTACAAATTTAACATAAACCGGATGTGCGGGTCGGATTACAAGATCAGGTACAATACGTACACATGCTGCGCTATCTTGAGGTTCGAAATAAAAGTTATGGAGCAATCCAGCAATCAAGGTCTTCAATTCAAGCATTGCAAACTTTTGTCCTAAAATGAAAAATTTTTATCAGTTGATACAGATTCTAGCATCACTTATTTTCCGTGTAGTAACAATGTACCTATACAATTACGAGGGCCAGCACTGAATGGAATAAAAGAAAAGGGATGTCTTTTCTCCAATTGTTCTGATGGTAAAAATCTATCGGGATTGTAAATGTCCGGCTGTGGCCAAAAGTTTGGATCACGATGAGTATCAATAGGGTAGATAAGTAGAATAGTATCTTTCGGTACAAAACAATGCTCTGAAAAAAAAAATTAAATATATTAATTAATAGTAATTGGAGATATTGATGGCAGATTCAACTCTTTCCCGGTTTGGAGTCTCGGTGTAAGGCTGGGTGAGTATCAGTTCAATCGTATTAGTGCATACATGCTCCCCCTTCTACTATTTCTTCTGCCCATTCTCTACTAAATAAGATAGTGCTCTCTAACTTGAAAACGAAGACGTACAATCCGAATTAAGAGTAGGGATTCAAGGTCAACCGGGAAAGGGTTAATTAATATATAACGTACTGAATTGCGTGTCTTCTTGAGTTGTCTTTGATATAACAGGTACACTCGGATAAAGTCTCAAAGCCTCTTTTATACAACACTCTAAGTATGTGAAACGTTGAATTTCATCGATAGTTAATTTACCATCGCTTTCTTTAAATACTTCATCAACTTCTGCTCTTGCTCGCGCCTTTAGAAAAATTATATTTTATTTTTAATGTATCCCGAGTCAAAATATTAGACGTAAGTTGAACGTTCTTAACGTTTTAAACGTAAATTGAACGTTCTTAACGTTTTAAACGTAAATTGAACGTTCTTAACGTTTTAAACGTGAATTAAACGTTTTTAACGTTTTGAAAATAAATTGAGCGATTTTTTTGTATTTTGGTTCGTAAACAATTGGTAATTTCATAAGTTATGATTTTAGTTTAATGATAACATTAATTAATTTATTTCAATATTTGTAATCACAATTTTCATAACCTTGATATCATAATATATGAACAGGTATAAATATATAGTGTTAAAGATAGAAGTATGAAACTGAAAAAATTTTTTTTTCAAAATACGAATTTTTTATTTAAGAGCCACAAAGGCGGAGGACAAAATTTTAGGGAATTGGCGTGATTATAATCCAGGAGTACAAAATCGATAAAAAAAATTTTTCGGTATGCTTATGTTTTCTTATTGTAAGTCTAAATAGGTTTTAGTTATACGTTTTCAATTTATGATACTCCAATCTACGTTTTGAATAAGTTAAAAGCTGTTAAATTGAGTTTTTAATGTCCAAAACGTTCAATTTACGTTCAAAACGTTCAATTTACGTCTAATATTTTGACTCGGATAATTATAATTATAATTAACTAATAATAATAGCTAAGATTGGTAATTTTTTGTAGTGTAAGTGTATGAACCTGAATGTCTTTGTGCTCAGCCAAAAGTAAAATAGTAAACAACAAACTCATAGCAGTAGTGTCGTGACCCTAAAAATAAAATCATATAAATCGCATTCAATTATGAAGTTTTATCGAACCATTTAACATTTTATAACTCACCGCAAAAACAAAAGTATCAACCTCCTCTCTCATACCTTGATCATCAATTCCGAGTCCTTGCTTTGAAGCGGCGATCAAAAGATCAAGGAAAGCGAGTCTCTTACGTTTTGCTGCGTAATCATATGAATTATAATCATAACTTTTTATATAAATTTAAACAATACGACGTAGTTTGATTTTTAACTCACTGCTTCCATTGGATTGGGAACTTGTATTACCACCAGTTGTCATCATAAAATCATTTAAATATTTTCCTCCCGTTTTTTCATGATATTCTTTACGGTCTTTGATTATCTAAACATGACAGCGCAAATTATGATAATTATTCATCATAAACGTTAATGAATAAATTAATCGTAAATACTTTATCAGAAAAGTCATGAAGCACTTTTAATGATTCAGCGTGTTCCCGACCTTTGGCCGTCAGTCCAAAAATCCAAGCATTCATTAACCATGGTCTAAAACTCCTGCAATTAATTATAAATAACAAAGACATTGATCATTAATTATTTACTAGAAAAAAATTATTGGACACGTTTAATTTACCTGTAGTACATTATTTCTCCGATTCTTTGAACCGCCATTTTATAATTTTCTCTATCAGGATCATTCTCTTTGGTGGTAATTCCCATTGCAGATTCTGTTTGCATTCATATGCTTATTATTATAAAAATACACGGAAAAAAATGAACTATACAAATTGAGAACGACAAGTAATATATTGATAAAGTGATCAGTAAATACTATCATTCTAAATAGTAATGTTTTCGTTTATGATTAAAACGTGAATAATTACAGGATAAGTATGAAAATTTATTGTCTATGTAAGAAAAATTACCATTTGAACTTTAAAAATCATTACTGATACTTAAAAAATTGACGACACGTACACTGTAAAAAATTTCGGTGTAAAAATGGACCCCGAGAACTTTACATAGCCGAGTAGTGTGAAATAACGGTGTTAAATTCTCTCGGTGAAAATTTTCCATCCGTGTAATTTTAACACGGTGTAATCTACTTTTTTTACACCATTTCGTGTTACTCGTTGTAATTTTTATTAATGAGCAACAAACGATCATTGAATATTTTTAACAACTTAATCAATAACTTCATTAATTTTATTTAGATATTAAATATTATTTTGAATAGTTAAATATTTTTATGATTAATTTTATTAACGCAAAATTATCATTAATTATATATTTTCACGTTTGACGGTGTAAAAATTTTGAATTCACACCGCCTAGATTTAACACCGAATTTAGTGTAATTTTCAAACCAAAATTTTGACACCAAGACATTTACACTACAGTGGGTCCAAAAATTTTTTTACAGTGTATTATAAAATTTATTATTTGGAATGTTAAAATTCCCCATATTGACACCCGGGTTCCGGGTTATAATTTCAAACACTAGTTTTTAAAGTTTATTTTTTTTCGTGTAGTTTTATAATTCACTGAATTATAAGGGGACACCACGGCTGCCCAATTTCAAAATACAGTAAGAAACAAATTTCTCAAAATCGATGTTTTAGTATTTTTAGTTCCAGTGAAGTCTTGTGAACATGATTCAATTCATATTTCAAAAATTTTATTTTTGTCAATTACTGTGTTGAGAAATTTTTTTTTTAATTCTGAGTTACGGTTTGTTTAAAAAAATTAGGTCAGTTGATCAGCCAAGATAGTGCGGCTAATTTAAAAATTTCAAGGAAACAAATTTTTTTTTTTTATAAGGGCTCATTCATTTTAAATTCAGATTTTTAATTTTCAGTTCAATCATTTAGATGACAATTAAAAAAAAAAAAAATTAGTTTTGTTTTAAAAATGTCAAAGTGTCCGCATTACCCAGGCCGTAAAAATTGCTCTATTCTTTTCTATGGACTGTAATTGAAAATATTTAAACACAAAGTAAAAAAAATTTTCGGGCTTAAAAATGGTACGATCTTGAAGTGAGAAAATTAAAAATTTCCCGATTATTTTTTTAACAAATAAATTACAAAAAAAAAAAAACTAAAAAATGCACATGTAGAAAATTAAAAAACCTATAAGTGCAATTTTTTAAAATATTTTTTTTTTAATAATTTATTGCTTTTTATTTTATAATACCGCAAATTATATTAAGAGTGTGCGTTGAAAGTAACGGTAAAAGTTCTTTGATAACTCCATCCGACGTTGCTTCTGTTTTTAGTTTTTTAATCATACGGTCCGTATGGTCGACTATAGACTCCATGTATTCACTAAGATTGTGCAAATGAAATGCTGGAGTCAGGATCTTTCTCCTTCCTCTCCATTTGTTTCCTCGAGAAATTAAAATAAATTAATCAATAGTAAATATTTTATTAACAGCAGATTTTACTATAAAATAAATTTTCAAAATGAAATCTACCTTCACTAGTGACTAGTCCATTTTGTAACCACGGACGTAGAAAATCGTAGAATAGACTTTTTTCAGTATTTTTCGAGCTACCGAATAGTACCTTTGAGAATAGAATAAAAACATAAATCTTTAAATATAAGAAAACTCGTCGGTTAAATAAATATGTACCGTGAAAATATATTTACCTTCAGATCATCAGGATGATAAATATTAACAACAGGCCACGTTCCAAGCCAGTACTTGTAAACTGGATAAAAATCTTTGGCTAAACGACGATGAAAATTCCAAAAGTTTTCTAATAAAAAAAAAATATGAACGGAAACTCAAAATTTATCAATTTTTGATGCAAAACAAATGTATAAATTTAAAAAAATTTATACTGACCAGGAGATACCGCTAAGTCTAAAACATTGCCCAGAATTGGATACCATTTCGGCCCAGGGATTTTGTCACAAAAATATCCTTTTCTATTACCATGGATACAAAAATGTAACGCGACTAATAATAGAACAACGACCAATAATATCGATGTAATTAACAATGCAGTGTCCATTGTGACTTGCGAACGACTGTTTCATTAAATATTATGTAGTTTTCAATAGACCATCGAGTGCAGACAGTTGTGACATGACTGAAATCTACACAGTCATTAAGAGTGATAATATATACTGTAGCAGATAGTCGAAGTATTGAGTCCCCTTTTTGTATACATCGATGACTTACATCATCGAAAGCAAAAAATGTAGACTTACGTTTCTATATTTACTATACATCGAATGCTATATATTATTATATCCGTATGCATTCTTAAATCTTCATGTAAATCGTTAAATTTTTTATGAGTTTATAGTATACTTACATCATACAAAGTGTCTCTTATATTTATATTATTTACGCGTTATTATTTTGCTGAAAGTATTCACTTTAATTACATTTTATTATAAAATTCGATCATTTCTTTAAACTGACTTTATGGAGCGGAATTTTATTTATTATTAAACTAATAAATTATTTATCGCACTGTTCATATCACGGTTCGTTACTATCTGACATTCGTTGCATGCAATGCCAATTGCAGTAGACTGTCTGAGTCTGCTGTGACCCTGACATTTCTAGTTTTCAGTCATCTTGAGTAGGATTTCAATGTTGCGTATTTTTTCATGAACATTTCAATTAATTATTGTTGATCATTGAAGAATCTTTTGAAATAATTTTTACGAAGACATCGTAAGGAACAGGTATCTTGATGTTGTGTAAAGGGTGACCGACCTAATAAACTTTGAAAATAAAACTTTGGCAACTTGAACCTTGGTAAATTTGGACTTTTATGCATGAATAAATAATAAATAACAAATGAAAGAAATACTGAATTATCCAAAGTTCAAATTTATCAAGGTTCAAATCGCCAAAGCTCAAATTTACAAAAAATCAAATTTTCGAAGTTCGTTAGGTATGAAACCATGTAAAGTTATCCCCATGAGAAAAAAATCTAACGGTCGCTTTTTATAAAAATACTTAGACAAAGATCATTATAATATATCAATTTTTATATGGTCTTCTGTAAAAAAAATTCGTTCCCAAAATTTCCAAAAAGGTTTATAACAGTAAATCTCGAAATTGAAACAATTCCGATTTTCGAGATGATCATTTTTGGAAGTTTAATACAATACAGGGTAAATAAATTTTCGACCTCCTGATCTAGTACTTGAACAGTTCTAAGAAGAGTCAAAAAACCTTCATAATCAGATTTAATGCCTTTTATCAACGTTTTTCAAACCAGAAAAATTTTCGAATCGAATTATTTTCGCTTGAAAATTCCAAAAAATATATAACTATTTTATTTTTGAATTTTTCTAAAGTTCCAAAAATAATCAACTCAAAATCTAGAATTGATAGACCTAAAGTAATACCATCGCGGTAATTCAAATTTAAATTTTCCGACTCTTGACCTTGATTGGATTCTGAGATTTAATATATATATATATATATATATATATATATATATATATATATATGATTAATGAAATATCATAATCTATAATCAAGTCTATTATTATATCAGATGACACAATCTCTATTGTCCGAGTTACGAACTTGAATTTGTTACGGCTTAAAAATAAGAAGTATGATAGCGCTCGCGACGTTTATCCAACAAAAATCTCTAAATAGTTGCTGCAAAATTATGCTCGGCCTTTATACGTTTCATTTCAATTGATTTTTTTCTCGCATAACTGATTAGTTAGGTCTATTTGTTAATTTAAAAAAAAAAAAAAATTTAGTATTATTCATCTATCACATTCCCATTTTTCAATGGATCCTGTTTAAATATACAAATAGTGAAGGGGGAATACGCAAAGTTTACCTGCATGAACTTGTGGACCAATAAGTAATTACGTCGGTGGTGAAGAAAAATGCGACTCGACGTCTAGGCCATTTATCTTAAAGCTCAGAGGTAAAAAAAAACTTTTTCCCATTGCCCTACGTTATCGTTACATCCGCAAATTGTGTAATTTGGTAAACCACGCTGGCACCTACCCCACCACCAGTAATTTATTGCTGTTATTGATTTTCAAAATTTTTTAATGATAAAATTTGTTTTTATCGCTTTCATAAGATCAACGCTCGAAAGTTAAGACTTCTTATTTATTCATTGTTTTCTTGTATTGCGCAAGTTTTCAAGTTTATTTCAAATTTGTTAAAAATTAATCTTATTAAAATATAACATTTTTAAATACTTTTGCTTTCGGTCGTGAAATCTGA
This sequence comes from Microplitis mediator, assembly GCF_029852145.1. Taxonomy (NCBI): domain Eukaryota; kingdom Metazoa; phylum Arthropoda; class Insecta; order Hymenoptera; family Braconidae; genus Microplitis; species Microplitis mediator. The sequence continues at coordinate 22,805,494 of NC_079969.1, forward strand.
CTCATCGAAAGAGGAAATTTAATAATTTTGCCCTAATTTTCAAAATATATTTATTTATTTAGTAAATGTTGATATTTCAAGTTCGTATATACTTACAAAATAAATAACAATTTGAAACAATAGCATTAATTATGATCATGTTTGTTGATCGTTTTCACGTACGGAAATGATCAACATTAGCATGAAAATCGAAAAATTTTAATTTCTCCGTAACTTTTCCGTATACTAAAAGATACGACTTTTTGACTTTTACGTCAGCTCATTTTTGGAAAATATCGAGCTAAAAATTTCAGGACCTTCTCTTCATTTCAAAGTAACCTTTGAAATGAAAAAAAACATAAAAAACCCTCCTAATTTGTGTTCCGTGATAGTCTGAAGTGTGCACTAGATGACTCTCAGGAAACTTTGCTACGATACGACGCCAGTCTGCCATTCATTAACTTCATGATTAACATCATATTATAGACGAAATATACAGAAGTTTGTTTTCATTCTAAGGAAACTGTTTCGACTGAGTTTACTATCCATTTCAATGGATCTTTACGGTCATGTCAATCCCTCTAATATTCTCTTCACCGCTGGTATAGACGTAAACACAGATATCCTCATTTCATCGTCCAAGTTATTCCTATCCTGACGTACTTCAATTTTAACTAACCTCAAGCCACATGAGTGCGGTTTGACAGCCAAACAAGACTCCTGGTTTCAACGTACGATAAATAACAAATGCATATAGATATAAATGGTAAAGTGAATATACGGTATCCCTTCAGGGAACAATCACTAAAGTCAATCAGAATCATAAATTAGTTGATATCTGATGAGTTAAAAATTCGATTTTCGATAACCAGGGTAAAAATAAACACTTCCTTATTTTTCGATGATGTCCAATTTTCACAGCAGAAAGTTGAAAATTTTTCATGATACCTGCATTTAAACTTCATTAAGTACACGGTAAGAAATATTTTGCGGATATCACTATGCCAGTATGGGCGTGAACGCCATACTGTATGGTATCGAATATTTTTATAGGTTATAAAATTGTATGCATATATGATTCAACCATTGCGGGAATAGTAACACTGGCAATTGTTGTCGCGGGCCCCGCATTGTCAGTATGGCCGTCAGGCCCATACTGCATTGCCGTATCCACATTGCTTCTGGCCGATAAACCTAGTCTAACGACATTTATATAGCTTTGGTGGTAATACGATAGTATACATTGATTGACACGCCAGAAATTATGGCGGGAAAAACTAGTAGCATTGTGCCCTCGGCATTGTAGTATGGCTCTCAGGCCATCCTGTTTAGCCGTGCCTGCTATGCATACGTGTGAGCAATACAATAGCTCCAGTACTATACAGTATAGTAAATAACGCCATACTTCTGGGACTTGTTACAATACTGTCTTGGAATACTTCATTATTTTAGTATGTGCCTTGAGACCATACCAGCATGGTGTTCATAGCCATGCATTTCTTAATGTATATTGTAAAAATCAATATCCATGACTTTGTATGCTCGCTCTTTGACCAAATGTAGTTATAGCCATAATGTTTCCATTTAACTTGAAGTTCTCAGTGTCTTCGTCGCATTTAGTTAGGAGTTTGAATAATCTGCATTCGAAATTCCAGCACGTAGGTATGAAATCACAATGATTACGAAACTTCCTCCAAGACGGTTATAACTTTCAAACATTAACATTCTAGCAACATACTTTTGACATAACTATAAAGTTATCGTAAACACTTTGAAAAAAAAATAAAAAATAAAAAATAAACAAACATGAAATTATGTCAAAATCCAAAATTTTACTGAGTTATTAACTTTCAACGGTCGCACGATAAAGTGCAGAAGACCCTAGGCAAGTTCAACTTCAAATTTCTGTATCGAAATCTTCGAAATTATAACTTCGAATATCTCAATATTTTTTTGTGGAAAATTTAAAATCCTGTGAAAAAACTTTCTTTCAATTTTTTGAATAACTCTTCTTATCTTAGAGTACTTATCTTATGTTAGAGTAGATTTATTGCCTACTGATTGACCACAAGAGTTAGTTTAGAATATTAAGAAATTGACAATTATTTCCATTCTCATGTAAAAAGTTACATCTTCCTTTTTTTGTTATAATAAAAAAAATTCATGATATAAATCGGTACGAACATTCACAAAAATGTTCAAATAATAATTCTAGAAAATTTTTCGTAAATGTAGTGATAAGATTTATCTCTACAGATGATCAAAAGACGTCAAGAGCTCTCGTGATCGTTATGATTCGTGCCGGAAGTGTGACCGTTGAGGCTTAATTATATTTATTTTTTCGTGCTCGTATCTTACAATTTATATATATAGTTATGCTCTATTCCCTTAATTTTATCAGAAATAATATATATTTTTTTATTTTATAAAATAATCAAAAGTGTCCATAACAGTATAGGTAAATCATGACTATACTATCATCAGAATCTAATTCTCGGATTGATGGAAAGATATCAATTTTATGTTTGGAGTTATTGCTAGGCTGTTTGCGTTTGTCCAAATATATCTGCGTATAAATCGTAACTTGGATATATTCTCTCACTCACTTCATCTCACGAGTAGACAAAAGTTATTTACATTGTCTCGCCATTGTTAGCCAATGAGACTATCTCACATTTCCTATCCCAGACTATCAATCGTGTCTGTTTTGTGATTACTTTTGGTCCAATAATGAAAACACATTGATTTACCGACATTATTATTTTGTTTTATCATATTTCATTTTATTCATACATTCTACTATGTTACGCTGTCCTGTCACTTATTCACAAAATTAAAAAAGTTTTATATTTTGCTGCAACGTCATTTTTTATACGATATTTTAAATAAAAAATAAGGAACTACATGGAAAGAAATTGATGGTAACAATTACAATATATGAACGGCACCCATATATATTATAGTTATCATTATTATATTATTATAGTAACCGTTACCATAATATTATGGTAACCGTTACCATAATATTACAGTAACTTTTACCATAGTATAATGGCAACGATTACCATAATATGATGGTAATCATTACCATAATTCTTTCACATGCGATATGAGAACTGTTACCTTAATAATGGGAATTGTTCCCATATCTATGGGAACAATCTCCAGAAAGTATGGGCCTATATCCCATAATTCCAAGTAATCATTACCATAATGGTATGGGATGATATTTCCTAAACGTACTAGGAACAGTTACCATAAATTTCTTTCCGTGTATAATTTTTTTTTTCCAATATTCTGTATATTATTAAAAATTTGCGGATCGAATGCAGATTAAATCAGGAGTGAATACGGAATAAATTCAAAGTGAAAAGTGGGGGATGGTTTTTTATTTATGTAGTCCCCTCGGAGTGAACTCTATTTGGAAAGGAAGGGGGGGGGGAATGGAAACTCTAGTTTTGAGTAATTTTTCAAAAAATTCCGGAACTTCACGATGGAATGAATGCAGATTGAAATACAATCCATATTCACTTCGAATTTACTCTCAATTTATGACAGCGTCCATTAAAAAATTGATCGTGTCTGCAAGGTTTATTTTTGAGTGCATGCATGTAGAGATTTTGTATTCTAAATTTTAATTTTTTTGTTGTTGTATATCCATGAATAAAGTATGTACAAAGTCTAGATATACGAAAATGGTTGTTGTACTTAAGAATACCAATACACATCTCAGTTTGATCTCGTACAGATCTCCATCATTCGATTTGGATCGTGACATGAGTACTGGTATATCTAAATCCTGTCATTGGCTATACTACGGCCACTATCGTCACGTCAGCAAATATTGTGTAACACTCAGACGCAATTGCTGGTACGTTGGCGTTATCGTTGCGGCAACCACCTGATACTGATGACGCCAACGTGTCGAACGTACTGATGTGGATAAGAGTCGCGGATGTACTTTATGATATTGTACGTTAAGTCTCTGTATTATAAGATACTTTCATGATGGTTTCATTGATACTAATCAAATGAACATCAGAAAATCAATGAAATAATCTACAGAACAACTCTAAAAAATTATTAATAAAAAAAGTCATTTGATAAAATAATTATCTTACTTCCAAAATCTCTTTTTTAAAAATGACACCCTCAAGTTCCTGTATTCATTTATTTTTTAAAAATTGATTGTTTTAATATCAGAAAGTTGATAAAAAATTTTCATATGCATTCATTGTTTCTTTCAAATATCAGATTACCCATACAAATTCGCCGAGCTTCGAAATTTTCCCATAGATCAGCTGATGCCTGGTTTGCAATGATTGGCTAATAAATGGCTAACTATACTGGCCCGTGCATGGTAAATCATTGGCAGCCGTCTTTTTGCTTATAAAAACGGCGCACAACTACCCGCCGTTCGTCGACCAACGGTTTGATCGAGTGCTCTTGATACCAAGATTTGGTCGATGATTGATTGCCACGATTGGCCAATGCTTGGCACACCGTTATCATCCGATATTTAGCCGATCTTCGGCCGATGCTTGAAAATTGGCAGCCATTCACGACCCAGTAATGGGTCGATTCTTTTTTTTTTGTATAGGTAAAGCCAAATTTTTCGAAATGTTGACTTATCCAAGTATTTTTTTTTAATTTTCAAACAGAACTGATGTATTCTTAATCATTAGCCCTCGAAATATGAATGTCAAAGTCTGTTACGTCTCTAATGAAATATCATCGAAGTTCAAAAATGAATCGTTTAATTGAGCATTTGGTAGAATCGCTAGTACTGGAAAATATATAATGAGAAGTAGGTACGTTAGACAAGTCAGTAGATTTTTTGATTATGTTTGAATTCAAGAAATTATCTTCTTCTCCATTAGACACTTTGAGACTTACGTGTGGAAGTAACTTATCGTTTGCGTTTGAATAACTCAGAAGTTAGTTATACAGTTGCTTGAATTATGTGTTACAGTGAATAGAGAAGCTAGATGCATCTCTCTAAATTTAGGCCTGCCCAATGGATTCACACTCCGTTGGCTGTTTATTAACAGTAGGCAACAACAACACGCTTTCTCATTATAAACGTGTAGTGCATGTACAAAGTCACCAATTCCGCAGTGTCTACATACGAATATATGCATATACCAAAGATACTAAAGTTGTTTCAACTTCGCTTCGAGTCAGATGCATTATAGGAGAATTGATAACGGGCAAGTTGTTAATGTGTTCTCGGATCAATGCTTCGCTCACAGCCAAGGCTGAGAATGAAAAATCGACTGGACGAATTGCTGACTAAATATTCATTCATTCGCATAACTATAGGATCAATTCTTGATTTTATGGTAAAAGTTCATGCGTCGTATGGTTATTGAGTTATAGTAATGATGGCAATACTCATGGGAATAGTTCCCATAGGCGAATAAGAACAAATTATATCCATATTGAAACCGTTCCTAGGTGCACATGAATATGAAGGCTATATATCATAATTATATTATTCCCATAATATTATAGTTATCATTACCATAATGTTATGGTAATCGTTTCCATACTATAATAATAATTTCTACACTACATTATGGGAGTCATTACCGTAATGGTCTAGAAACGACTACCATAATTTCATAGTAACTATTTCAGTATCGTATAGGAATAATTACCACAATTAGTATGGGTGTTATTTCTGTACTCGAAATTTCAAAAATACTGTTTCTATACGAAACGGAAATAGTTTTTATAAAATAGTGTAATTATTATCGTAAATTTTTCTTGGTGCACATCAGTCACTATATGTATATATATTTACATTTTAATTGTTATTTATTTTAGCCTATTCTATCCCGCACGAAAATATATATGTCTGGGTAATATAGTGTATATGCGACATATCTTTAGTATTGTCGTTTGACAGCATATATTTCTGGATATGTTTTTCATATGATTTAGGCAATTGAGTTGTGTACTTTTGACTTTATAAACTTTAGGGTCATCTAAAGAACGTCACTTTCTAATTTTTTTCGACATTTTTATATATGTGTTAAAAAAATATTTGATTATATTTGAAGATAATTAATATTTTTTCATGATTATAAAAATGTTTAAGTAATGAATATCTCTTTATATTAAGAGAGTCATATTTTAGTTTGTCTAGGGTTGTTTTTCACGCAAGCTCTTTTATGTATTTATCGCAGCAGGGGTCTGGCAGTTCGGGTCGTCTCTGGAAGTCGTGGGTCGAAAGTTAAACGTTTAAGTGTTGATAAAATGTGGAAGAAAGAAAAAAAAGAAGAAGAAATAGCGTAAGTTAGGACAAAAAACACAGATACGATAGGCAACAAGGAACCTTGTGTTTAACTAAAAGACATTTATATATGTAATGGCATGGTATTTTATCTGCACACTAATTCAACAAGTCTCAGATGAGCCTTAGATGCATTTACGTCCCGTGAGATCTCTTTGAACTATTGTATCACGCTTCTCGGGAAATAGAGCAACAACAAGGTTCGCAAGCTTTAACACTGGAGTCACTGAAAATGAAAATACAAGCACCAACATTTGTCTTTTATATACATGTAAATGTATGTCAAGTACAAATGCGAATTTGTAAATTTACTTTTTACTACACAGTATTATACAAGAAACTCATACTTAGGAAGTACATTATGAAGTATGTAATTTAAATTTTGTGTCTTTTGTTATCTTTTTCTATTATATTCCAATATTATTGTTTTTATTTTTATTTTTTGGAAGACATATTATATCGATTTATCTTATAACTTTTTTTTGTATACCAATACTCGATGCCACATCATCATTTTGTTATATACTCAGAAAATTAAGTAATTGTGTTTATTATGCTAAATTGTTAATTCCAATCATCTAGAATGATTGGAACGTTTTTCAATCCAAAAATAGTTAGTGTTATAATTTTTTTTAATAGAATTGATAATTATTGGATGATAACTCCTGAAATAAATTTCGTTACAGTTACTATCAGAATGGTAATATTTACTTTCAAGATAATAATATTTACTTCTGCAATAAATTTCGTAACAATTACTATCAGGATGGTAACAATTATAATTTCTGATGGTAATTGTTACCATCTGGATTATAAATATAACTATTTAGAATATTAATAATAATTAACTCTAGTTAACATACAGGATTGTAACAATTATTATAAATATGATGAATATTACAATATAGATGATTTATACAATCATCTAGATAATATTTATTACTATCGGATTTTTTTTCGAAAACAATAACACACAAATGTATTTTCGAGCTCGAAGAGCTCAAGGAGCTCGAAAACCGCGGGAAGTCGTGGCTGGTCCGCAGGGTCAACCGATAGACAGATTTTTTTCAATTGTTGACACCATAAATTCACCAAACTTCGCTGATTTTCGAGCTGATGTGAAGTAAGACACATGGGTAGGAAAAGACACTCAGGTCTACCGAACTTGAGACATGCTTGCTCAAGCCTTGATCAATTCTTTATCATAAGACCCTTGAGATATTTTTTTCATCATTTCCGCAAACGATTTGCAAATAAAAATCTAGAGTTTTTTCATAAATAAGTTGACTAGTCTACTTGGATCTTAATTACTAGTGCCGGGATTTCGAACTGTGAAGTAATTTTTTTTAAACAAAACAATTAAATAATTTTTTTATGCAATTATATTTATCGTTTTTATTTATCACAGTTATAATTTTGTGTTAAAATGACAAAAGACTCCTCATCCTAAAATATCTGGTTGTGGTCAGGAAATATAACGATAAGTCATCATTAGTAATTTCCTCGTAAATCAAAGATTTCTGACTCTGGAAAAAATCAGAAAAAATTTTCTCCTGACTCCCGTGTAGTGAAGCTTTCAGTTATCGAATCTTACTCATCTGAGTAGAATGCTGATTTGTCTCAACAAGTTGTCGAGATGACCAAAACACAGAATGGAGTTGAGCAGATCATTACTCAGGTGCATAATGACCCAGCCAAGATAAAAAACAATTATTGGACACGCTGAATCTACAGCAAGTATAAGAATGCAAAGAGATCTTCAGGCGCGAATTGCAAATGAAAGAAATTTTTAGATACAAATTAATAAGCTGAAGAGGCGTAACAATAAACGCCAATTCTTGAATTCTGTGGTGGCGCGAAGAAGTTCTTCAAGTATCTTTAATAGCCAGCATTTATGAGATAAACAAAAAATGACTATCACCTCACAAAAAAAAATATAGTTGATGTTTTTCTATTATTACAAAAATTATTTTAGAAAACATTAATATTTAACATTAATGTCATAATGTAATTTAGTACATTCTATAATACAATCAAATATGATACTTGTTACTCTGTCGAACAACAAAGAAGTGCTCATGCCAGAGTAGTTCTCAAGCTTGGAATATAATAATTCTGAAATAAGTTTCTTACCAGGGACACAACAAGAGGTGGACGCGATCTAGCGGCGAGCACCGAACTACTCCCGCTGCTGTTGCCTTGCTCTGGTGACTTCCCTCTCCTCCACGCATATCTTTTCTCCCAAGAAATTTATCCATTAGTTTAAGCAACTTTTCTGTTCGAAATTTATTATTTCTTAATAAAAGAGATATTTTTTGTAGCAAGATGTGTAGGTCATGAGGGACTACAAGAGGTTGACAATAGTGTTAGATTTTACGGTAAATATTAATTAGCTTACTGAATCTTATGAGTGATTTGCGTTGTTCAGTGGTCTTGAAGATGCTTTCGTAGTCCGCTGGCAGTCTGGCTTGTGTCCTTTCATTCCGAAGAAGTAGGCAATCTATGACAAGGTGTTTTACCGTAAAGATTCCTCTGCAGTGTGGGGCTTAAAATTTTATTTTATTTAAAACAGATCAAATTTTTTCATTTCAAATAACTTTTTTTTGACGGCATATCAACAGAGTAAAATTGCAGTATGATTAGATAGTAGTAGATAAGTATGCAGAGAAATTGAGGGAAAAATAATTTGGTATTCTAGAAATGTAACAATAAAAATTTATTGTAAAAAAATTTATAACTTTTTTTATAACGACTGTGTACGCTCAGTCTTAGATTATTCTACTTCCATTTTATAGATAAGTATATTCGATGAAAAAAAATGGAATTTTAAGAAGTAATAAATCATTAAAAAATAAAAAACTTTAAAATGTTTTAATCGAAATAACGTTACCATGTTTTATATTTAAAATAAAATATATACTTTTTAATTACTATCGTATCTTTACTGTAAAAAAATAATTAATCATATATATTTTTGTCAGTAAAAAAAAATAAACTAAAACTAAAAGCTAATGAACGATAAAAAAGTAATTAAGCCGTCTAGACTTTATTTTTTTCATATATAATAAAAAAATATTTATAAATTGATATCCAACATAGGTGAAGAGTTCTTCACCGAGACGTGTAAATAAAAAAAAGTTTGAGAGTGTAAGCTCAAGGTACGAAAGGTTAAAGCAATGCTAAGTGGCGAGTATAAAAAAAAACAGGTAAAAGAGTCGTAGTAGTAGAGAGACGAAAACGAGAGAGTCCTCGAAATTTGGGATATTTAAAGGCACTGTGCCTAATTGAAAAAATGAAATAAAATATAAAAGTAAAGTGAAAATATAAAAGAAAAGGAATTTAAAAAAAAAATAAAATAAAATAAAAAAGAAGTAGAAATAGATTGTCAATGACATTTCGACATTTACATTGGCGAGTCAGCAGTTCGACGCTGCCAGATCATTCTATATATATATATATATATATATATATATATATATATATATATATATTCAAAATGTTCTGTTCGTGATGCGTGAGCGTGAGCAAGTCCGATATTGCGATGGATTTCAATAAAACATTGAGACAGACAGACACACAGGGAGGCGGTACCCAGAGGCTGTGTGTTAGCTGTGCCAGCCTGTCAGCTAGAACTGTATCGTCTGTATCGAATATTCCATTCTATACCACTCAAAACCCATGAAAGAAACATATGCAAAATAAAAAAATAAATATATACATATATATAAACAATTCATAATGAATTAAAAAAATTGTTGTTCGAGATATTAAATAAATATATACAGAAAAAAACTACACGGAAAAAAATGAACTATATAAATTGAGAAGTGACAAGTAATATATAATGATAAAGTGATCAGTAAATACGTTCTTAATAGTAATTCTTTGATTTATAATTAAAATATAAATAACTGTAGGATAAATATTAAAATTTACTGTTTATGCAAGAAAAATTAATATTTGAACTTTAAAAATCGTAACGTAAACGTTAATATTTATGACACGTATTATAAAATTTATCGTCAGAAATGTTAAAAGACCCTGTATTGACAACCAGGTTCCGGGTTATAATTTCTAAAGTCTCTTTTTTTCCTGTTCCATACAAAAAAAAAATAATCGGCCCATTACTGGGTCATGAATGGCTGCCAATTTTCAAGCATCGGCCGAAGATCGGCTAAATATCGGATGATAACGGTGTGCCAAGCATTGGCCAATCGTGGCTATCAATCATCGGCCAAAGCTTGGTATCAAGAGCACTCGATCAAACCGTTGGCCAACGATCGGCGGTTTATCTTGCGCCGTTTTTATAAGCAAAAAGACGACTGCCAATGATTCACTATACACGGACCAGTATAGTTAGCCATTTATCGGCCAATCATTGCAAACCAGGCATCGGCCGATCTATGGAAAAATTTCGGAGCTCGGCGACTTTGAATGGGGTGTGTTGTACCATTATATTGGTAAAGTAAATTCTAATTTTAATTTTGTACCAGATGATAGCAATTTCTGTAACGGTTTCTGTGAACAATACAAAACTGGTATCAATATTTTCTGTGTACCTGCAGGAAGACGTAAGTTAAGTCTATAGTTGAAATATTAAAATGTTAGATGCCTAGGTAAATGTAGAGTTTTCGTCATTGAATTTTCTGTGGCAGCATGCTTACGTTCGTGTGAGCGAGCAGATTTTCGGTCTCAAGATGAGAGTAGAGTGGAACTCTAACATAGCGTGAAAAACCAGACGCAAAGCACAGAATAGTAGTAGTTTGCCGTAAACTCCTGCTGCCGACGACTATGAAGGGCGAGACAGAAAAAGATGGAGGTATAAGTGAGTATGCTCGAGTAGGTGAGCTTGAGAGGCTGAGAGTCGTTCGGGGTTCCACTCCATAAAACAAACTTATGGGGCCAGCTATTTCGTGCCACGAATATTTATAGATACTTGCTTCTTCTCTTCTTTCTCACTTGATCCCAATGAATGCTCTCACTCACGCGCAACATATTCGCCGATCTTCATAAGTGTTTTCTGTACTTTGCTATATACATATATATCAATGTATATAGACAAGTCCATTTATAAAATATGATATCCGAAACGAATAATGAGTTATATGAATGTCTAAAACTATATCGATTGTTCAGTATATATCGCTTTTGAAAAAAATTTTCATAAAATTAAACAATGTTATAATTTTTTTATTAAACAATAAAACAAAGAGAACGTCTGTCTCTAACAATTATATCTCGGTACAAAAAAGTCTATTATACAGCTTGCAATAAAAAGTAATTGAAGATTTTTTTACTTCTGTTTCTGTACTTCAGTTTGTAATATCGTAGATGTCGTCTTTTATCAAAGTGAGACTCAAATTATAGAGACTAGGAGTTAAAAAAAAAAATTGAATATTCTGATTGCCCATTTTTTATGCAGATGTTAAGAGTTGAATTGTTTGAAGAACAAGATGACCATTTTTATTTAGGATAAAAATATCTTAACTCAAATTTTTTTTCCTGTATAAAATTAATTTAACAATTTGAGAGATGTTTTGATAACACGCTCTTTGAAGGGCGGCATGATATATACGCTTGTAAACAGTCATTTCAACGGCCAGTACAATTTTATCATAAGTTATATCGCATAGCGCTAGAAAAGTGCGTGCAAAGAAGGCATATTTACTGAAGGGTCGGAAATTGTGAGAATGATGTTAAAAAATGCGATGAAATTTTTTTAAATATTACAAAATTTTAAATAAAAATTTAAGTTTCATAGAAAATTAAATCTTACACACACTGTAAAAAATTTATCGGGGTAAAAACTTCGGAGAGAAAATTACGCCAAAGTTCAAAGAGCTCGATAACATTATTTTCAATATGTCGAGAACAAGAATTATTTTCTCGAAGCCCGTTTTTTGGAAATATGAACCGTTTCGGACCATGGACACCCTGTGTCTGTTGTCATCGAAGGTAGCCTATAACTATGTTCATTTTAGGAATAGGTGTCAATAATTTGAACATTCATTGTTTTTTATGACGCATTCTTGCGGAAAAAACTTAAGCACGGTAGAAAAGTCCCAGAAGTATGGCGTTATTTACTATACTGTATAGTATTGGAGCTATTGTATTGCTCACACGTATGCATAGCAGGCACGGCGAAACAGCCATACTACAATGCCGAGGGTACAATGCTACTAGTTTTTCCCGCCATAATTTCTGGCGTGTCAATCAATGTATACTATCGTATTACCACCAAAACTGTATAGATGTCGTTAGACTAGGTTCATAGGCCAGAAGCAATGTAGATACGGCAATGCAGTATGGGCCTGACGGCCATACTGACATTGCGGCGTCCGCGACAACTATCGCCAATGTTACTATTCCCGCAATGGTTGAATCATCTATGCATACAATTTTATAACCTATAAAAATCTTCGATACCATACCCTATGGCGTTCACGCCCATACTGGCATAGTGATATCCGCAAAACATTTCTTACCCTTAGGGAAATTTTTTTGATATCGGTCAAGAATATTAACATCGGCTTCGGTGATATTTTACCGCTTTGGCTGTTGAAATTTAACACCGAAAATTTTAACACCTACACCACCTGGACTTACCCCGGTTTTTTTACAGCGTACTAACTGTTTTACCTTTTTTTCTACCGTACAATTAAATTTTTTTTATTCATTTATTACAGTTACTGTATAGAGTAACTCTTTGTCTATCTTAATAATAATAATGACTATTATTTACATAACAGTAGTAAAAATGTTATAAAATATAAACGTTAAATACACAAAAAGTAAAAATTTTGTCATTAAACTAGGTTATTTGAAGTTCTTATCAATTGTTTCTTATTAGTATCATTGATCTGCGGTATTAAAAGTTAGACGAAATGCTAATTATATTAGTAACATACACTTGAAAATTGTCGGAAACTGACGGCTGTCACGCAGCCACTAGCTCAAAGCAATAAAGATATGATCGTGGTTATAATAGTGAACGTAATCGAGTGTACATGGGAATGTAAAGGTATTTTATTTTTCTCTCTTATCGTTTCAACGTTGGATCAAGCAATTGGATTTTTTACTAATGTAGAGATTCAAGTGAATAATAATATTTAACAATAATTAATCGATTTTCCTTTTTATAAAATTTTATTTTATTTTTTTTGTTTAATTCATTCATTAATTGATTTTTTTTCTTTGTTTAATCCAACGAATGAACAAATGGAAATGAAAATAATGGAACAAAAAGTGTAATGAAAAAATTGAGAGCTACGGCAATTTTATCCAGTTGTTTTTTCATGGCGACGTTCGTTATTTGCCGTTATTCTTTTTTTGCTATTTGCTGTTCACACATGCATACTATTTATATATATGTATATATGTATTTTAACCGGCGAGTTAGCACTTTCCGGCCTGATGACTGGATTCCAAAGTGGGTTATGTTGAAACAATAGATGAGCAAATGGATTTGCGGCCACTGCAATTATATTTCCCATTTTAATTTGAAATTTCGTGTATGTACAATTGATTAAGAATTATTACTATACTATGTTTAATTGTTTTTATTAATTTATTTTCAATTTGCAAAATATCGTCATATTTACATTCGATTTTGTAGTACAGAAAAAACTTATAACATTTTTTTTATAATCCTTCGCTTAAAATTAAATATATGTAATTATATATATGTAACAGCATTTGTTTTTCACAATTGGTCTTAAAATTTGAATGGAGGATATCGTAATAAAGGTTCTGTTAAAATTTGAAACCTTGATATTAATATTAAGATTTCGCTTATCGCAATTGTTTATTTTGTTGGAAATCGAACGTTCTACAAAAAAGGTCTTTTATAATTTCCAATAAATCGAATTTTTCAAAAGTTATTCAGGCTCAAAGTTGAATCCCTTGTAAATTTCATTATTAATTGACTTTTCAGGCAAAACTAGTGGACTTATCACAAAACACTATATCGATACTGCCAATCTAATACGTCATATCCCACAAAATTTGACATTTTCACTTTTTTTGAAAAATGGAATCATTGTAACAGTGTGCAGCTTATTTCAAAATTTTAGAGGTCAAATTGTTTATTTAGTATTTTTAAATAAATATTCTAATATGTGGTATCCCACATTCACATAGGTTCAGTCACGCTTAACATTTTCAATTTTAAGTTAATTTTAAGGAAGTAATTAACGACATCAGTATGAAGGAAATTATGCATAATTTTTGACTCTTCTTACAGCATATAATTCAAAATTATTCATTCACTACAAATGCCTGTGTTTTATGAAAAACATGAAAATAAATTTGTAGGTTATACCAATGTAAACATAATACAAATCATTTTCTTTGCCGACCGTGAAACGTTTTTATCGTCTCCTGAAAAACATTTTCCAAATGTGGTATACGACGTATTAGAATGACAGAATCGATTTTGTTTTTTCTGTTCAGGGTTCAATTTTTATGAAAACTATGTTTTGACTTTTTTGAGACACTGATACACAAACGAGTTATAAAATTCCATATTCAAAAAAACAATTTTTCCTCATTATTCAATTCAATAATGAAACATTGCGATTAGTGACCACTTAATATGTTAATTTTAAGTGTTCAAATGTTAACAGGGTGTTATTTTGGTATCATACACCATAATTTCAACACCATTTATAAAATAAATACAGTCGGTTTTTTTTGGTACAATCTAATACATATATACATATATAGCAGAACCATTATTCGTTATACTTGATGATAGATGACCCAAGCAGTTAACATAAGAACCTTAATGTAAGAAGTGAGCCTACTTTCATGTCTTATATTTTAGCCTGAACTAGGAAGTATATAAAATGTGAAAACAGATAAAGGCATTAATTTATCAAATTTTTTTCACATCCACATTTATCTACATTCAGCTGTACGAATTTAATCCATTCACTGAAACTAAATGCCAAGAATTTCGCCGGCATTCGCAAATAAATTAAGAGACGACATAGTTGATAAAAAAATAATGAAACATCAGAACTTATGTCTCTGAAAAACGTTAACACTTTAATCAAAGGGAATTTAGATTTACTCAGGAAATAATATTCAATTTAGTTGCAATCCTGGATTAGTTTCATGTAAAAAAAAAATGGCGAACTATATTTCGTCATGGTAATTTATTTTGTTTGAATAAATCAATAATTAATTTATAAATACTGCATAGAAAAAAATGAAAATAAAAATTAAAATTTTATGAATTGTTGAGTGAACGTTGCTAAGGGCACGCGAAAGTAAAATGCTCTAGGTTTGATCGAGACTCGAGTGTTCATAAGTGGTGCAATCTTGCAGCTGTAATTTTGTGCAAATAGTAATATCGTGCAGACTGGCTGGCTGCTGCTAGAACAGTCACTTGCGTGCCAAGCAATCGTTTGCATTATGACTCAAGCCAACCACTAGTAAGAGACTACAGTATATATACTAGATAAAACCAATTAAAATGCTATCCACTAATATCAAAAGTTCATTGTTGTCAGCATTTTGTGGCTTTCTATCAATCAATTCAATTTCATAATTTTACCTACTGAATATTTTATATTTTATTACACTTAGCTATATTCATACTAAATTAAGTTCTTACCCCCATTATAAGAACATTTTCTTAATCAATTAATCAAAATTTTTAAGGAAAGGCTGTCAGATTCAAATAGTCAAATTTTTGTATAGTCCCTCTAATATCTTCGTTTAATAATTTATCGTCTTTTTTTGACTTCTAAGGAACCGGTGGGTAATAAGGCCCAGCTAAGGGAGATTTTGAGTAGAATCGAAAATATTGCATTTAATTATCGAAATGTATCATAAATCTTTATTTCAATACATTAGCCATAAAAATTAATGAAGTAATGGTAATTTTTACCATAAACAAACAAAAAATTAAACTTTTACAAAAACCATAAGAATGGGCCTTATTTTACTACGATAGGGTAATAAGGCCAACGGGTTAAACAAACTGGAATAGTTTAATTATACTTAATAAAATTGGTATTAGAGATGAATCATCACTTAAATTTAGCAACAATACTTTTTTAAAGACAGAAGACTAGATTGTTTTGTTCAACAGCACTTAAAACTATCAGTATCCTTTTTAAGAGTCAGAAGACTAGATTGTTTTTTATCATTTTTTCTGTGCTACGACAGCATATGACGGATGATGAAATATAGAAGACAGGGAACGTGGTATCGGGACTCTATAAACTTGTCGAAACATCTCTATGCAAAACCCTTCTACTAGAGTAGCCTTTAAACGAGGCGATTATTTTAATATCATTTCTGTCACTTAGGCCTTATTACCCAACAGGCCTTATTACCCGTGGGTACCTTATTTGAAATAATCAAACCAAATTTTCAACTGCCATAAACATTTTTCTTTCGGGCATTCAAAGTGGATCACTCTCAAAAACAGTAAAAAAATTGTTTTCATTTAAAATAAATGATTATAATAAAATAGTTCATATCCAATCCAAGTAAAACAAGTTATTTGCAATATAGTTAGTGAATAAGGACACCGAAAAAAAATTTATTAAATCTCATGTCATACAAATGTGTTTCACTGTACAAGATGATAAGCAAGCCTTAACGCCGCTAAGTTTTTAGACATAGAGTCGACATGAAAAGCTCTAGCCTGACGACGGTAATTCCCCAGAATTTGGTGAAGAAAAAACGTCCAAAATTGCTTACTGATAGCTTCGTTTAGTCAGGCATAATCATCGAGCAAAACTATCAGCTCTAAGTAAGGGAGAGTGGGCAAAATGGGCCCCTTGAGAAAAAAGAATAGACTTTTGAAGTCTTCTTTTTATCGTCTTTAGATAAAAAACAGTTTAAAATTTTTATAAAAATTTAAAAACAGATCAATTAGTTCAAATACAGAGTAGTTAGACTACAATTAGATCAAATTTTTCGACGAGGATACTTAAATATTCTTACACATCTTGATTCTGAAACGTTTAGTAAATTTTTCTAACAAAATTTATCATCATATATAAAAAATGATCTATTACGTGGTTAGATAAACACAATTGATGTTTCGTTGAATGGCTCGAGTCGAAATTTAAAACGTATCTCAAACGTCTCAGGCGTTGAAAGCGCGTTTAAGACGTCTCAGGCGTTAAGAGCGTGTTTAAAACTCTTCAATAATTTTTGAATTCCGATAAAAATTAAAAAGGTCATGTACTGGGTATTAGTTAAAAATTTTATTTCTATTTTCCATCAAGTTATGGCCTCTATGATATTCTTATGATATTTCGGGCCAAAATGTTATATACGGGGCATAATGGACCACTTGAAAAAAAATTAGGAAAACGGTTGACCCTAAAAGCCATCCCTGCAACTTCTCGCTTATTCCATACTTAAGCGCTCAAAATTGCACTTATTACGTTTTTGAGCTGAAACGTTTTAATCACGCTTACAACGTCTGAGACGCCTGAGATACGTTTTAAACGCCTGAGGTACGTTTTAAACGTCTGAGACGCTTAAGATACGTTTTAAATTTCGACTCGGGAGAATATTATTTTTAATTTCCTAAAATAAAGTTAATATTTATCTTATTATTTATATCTACTTATAGCAATTTAGATTTAGCTCCATCCTCGCAGTATATAAAGTGGTAGACGACCCTGTTACTGTGATGCAGTGAATAATCCTCGTGGGAAATACCTACGAATATTCACACATGTGCTAACGCTTGATTTATTTCAAGTCCTCCAGGCATTTCTGAGAAACGTGCCTAATCTTTCTAACACAGTGTCGCACAGAGCTCAGCTCAACGAAAATACCGTCTCTTGATCGTGAAACTGAATTTCAAAGATCAAAAATATATAGCCATTCAGTAACATTCGTAGACACGCT
This sequence comes from Microplitis mediator, assembly GCF_029852145.1. NCBI lineage: Eukaryota > Metazoa > Arthropoda > Insecta > Hymenoptera > Braconidae > Microplitis > Microplitis mediator. The sequence goes on from NC_079969.1 coordinate 22,823,654, forward strand.
CAATGATTCCCCAAGTGAGTAACTAAAACGAGTCATTGATTTTAAAATTAACGTTACACGATTTAAAGGTCGGCTATTTTGGTCGCAGCAAATGATCCGTTTTATGAGGGATTGAAACGATGACAGGACTTGGCTTTAATAGTTACAAGGTAGTATAGTATGCATGTATGTAGTCATGTATACAGTTGAACATCGACATCTTTACATTTTCAAAAGTACTCCAGAGAAGCCTCTTGAATAACTTAATGATGATGTAAGCAACAAAATCGACATACGAGTTCACATCTATGATGATCGATATTCCAATAAAATAGGTCATGTTTTTTCGCTTCAAATTCAAAGTAATAAGCATTGTTGACCCGAAATGAAAAGCAGCATAAACTTTTCAGCATGATATAACATTTTTCAAGATGCTATAGCTCAATTCCAGTTGAAAATGCGAATGCAAATAACTTTTTCACTTACTTTACAATTGAGAGTACATCTGAAGAAAATATTGTTATCTTTTTCAAGCTTGATCGACTACTCTGCTTCTGCAGTTCAACTGCTCTCGATCGATTTTAACACATAGAAACCAACTGCAACCTGTAGAACACTCATCGCTAGCCAGAGAACTCTTTTTATTATTTTTACAGTCATTATCTGTAGATAGTGGATTTAAAAAACTGCTCTCTAAATTTTTCTGATTGGAAGCAGCTGCTAGCTAGATATAAAAAAATTCCGATAGTCAAAATTATTCTCGCTTTACTAATACTATTTTCGCTTTCTCTACACTGGAGCTAAAAATAATCCGATAACCACTTGGCCATTATCATTTTTCTTACGTTAGTAGTAAAATGTATTTCTACTTTTGCAGTTTGAATTTTTTAACGTCTTCACTATATTCTGGGTAATTCTCAACCCAGATGAAGTGTAAATAAGACTTTTATTATCTCAGATATGTGATTCGACATTTTTTTTTAAATATCGACACATGTCGAATATGAATCCATCTAAAGCATCTGGCTTGTAAATTTTCTTGGCGTTTCGATTAGATACAGTAAGTGAAAGATATAGACCATCATAATCTGCGGCTTACAATATGTCTGACTGTTGTAGTGTATTTCTACTTGACTTATGACCTTTTACATTTACGTTGATACATAAAGTTGAGATAAGTAAAAATAGTCTGCTTTAAAAATAAAGTTTTATTTTTTTTAATTATTGTCTATTAAAAAAAAATTAGAATATTGATCTAAAAAAATTTTTTTTCAAACTTGTTTACCATTACCATATATTTTTATCATTTACATATTTGAATAGACTATAAAAAAAAACATGACCTTTTTATTTTAATTTTTTTGCAAAATATTTTTAATAATTTTTAAAAATCGTTATGAACAGAAAGGTTTTTTTAATAGTTTTGTTATAAATTGTATTATAGTTAAAAGCTATGCATGGTAATAAAACAATTTGATTCAAATATTAAATACACCAATCAGACAGCCTGACTGAGTTTATCGGCTTTATTAATTGAGGCTTCAAGAAAAAAAAAGTAACGGAAAAAACTTGAGAACTAGCTTGTTAAATAGGTCAGTGCTCACCGCTAATGTAAAAAAAATAGGATTGAATTAAAATTTTTTTTTCAAGATTATCCAATTTTCAAGAAAGTTTATAAAAAGTCAATTGACGTAAGATAAAATTATGAAGGAAAATAAATAGTGGTTAGAAAAGACATTTTTAAAAATAAACCTACACTTATCCAAAAAATTAAAGGAACAAGAAAATTTTATAAATTTCTTAGTGATTTTTGCGTTAGTTATTTAGTAAATGGAAGGTAAGGAGAAAAAAAAATGGAAGAAAACCCGGAAAAATTTGTTCCTTTAATTGTTTTGTAAAACTTTGAGCGATCGGCCCGAACAAACGGTTCAATGGATTAATCTGAAAATTTCCAGGGTTTTTGGGGGTACGTAAAGCTGTAAAATTACCTGGCAACATTATTTCTTTTATCAATATTTGCAGAGTAGCGATGAGTTGACTAAAAACCCATAAAATGTCCATTTTTTGTGGGTTTTTCAAATTGACATTAATGATTAAAAAAATTTTTTTTTTTTAAAGCGAAAATAGAGCTTTTGGGAATTTTATTCAAGTTTCTCAAACTGCCCTTTAAGTTACTGTAAGACCATCAGTTGCTGAGATATCGATAAGCAAAAACAAAAGAATCCTTTTTCATTTGAAGGCTGATATCTCAGTAGCGAATTGTCGTACAGAGAAACAAAAAAAAAGTGTGTATGTCAGCTCCGCCAAACGATTGGAATTTACTCCTTCAGATCGACTGTCTAAATAGACACAGAATTAAAGGCCTACTAGTCTAAGAAACAGGTTAATACCATATCAAACGGTAAATAAACGAATCAATGAAGATACCTAAATAATGTATTTTTATTCTATTTAAGTCTAATCGAGAAGTTGACTTCCTGCAAAAATTGTTACAGGTCTCCTAAAAATATAGTTAATAGCTTGAACGATCCGGAATAACGTCTAGAAAAAGACGGTTTTTGGATTTTTTTTTGGAAAAATGAAATTACAATTGTTATGAACAAAAAACCGTTAAAAAAATTAGCCGTCCAGCTTTTTGGCAGAATCTCAAAAAGTATAAGTGATAACTCAAATATTAAAAAAGTTTCTGAAAGAAGAGAAAATTTTAGTAAAAAAATTTTCGACTCCTCGAATTATAGCTCCAATATTTATAATTTTAATTTGACATTGAAAATCAGCTTTTGCTAATTTTGAGCTTTTAACCAAATATAGACCCAGCACTCGGTGTTGTAAAAAAAAAAATACAATTATCGCCAGTGAAATTCTCTGGAAATCCCAGAGACATCCCATAGAAAATATAGACTCAGCACTCGCTCTACGATCTAATATAGACCCAAAAAACAAAACCAAAAAATTTAGAAAAATTTTGTCTCGAGCTATTTCTTATGATTCCTTAAAAATTGTGGTTCAATTAATTATTTTGTCGGAAGATCTTTAAACAAGAGATTTCAAGCTTCAATTCGCTTTTTTTAATTTTTCAATACGATCATTTTTCACGAAAATACAGCCTTTCAAAAATCACTAAAAAATTTATAAAATTTTCTTGTTCCTTTAATTTTTTGGATAAGTGTATGTTTGAAATTATAATATGCTTAGCATGTTACCACAATGTAACGTGTCTTCGGTTGTCAGATATAGGAAAGCTCTTGTTGTTAGAAAAGAAATTAAAAATACTTTCCACGAAGTATAACCGGCAGGCTATAGTGAATAACAAATTTTTATAATTAAAAATAGTTTAAGCTTTGACGTCAACTCAAAAAAGATCAAACCTTTCAAGCCGAGTTTCCTTATCAAACTGTCAATCTATTATAAATTATTTACTCTTGTTAAAGAGCTAAAAATAGCAATAGTTAATCAGTTTAAATTCTCGAATACAGTAAAGCTGATTCATAAGAGACTCAAAAAATACGAAAGTTGAAACAGGCCACCAGGATTATAAATTTAGTTTTGATTCTACTGCATTAACTCCGAATTAAATCAGCCTGAAATTAAAATGAGATAGTTAAATCATGAAAAAAAAATTTTCAAGTGAAAATAGAACTCAGTAAACCCTTTGCATGTGAGGTGTGCTATATGAATACATAAATGAACTGGACACCGAAAATAACAATAAAGAAGATTCCATAGAAACGATTCAGTAGTATGAGTGGGCATTCACAGGCAGTATGATCGTAAATCCACAAGGGTGGTAAATGAGTTTAATTTTAGTTGTATTTCAATGAAAAGGGCAATTCTCTCGCGACTGTACATCCATCATATAGAATATAACGCACGACCAGTGGGATTAGCATGGATATGACTGAATTATACAGACTATGCGCCAGACTGCGTGTACCATACGCTACTCTAGTCTCCCAAGGGACGTCATCCTGAGCCGTCTCACTGTTTAATTTTTATCACTATCAAATACTCAGTTCAAGTGTTATTCCCGTCAAGGCTGAGTGTCTTACGTCTGTTTTATTTTTTTTAATCATTTGAAATTTCAAATATCAATTCCATTTTCGTTTGTATGGAACTCCTATAAATCATATCTTTGACAGTATAAATAATTGTTTTTATGAAATATAAATTTATGTGAAAATTACATCCCCATAATCTGAGTGGACGCGAATTATAATGAAATCCACATCAACTCCGAAATTACTCTGCTGCCCCATACAAAGTCGCCAAGCTTCGAAATTTTCTCATAGATCGGCCGAAGCCTGGTTTGCATTGATTGGCATTTTAAATGGCTAACTATACCGGCCTGTGCATGGTGAATCATTGGCAGCCATCTTTTTGCTTATAAAAACGGTGCACAATTAACCGCCGTTCGCTGGCCATCGGTTTGATACCAAGCTTTGGCCGATGATTGATTGCCACGATTGGCCAATGCTTGGCATATCGTTACCATCCGATATTTAGCCGATCTTCAGCCGATGCTTGAAAATTGGCAGCCATTCACGACCCAGTAATGAGCCGATTCTTTGTTTTTTGTATGGGTATGAGCGGATTTTTGAATAATTAAATACTTTTGATAAAATCGTACGTAACATTTGATATCGAAATTAGGTAAGACGTCGATTGCTAATCGTGGCATTGATAGTTTTAGAGTATTATATAATTTTGCATTGTTGTAAAAAACGATATGCATTTAAAAATAAGCACATGCTATTCATGTGATAAGGATAATATATATTTTTTTTTATTTATAAATTTACCGGACACACAGACCCATAACATGAAATACATAATAAATTATGCTGTATCATGGTTGCTACCCTTGCTTGCTCATAAATTAGTCAAAATTTTTGTAACGAATGTATTACTTTTTAAATTAATATTCATAATATTTACCAAGCTATAAATCATTCGTTTTATTTTCTTGTACAGTTTGTACCTAGTAAAATGCTTGGTAAATAAAAATTAAAAATTACAATAAAAAAACTTTTAAAAATTCAGTTAATTTTTCAACAATTATGAATGAAGCCCGACTAGAATTATTTTTTTACAATTTGCTTGAAGCACTATGAGGGCCTTATTCGGTTAAAATAAAACTTACCTTAAAAATAGAAGCCTGAGGTTCTTCAATAACCGATTTGATCGTACACTGTAAAAAGAGCGGTGTTAAAAATGGACACGTTTTAACTCCGCCCGGTGTTAAGATAAAATTACACCCGTGTAGGAGGAGTAATACACCGGTGTTAAAAATACCGGTGTTAAATCGGGGTAACCGGTGTAAAAGCGGAGTAAAACCGGTGTAAAAGCGGGGTAACCGGTGTAAAAGCGGAGTAATACCGGTGTAAAAGCGGGGTAAATTGCGTCCGCTTGGAGTATTAACTTTAAAGATTATAAAACACAAAAAATGTCAGTTCTTTATGAAAATTAATAAAAAATATCATTTATTAACAAGTATAGTGATCGAATAAGTAAAAATATTCACAAAATAAAATATTTTAACACCGGTAAAGAATATCTACACCGGCGGCGGCGTTATTTTAACACTGGTCTAGAATATTTACACCGGTGGCGGCGTTATTTTAACACCGGTACAGAATATTCACACCGGTGGCGTCGTTATTTTCACACCGCTTTCGGGGGTAAATTTAACACCGATAATTTTAACACCTACACCGTTTGGACTTACCCCGGTGATTTTTTACAGTGTAGAAATTTCCAATCTCTTTGATGTTTGATTTAACACCAAAAAAATTAGCAAAATATAAAACGATAACATACTTGACTAAAAATGTAAAATATAGAATTAATCATTACATCAAGATTTTTTAATTTTCTCAATCATTCATACGAATCTCAATTAATGCACTATTTATTCTCGCACCATAACGTACGCGCGTTGGCGCAGTGGATAGCAGCAAATATTTAGCATCAGATGGACCCAGGTTCGAACCCACCAGTCGCCGTAATTTTACATCGATAGAAAAGATACTTAACTCTTTCCCGGCTCGGATCATCGGTGAGTCTAGGTGTGAGTCATGGTATGAAAGGCTGTATGAGTGAAAGTTTAGTTGTGATAGTGTAAATAAGCGCCCCCTTTCACCATTTTTCTGGCCCCCTCTCTAGAAAACAGACTATAGCTCTCTTATTTTAAGAATAAGACGTTCGATTCAAATTAAGAGTAGGGATTCAAGGTCGACTGGAAAGGGTTCATTCGTAGATCACATCCCGAGTCAAAATACATTCAGGAACTGATTTTTAAAAATTTTTTTTAAAAATAATTAATGTCTGCAAAAACTACTACGGCAATCTTGATCAGAGATTTAATAAGTAATTCTAATAAGGACCTGGCGGGTCATCTGCGTTACATTTTTATTAGTTGCTCATGTGGCAACTCTGATCTGGACCTCATTAGGTTCCGAGGTTAAACTAATCTGGTCCTTGACGGGTTCTTATGATAAATTCTACTCGGGAGAGTCTAGAAATGATTTGTCATGAGTAAAAATCCGAAAACTTGAGAGTGATTATGAAGCACACTCAGCGTGATCATGCTCATGGTTTGATCATTTTCAATGAAACAAATCAAACCTTGTTCGAATGTATCATTTAATTGTGAAAAAAAAAAAAAAATACAACAGTTCGAATGAAAAATCTAAATTGTTTTGTAAAAAGTTAGTTGCTAGGTCAAGTAGAGTGGAAATCTTTACTAGAAAACGAACATTGAAAACATTGGAAAGTCCAGAGGGACATCAGAGTGCGGCAGTGGTTTATTCTTTATCGTAAACTGAGTTTAGCTGAGACGGGTAAGCTTGTAACTCTAGCTACTGTGTATTTCCCTCGAGCTTGCTGTAAAGTCCGTATAGGAAATCAAGTTAAATTTGTTGAGCCGATAAGAGTAACGCGCGTGGGCGCAAAGCCAGACCAGTGACAGAGCTCGATAACGGCTGAGAATTCCGATTCCTTTTACTTTTTCATTTACTTTTTTTTCTGTTTCCGATAAATATTTACGTGCAAAATAACTATGGTTTTAAATCTTTCTTATCTTGTAGTTCAGATTAAATTTACGGCATCAACACCAATATTTAATTATTAAACCACTCAATAATTGAACTTACGATCAATTTGAACGTTAAATAAAAATTAAAGACAAGTAATGTTATAAATATCCATAAATTTGCAATATAATTATCATTATATTAATTATGCATAATAGTATAACTAATTGATGGTATATACGATGGGATCTAAATATGTTGATGCATATAATATAATACTCATACATTTGATCCAATTATTAATATAATCCAATAATCAAATAAATGAAAATTAGATTATCACTTTAATTGTAATGCATATTTCGAAAATGTGGATCTCATTATTAAGAGTTGCTTATTAGCAAGCTGACCTAATTGCAAGTAAAGGCTATAGCGGTATACTATCATGTACTATAAACGAAAATGTTGTTACGGTTAATTAAAAAGCCCACTGGTATATAAACGTGTATAGTGAATAAAATGATCCACTGGATGTACGCCAAGTTCTCATTTTAGACATGTCTAACCAACAAACATCAAAATATGAATTTCGAGTATGCTTATTAACCTTTAGATCCACTCAACTCCATACAGAATGTATATTCAATTCAAATCCACGAATAAATAGTTGCTATTTGTATTCATAATGCTTAGAAATACTACACGGAGAGAATACATGGATGAAATTTACTTCAATTCCGAAGAAATATATATGCTACATTACTTTTTTAGGAAAATTTTTCTTAAATGTGGCTATTGCATTTATTGCTCATGGTCGACTTTTCGAGGAATATTGCCATAACCTAACATAATTAGTCGAGTAAGTTCAAAAAATATCACTCATTAAAAAATTTATATGTCTGATCCCGACTAGAAATTTCAGTTCGTTTTTTATTGGCTCCGGATTAGGCATGACGAATTCCGAGTTCGCGCTAAATGAGGCAACTGCATAAGGCTCGCATCACTCAAATAACGCGTCTGAAACCCTGCATAATTAGGAATGCCGAATTCGACACAAATTCAGAAACCGAAGTCACCCCGAAAAACCGTAATCTATCTGTGAAAAATGATTATACATACACTGTAAAACTTCACCGGGGTAAGTCCAAGCGGTGTAGATGTTAAAATTATCGGTGTTAAATTTACCTACGAAAACGGTGTAAAAATAACGCCACCTCCGGTGTAAATATTCTGTACCGGTGTTAAAATAACACCGCCACCGGTGTAAATATTCTAGATCGGTGTAAATATTGTAGACCGGTGTTAAAATAACGCCGCTGCCGGTGTAGATATTCTTTACCGGTGTTAAAATATTTTATTTTGTGAATATTTTTACTTACTCGATCACTATACTTGTTGATAAATGATATTTTTTATTAATTTTCATAAAGAACTGACATTTTTTGTGTTTTATAATCGTTAAAGTTAATACTTCAAGCGGACACAATTTACCCCGCTTTTACACCGGCATTACTCCGCTTTTACTCCGATTTTACACCGGTTACCCTGATTTAACACCGGTGTATTACTCCTCCTACACCGGTGTAATTTCATTTTTACACCGGGCGGAGTTAAAACGAGTCCATTTTTAACACCGCTCTTTTTACAGTGTAGAAATTAGCAACATATGGTCATGTATGACTGTAATAAAATAATTTTGTTTAACTAAATTGAATTACATTTATGTAATCAGCCTTGTCCGAACAATAGTGCCTACAATTTTTATTCATTTTGGATGTAAGACAGTTTTTCGAGACTTCCCGGTGGTTTCCTTAATTCTGTCTTCGATGCTTTCTTCAGTGATTTCATATCAAATAGATTTCTTAATATCAAATAAATATATCAACAGAATTAAAGAAATCGTTTTTTTTTATTGTGTAATATTGCTCAGTTTTGATAGTAGTATCTTATACATCATGTGGAATCGGTATTACACTCGAGTGTGGATTTGGCGGCACGAGTGAAGCGAGTGTTGAAAAAACTTAACTCGTAATAAAAAAGCCATTTTTGGTGTTATGTCGTATCAATTAATAGAGATGTAAGGTTATAAAATTCAGCTGACGTTGCCTTGATCTACACATATGTGTGCTGAATAATTAAATGCGCGTGCGCAGTCTATATATTTTGGTCATGTTAATAAGGCAGCTAAATTCAAAGTGACGTCATTAGAGAGAAAGATAGATTAGTATTAGCTAGAATTATTGAGTAGGGATTCCGCCCATTTCACTCAAATTTAGTGGATTAATATAAAAAATGCGTATTTTAATATATATTAAACCACTTGTTTGACCAATTAGAAAGGATCTATTTTAATATAAAATTTAATGAGGCTGATTAGCGGTGTATTCTTCGATATGAATATTTTTTTCGGCAGGTTACCCGCGAACATTAAAACAATTTAAATAGGATATTAAAAAGACTATGATTTTCCCAAATAGAGTAATTTCATGTAAACTCAGTATAGAATAATATTCCAATAATTGTAGAATCTGCTCATATTGAGTAATACGACTTATAAAGAAGTTAGTGATACAAACAAAGCAAGAGTACAGTCACACAAGCTTGAAGGCCATGTCCTCCATTAGTTAGAGAAACCGGCTGTTACTACTGGCTGAATCTAAGTTACGGCCGCGACCGAGAAGTCTATGGGGCGTGAAGCCCGGAACACCGCAATAATGTAACTTTCTTACTGTTCCTACACTGTGGCAACCACGCGTAACTCCGGGAGGGTGTTGGGTTCTGTATAAAGAGAGGGTTTACACCAAGCCCACGAATACCAAGGGTGTCCAGTTAGTATACGTCCTTTTCAGCCGACACTTTAATTGGGAAATTGGTCTAACTAACGGTCTTATAGTTCGTTTTAAGACTACGGGTTTCCTCACGCCTTGTAAATAAAGCAGTGAGCACTTTGGTAGGTTTCAACGGAAAAAAAAACAAATTGAGGGTCCAGAAAATTTACCGAGCAACGTCACTAGCGTTGGTTTTTTTTGACTCCATGATAGGCAAGAAGACTCCAGATCATTACTAACTTTACTAACATTTTTAGCATATGATAGTGATGCAGTGAGTATATAAAATATAGATGATGTCTAATAGCTCCATATTTACGGCCGTAAAAGAACCTGAATGTTTATTGGATATCAAGGTTCAGTTTATTAACACAACATAGCGACTCTTTTATGTGAATTCAATGGTTTGACAAATAATAAACTACATAGCTGAATATGCCGACTATATAAAATGTACATTGAACTTAAATTTACACTACGTCTCTAAAAGTATCCTTCCTCAGGGATTATTTTATGGACTTGATACTGCCAGTACGTGAAAGTTAAAAAAGCTGTTACGAAATGGCCAATAAAATTCATTGGTCAGTAAGATCGACTGCAGTAAAATTAAAAAATAGAATTAGTTTCAGTTCTGTTAGTTTTTTTAATCTATTTTTGAGAAACAAAAAAAATCCCAACTTCATTTATTTTTTTCATTTATAAGGGCAAAAAGGTTGAGGGTTGTGAGGGGTTGGAAAACAGCGCCACCAACGATCCTCCGGAATTTAATGAGCGTGTAGCAACGAGCGACGATTACTTGGGGAATTCATTCGTTTCTCAGTCGTTCATCTCTACTCTGCAAATACACTCGGATTAAGCTGAGAATTCTTGCACTTATTCTCATTTCCCGTAATCTTTTTCCTTTTTTACATCAATATGTCTTGTACACTGTTTTTATTTTCGTCATTTACTATTCTAGCTGCGCTATAATTTGAATAAATTTCATATAATTTTTATTGTACCAATCGATTAAGCATTCAGAAAAAGATTATTATTCACAGATATTGTAATAACGTAGATGTTATCCGCCATTTTTCTGAGTATTCTGCTTCCTTTGCTATTTCATATCTCTTTCACTCGGTGCATAAAAAAAGATTTAAGAAAAGCTTCTAGTATAGTGGCAGGGTAGAGCATAACACCCAAGTAGTAATGTCATGCTAAGATCAATTTTGTATTCCATGCGTCACTTTGTAGATTTGAGTTAAGCACACGAGCTTTTAGAAGTTCCGCCCATTATCACGAATCTGTTTCCAATCGGATACTCGTTTACTTTCTTCACTGGTGTTATTTTTTTAAATAAGATATCTATTGTTAAAATATGCGTTAATTATTAACTTTTTTTACTTTATCATACATTTTATACTTTACATTTTAAATAAGTCAAGAGTACAAAGAATTTTCAATTGAGTATTTTTTGAGACTTGCGTAATCGTAAATCGTAGATACGACCTTTCAAAACTTGCAATAAAACAATTAAACTATGTCGGAAACATTTCATTGCCAAAAGACATGTCTAGCAGCTAGAAGACGAGAAATAAAAATTCTTAGCAGTTGTAGAAAAATATTTTGAGCCTTGCAGGAGATAACTCTACTGATGCCCAGTTTCTCGAGCTTTTTTGGGTCTTACAGACTACCTAGAAGCTTGTCGACAAAAATGTTTCCGATATAGTTCAATTGTTTTATGGCCAGTCTTAAAAAGTTGTATCTACAATTTACGATTACGCAAGTCTTATTTACGTTTTCGTACGTCAACTACGTTTAAAATACGTTTTACGACTATTTACGTCTTCAAAGGTTGAATTTACATTTTCAACGTCTTGTACGTTCAATCTGCGATTTAAATTTTGACTTGGAATTTTTTGACTTTCTGTAAGAACTTATCGAAAACGAGGTCTGGAGATCAAAAATTTTCCTACTATTTAATTTTTCTGAAGCTCCAAAAATAATCAACCCAAAATTCAGAACTGCCTCAAATTTTGAAGTCCATTGTTATGAATTTGTTAGATCGTTTTTGGTCCTAAACTTTATATGAAATATAAATATAATCAATTGAATCGCTAATTTAAATTTCTATTAAATCAATAAGAATAAAAAAATCTAAGAAACTGATATTCTCCATCACTAGTTAAAGAGCTGTAGTTAAGCTTGGAAAAACACCGGAACTAGTCATTTCCGAGGGTAAGCGTTAGTCATATTGTGAAGGGTGGGATTCCTCTGTCATATGCATACGCTTATATAATATGTATTGTGCTCGTTAACCGGTTGGGAACGCGTCGTTGAATTTTCCAGGTGGTGTATATGCCAGCGAAACGGCACTTCCGGTTGCTATCTAACTCTCTCATATATACTACTCGGTAACCGCTAAACTCTGGAGCTTTTCCTGAGGCAATACGACACTTTCTCAACTTGCAACAAAACTTCAACACCGGGCTTTGGCAGTTTAAAAGTTTTTCCATATGCGTTAACAATATATACAGAAAATAACAAACCTTAGCTTGACTCACAGACATTTGCTTGTATCGAAGAATATAGATTATAAATAATCGTTTTCTCTATTGTAAGAAGAGAACTCAGAATTATTTCACTGACAAATACAGAGAGTTGATATTTGTTCAATAATGTCAATAATTAGTGACATTTTATTGTGGAATTAACGGATGGTTATTAATTACTTATGCAACGAAGGAAATTTGAAAATAACTGGATGATGTCACGTTGGGTTCCATCGGAATGCTTCATTTTCATTTAACTTAATATTGTTTTTGACACCTCTAGTGGGGATGAATCTTGTCGCACGATGGAGATATGGTCTTACATCAAAAACTTCCGGTCTCAAAATACCCAACGAGTAAAAGACTTGACATCAACAGGACTCAGATCCACATGAAGACTCACAATCCAAAATTGAACTGGAAAATTTTCAATTTTGAGACCAGAAAGTTAAAAAAATAGAATCGTAAATTATCTTGGAAACATTGAACTTTAAAGAAATGATCATCTTTTCCGAATGTTACTTTTCAAACGTAAAATTTCCAAAATAGTTACAGTATAAACATCAAATTCCCTTACTGCTGTTAATTATTAAGGCCAGGATTTTTTCCTTAATTGAAAAATATGACAATGAATAATTAATAATGTCAAATTTTTGATATTACGGCAAACATTTCGGTTGTATAGAAAAATTTTTCAAGTAGAAGTTGTTCAAAATTCAATTTTCTAAAAAAAATGTATCTTGTAAGTTTTCCTTAGGATTAATAAAGAAGTCGTAATTTCAAAATGAAGATTTTTATAACTAACAAAAATTTGAATCATTCATTATGAATCTTAATTTTGAAATTACGGTGAAAATATTGGTTGTATAAAAGAATTTTTTGAACAAAAGTTGTTTAAAATTTAATTTTATAAAAAAAATGTCTCCTACAATTTTTTTGTAGAACCAATAAAGAAGCCGTAATTTCAAAATTAAGATTTTCATAACTAACAAAAATTTGAATCATTCATTATGAATCTTAATTTTGAAATTACGGTGGAAATATTGGACGTATAAAAGAATTTTTTTAAACAAAAGTTGTTTAAAATTTAATTTTATAAAAAAAATGTCTCCTACAATTTTTTCGTAGAACCAATAAAGAAGTCGTAATTTCAAAATTAAGATTTTCATAATTAACAAAAATTTGAATCATTCATTATGAATCTTAATTATGAAATTACGGTGAAAATATTGGTCGTATAAGAAAATCATGAGGGACATTTTCATAGAAAATTAAATTTCCTACAACTTTTGTTTAAAAACTTTTTTTATCAGACCAATATTTTCGCCGGAATATCAAATATTTGAACCATTCATTTCAAAATTAAGGCAAAAATCTTGTCCCTAATTATAGTTCTTATAAAATTCACTGCCTTTTTTATAATAAAAAGCTTTATCCTTAATTTATATAAATGTATATGTATATATTATAATTATGATAAGTCGTAAGTCGTAAATTCCTTAAGAATAGCAAAAATCTAAAGTAAACCTCAAGAATATTTTAAAGTAACAAAAATACGCTTTACGTCTGACTGAAAAGCATCTTATCTACTGCAGACGGTATTCGAGCTTTCTTTAGAGTGTATTTAAGATTTACCCTCATCTAGGATATATTTTGGCTGGGACTCTCTTCAATGAGATAACTTGGGAAGCCATCAACTCACCGGACGTATAAAAGACGCTCTGGACGTATAAAGTTGTTTTCATTCACTTCGGCACCAACTAATGGCAACATCAAATGACGCAGGATGAGCCTCAACGTGCTAATTAAGATCCCCGTAAAGTTCTTTGTGAGGGTCTACGGTGAAAAATTTTTACGAGAAGCTATCCGTATTAATAAACTAACTTTAAAACTACCCGAATTTTAATTAACATATTTTATCATATAAAACTAATGAAAAATAATAATTAATTTCTGTTGCTGCATTGATAGAAGGGATAATTATTTTTTATCTTTTAATTAAATAACTTTTTTAATAATACTTTTTTTTTGTGTTCCTGCGCTTTTTATTCAGAGAAATAAAATTCTTACTCCTACTTATATATTATTAATTTCTGGAGCTGACAAACTTGGATGAGGCTTGATTTTCAATTCCGCAAGCTTTTTTTAAGATTGACAATACTTTTTGCAGTCGTATAGTATATATTGTATAATATATATGTATACTCAAACCGCCAAATCAGCGATTGATTGTTTTCACCGTCTTGTCCCTTTCTACTGGCTTTAATTGAAAATGAAATCTTAAGAGCCAGTGAGTTCGGCTGAAAAGCAATGGAAGCGAAACAAAGGTGTCTCATTCTCTCTTGTCTGCGAATGATGAATCCGTTCCTGCGGGCTTACTCAAATTATTTTTATCTCTCGGCTTCAGGACACCACGATGGATCAAATCCCAATGGATTGCTTAGTAAAAGCCACCAAAGTAAGAGAGTAACGTTGAAAAGATTCACCGCACAATTCCAGTCAATATTCTGCTACCTGATACTTGACAATTCTCTGTCTTCATTAATTTATAAATCAACTATTTTTAATGAATAAAAGAAATGAAAACAGTTGACCCTCTGGATCAACCTAGAATCTTCACAATATTTTAAAACTGAAGGCTTATAAGACTTTTTTTTTAAATGGACACAAGTGCAACTGCTTGAGTTACAGTAAAATTACTATGGACACTTTTTAAAACCATAAAATTTACTACGAATTGCCATAAACAACACATCGATATTATTGTAAAAGGCTGAGTATTAGAAAGTGGAAAAAAATTTATTTAATTGACTTGTACTTTAAATAGAAAATTTTTGAATTCAAATTGGAAGTGTTCAGCTCAAAATTTACAACTCATTTGGCGGGAATTTTTTTTTCCAATATGTAAAACAATATTTTGCTTGATGAGCGAAGAAAAAAGACCTTCACCGGAAACGATGTACCCTAATTTATAAAAATACAGTCCAGTCGCGTTATGAGTCTGCCGACTTATATTTCTTGGAAGACTTTCCCCCTCTATGCTACGAAAATAATCATGTGCACACTTACACGCATGCAAAGTAGGGAAATTATTAGTTACGGCGTTCGACTGCTGAACAGAAGTGGGGGTACAGGAATTCTTGGAATTATATTCCCCTACACCCCTATAGACTGACTCATAACGCGATTCGACTGTATACCAAACACCCATTTTTATAATGTCCAGTATAATTTCTCTGCAATGACCTTATTTTATAATTTGCATTTATGTATCGGGGTGAGACGTAAAAAGCGCAGCAAAGAGTTTCTAAACAAAAAAAAGTAACTAACGAAATGAAAGAAACAAAACAAAGAGCTGGAAAGAAAGACAGGGTAGAGAAGAAACAGTTGTGGGATAGAGCCAAAAGCGTGGGCTACCTAAAAAGCATCAGCGAAACAAGAAACAATAGTTCGCCGACAGCGCAGGGCAAACTATGGGATTGCCGACTCAGCAGGATCTGGTTGCTGGCTTTTCTCTGTCTCTCATTTGGCAACGTACGGAAGCTACCGTTCGTAATGGTTTAGAGTGAAAACGACAGTATAGAGACCGAGAAAGAGAGAAATCACGAAGAAGGAAATGCGAATTGCAAGAGAGACAGAAATTGTGCGGAGTTCGAGTGCTCGTTAACGAGTCGAACAAGGCCAGGTTGGCTCGCGAAGCGCGATTGAGGCTAAGTAAGCAATGTCGTAGTCTTCAAACGGCCTCATAAAATTTTCGACAAGAAGAAACTGCTGCACCGCACTAGCACCAATAGCATCATTGCTTTGTTTCGAGATGTTAAATATGCCCGATGCTATTTTACGAGATGACAATAAATAGGACATACTTTTCACGTATACATATAATATCCTTGAATATTACGTACAAATTAAACTTCAACGTCGCAAAAATATTAACTTCATAGATCATCATTGAATGTATGCATTTTCACTGGTAAATTTAAATTTTCGTAACTTTGAGTTATTTAGTAAAAGTGTTGTTCTGGCTCGCACAGCATGTGGGTCACCGAGGACTTAATGCCGTTAAGGATAAGCCTCATGAAGCATGAGTATTCACCAGGATGATGCCACTCTCCTTTATGGAAATAGAAGCTTATGCATGAATTGTGACAAAGGATAGTAGAGACAAGCCAGAAATAGAGATAGGAATTTTTAATGATTTCTCTTATTTTTAATATTCGTTTGTGAAACACAGTATCTATAAGACTTTAGTACAGTAAATGAAATTTCTATTTCACGTTAACAATAACTGCAGAATTAAGAAGTGACTTGATTATTTTTCAGACGAAAAATATTATGTACAATAGTACTCTCTTGATTTGAATCAGTGGAATTTCACTGGTTCGCCAGTGAAATCTCACTGGTCTACTAGTAAAACTCACTGATTTGACCAGTGGTCTTGGCAGCCATTTAATCCCACTGGTTACTCAGTGAACTTCACTGGTTAACCAGTGAATTTTAATGGCGGACGTAAAAGTCAATGATTTATCAGTGAGAATTCCCACTGATTCACCAGTGAGTTTCACTGATTCCACAGTGAGCTGATATAAATTTCATCATAACCCAACTTATACACACAGGGCATGATTATTTACGTAAATTTACTATATTCGACTCTCATTACATTAACCGTATTAAAATTATTCAAAGTAATGAGGAAAAAAGAAACTGCACTTGAACTTTCTTCGAAATTTTACAAATATAATGGTCGAGTAAATTATAAAAATTATTAAGGCCTCGAGGATAGCTTAAATTAAAAACATAATATAATTTATGTAAAATAGAAAATGCAATAATAGGGTCACAATTTAACTTAAAATGTATTAATTAATTTAATCGACATTAATAAACAAAAATTAGGTTATATATAACTTTCTATAACCGGTATAACCAATCATAGGTCGTTGTTGACAACGGACACTCGAGGTACTTAAATTTCGCACTGGTTTGAATCAGTGAACCTAATACTCGCTGGTTTACCAGTGAGCAACTTTGAATCTCACTGATTCACCAGTGACTTTTTACTCACTGAATGAACCAGTGGATTTCTCACTGATTCAAATTAAGAGAGTATATTACACACTTTCCGGAAGGAAAGTACACGGAAAAAAATGTGTAGTTAAATTTACTACAAATGGAGTTCCATTTACTACACTGACTAGTAATATATAGGATAACTACACGTTTAGTAACAGTTACTAGTACACTGTGGTACACAACCTGTAGTACCATTTACTACAGTAAGTAGTAATAAGAACTAGCATTAAATAACCACTGTGGTTCATTTTACTCCACAACATAGTAGAATATATTTTATTCGTAATGTATTAATTAAATATCTGTTAGATAACGATCATTAGTTTTTATGATATTGAAAACGTTATAAAAATATAAAAATTAATCTTAGATTCTTCAGACTTACAGTATATCAAATTAAAATGATATAAAAATGAATTTATTAATGAATAACTTAAAATAATAAGGACTTAAATTTCAAAAGCCTACTTTTTTATCAATACCCGATAATGATAATTTTAAAAATATATTTGTAATTAATAAATTCTCGTATAAGCATAAACTTAGAATAATTAAGTATTAATTTTTATTAATAGAAAATATGAAAAACATCGATTTAAAAGTTATAATTCTAATAAATAACAAATACTCAATAGGCAATGATTTGAAAAATTGCATGAAAATCACGATTCACTGATAAGAGCATAGAAATAAAATTTAATAGAAGTTGTAGGTGAGGTAAGCAAAAGGAAGAATGACAGGTAATACAAAACAAATTTTTTTGTATTATATTTGTTATATTTATATTTTTTTTAAATTATATAAATTATAATTGCACGCCTCGATTTTTAATTATGTATATAAATATTTTTAATTATATATATTATTATTTATAATGTTTTATAATATTATTTATAATAATAAATACAATGACACAAGTTGAGAATACCCACAGAATGGAGTAAAAAATTTATAGGTGGCGCTGTTATTTTCTTCTTTCAATCATTTTACCACACATTGGAGTAGATTGTACAAGTAATCTGGTATTGTATACTCCAAAAATAGTAACAGATACCAATTCATATAAAATTGTGTGGTTCCCAAAACCACAAAATAAGTATTTTATACTACATTGAGTAGTTGTGGAAACTACAAAGTTTTACCACATTACAGTAGTAAGCAGAACTCCTATAGTAGTAAAATATCACGCACACTGTGGCTTATGTTACTACAGTTGTCATTGCGGCGACCACAAAGTGTAGTAAAATTTTTACTAGTTTGGTGTGGTAAATTCTACTCCAGCATTTTTTCCCGTGTAGGACATTCCAACCCATGTGCGTAATTGAAAGAGGGTTTTGGTTCAGCCTGCAAGGTCGATCATTTCCTCGACTTTTTTTTTAAGCATAAGCCAGTGAGTTCCGATTTTCTATCGAATTGTTCAGATGGCGATTCTGACCAATCCTGTGTCCTCGCTTGGATAGTATTGGAATATTAGGATGTCAACTCCGAATTTCAACCCATTTTCAGTGCTTTTAATATTTTTTTCCTTGTATTTGAAGCGAGCGAAAATTGAAAATTTCCATGCATTATTTCTTCACGTTACAGACATTTATTAAATTAAACTCATTTTATTAACTATTTACTAAACAAAATATGCGCATATATATTGTTTAATTATTATCTCTCTTTTAAAATACTTTTTTGTTTCTAACTGCGTATGACAGTAATAATATAAAATTTTTTTTATTTCTTTAAAAATAACTCAAGCAAAAGGGCAAGAACACAAAAAGCCTTAAAGCATTATGCTAATCGTTTAAAGACACGTGTTTGTAATGGCTTATTTTTACGTGACCCAAACGTTGTCGCAACGAGTAGAGAAAAAGATCTCAAAAGATCTCTCTCACACTCTTTGCCTGCCAGGCGGGATGACGGTCTTAAATTTAAATTGCTGATTAGACGCGACATCCTGCTGATATCAAGCACACGCCGACACTTTTGTGTCTTTAATTTGAGGGGCGAACTTTTAAGATGAAGTAAAGGTGAATAAATTGATATTATACCAAGCTCAATGATATTTATGAAGGCAATAAGTAAATATAATGACTACAGCTTAATATATATATTATAATGACTGATATTTTTATAAATACTAAAATTACTACACTGTAAAAAAATAGGATTACTCCAGGTGGTGAAGGTGTTCCAATTTTCGGTGTTCAATTTCAACACCGAAAGCGGTGTTGAAATCATACCGTCATCGGTGTAAATATTCTTTACCGGTGTTAAAAAAATTTCCCGACGTTAAAATTTGTGAAGATTTTTACTTACTTGATCACAGTATTAACTTACAGTTAACACAGTGTTTTTATTAATTAATTAAATTATTGATGATTGAAATGCTGAGGGTAAAATTGTGTAATTTTTAAATAAATTACGTATATTTTCTATAGATTTTCTTAGACGGTGACAAGTAGAGGTGGGTAGTCCCGGACCTGTATAGTTCCATGAACTATGTCTTTTGTCGGATACGTTTCCGATCGTTCCTCAAAATTCACTTTAGTATACTCACTAGTTCTTTGTTGTCCGCCATTGCCGTCATTACCAACAAGCAGTAAAACAGCAGCATAATTTTTGATAAGTGATTTCTTATGGAACTTTGAGTTGGATACCAATCATAATTCATTCTCTATTTAGTATGAAATAATATAGTTCGCCGTGAATGCGTCTTAAACATATAGGTCGCACAGCATAATGTTGTGTATACTAGAATATTTTGTATGTCTACGTTCTAAAAACTGTACCTTCATGAGAATTTAAAACATTAAATAGTTCCACGGATATGATTCCAGGAACTAGTTCCTTTTCGCTCCGGAAACGTTCCAGGTTCAATCCGGAATGTTCCCGGAACTACCCACCTCTACACGGAAAGAAAATTATGGGAAGTTTTCCTATGCATTATGGGAATGGTTCCCATAATGGTATGGGAATAGTACCTATACTACTATAGGAATGGTTCCCATATATTATGGGAACCATCCCCATAATAGTATGAGAATAGTTCCCATAATGATATGGGAATGGTTCCCATAATGATATGGGAATGGTTCCCATACTATTATGGGAATGGTTCCCATATTGGTATAGGAACTATTCCTATAATATTATGGGAACTATTCCCATAATGTTATGGGAACCATCCCTATAATATCATAAAATTTTTTTTTTGCACAATAGTGTAGAAATTTCCCAAAATTTAAATTTTCTTGAATGTTTTGTGCTGACTAAAAATTCTTATTAAAAATTTTAATGTTTTTTTTGCCAAATTCGATTTTTTTTTTCAATGTTTGAATTTTTGTTTCTATGTTTAATAATATTTCTGTGTATTGTAGAAGTGATTACCACACTTCTTTAAATTAATTTTTTAATGATAATATGGGAACCATTCCCATAATATTATAGGAATGGTTCCTATAATAGTATGGGAGCTATTCCCATAATATTATGGGAATGATTCCCATAATGGTATACGAACCATTCCAATTGCATTATGGGAATCATTCCCATAATATTATGGGAATAGTTCCCATACTATTATAGGAACCATTCCCATAATATTATGGGAATGGTTCCTATAATTTATGGGAATGGTTCCTATAAATTATAGGAACCATTCCAATAAATTATAGGAATGATTTCCATAATATTATAGAAAGTATTCCTATAAATTATAGGAACCATTCCTATAATTATAGGAACCATTCCTATAGTGTTATGGGTATCATTCCCATAATTATAGGAACTATTCCTATAATTATTGGAATCATTCCTATAATTATAGGAACCGCTCCCATAATTTATGGTCGTAATTCCTATGATGGTATAGGAAAAAATTTCACCAAATTATGGGAACCGCTGCCATAATTTTCTTTCCGTGTAGTGACGTGTCCTAGTGTTCTATAGATTTTCTATAAATTTTCTTAGACAGTGACAAGTGTCCTGGTTTTTTATAGATATTCTATAGATTTTCTTAGACGGTGACACGAAGCTCAAGAAGCTCGAAAACAGTTGGAAGTTTTGAGGCGGCCTGTTGCCCAGATTTTTTATTTGTAATGCATTTTTTTTCTAATTTTTTATACGTGAAATTTTTTTTAACCGATTTAACACCGGTATTTTAACACCGCCAAATTACACTGGTGTTATTTCATTTTACCACCGCGCGATGTCGAAATGAGTCCATATATAACACCGCTCTTATTACAGTGTAAAAAAATCAGAGAAAAAAAAGTTTTAAAAGTTTTTAAATATTTTTGGCAATAAGTTATTGGACATGAGTTGAATGCAATAATAAAAATAAAGAAAAAAAAACTGAATGAATCTTTTATCCAACAAATTCATTGGCAGTTAGTCGAATAACCGAAAAAGTATTAAGTGGAATTTTAGCGAATGGGAGAATTGCCAGCTATGCTGTGTCAGTAGGTAGTACACGAGCTGCAATATCAAAGTTTAAGCGGACGAGTTGTCCATTAAGAGGCAGCGACGATTTTAAAGTAGCGATAGTATCGCCCGGTAATTACGTTGGTATAACTTTGCTTGGAGTACGACTGAAGTAAAACTAACAAGAAAGAAATAAAGAGTGTAGAGTGTAAGAGCTTAAATGAAGAAGAGGGAGATAGAGAAAAAGAAAGGGCACAGGGGTGCAATTAAGGCGCAAGAGGTATAAATATTTCGGTACAAGACAGAGCATGCTGAAGAAGAAAAAAAACAAACACGGGGAATGAGGTGAAGAGTTTACAGAGCGAATTAAGTTTCCAACAGAAGGCGAATAAGGATTACGAACCATCAGATATCATGAAAATATATACGAGCTATGTTATTTCCGTTTACATATTACTTTTTAACATGTTTTTTTTTTTTGTTTAAATATATACAAAAAACTTTCGCTAATGGAGTTTCTGGATCATGATATACTTTTCAGTTAAGGATACTAAAGCAGGAGAGAACGTATACTAACTGGAGTAGGCTGGGACACCACATTTTCCTTAAAGATTCTAACTGAAGAAAATTTTCTTCTAAAAATGTTGGATCTGAATTGTTATCAATTCATTATATATTTTTATATTTTCATGAAAAAGTAACAATCTTTCAATTATTCAAAAAATTTGAAGTAGAGAAGACCGGTGCTAAAATTTTTGGTAGTAAGATATTTCGATCACGAAATTTCCAAATTGAAGAAAGATAAAAATTTATTTGAAAATCGGCGGGATTATTTGGGATTAGAACAGAAAATTTTTTCATTGATATGTTCGCTAGTTTTGACGTCGAGTTTCATTAGTTTTGAATCGAAAATCTAAAAGAAGATTTTTAAAAAGGAGGAAATTTCTGAAAAAATGTCTAGACTCCCGGAACTTAAGTTCCATAAACAATAAATTTATTTAATCTTGAAAATCGGATTCCGCGCGGGTTCTGTCATTTGGGCGCATTGAGGTTAAAGGAAGACAGCAGCCGCGCGGAATCCGATTTTCAAGATTAAATAAATTTATTGTTTATGGAACTAAAGTTCCGGGAGTCTAGACATTTTTTCAGAAATTTCCTCCTCTTTAAAGATTTTTTTCCGATTTTCGACATCGCTTATAGTTATTGAGTTATTACCAAAAATCTGATTCTTTATTTTGTTTATGTTTTTTGTTAATAAAAAATTGAAATTAATGAATAAAAAAACACATCTTGCTCAAAATTTAATTCCGCATCAAATGAGCTATCACTCATATTTTTGCCACAATTCTAAAGATTTTTACCAGCATATTCACACAGGATTTTTACAAAAATCTTCGTTTCTATGTAACATATTAATGCTTACCATTCTAGCATAGGAATCAGAACTATCCTTTTCTCTCTATGTGACAAACAAATGATCTTTGTAGAATATAATCCCATTTACAAGTATAAAATAAATTTCTTGAAGGCTAATAAACCAAATTTAAAATAATGTGAGTGCAGAAGTTATGGATTTTTGCTTTCCGTATCCTTTTCTGAAGAAACTGTAGAAGCTGACGTAGCGTCTAGAATATCAAATATAGATACTGAATAAGAATTGGCCGCTTAAGTATGCAATAAGATAGTCGAATCATGAAGAATGTACAAGATAGATTTACTTTCTGTCTACATAAATAAAGTATCGATTATTTTATTCCTCAGTCTATACTCTTATCTACATTTCTACGCACTTTCTTAGATAACAAATTTTAGAGACATGTGTCTTTCGCGGATTAATTCTCTCGTATTGTAATAAAAAGAACACTGTAAAAAATCACCGGGATAAGTCCAAGCGGTGTAGGTGTTAAAATCAGCGGTGTTAAATTTCAACACCGAAAGCGGGGTGAAAATAACGCCGCCGCCGGTGTAAATATTCTGTACCGGTGTTAAAAAAAAATCTCCGGTGTTAAAATAACGCCACAGCCGGTGTAAATATTCTAGGCCGGTGTTAAAATAACGCCGCCGCCGGTGTAGATATTCTTTACCGGTGTTAAAATATTTTACTTTGTAAATGTTTTTACTTACTCGATCACTATACTTGTCAATAAATGATATTCTTTATTAATTTTCATAAAGAACTGACATTTTTTGTGTTTTATAATCTTTAAAGTTAATACTCCAAGCGGACGCAGTTTATCCTGCTTTTACACCGGTTACCTCGCTTTTACACCGATATTACTCCGTTTTTACACCGGTTACCCCGCTTTTACACCGATATTACTCCGTTTTTACACCGGTTATTCCGCTTTTACACCGCTTTTACTCCGCTTTTACACCGGTTACCCCGATTTAACACCGGTATTTTTAACACCGGTGAATTACTCCTCCTACACCGGTGTAATTTTATTTTAACACCGGGCGGAGTTAAAATGAGTCCATTTTTAACACCGCTCTTTTTACAGTGAAGAAGTACAAAAAAATGTATCACTTTTTTAGGGTAACGATCAACCGGTAATTGACTGAAATAATTTCAGTTCTCCTCTATCAGACCTATTATTATTATCAGCGAGAAATCATGAAGGAGTGATTTTATCCCCTCTTTTTTTAACTTCTTTCTTTCAACCGAATTATAGTAATCCAGTGTCGGTACAGAAAGTTAACCCTCCTAATTAAGAAGGAATTAATCATCCAAGCAATTATTTATTTTTTTTTCTTCAAGTAGGAAGATTGATATAGGTGATAAGAATTTAAATCGAAATTGTAGTTGAAGAACAACCTCATGCGATATTTAACTTCTTGGCGAGTCAGATCGATTTCTTAGATACAGTTTCCTTTGCTAGTTAACTAGAATTAATTGGAAAAGTTGTTGGATCTCCATCCTCTCATTCGCAGCCTCCATTACTTGAACCACAAAATTTTCTTTGCCTTACACTGTACTGATAAATTGAAAAACAAGATACAATCATTTTAAACTCGGGTATTTATCTTTCATAATTACTTAAAAAAAAAAAAAAAATTATACTAATCTATTACTTTTATTATATTTAATTTTTTTTCTCAAATTTTATAATTAATGTAGAGTTTGTTAAATCTACAAAGGAAACTAAATCAATTGAATTGTTCACTTTACAACTCATTGGCTGAGTAAACTAAAATTATTCCACTACATTCTTAGATCTCATGAATTTGCTTCAAAATTGATTTACGAATTATCACAAAAGCCGCAAGGTTTCCTCCCTTTTCGCTTTCTGAGGTTATATGTCTTCATCTTTATATATATATACTACAGCGTAAATTATTTCAATAATTCAGAAATCACTAAAGAGATCTTCTTTCATTGAATTCCATTACTATTCGCCTCGAGGTCTTTGTTTTAAGCACAATGGCTATTGACCCAGCCCACTATAGGAGTATAGACTCAACATCCAGAGATGACTTAAGATATAATCTTCTTAGTTCAGGAATTTTATATT
The DNA here is from genome assembly GCF_029852145.1 of Microplitis mediator. Lineage (NCBI taxonomy): Eukaryota > Metazoa > Arthropoda > Insecta > Hymenoptera > Braconidae > Microplitis > Microplitis mediator. The sequence goes on from NC_079969.1 coordinate 22,849,024, forward strand.
TTTAAATTATTGTTGTGCACAATATAATGAAAGTGTTTTAAAATATATAAAAATAAAATATAATTTATCAGTCAATTTTTCTATAAATTACGAATGCAGTAGAAATAAAATACTGCAGCTGATAATGATTTTTTAATATAAACTTTACGAAGCAGCTGTGTTCCTAAAACTATAATTTCTAACGGCTAATTAAATTTTGTACTGATTCAACCCTTTCGATCGGCTGGTGTACGTTTTATAATAGCTTACAAATACAAAAGTACATACTTACGCTCTATCATGTGCACCTGAGACTCGTTTGACACAAAAGCGAAATAAAAGACATATTTTGTAAATCCGTACACATTAAAAAATATTGTGTTAAAATCAACACAATGTGTATGTGAAACGGTCCACACAAAATTTGTGTCAAAATTTCAACACACAGTTCGAGTAATATGAGAAGTAACTTCAACACTTTTTAAATGTTAATGACGACACAAAAAAATGTTAACTTTTACATTTTATTTTTGTACCATGAATTATTTTTAGGTTATTAAAAATGTCAACAATTATTATTTAACATTGAACTATTTTGTGATAGTAAACATGATTCTAAAGTTAGCAGACAGTTAACAATTTTTGAATTTTTTTATCAACAAATCAGAGAAATTTTCTGACATTTGGTCAGTGAAGAATCGACCAACGGTCATTTTTTAAATAAAATCGCGGTTCCTGCGCTAATTTGCTATTGCCCACACGGAGAAAAAAATATTGTTCCTCGAACGATTTAAAGTATAGCAACTTGTAGATCGTTACCACAACAATATGTATACTTATGGTAACAATACCGTATCGTTCCTGTAACTATCTATTAGATAGCTGTGAGCCCTATACGACTTTCCGTAGTCGTCACCTCACACGGCGCCACCTAACCTATTTAAGAATCCATTTTCGCGTCTATTTTGTGTATCGGGTATAATTGTTGCTAGCAGACGCTTAATAAATAAATTATTTTATTTAATCAAAATTATTTATTCATTAGTTATTTATTAATGATAAAGATTTTTAAACGTCTCATATCATTTGCAACGCACGTGACGTCAGATAGGGCTCAGAACAATTGGCAGGGAGCCTAGTATATGGTGGGGACAACTGAAACGATCGCAGCGCTCGCTGTGGATACAATTTCGTTAAATCATGCTCTCTTTGAATATAAACACGTGAAAATTAAGTTTAAAAATAGTTCATAATAGTTATTGTGTCGTTAATGTTTGCCTTTGCTCATCGTTTGAGGTTAAAACAATATTTTATAATTTATTGATTCAAATCCGGTTTGGATAACGATTTTTATCATTGCCTAAAAATTATTTTTTAACCCTTCGTTACTCGTGCTATACGGTGATTCCCTGTACAACACTACTTAAGCTAATAGAGTTGGCGTGAATATGAGTGAGACACTAGCGAAAGCGCTTGTAACGGAAGGTTAAAAAAACATTATGTTTTTTTAGTTACGATTTACAAGCAAATTATCATGAATTAAAATAAAATTATTTTCTTCAATTTTGTTAAAAAACTCAATTGACTATTCTACTATTTTTTAAACCATTATCATTGTAGTTGTCATATATTATTTGTTTTGATTTTATCGGTTAACATTATTCTATTCTAAAATAATAGTGTTTATTATTTATTAAAATTTTTTATACTTAATTTTTTTATCGAAATATATTCAATTTAATTTTCTCTATCAAAAATACAATTACACTTTTTTATTTATATCATTATAAATTTTTATATTTTGATTTTATAACGAAGTTTTGTTTTTTACACTGATTTTATATATCTTTTATAATTCTCGAGCATGATTTTTTGTAGCCATCAGATGTCGTTTTCGTCGCGCTCCCTGCCAATACGACTTTCCGTAGTCGTCATCTCACACGGCACCACCTAACCTATTTAAGCATCCATTTTCGCGTCTATTTTGTGTATCAGGTATAATTGTTGCTAGCAGACGCTTAATAAATAAATTATTTTATTTAATCAAAATTATTTATTCATTAGTTATTTATTAATGATAAAGATTTTTAAACGTCTCAGATCATTTGCAACGCACGTGACGTCAGATAGGGCTCAGAACAATACGGTTTAGCTGTCAGAACGATACGGTATAGGTCTCAGAGCTATCTACCGTATTGTTGTCAGAACGATACAGCAGATCGTTGCAGTAACGATCTAGTAGATAACTTTTTCGTATTGTTACTGTAAATATACAGTATACTTCTCAGAACACTATTTTTTTCTCCGTGCAAGAAATTACTTTATAAAGAGTCACTTCACAGCTAAAGAGAAGTAAACTGAAATTTTTTACAAGCGCCCTTACATATTCTATTGTCCAGAAAATAATTAATAAAAAAATTGAACGAATCATTTTTGACGTCAATTGACCAGCAATGGTTAGTAAACTTATCGTAAACTGACTGAACATAAAAACGGTGGTCATTTTACATCACTGTGTAAATGAAAACTATACACTTGAGAAAACCGGGAATTATAAAATTATCTGGCAGTCATAAAAAGCACTAATTTTATATAAATTTTAACGAATTATTCTCTCCGTGTAGAAATAAATATTAAAAAAAAAATTAGTACATAAATTTATGATAACTAATGAAAATAACAATGAAAGTTGTTTATTTTTAGCAGTTTATAATGAATACTCCAATATTTTTTTTTGCAAATATTATTGAAAGAGAAGCGATATAATAGAGAGGGATCAATTAAAAAAATTTTGTATGTTTCTTCCGTTTGACGTTATTGTTAAAATAATTTTTAAATGATATTTTTACGTTCTAAATTATAGTTCGTTTATTTTAGAATGCCATATTTATTCAGTTGTATTCATATAAAAAAAAAATTCGTTTAATATAAATGTATTTTAATCAATTTAATCAACATTATCTACATACCAATAACCAAATATCGAAAAACGAAAAATTTCGAATACGTTCGAATTAAAAAAAAAAATCGAGCTATTTATTGAATGCAAATATTCTTTATTGCAGTAACACACTTCTATTATTAAATTTAATTTTTGAGAAGCTTTTTTTTTTTTGTTAAAAAAATGATGAAGATTAAATTTGTCTCATAATATATTCATTTATATTTTCTACGAAATATAACGCATTGGTAAAATTAAAAAATCTATTTTATAACAAAATAAAAATTAAACACCAAAAACGTTCATAAGCTATAAAATAAATCTTTATAGTCATTATCAAAAACATGAACAAAATGAAATTTGTCTTTTATTCCCACATTAAAGACATAATAAATTTCATTTCGCGAACCCGTGGCTTCAATCCTATCAGACTCTGGTCGTCTCTCTCACATACTACTCGCTTTTGTAGCGCTTCCTGTTCATCCTTTTCTCATGAAAGATGGAGAAAAGCAGGAGATGTTAAATTTCAAGCGCTCTCAACGTCTTGAGTGACGGTGTACGTCAACTATAGCGTGTAAACCGATGGTTGAGTAATATGTATGTTGCAGAACCGAAGCACAACAGTATATACACGTAAAACCGCGTAAGAAGAAGACGAATGCAATAAGACGGTGTACAGAATGAGGTAAGAATATATATATAGACAAGTACACACTATGGTGTGGAATAGAGAAACTCGTGGTTTATCCTGTCGTGACATCTTCGCAGAAATACGTTTCGAGTGGCATAATACAAAGATTACAGAATGGGTACGTGACTTGACATAACTCAATGAAAGCTTGAAGCAAGTTAATTAAATCTGAAGGTTACAACCAAGAAGAAGCGACAGAAAGCACTTCAGGGATATTTTAGACCACGTGGGGATCGTGTTGGCACTATTATGAAAAGCATCTCAACCTGCCTACATCAAAATGCGTCGTCTGAATGTCCTTAAAATCCGAATTTATGTTTATGATGTATACTAATGAATACATACTATTAATTAACACAAGTGCTTTGTATGACGATCAAAAGTCAAGTGTAATTTTATTTGTCCTACAGACTTCATTACATTAACTTTATTTATATTCATTTATTTTTATGCTTTTCATGTCGTTATATTCATTAACTCTGGTTTGAATATATATGTATATATAATATATATAGAAACTACATCACCCTAATTTTCTTTTGCATATTGCCGCTAGCGGTACCCGATCTTTAAATTCCTATTACTGTCTCTTTCAGTGTGCGTCTATCAAAGCATCGTCTTCATCTTCGTAACCGTCATCTCGTAGACTAGTTGCCTTCACTTTTGAAGCATGAGAAAATATTATTTAAAGTAATCTTCTGTGTTCAAACGGAGTCTTAAGTAAATGCAAAATATGCGTAAACACTACGACCATCTTAAACACTCGTCACTTTTTACTCAATATTTTTATATTTACTTTTATATTTTATTTTCCTTTGGTATTGGGGGTGCAGTATTAAAAAACAAGAAGGGCAAAGGAGATAATGATGTTACAGTATGAAAGTGTGAACACTTCAGCTGTAGAGCACACTGAAATGTTTGAATATTTTATACTTTGCGAGAAATGAGATTTTATTTCGTGGGAATATTCAAATTTTCTAATGTAGATTCATGTCGTTTAATATCATGCTTAGTTGTGTCAATAAGTTTCTTATTAGACAACAATATATATATGTATGTAGAGTAAGAAATATATTAAGACACATTTTCAGGTTCTTTTGTAGAAAGTTCTTAAATTTACTTGTGAAATTCGTTTTTAATATTTTTAAATCTAATAAAATGTTTAACATGACTTTATATAAAATTTTTACAATATCCGAGTGTATCTATTTATGAATAATGCATGTACATTATGTAGGTATGTGATAATATCATTTCAACGGTTGAAAAAGAGTTATATTTTTTTTGTAACACGTACTAGAAATTTCTACCATTGAGCGCCTAAAGTCGGCAGCTAAAAATATTATACACAACCAGCGGGTAATAAAGATACCTAATCGTTCACATTGTCACGTCAGCCGTGCGAAATAGTACCTTAGATAACTAGTACTATCGAGTATAATACTCGAGTTCGGAGTTCGGGAACACGACCGAAGCGAGTGTTACCAACTGAACAAGAGTATTATACTCGATGTCACTAGTTGTCTATGATATTTTATATAATGAATCCTCAGAATTAAAACGTCGTTAAATGCGTAACGTCGGCGTCATGCGGTCGCGATCATATTAATAATTTGCCTTTAGAGAAATCAATGGTTTTTTTTTTTGGTTCAAGTTATTTATTTATAAAAAATTACTCAAGTGTTTACCCTGGTAGAAATTTCTCGGACTTTTGTCTGAAAAAGTCTTTAGAACTCTAGAACTGAGTTTTTCAGACAAAAGTCTGAAAAATTTCCACCAGGGTATTTATTTAATTATTAAAAATGAAATTGAATACTTATTTATTTAGTAGAAATTAAAATAATCTTTTTATATTTTTGTTTTATTAATCAATAAACATGAAAGCCAACCAAATAAAAAGTCTAATACATGTATTATTTAATGTAAAAACTTGAACAAGTTTTTTTTTTACTATAAAACTAACAAGTCTTAAAATTTTAGGTTAATTAATATCCTCCTTTGATTTGATTTTACTAAAATGTAGTATTTATTTTTACTTTTAATCACTTTATGATAAAATTAGAGTTCAGGTTATAAATTTAAGGTGACACAAATTCATCAGTTAATGACGATCCACAATCATTAGCCGATCAATTTAATGCGCATGTGTAATCTAGATAATTTATTTTGCTAGTGGTGCAGCTTTAGGTAAAGGTGAGTTCACCCCGGTAACCTATCTTGAACATTTTGATAGCTTGAATTATAAAGTAGGGATATATCACGCCTGTTTTCGTCGAATTTCGCGGTAGAAGGATGCACAAATGCTTTAAGAAAGTTTAAACACTGCATTTGACCAATCAGAAGTGATGAGTGTTTAATGAAAAAGTTTATGAGGCTGAGGTTAGGCATTTAACGACGTTTACTTTGAGCATGATTATATAAAATATAATTTTTAGTTGCATACACTGTAGCATGCGTGGAAAAAATATCGAAGTAACTCATTGAGTCATCTAGTAGCTAAATTTTTTATTATATTTTAAGCGCCTTTTATAACTTGACACCGGTAACCTGCCGACTAGAGGTACTCATTGACGTACTTTTCGAGTATTTTTTACAAAACCTAATGTATAACTTTAGTACATTTCCGTATAAGATGCTCGTTGTAATCAATCGTAATAACTTGCGTCTTGTACACAATCGCACTTGATATATAAATTACTATTTTTAAAACTACTCATAAATAAAAAATTAAGAATGTACATTTTTAGTAATAGTGGAATTTATGACTGATCATTTTTGAGTTTGATTATTTTTTATTTTTTAGTTTTACTTCAAAAATCACGTAGTCGTCGTGACTGACCTACAGGCGGACGACAAATCAACAGGAATCAGCTGCCAATCCTCACGGATCCCGTTCCCGAAAATTGGGTTCCAGTTTGGCAATTCCGATTCCGATGGGGCGGAACAGAACGAGCTCAGAAAACTCGGAGCGTTCGATAAGAATGATGGAATAATTGAATATAAATTTTATGTGAGTTTTATACATCAAATATATATAGCATTACATGATTTATCTGTGTGAGTGAATGTTAACATTCGGTAGCTTGGGTTTAATATGATTCTACTCACATCAGTGGATTCATTTGTTTGGCCAACGATGGTTGAGTTACCAAGGGCAGGTATAGAGGCCGCGTCCAAGCGCGGTTACATGCCGCGGTGAACAATTCTCTCGGTCTTTTTACTCTTACACTTAACTCCCACCTGTCAGTATTGCATTTTCACTCACCGCTTCCAATCAAATAGTCAGATATTTTATTCATTTTAAATTTTACATTAAATTAAATTTAGATTCGTTTTGCTCACCTCGATTGCGAAGCATCGAGTGTTCTCTACTAAAAAACAGCCGCTGTTCCAAATTATTCTAACATTAAATTATTTTGTTAATTTGAATATTAAGTTGAGTTTCTTCTTATCACTTTGTCTTTTTCTCATGTTTTATTTATATAAATTATAATTCATTGATATTTTGATAAAACAATTTTATATGTCTATAATACACGGAGAGAAATTTACAGTAACAGTTACTATATATTATAGGAACGATACTCATATCATATGGTAACAGGCTTTGTTGAAATATCGATTAAAAAAATGGCCTCACACTAATTACAGTAACCATTCTTATCCCTATGGGTTTCATTCCCACATTATATTAGACTTCTCATGTCTTATAGGAATCATTACCATAATTATTAGTAACGTTTACCATAGAAGCATAGGAACGATTACCATACCATGGGAATATTACATACATATTATGGGATTTATCCATACGTGGCTATGGAAGCCTGGGCCGAAAAATTTGATCTGATTGTAGTCTAACTAGACTGTATTTGGTCTGTATTTGAACTAATAATAATAATAATAATAATTTGATTTTTACTTGTATCACTATTGTGTTTTACAAGGCTACATTCAAATTCTCCCTTGTCACATACTTTTCTCGCCTCTTTAATTTTTGCGGCTGTGATCCGACATGTGCTTATGACTGTACTGTATCATTACGGTGATGCCCTACTACCTCCCTTTTGCAATGGAGGTGCAGTGGCGTAGGAAAACCACAGAGAAAACCTAGTCAGTACAGTTTCAGTTTGGGTGAAGCTCCAATGGTCGATAAAATTCCCACTTTACCGATCACTGGATCTTCATCCTGCCCCTAACGGTCAGAGACCTTCGTTCGAACCCGACGCGTGGCTAAGCGGTCACCCAGCCAAGTAGTAATCATGCTCGATGCTACTTAACTTTAATAATCGCCCGAGCTACGCGCGTGTCGAACGGCTGCCTCAGCCGCTTTTTTGCATTTGAATTTATTTATCTGTATTCAAATTTTTATAAGAATTTTAAGCTGGTACGGGCGCGGTTACCATAATTTTTTTTCTATTTTAAAAGCAGTTTTCAATCAATTCTGTATGAATCATAATTGAAATTTTATGACAGGCTTTATAGATCGTGTAAGAAATTATATACTTTCTATTACTAAAACCAAAAAAATATATAGCTCGTAAGTTATTTCGTTACAATTTATCAGCAAATATATATAAGAATTTTTATATATTCGTATATAAATACGTTATGCAATCGTTATGTCACTGGTATATTATCAAATTCTATAATTAAATTTTTCGTTTAAAATTGAATATAATTTAACGAACAAATTATTCAACTGAATAATTTTATTTTCATGGCTACTATTTATCAAATATTTAATTTATAGCATTCATTACTGATAATTGTAAAAAAATAATAATCATTATTATCATGGTAATAATTCAATGTATAGCGATGTAGTGATATACTTATAAAATTTACATATATTTAAAAATAATTTTTACAAACAGTTGCAAGCTATCCGATATCCAATTCAGGATGATATTTAAAATATGGAAACTGTGTTTACTCATGCAATTTAATTGTAAACAAAAAAATAAAATTATACTGGACAAATGTTGATCAGTGAACAAACAATATTACAGTTGATTAACTGCTAATTCGCTCTAGCGTTGTCGAGTTCGTTTGATGTTCAATGAATCGATTACTAATTCACTGATTCATATATATGTTTTAAGTCATACATGTATTTTTGTATTCTTTAAACATTACAGTTTATGTATGAATTTAAATTTAAAGTATAAAATAGTTTGTCAAGCATGGTAGATATATATGATATATATTACCCATAAACTTAAAATAAATAGACACGATTAAAATAGTAAGACTTAAAATATTTTTTTATGATACCAGCATCAAAACTTGAAGTTTTGGTGTCTCTACAGCCAGTCAAAACAAGCTAATTTCAGTTCAATGTCGCAAACTAGTATATTCTACACCTAGGGAGGAAAGTAGAACATCTTAAGCCGCGGGTATGATTGCCAACCCGAGCCGATGGCGAAGATAATCATGAAAAATATGATGTGTTACACAGGAAGAAACACAATTTCAAACTGCGGATGATGTCAGCCAACTTCACCCTGGTCTGCAATCGTTTCGTTTCATCCTTTGTCACGCAATATACTATAGATTTCTTATAAATAGCGAAAATTAAAACAGAATTAGTCTCAATATTAATTTGTCCGATTGAAGTAAATTTGATGTTTTTCGTATTGTCTGCATCGAAATTGAAAGTTTTAATTCCCGGTAACTCAGTTTATGCCTTTATTTCTCCTCCCATACGAAAAAAATATATATCCGGGCAAATCTGTATATATGAGACATATATTTATATATATGTTGCATAAATGCGACATATTCCAAATTTGCCCGGATATATCCGGATATATATTTTTTTCGTATGGGCTTTTTATGCACTCCTTTCAAAATCGCATTTTTTGATTGTGTCAAAGGGCACAGGGTCAAAGATTCTGTCCCATGTCACTAATATTCTGGCTAATATTTGAAAAGACGGAAGAATTTGTTATCCAGTATTTTAAAATATGATCGAGGGCTCCTTGGATCATTTGTTGAAGCCCTCGAACTTCAAACTTTCTATCCTTGTAGTGTAATATACTATTGATTGTTTTCAAATTCATTCAACTGTTAATATTAAATAGCTCGTTTAAGTTTTGCAATAATCATCTAAATCAGTTCGTTCATTCAACAGTGATTTCTTTAATCTCAAGACTTTAATAATACGAAAAATAAACTTTTCAAGCTTGGGGAGCTCGAAATTATCAGCTATCTAGATAATATTTTTGAACTTTACTTTTACCTAACATTGTTAAGGTATTTTTTTTCTTACGATTCTTTTCTTGAAGGTTAAATCTTCTAAGGCTTCGTTTAATGAGACCGAAAAAATCCTTCAGTATGATCTGCTACTTGTTTCACGAAATAAATCCGTTATTATAGAACTTAAGCTTCTCCTAACTACACTTGAGTAACTAAAATTCTCTTTGAGGGGATTTATTTCCAACAATTATAATTTAATACATAGTTCAAACAAGCTTGATAACATAAATTTTAATTCGATTGCGTCAGATTAATTAAGAAAATGATAATTTATGTCTTGTAATGGCTTGAGGAATTTCGAAATAAAGTTTAAAAATAATTTATAATATCATAAATTTATTTATGGTGATTTTATAATAGATCAAATTACAGATAATTATAATATGTAGATTATTTAAAGGGTAATTAAGATCAATATAAATGGCTTGGACATGCATGTTCAACTATCGTTCTTTCATGAAAATTACTGACGTTCCCTGGCATTGGCAAGTCTTAAATCTTTGTCAAAAATAAAATACGGCCAATCTTCACCAATAAATTTAATGGATAATTTAAATTATTCTACATAAACACAAACTTTAAATACTATTTTAAATATTCGACATTTTAGTCATGTTCTTCGCTACACAATTTATTTTTACGCATATGATTTATTGGTGATATTACGGTGATATTTTAACAAAATCAGTAAGTTTTTATTTTGTTATCAATTAACCGCTAAATACACTGGTCACAAAAATCAAGGGATATAAAAATCTATTCTCTGTACGACCAATATGTCTCAAGTTATTGATTGTCAAAGAAAATGAACTTTTTTGATTTGATCAATGATAACTCGCCGCCCTCAAATCGTCGTAGAGACTTTTTAAGGGCGGCAAATTGAAGGGCATAAAATTTACTAAAAAAGTCATAAGGTCAGATTATCAAAAAAAATTTATTGAAGCCCATAGACTTTTTTGAAGACGACCAAAAATTTGGAAAATTTGTTTTGCGTCGGTTTTCTTAGGATTACTCTGGAACCGTGCATGAGGAAAAAATTTGAAGTCCAGATCTAAAAACTAGAAACTTGAGGCAACAATTTGCTTTTTTTGTTTCTACTCTACGACCATTTTTCACTGAGTTACAGCATGTCGAAAATCGCTCAAAAACTTGGAATTTTTTTTATATCCCTTAATTTTTGTGACCATTGTAATATTCCAAACTTCTCTATAGTATTTGTTCAAAGTACATCATCTAACTTGAGGAGGGTCTCAAGTAATGTTTGTCTAAGCTTTTCTCTTAAACAAAACCTTTAAACGCAAAATTAAGAACGAGCGTCGATGCGTTTCCAATAATCTAGTAATCTACGTTTTCATTTTTCGAAAGTGTTCATTTGTTAAAGAGAAAAACGCGGACAAAGTTTACATTTACTGCGCAAGTATAACAAGGACAGTATCGTTCATCGACTTGAGAGTGATAGAGAAAAAAGTTCAGACCCCTTTTAAATCTCAGTTGTTATAATTACATACTTTCTATCTTCAATACATATTTGAGAACACACATTACCTAATACAGCCTAACCTCGTTATAAAATTCTTCTCCTCAATTTGTTAAAAATTATCTGGAACATCCCCCCCTCCAACCGTCTTATTTACATTTCGTATCCGGTTCTCATTATAAGACTAACTTAGTCTGCAGAAAACACAACAAATTTCTCTTGTACAAAACAAAATATTGAGTTTTATAGCGAGCACGCTAATAGGAAACCCGAATTCTAAGAATTTTTTCCCCTATCGTCCGGACTTAGTTTTATAATGAGATTGAACTGTACTATATCTCCGACGTGCAATCTCATCGCTTAATCATTGATGCCAGAGACCCAATGTATGCATTAGGGCATAGATTTTAGTATATAATTACATATAAGAGGCTTCCATGATCACCACTCTACACTCACCCGTCGCCAGACTACTATAATCTGATCAATTCAAGATGTACTGAGACTCTAATCTGTGATGAAACCAGCCCTGTTCTATTTTTGGAACAACACCATTCTAAGGACGTAATTAGGAGAAGGAATCGCTGGTTCACTGCGCAAGTTAAGTTCTGTCAGGGTACGCAGTAATGTTCATCGTGTGAATGCGTTTCTAATACTCATGAAAGTTATAAGAATAGACGTCTTATATATTAAAGTACACCTCACTTTACCCTGGTAGGACCCTGCCATGGATTTCGTCGTGAATATCTTGTTGAGGAATACTTTAATTGTTCTTGACAAGGACTTGACACGAATCTAGTAGGGTAATACCCTATTACAGTATGCCTTACATTACTCCAACAAGGTCTTGATGATCTCGGATCGAAAAATTTGATCTCTTTTGAATCAAATATAAATTTTACGTTATTTCTATTCAATTTTACTTTTTATTTGTATTCAATTAACATGTGAAACCTAATCGAGTATTTCGACTATTTTCAGACTTGTTTTCAATAATTTTTAGTCTGGTTTTGGTCGCCTATATATCTAAATCACAATTTTTTATCAAAATATTTTACCTTCTTTTTTTTAGACTTTTGCTGCCTATTATTTTTATTAGTTTCTTTTTGATCGTCTTTAGATCAAAAACAGCTTAAATTTTTTTTTAAATTTAAAGACAGACCAATTGGTTCAAATACGATCTAATTAGACTAAAGTCAGATCAAACTTTATGTTTTTATTTATTTATTAATTTTTATGCCAAGGCACAGTGTTGCCAGGTTGGGGGATTTTCCCCTAAATTTAGTGGATTTTAGACGGCTAGTTGGGAAATCTAGGGGAAACATTTTTTTAGGGGATTTGTTCAGGGGATTACAAATTTCCTTAAATTTAAGTTGAAAAGAATAAACGAAGAACGATTGCAGTTCAGAACAGACATTTTTAAAATTTTTTTAATAAATTATCAATGAGAATTACAAACATGCTTCATTATAGATAAAAAAAACATATTTTCTTTAAAAAAAAAAGAAAAATGGCAAATAATCGTTGTCCACATGTTAAACAGCGTCCTCGTTTAAATTAAATAATTTATTAGAGTTTTAAACAATGTTTTAAAAATTTTAAAAGATTTTAACTATTAAATAATTTATTAGAGTTTTAAACAATAATTGAAAAATTTTAAAAGATTTTAACTATTAAATAATTTATAAAATGTAATATAACTTATTATTTATACTAAGTTTCGTATAAAAATATGTTTTTCATACTTTATTATCACCTGTACTAAAAATGGTTTATTTTGTTCGGAAAAAAATTTTAAACTAATAAAACAATAAGAGTTTAATGTATTTTTAATCATAATTAAACACATTTTATACTAAACACAATATATAGTACATTGATTCTTCAACAAGCTTTAGAATATTAATTATAAGATCTTTCATTTAATGATATCAAAATCAGCAGACATTTTATAAATTTTTAAAGTTTCTAAGAGATAAAATTTGATAAAAAAAAATTATCCCCAAATGTTCTTCAAGTTTTTTTAATTTTTTCACGTGCAAATTTTTAATTTATATTTATATAATTTATTTATTAAAAAAAACAAATTCAAAAAGTCATCAGACGTCTGATAATTTCAAAGTCATTTAATTTAGGGGATTTTATTTGAATCTAGGGGATTTTACGCGGGCGTTTAGGGGAAAGTAGATGAGTCCATCTGGTAACACTGCCAAGGCACAGGCCAAATAGCAACTTTATACATTAATATCGTTTGTTTACAAGAGTAATTTTATTACCTAAAATCACAATTTGTGAAGGAATATTAATAGACGATTTAACTCTTATTGTATAATTCAATTTTTAAAGTCTAAATTGAATAGAGAGTCAAACATTTTATTTTTAAAAACCTCAAGACTACTAGATTTTAATATCTCTGGAGGCAGATCTTTCCAGAGATGAATTATTGAACCGACAAATGAATGCTCGTAAAACACTGTATCAAAGTTTAGAATTTTAAACAACATATTATTATTTTTTACTACCAATCTCTCCGATCGTTTGACATCTACCTCTTCGACAAACAGATCACGCAGATATTGAGATTGTCCTACTTCAAGCAGTTTGTAGAAATAACAGGCCATATAATAAACTCTTCTAGAATTAACAGATAGCCATCCAAGTATACACCGATTTTAGTGTGATATACATGGAAGAATAAGTATTGTTACAATTATAGATGACAAAGTTTACAGTTTCTAATGTATTTTTAATCGAATGAAACGTAATTACGAATGAAACACTATTAAGGACTGAAAAAAGTCTTATATAAAACTGTAATGATTATTGAATAATTGCTGCGTCTTAGATACTGTTATTTTTACAGTTTCGAAGTAGGACAGCTGATATTTGAAACTACGATTTTTCCACTATTCTTTTTTCTATGTGATGCTTCAATAAAAAAAAAACTATATATATTTCTAGCTTCGTGAAATTGTTTAATAGATGAAAAAACGTTGCGAATAATTTAGTATTCGTTGAGTGGTTAATAGTTAATTAAGCAAGCGTGTCTGGAACTCCATTAAAACTTTGGCCATTTTGGTGATTTTATCGGAATTTGATATCCCTCACATAACTGAAATATTTATGAGATTTTCACCCACTTTACTTTATCAGTTTGCGTAATTAATGTTTTTTTATAATTATTTTTTTTTATTCGCTCATCCACTTTAATCAGAGACTAAATTAAAAAATAATAAATAATCAAATTTATTCTATATTAATTAATGTAAATTAATATGTTCGTTCAAAGATTTATATGTCAAACTTTATGAAATAATTTAACGAGACTTGATGTTTGCTATAAGCTCCCTAGGTACTTCTGTAGTATGTATAAAGTTTGTACTGTTTAGTCATAGAGTAATGACCTTTACATAAAGACAGAAAAAATGACGAGTAGACGTTCTAGTAGTCAGTTAATCAATAAAACTAACCTCAATTAAAAAGAGAGTATTTTATTAAATGACGTCGTAACAAATTTCGATTAGTTTTAAATGTAAGCAATGACGTCATAGGTCTCAATATCGATTATATGTTACGAGTCATGACGTTTTTGCAGAATAGACATGAGTATATAGGTACTTTAAATCGACCCGAAGTTACTCGAACTCACGTGAATCATTTATTATCTTGTCGTTAATGTAGATATAAAATAGAAGTTGAAGCAGTTTACGCTCACACATGAGTCGTTTTTCCAAAATTATAAAAGTTCTTATCGATAGAAGTTCTTATCTTCAATATCACATTTTGAAAACCGTATATTTAAATTTAGTTTGCTCTATTAACTCGATTTTCCAATAGTGAGACACAGAAAAAAAAAGGAACATCAGAAAATTCCCAAAACTTTGATCACTAAATTTTGATTCCTCGGCTTTATATTGTTTCTTATTATATATTTTTTATGATGCATAAAATCACGAACACGGTGAATTGGTTTTGGAAACCTTTACATGGTTGAAATATAGTCTAGTATGCAATGTAAGTACAGCCCAAGCTCGTTAGAAGTGATACCGTTATAAGCAACTTCTTATCGGGCTTTTCGTTACGACTTTGAAACTCCCGGGTTCGGATTAAGCGTTACTGACATTTAGTTACAAAAGTTATCAATGATCATTTGTCTTTTTAACGCCATTTCAATCGTTGCTGATAACCAGCGACTTGCAAAAATTAACATATGTAACGCACACATATAGGACATGCGCTGAGAACTAACACGGGGGAGCCTAATTCTTGGATGTTACCAATAAATTTTTCCCCCACAACCTCTGACAGTTACTTTTAACGAGCTTGGACTGTATCGTAACAAAATTTTGAAATTACTATACTGTATCATAACCGTCGAAAATTCCCGATCCCCCAAATTACCCAGACAGCATTCAAGTCGGAATGACTGCTTTACGATGTCTTTTTGAAGGCGTCCTCAAGAAATCATTATGACATCTTAAAAGTGTCATTTTTAAGAACTCTTTAAGAAGAGTTTTTGAAGACTCCATAAATAAGACATCAGTTTTGTGACGTCTAAATCTATTCTTTTTTTAACTTCTAAATAAAGTCAAAATTAGAAGCTCCTTAAGACGTCATGGTAAGTTCATACTGAAGTCTTATTTGCGAAGTCAGAAAAAATAACTTTTTGAGAACTCTTTTTAAAGACGTCTTACTGAGTTCGCTAGGTGGCTCATTCGACATCTTGAGAACTTCTTAAAGACTTCTTTAAGATATTGATAAGACGTCCAAATCATAAATAGGAAATTCAGAATTCATCAAGACGTCATTTTGCTGTCTAGGTAAAATACTCTACCCTAAACATCGTCATTGTAAAAACGCAAATAATTTTTTTAAATACTAAATAAATGCTACTTAAAAGTACACCTCAAAAAATTCAATACAACCTAGTTTTATTTGACAATACATCTGATTCGAAGTGACCGACACCGATATCGCGCACATCTTGATTTAAAAGCATTATTTCGGGAACGTTCCCGAACATGACACATGTTCCCAATGATGTACAAAAAAAAAATTATTTTTACTATAGAGCTTAAAATACTCAATGATAGACGCGTTGTTAATGTTCAATTATTCAAGACATATGTCTACAATAGAAGTATCATTTCGTGAATTAACGAAGTGAGTTTTTCAAATAACTTTCGGAATGACAGAATCTCATGACATTTTTTCTGTAAATAGTTTCTATTTACATTACGTAAAATTATATTATATGCAAATCTTTCCTCTTAAATATTATTCATAGACCAGTATAATAATGATCCAAAGCGATTTTCAAGAAGATAACCTCAAGAATATTTTTATCAAAATTCATAGTTGAAATCCAGCATCTGCGTGATTTTATGCTATAAAGATATTTTATAAAATAGAAAAAATGCAAATGTATACGTACCTTTAATCTTCAATTCATAATTTTATCTTCAACGTAAATATTATCTTCAATTCAATACATCAAAGTATGTTTTAATATTAAAAAAAAAATTGAAAATTTTTTCAATTTATATTCTTCTTAAAATTATTAAATTAAATTAATCATAGTCATCAATACGATACTATAATTAGTCGACGTCTACTACTTTTTGAATTTTTTGCAAAATGATAAATTAGAAAAAAATTGCACTTATAGTTTTTTGAATTTTTTACATGAGTGTATTTTTCATTCTTTTAACTTTCCGGTATGAAAACTGAAAATTTTCAAAAAAAGAGACGTTGTTGCTTTCAGGTCGATTTTCAAAAATTGAGTTTTTATCAGATGTCGACGTTTTGAGATCCCAGGACGTTATAGGGATGGTAAAGTCGACTTCGATTTTAATCGAAAATCGATTTTTCACTCAAAATAATCGATTTTTTACAATCGAACTATCGTCATCGAAATCGATTGATAATCGACTTCAAGCTTCCGACTTTAGTACGGTTGACGTCGCAACAGCAGCGCACCAAAGTCCGCAGATGCTATTTTCATGCAAATGGAAAATATAAAGACGAGATCTGTTCACGCAGAGAATTTTACAGTATTTTTTGCATCAAAAATTTATACACAAATTACTATAGTCATAGTAACATGAGGACAGTATGGAATTATTGTACAAATTACCAATACTGTAGAAATTTTTGAAATACATCGAACAGAATTCACAAGGTGCATTGTAATTTTGACAAAGCAACAAGTAAAATTCATACCAACTGCATAGTAAAATTTACCAGGCTAAATCAGAATATTTAATATGCAGTTGGTATAAATTTTGTCTGTTGCTTTTTCAAAATTACAATGCACCTTGTAAATTCTGTTCGATGTATTTTAAAAATTTCTACAGTATCATTTGTTACTATGATCAAAATGTCCTCATGTTACTATGACTATAGTAATTTTTCTATAAATTTTTGATGCAAAAAATACCGTAAAATTCTCTGCGTGTGATTATGCCTAATAACCTATCGCTAGTAACATATCACTGTTTACATTTTTTTAATAACTCTCTCATGACTACATATTTTTTAGTACTAATAGTCTTTTTTACCGCTTTTTGCAATTAAAATTTCCAAATAAGTTCCTGTGATTCATAACAAACACCAAATCAACAAATATGTCAAGTATAAACGATAAGTACGGAGAAATCATTTAGATCTAATAGGTTTAAGTGTTTGTTTTCGAATATTTTAAATTGTTGTTCTTGTATGTTGATATAGCTTAAAAGTATGGATATGTTGAAATAAAAGTTACAATATAAATATAAGTTTTGAATCTTTGTCTTTTAAGTAAATTATCATATTGTATGCAATAGTTTGCTTGAATGATAGAATAACCGAAAAAATCGATTAAAATCGATTGTGAACAACGATTAATCGATTCTTATAATTACAAAAATTACGATTAATCGAAAAATCGAAAATCGATTTTTTGAATTCCGTTTCCATCCTTAGGACGTTATTATGATCATTTTTTAATTGGAGGTCCGGCCGTTCGTGTGTAAACTTTTTGTGTCCGACATGCAGAGGGCGCAAACTATACGATTTCTGTCAATCTGTTTAGTTAACTTACCTTGAACTCGTATCGAAAAGTAACTTCTCTCTAAAAAGTTTTTAATTCTTGTGTTTTTAAATTAAATAAACATTAATTAATTTCTGCCGTTGATATGACAAAAAATTTTGTTCGATACTTTATGCTCAAAGGTAAGAACCCTGACAAACTTGAAGTGAAGGCACGCGTTTGAGGTTATGGATAAATTCTCATCAAGACCTCGTACTATATCCGGTGTTCATAAGAATGCGCCCATAGCCTCAAACTTGTGACGTCACTTCATGCCGTCAGAATTCCTACTGTTGCGCATATGTATCGAAAGTAACTATTCCTGTAATTGATTTGTTGAAAAAAATCCAAAAATTTGTATTTGTCTGCAAACTGCAAGCCCTGATTAAACAACTGAATTCGATCGAATTAAACATAATTAAATTTTTAATTCTATTTAATTAAGATAAATTCTGTTAATTCGGTACCTAACTTAAAAATGAATTCTGTCTAATTCGGCAGGAAAACCAGAATTTGTCCAAATTAAAACGAATTTAAATAATTCTATTCGGTTTAATTCTGATTAATTCGAAAATAATTCTCCAATTTCTGGTTCTGAATTCGAATTGAACTGAATTAAAACGAATTTGAAATTTTTAAATCGATTTTATTCTGTTTAATTTAAATTCAAATTTTCAATTCAGTTGACTTCTGTTTTGCAGAATTCGACAGAATATAACAGAATTAAAATTTTTAATTCGTTCGAATTCAGTTGTTTAATCACGGAGGTCATGTTATCATGATAATAAGGGTTTATAAAGATAAAAATAAATAGTAATCACTGGCAATAGTTTATTAAAGCAAATCTTTATTATAGCAATAGTGAACAATGGATAACTGTTAAAGATTTTAACATATTTTTTTTTTTAAATTTTTATTTTCGTTTTGATAAAAATAGCAATTGGATGTTTTAAGTTTAGGTGAATATCTAGAAGTTGTCTTATGACATTAAGTAAAAAAAAAATAATAAACATAAATTGATAATCGGGATAGCGATGATTATTAATGATAATATCGTTTACGCACGTGACGACGCGTGACCAACGATATATTTGCATGCACGAATCATAACAAGTTCGTGACTGGTACGTAAGAATAATTCGTATAATAAAAATCATTTATTTTTTTATTTATTTTTTTTTTCTCTATAGACTCTCTCATCATACGTTTGAAAAATTCTCTTTTTTGTTTCACTCTCAAATACTATACAATTTAACTTACGAGACGCGCAATTATCACTGTAAATTATAAACTATTTTATATATTATTTATATTTTACCAATATTATTATTATTATTCATTATTGTTATTATTATTTTTATTATGTTCAGTTTTATGAGTAAAAACATTTTAAAATTACAAATAGTATATGAAAATTTTGTTTACATCTAATAAAAAAAAATAATAATAACAACAGTAGTGGAAAGAAAAATTTTTCATATATGTATCTATGTATATATGTATATACATATATATGTATTCTCTTGTCAAATTGAATTTTACACATTCGGATAAATTGCTCGAGGCGGTTTTTTATTCTGCTCCATTTCCTCGCTATTCACATACTATATATGTTATGTTAAATTTAAAATGAAAATTGATAATATGCGCGGGAAAAAAATGAATAGCGTGCGGAAAAAATGATTGAGACAAGAGTAGAAGAAGAATGACTACCACAAGATGGATAGATTATTAATCTGGTAATCGTCGGTTTATATTCAAAATTTTTATCTAGGTCACGAGGCATCACTTTTTTAAATAAAAGAAATTAAAACATTAAGGAATAAATGAATAACTGATTGTCAGTAACAAAAACTTATCATATCTCAGTCGTAGTCACTTTTTAAAATTAAAAATATAAATAAAAGTATATTAATATTAATAATTATATTTATAATTAAAAATTAATAATTATAAACATAATGTATATTTTAATGAAGATTTTTTTTTTATTTTTTTTTTTTTGAAACTGCAAGACAGTCATTGGCTAGTTCTAATGATATTTAATGTATCGTCAAGAATTTATTCCTCTTCGTACATTATAATTAAAATATTAATTAAGTTATAATAATAATAATAATAATGATAATGATAATAATAATAATAATAATAATAATAATAATAATAATAATAATAATATGTCAATTATAAAAACTCATTTATTTTTAAATTTTATTATTATTCTCTCTAGTTTTTACGGGAACAATCATTATTATCATGCATCCAATTTATCATGCTTACCGAGATAGCTTTACCCACTTTATTTAATATTTAATATATTGATACGTCGAAATCTCGAATCGTTGATTGATCCTCTTTACTTATATTATAATTATTATTTATAATTATTTTTATAACTTAAAATTTATTAAATTAATTCATTGAAAATATTATTTAATATTTTTTTTAGGCTTACTATAGAGTCACATGTCGAGTATTTCGGCGCATCAAAATTTATTAGAGTCTATATATATATGAATATTAGACTGTGCCAGAAAAGTAGACTATTTATTTATTTATTTATTTTTGTTTTTTCTGAATTATACGAAAATTATTGTTCGAGATGACCAAAAAAATACTAGAGTTTGAGCTCTTAATGTCGAAATTGACAGCCGAGCCTCGCAATTTTCGATTTTCTGCTTAAATAACAGGGAAAATTTTTTTTAAAGTTTTGAATTTTATCACTTAGCGACTCAGTATATCGGAAAAATCAATAGATGTTTTTGTCGAAAATTGAATGCTCTACAAAAAAAGTCTGTTATTAGTTTTTGATCAAATTAATTTTTGAAGTTATAAAAAGTCTAAGTGGAATTTATCGTAAATTTTAGGATTTTTTTACTTTTCCGGCGAAACTATGAGACTAATGACCAAATATTACAGACCCTTTTTTGTAGATCATTCAATTTCCTACAAATTATTTTTTATCAAGTTTCCGAAATTTCTAAAAGTTCTTCAGTTATTTGCATTTCAAAGTAATCATAATCGGCGAGAAATTGCGATTTCTTGTAACAAATTGACATTTAAATGCGAATATTTAAAAAGCTTTCAGGAATTTTGGAAACTTTGTAAGAAATAAGTTGTAGGAAATTTAACGATCTACAAAAAAGGTCCTGTAACATTTTGTAATAAATCGCATAGTTTCGCCGGAAAAGTCAAATAATACTAAAATTTTCTATGAATCCAACTTTAACCTCAAATAACTTTTGAAAAATTCGATTTAACGAAAAATAGTAAGAGACCTTTTTTGTAGATCGTTCAATTTTTATCAAAAATATCCATTGATTTTTCCAATGCACTGATTCGCTAAGTAATAAAATTCTCAACTTTAAAAACTTCCCGCGTTCTTTAAATTTTAAATCGAAAATTGCGATGAGGCGGCTGTTAATTTCGATATTAAGACCTCAAACTCAGTTTTTTTTTTGTCATCCCAAACAATATTTCCCGTATAATTTAAAAAAAAAATCTATTTTTTTGACCCAGTAATATGTATATACATACATATATATTGATATAACATATACAATACTTGATAATCTTAAAAATAATATTTCTAACAACATTATGTTCGTCCTAAATTGCTTTCCATAATCACTCTCGTAACACCAATAATCCCGAGATGATACTTAAGATACTTTTAATAATCTTTTTACATACTATACATTTCTTTTGATGTGTCGTATATCAAAGAAGAATCTTTAATAGAACGAAAAAAAAACTCCATCATGTTTTGGCATGCTCCCCAATCCCATCTCGGGCAACTACGGCCAAAGATATATACCATACTATTTTTTCTTAAATCTTATTTTTATCCAGCATCTTCGCTTTCAATATAGTCTTCTTTGTTACCTTTGCTAGAAGGTAATATTTTAAATATTATCTTTATTATTTATTTTTTTATGTATTCTTCTGCTCTTAACTTGTCTCGAAATTCGTGTTATTAATTTTTTATATATATTTACGTCGACTTTTTAAAATAATAATTAATAATGTGTGATTGGCGGGCGGCTCACGTGAATATTTACTTGCGAATCAGCGATACGCGCACAGATATATCACGCGTAAACTCTCAGTTCGTGTTATAATATATAAATATAATATAAAAAATTATTATTATGTCAATAAAATATAAAATTATTATTAATTTAATAAAAAATTAATTATACTAACAATATTATTTTGTCCGATTAAAATTACTACAGATCAGTACAGTGATCTCTAGTATTATCGTAATTTTAATGAAAAAATTTTAAAAGAGAAACAAAATTTCGTAAACCGATGCACAAATACTGATATTTTTATGATTATTATTACTGTTGTTTATTTATTTATTTATTTATCTGTATACTTGATATTTTATTTCAATTTTACATTCTTAATTCATAATACTATTCAATACTTGTCGAAGCTCATGTTTCATTTGAGAATTATCATTTATTTTATTCCCTTCATATCAATTTTATATTGCAATTTACTGACTATGGATCGTGCTATTTTTTTTATTTATAATCATTACGGATTTATTTCTACATCCCATTATTCTTACTCTCTCTATATATATATAATATATATATTTTAGATAAACCTAATTTCATCAAAGTTAGAGATGTAAAAAATAAAATCATTTTTCCCGACACGCTGACTCATCTAAATCGTTTTTTTTTTTTTTTTTACGATAGTTGCCATGAAAATTAGTTTTATTTTATTTTGTTTGTACAGAGGCTTAAAGATTACATTTTATTTTATTTTATTTTATTTTATTTATTTATTTATTTTTTATACAAAACAATATTACCCTTCATTCGCCCAGATAACCTGCGGTGACCGACTCATCGCGAGGATACAAATATACATAATATCGTCAGTGTCGATATCAAAAATGAAATGTTTTTGAATAAAAAAAAATAATTAAAAAAAAATATGAATGTTTATGATATATTTTTGAAATATTTACAAACCGACGGCAATAATATACTATCACTTTGTTTTTATATTTAAATTAATCAACCGCTAGTACTCCGATAGAAAAGTGTCATGATTTGAATTTGCGTTTTATTTCATTAATATATAGACTAGACTGGGCCGAAAAAATCGACTATTTTTTTAACGATACTGTGAAAATATTATTTGGGACGTCAAAAAAAAATTATCGTGAAAATTTGAACCCTTAATATTGATATTAATAGGTGTATCATCGGAATTTTTGATTTTTTTTTTGAATGAGCGGGTTTTTGTCTCATAACTCTCAAACCATCGAGATAAACAAAATAGACTTGAATACATTTTTTATAGGAAATTAAATGCTCTACAAAAAAGGTCTGATTGAAATTTTTTGTCAGATGAACCGTTTCCTTGTAATCATGCCTTGAACGTTGATATGATTTTACAATTTGATTGTTCAACTGAAATTTTGTAATTAATGTAAAAATCAGTTTTCGAAAAAAAGCCATTAAATATTCTTGAAAGAAATTGAATGCTCTACAAAAAAAGTCTCTTTACAATTTTTGGTAAATTCACTCCTTTAAAAGTTATTCAAGGTTATTGAAGTCGTTTTGACTCAACCTCAAGCTTGAATAACTTTCGAAGGAGTAAATTTACCAAAAATTGTTAAGAGACTTTTTTTGTAGAGCATTCAATTTCCTTTAAGAACATTCATTGACTTTTTTTCGGAAACTAATTTTTACATTAATTACAAAATTTCAAAGCTGAACAATCAAATTATAAAATCATACTACTGTTCAAGGCATGATTATAAGGAAACGGTTCGTCTGACAAAAAATTTCAATCAGACCTTTTTTGTAGAGCATTCAATTTCCTACAAGAAATGTATTCAAGTCTATTTCGTTTATATCCATTGTTTAAGAGTTATGAGACAAAAACCCCCTAATATCAATATTAAGGGCTCAAATTTTCACGAGAATTTTTTTTGTCATCCCAAATAATATTTTCACAGTATCGTTAAAAAAATAGTCGATTTTTTCGACCCAGTCTTATTATAGACGATTGAAGTTCTCTAATAAATACTTTCAATTTGTATGCTGAGAAAAAAAATTCTGCTGCAAACTAGATTTAGTTCATCAAGTTGCCATTGGCTCAACGTCGCCGAATATTTTTGTGAAAAACGTCTCGTTTTAGTGAACTGACAGTAATTTGCAGCACATATTTTTTTTTTCACTGTAGATGTACATGTTTCTTCATAATAACTTGAATTTGCGTAAAAAAAAAGGCTGTCATAAAATAGTAATCCAGGCATTTATCAACCATTTTTCTTTTTCTTTTTTTTTAGAAGTAATTTTATGATAATAGAGAACTTTTTCACATCTCTACAGTTTAATGAATTTTAAATCTCTCTAGATACTTCCGTTAATTTTCCGATAATCAAAAGAATAAAAAAAATTTCCTACCACGATCATGACTACCGTCCTAATCAATTAACTCTTTCGGGTTATAAAAAATAAACGCAAACACTAATTACCTATAAACTAATATTATAGTTGTCTATTAAAAATTGCAAGTGACTTTTTAATTCCGTATGTACAATATGATCGCGAGTATGTAATGAATGAGATTAAGAAAAAATATAAATAGAGGAGAGACAACAAAAGATAAAGGAAACAGAATTAGAGTGAAGTAATGAATATAATTACTGGATGCATATGTATACATATATATACACATGTGTATGAGAAAATGGTTTTCAGATTATGAGCATCTCATGTAATATAGGGCAGTGTATTTTGTGTACAAATTAAGTAATCTACTATATTCCGTTGCTATATTCACTAAAGACGATAGAGTTAAACAGAAACACGGGTAAAATAATCTCAATAAAAGTAAAAGGAAGGATCCCCGACACGAATCCCTACGACGTTATTTTACAAAATTGGCCCTCGCTATTGTAACACACGCGCGATATTCAAAATTATAATTGTCAAGTACAAATATAATTTTACGTAATTAAAAATAATATATATATAATTATTTTTTTTTAACCGTTAAAATATTTATGTCGTCTGTTAATACTCAATGCCTTTAAAATACTGGTTAATTAAAATTATTAAAAAAATGATTAAAATTAAAGTTTTAATTAAAAAAAATAATTGTAATTACAACGGTGAAAAATGCGCGAAAAGTGTTTTTTATTTTGCGGAAAAGCCGTCGGTAATCTCATTATGTAACTTTTTTTGTACGGCTGTACATTTTATTTATTAAAATTACAGACGCAGTGAAGACACACCCAATTATTCTTTATCGTTATCATTACTATTATTATTATTATTATTATTATTATTATTATTATTATTATTATTATCATTATTATTATTATTATTATTATTATTATTATTATTATTATTATTATTATTATTGTTATTATTAATATTATTATTAGTTATTATTATTGTTATTAATTAGTATTATTACTATTATTTATTACTTAATCGTGCTTATCATCAGTCGATCGACAAGCAACTTTATATTTAATTAATTATTATGGACAGCTTCGTAATACATATTATTTTTTAGCGTCCGCCACCAACACTTATTAAATTATAAATGTATATCCTATTTAATAACGTGACACACCTCAAAACGAAACGAAATATATACACGTTTCATGATTGTTTTCTGCTTTTCAAAAAGTCTATCCGTGTTTATCTTAACATTTTTTTTTTATTTACCTTAATTGTTAATTTACGTACATAATTATTATTATGTCTTATAAACACAGGGTAATTTTAGTCATGAATTTTAGATATCATTAAAAATGATAAAACACGGATTTTACTCGGCTACCCATCCATATCACAGGTCTGAGAAAACAGAGAATACTTTTGACGTTCGTACCTTTACTTGCTTCAATTTTTTTTTTTTTTTTTTTATTTTTTTTTCGTAGTAGGCGAAATTATTTATGCGGCACTGGCGACTTTTAAGTCACTTGGTCCTCCAGAAGTCTATAATCGATCGAACACTGTCATACATATATATATTTTATATATATATAAATATGAATCTCTAATAGTTAAAAAAAAAAAAAAATAAAATAACGTAAATGTATTCGATTTTTAGACAGACGAATTCAAATCTCGTTTATTTGTTACGTCATAATCGATAGTGTGCCATGTTGCTAATTATTTATTTTATTTTTAACTTCAATTTAATTATTTACATTTAATTAAAAATGATAAATGTAGAAAAAATTTATTATATTTAAATTACTTGTTGAATAAAAATAAAATTAAAAAGCAATAATGGCACATTATCGTGAGGCAGTCACTGGAGTCTTTTAATACAACTTTTGTTTATTTTTTTTATTATTCACGACGTAAAAAAAAATTGGTGATGGCACTATTGTGTATTTTAAATCAAGTTTTAGAACACTTTCGCAATGTATTTTTTTTTTTTTTTAACTTTAGTCAAATTCACACAATGAACGATAATCCAGTCATCACACTAGTGTCAAAGAAGTAGTGAGCTATCAGAAACAGTAGTGGTGAGTAACACCAGAGGCCAATCTCACCGGAAACGCCGTTACTTGGCTGGACATTTGTACGAATCATCGTGTTGTAATCTCTGCTCAATAAAGGCTCTGGCACACCGTTTGATCACACCAGTGGTGTGCCATATACTTCATTCGTGTGAACATTCTGGTTGCTATCGTTCTGTCTTGATGCGCATTGCTGCAACAAAAAAATTAAAAAAATACGTCTTTTAATAAATCTATGTACTTTACGACCATTTCCTTTTTATAAATCGTAAAGTTAACCTAAGTCCCATATCGGGATATCGCACACCCCGAGTTAGTTTTAGATCTATGGTACAGTGACTATTTCAAAGTAGAATTACATATCGTTCACAAGAGTATTTATGCCTTAAATATCGTTTTTCGTGTACATAACCTTTTGTTTCAGGCATTACTTTAGATTTCGGAGTTTACTTAACCCCGGTGTGAAATATTGCGGTGTTACTAAGCTAGTAAATTAATGTTTTCTTATTTCTGCCGAATTAATATGTACCTGAAGATCATAACGTTCATCGCGCAACGAAAATGAAAAAAATCATGTAATTTGAGTGCTTAAGGGGTACAGTTCCAGAAGTTGGGGTTGGCCGAAGATTTTCGGCTGACATACCAGCATCTATATGCGAAAAAGTTCTGAAATCTAGTCATCCAGTAGATTTTTTACTTTTCTTTTTTTTTCGCTGTGCAGAAAACGTTCCAATCTTCAGGTACACGAATTATTTGTATGCATGAAATGATTTTGGAACCTTATAGTCTTCTTTCCATCATATTAATCTTAATCGTGTACCTGAAGATTGGAACGTTTTCTGCACAACGAAAAAAAAAATTGGAAAGTAAAAAATCTACTGGATAACTAGATTTTAGAAATTTTTCGCATATAAATGCTGGTATGTCATTCGAAAATCTTCGGCCAACCCCAACTTCTGGAACCCCTTAAGCAGTCAAATTACATGAATTTTTTTCATTTTCGTTGCACGATAAACGTTCTGATCTTCACTTACATTCTTAATCAGTGTATACAAGAATACGAAATATTATTCAATTTTTCATGACTTGAATAGAAAACGATAAGAAATATTTTCTATGTTAATCAATCATGTACCTCAAGATTGGAACGTTTTTTCGCAGAACGAAACTAAAAAAACGCAATGAAAAGTAAAAAATCTACTGGATCTAAATTTCTGAAATATTTCGCATCAGTGCTTAGAAGTTAACCGAAATTTACAGCCGTCCCCAATTACCCCCTAAGTTTTTTAATCAGTCAAATTACATCAATTTTCCATTTTTGTTGCGCAAAAAACGTTCCGATCTTTAGGTACATAATCAATCGTGATTTTTAAAAGGGTATATATTTTTTTTAATAAACAGGAGCTTAGGGTTTTTTTTGCAGAGATTTTTCATCGAGTAGGAAAAAAATTGAAGCCTATGTGACGAAAACTAAAGAAACTGCATAGGCTTAAAATATCAGGGTGTGCATAAACTATAAAATTAAAAAAAAAATAATAAATACTTCAACGGATATGATCCGGTAAATTTTTGGTAAATTTATAAATGACAATTATAATAAAAAAAAAACTAGAGTTAATTATTTTCAGTAGAATTCAATTTCACACCCATCTAAAATAGATGCACAAGTAAGTATGTAAATCGGTTTACAATCGAATACAATCATCGAAGTAAAATTAAAATAAAATGGAATATAAATATAAAAATCAATCAACCTTAAAATGCATCAGCTTTGTTTAATAGAGTATATTTTATGTAGTAGTGTACTTTTAATACCATTTTCATATACTCTATAAACTAGAGATACGATTTAACGAGAGTATATTGATGGAAATTTATGAGTGAGAGAAGAGTACACTCAACATTTTGTATTCGAGGTGTGCTGTAATTATTATTAAATTATACATTTTTTAGATGATTTATACTACACTCCAAGTTAATTAATTTATTTAATTACAACGAATAATTAAATTATTCATTGATATCGACAAATAATTTAATTATCTTTTTAAATAATATTGATTTAATTATTCAAGTTAAGTTGTTGCAAATAAAATAATTGTGCAGCCAGTGGTTAAAAAAACTTTTTCTTAAGAATCTATTTAACTCTAATTAACATGGGTGATTTTTTTTTCAATTCCGCTATAAAAATCAAAAATTTTCAAAAAAAGGAAGTTATTGACTTTGGTCTGATTTTCAAAAATCGAGTTTTCATCAGATCTTGACGTTTTGAGGTCTTAGAAAACTGTTTTATCTTCAGATTGACGTCCGTAGGTGTGTGTGTGTGTGTGTGTGTGTGTAACCTTTTTTTGTCCAACGATTTTCGAGTCGATCGGGCGAGTAGTTTACGAGTTATACGAAAAATAAAAATACAAATTTTTTTTATAAGGTTTTTTTTTGTATAACTCATAAACCGCTTGCCCGTTTTGCCTCAAAATTTAGTCAGTTCTAAGCCTTAATGAGTTCTTTCGATTGCTGCCAAGTATGTTCTTTTGGCCTAACAGTTTTTTGTACTCGAAGAGCTTAAATATTTGCAAACAATAACGATTTCGATATCGCAGAGCTCGAAAACAGAGGAAAGTTTGGGGTTGTCCTCAGGGTCAACGATTTTTTAGATATTTTTTTATTAATTATCATCTTTTATTTTATCGTGAATAGAAGTAAATTACCAATTTTGGAAAACTACAAAATTTGGGAACACCTTAGATTTTATTTTCGTTTATTACGAATTTAAAGAATAGTATTACCATGGTAACTTTAATTAAGATAGTTCACTCGCGACCGATATAGTGTGCTATTACTTACTCTCTCACTCGTTATTGCTTCCTCTTTTACTTGATATCGCTTACTCGCTTTTTCTCATTTGAAATTGTGAGACAGATTTCTTTAAATATTTATAACTTTTTTACTAATCGGTACACAGAGAGAAATTTATGGTAACCGTTCTCAGTACGTTTATGAAATATCATGCCATACCGCTATGGTAATGATTACTTGGAATTATGGGATATAGGCCCATTTTCTGGTAAAAGTTCCCATAAGTATGAGAACAATTCCCATCATTATGGTAACAGTTCCCATATCGCCTGTGAAAGAATTATGGTAATGATTACCATAATATATGGTAATCGTCACCATGAATTTTTCTCCGTGTAGTATGAATATTCTAAAATTTTTTTAAATTTAAAAATTTTTTTTCTATAATCTGTTAGTTTTTGGAAAGATTCTTAAGCAAAATAATTTGAAATATACGTGAAAATATGATTTTTTTTTAGGTTAGTTCGAGCTACTACATGTTACCTGTGCACTTTGATTATCAATAACTCGCCTTAGAAACGATAAAAAATTCTGGTTTTTCAAAATTACATGCAGAACTTCTACGTTGATATCATATTTCGATTATATGAAATTCTTATGAAAAGTCGGTTTTCGAGTGAACTACCTTAAAGTACCATCAATTTATTGTCGGAATATGTCCGTCATGCCCCGCTGTCCCTCGCGATTGAAACATTCATAATATTATTTCAAATTACAATTATAAATTAGCTAATTAAAATTTATCAAATATCTAGAACCGATATTTCTACTTCATGTCATACTCGAACGAGTTTTACTTCAAGTAGATAAAATTTATATCACCTTAATGTAATTAATATTAAACATTCCGATATTAATATTTAACAATTATTCATAATACTAAATTATTATTTGAATAATAAATGTAATTACTTTCCAGAAATTTAGTAAGTCAATTATTTTAAAATTATATCGATAAATTATTCATTAAAAAAAATTAATGAATTATTAATTGATAACTAATTATTAACGAACTTATAACGAACATACTAAAAGTAATTTATCCGTAAAAGCTCCGTAGAAACGTTAAATTATGTAAATTATTCACTGCTCTATTTATTGATTTTTACATTAAAACTATTATAATAATTACTCTTGTAAAGTAATTATTTAAATTAAAATAATAATTAATAAAATAAGTATAATTTAAATGAATTTAAACTCACAGCTTGCTTTCTCTCCCAACTCTTCATCGCCGACTTGTATTTTTCAAACTCATGACACCAGTCGGAATATATTTTTTGATAGTCAGCTGCCTTCGCTGGGGCTGAACAGCGATGGGCATCAACGGTGATGTTGTAGGAACAAAGCAGAGCACCGCCAAGCCAGCAGTCGTATCTTCCTGCATCCTGTTCATTTACGCCGACAATAACAAGACCCTTCTCTGAAGTCTCAATGAACTTGTCACCTCCAGCGCCGTACTTGTAGGCGATTTGATACCTTCCTTTTTCTTTGCTGTAGTGATACCACCTGACCTCTTGATTCATCAAGACCTCCGGCATCTTCACGAAGCAGCCCAGATGTACCGATTGGCCCCACGTGACAACAAGTTTCCGTTTACCGACGCTACTGTCACAAACGTCAGCGGTACTGTTGGAAACGTCTTGAAGGAGGCTTTAAATTAAATGGAAAAAAATATTTATTTAAAATTTTCACTATCAAAAAAATTCAGCATAGATCCCGATGTAGATTCTCACATGGGTTCTTATGGGAATCTATACCATAAAAAATCCATATGGGAATCTTGTATAGATTAGGAAAATTAACAAAAAGTGTACTAATAGACGATAGACATAGAAATCTAGATACTCCGGATTCGATAGAAATTATTTGTATTGAAACCCAGATTTCTATATGAATTTTCTACAAAGAAATCCATTTATCCGAGTTCTATGTAAAGTTCCTACATGGGAATCCCAATACCCACAGTGTCATATGGAGTTCCTATGTGGGAATTCAGATACCCATGAATTCTTATATAAATCCATAACTCCTATACTCGTGTAAAAAAAAATCCAAAAAAGTTCCGCATGTGGAATTTATAAAAATGAGACAGATTAGAACTTCGTATGGAACTTATTTGGAAGGTTAGTAATTTTGATGGTAAAAAAAAAGTTTTTTTGAGCAAATTTAGAGTAAAAAAAAGAAAGTTTTTGGAATTTTATATAGACATTCAATAACAGTTCCAGAATCACTACATTTGACTTTTTTATGGACTAAAAAAGATATTCAAAAACATTCCACAATCAGAACTTTCGTATCCTTTGTAGACGAAAGACGTTCCAGAAACATGACAAAATAGTTCAAAAATCACTACTTTTGAATTTTTATAACACAAAATAAAAACGTCCATAAAAAATTCCATTAACGTCCTTTTTTGAGTCTAAATTTGCTCATAAAAACTTTTTTTTTACCATCAAAATCACTGACGTTCCGAAAAAATTCCATTCGAAGTTCTAATCTGTCTCATTTTTCCACATGCGGAATCTTTTTGGAACGAATTTTTTTTACACGGGTATTAATTCCTATGGATTCTTATATTCTTACTCTCCTATATGGATTCCTATGCAATCCCCCATATATTTTTTTGATAGGGTTATAACTCTTCTTATTACAAAAGCCAAAAGGCTGTTGATCCAAATCAAGTAAATTGAATTATCAAGAATTTAATTTAAAAGTTATAAAAATTCGATATCTAAGCGGAAAAGTACTTTGATTAAAAAAATATAAATTCAACGGAAATATCGTGGAGAATCGTTTACTTAAGGAACAGAATTTTTTATTAAATTTATTGCAAACGCGCGACTCATACAATTTAATTTTATCCAATAAAATGTTGTACACGGGTAGAAGGCGAGATGACATTTACGGATGAACGTTGATGTTGAAAAATCAAATTTTATGCTTGAGTTAATCTTAATTTTCAGTATCTACATTTTAATATTTTTTTCTTATATTTTTATTGATAATCATTAAAATATGTAGGTCGAACCGGCATTAAATATTTTTCTATTTCGAACGCATGCACTCGAAATATTTGTCAGTTAAAATCAACTATTTATACCCGGGGCAAAAAAAGTTATATATCTCTCTCATTAAAAATTTAATAAATAATCGATAGAAATTACGTATATATTGAATGTACAATAAATTTAAAAAAATTTATATGAATTATTAAAAAAGTTTTAAATGTCAAATTTTATATAAAAGATATGAAATATAATAAAAAAGTATTCAAATTTAAATCCGATTAAATGTAATAATCAAGCTAATTATACTTAGATAATTAAATCACTTACCCAGGTGCATAGGGCTTGCAAGCATTTGTGTCTTTGTCCCAGCCGCAATATGGATCGTGAACACAACGTAGACAGTTATCATATCGTCGTGAGCACATAACTAAATCGATCTGCTTTATACGATGGTCTGAGGCCACATAAAGCGCTCTATGCTCCTTGGATATCTCCATCGCTTGAATAGGCTCACCAGGAGTTACATCAAATACATCGAGTAGAATTGACTGGGAGTCTCCATTACTGTCTACCCACTGTACAACTTTGTGTACTCTACCATCACCTTTAATAATAATAATAATAATAATGCGTAATTAGTATTATTATTTATAAGATTCTCTATACATGCTCAAAATTAATGCCGTTAAATGCCTAACATCGGTCTTATGAACTTTATCATCAAACACGATCATTTATGATTGGTCGAACGCATTGTTTAAATTTTATTACAGCACTAGTGCATTTTTCTACCTCGAAATTTTACAAAAATGGGTGTGATATATCCTCTTTACAATCCGATTCCCCCGAGCTACTCTGACCTTTGATTTGGCTTGAATAATTAGAGAATGTCTCAGCTCGGCAAAGTAGAAAATCTATTAGGGGATGAACAAGCGGATAATGGCTTGTTGGGAACCCGAAAGAAACAAGTGGAGGAAGCCCTTTACATAAGGTATGGGAAGAAATTGCACCCCACCACTAATCCTACACGGAAAGAAAAAAATGGGAATTTTTCCAATTTTACATGGGGAAAATTCCTTTGTTGGCATTGTAAATTTTACTATGTCAACATGTGAATTGTAACTATGTCACATGGTAAATTTTGCTTTGTTACATAGGAATTATTCCTATATTGAAAATGTAAATTTTCCCATATCAGCATTGGAAAAATAACCATGTAATATAGGAACAATTCCAATGTTAACATGGGAAAAATTCCCATGTTAACATGGGAACAATTCCCATGTCAACATGGGAAAAATTCCCATGCTAACATGGGAATTGTTCCTATGTCAACATGGGAAAATTTCCCATGTTGACATGGGAAAAATGCCCATGTCAACATGGGAAAAATTCCCATGTTAACAAAGTAGAAATTTCCATGTATATAAAAGTAAAATATTTGTAAATTGATGTTTTTTTTACGTAAGTTATTAAGTTAATCAGAATTAATTAATTGAATTGATGATTATATAGGGGAAGAGAGGGAGGCAATTTTGCCCCTCCCCCGCCCAAACA
Organism: Microplitis mediator; assembly: GCF_029852145.1. Lineage (NCBI taxonomy): Eukaryota > Metazoa > Arthropoda > Insecta > Hymenoptera > Braconidae > Microplitis > Microplitis mediator. Next base: position 22,883,387 of record NC_079969.1, read on the forward strand.
CTATTTATGTTAAAAATTTGTGGGGGGGGGGAATTTTGGCCCCAAATATTTTGAGGCATCCAAAATTTTAGGGGCCCATTTTGCCCCCTCTTCCCCTACTCATTTATATTAATCGAATTTATAAAAACATTTGTTGTTTGGTAGGTGCTACAAAAAAATTTTAATTAAATTACACAAAATTTTTTCGGAAACTTTGAAATTCTATTTTCGTAAATCTCAAAACCTTCACAGATCCCTATTTCATCGCTTTAAGGCCTAAATGATAAAAATGACCAAAATATTTGGTATTTTAGTGATTTCAGCTTCTTGCGGACTTTTCCCATGCAACATTGCAATTTTTCCTATGTTGACATGGGAATTTTTCCCATGCCATCATGGATATTTTTACTATGTGAACATAGGAATATTTACCATGTTAACAGAGGAATTTTTTCCTTGTCAACATGGGAAAAATTCCCATGTCAACATAGAAGAAATTACTCCAGTAACATGGGAAAAATTCCTATACTGACATGGTAAAAATACCCATGTCAATAAAGGAATTTCAGCAATGTTAACAAAGCAATTTTTCCATTTCTACATGGAAACTTTTCCAATGGCAACATGGAAGATATTCCTATAATATATGGGTAAAATTCCCATAAAATATGGTTATATTCCCATTTTTCCTTAGTAAAATTTCCCATGTTGATAAAGTAAAATTTGCCATGTCAACAAGGGTATTTCTCCTAAGTAAAATTGGAAAAATTCCCATGTTTTTCTTACCGTGTACGCAACCATGTTGACCAGATCTGGGAGTTTGGTACCACGGGGGGCCTTTCCAAGCCCACTGCGACCAGTCTCTTCGTTTTCTGAGATGGAAGTAGTGTTTGGCCCGAGAGAGGTAGGACTCGTGGTGGTTATGATTAGATACCACGCGCAATGAGGATTTTTGATTATACCTCCGGTTAATGTCCACCTTAGTCGTCACTTGGTTATATTTTTCGACTAAGAGTGTCGTCTGGGTTAGAAGATGGGGATGCCACGCAGCACGAGTATGCCCAAAAGGGCGAGGTATCGGCCTCCCGTCAAACGGAGGTGGACTTCGGTCCCATTACATTAATTTTTTTTTTTGCAATCCGATTTATCGAAATGTTCACGATAGGTTACTTGAGTGAATTAACTTTTACTCAAAGCGGTATCACTAGCAAAAAAACTTCTCCGAATTTCACATGCGCGTTAATTTTAACGGCTAATGACTGTAGTGTTAGAACATCATTATGCGTACTCGGGTCTAAAATTTGTTCTAACTAAACTGTATTTGGACTAATTGACCTGTCTTTAAAATTTTTGTAAGTTTTTTTTATCTAAAGACGATTAAAAACAGGCTAAAAAAATAACAGACAAAAAAGTCTGATTTTAGTCTGGATAATAACAAAAGGATAAAATACTATGAGTAAAAAAGTATGACTTTGATCTGGAAGCGAGCAAAACCAGACTAAAAATTATTGAAAACAAGCCTGGGTATAGTCTAAGGAATAGCATGGGTGGAATTCGATTAAGTTTCGCATGTTAATTAAATACAACTAAATAGTAAAGTTGAATATAAATAATTTAAAATTCTTATTTGATTTAAAACAGATCTAATTTTTCAACCCGGCGTTATCTAAGGTATTAATTTTGTTGACTATAAAATAAAATATTTACTTGAGCCTGCATAGTAGACGGTGTATTCAAGATCCATTCCAATGAAGTCAATTCTCAATTTATCAACAACAAGTCTTGTAAACATGATGTCACGTTTAAAAAATACAGGCTTTTCATTTTCATGTGAAATGGCTGAATCCATGAGCGGATGAGATCTTATGAAATTGAGAACAGTGTCTGGTAACGTTTCCGTGTCGTTTACACATTGGCCTGGTCGTGGCTCAGGTACTTTGTTGGATAGTACAGGAAGCCAAGCACTACTGCTTGTAGCTTGTTCTTTAAATTTACCACGAAATGCTTCTTGAATAGCGTCGATGTGGAACGAACAAATGGCCGAACCCATCAGACCATTTGTTGATGTTGTGAATGTTCCATAAAAATGTGTATCGTCACCTGGTACTTTGTAGATACTCTCTGAAGTTAAGATTCATAAAAAGATATCGTATTAGTACGGCGTCATTATAATGCCAGAAAAAAAATTTATATAATCGTTGGGTGTAAAATGATGATGGGAGATAAGGAAGGAACGAAAGAAGGAATAATGATGATGTTGAGATGTATAGTAAGAAATAAAGTATTATTATTATAACTTACGAATTTCATTAAAGTAGAATGGAAACTCGCCCGGAATTGAGCAATTGAGTCGGGCCTTGAGATATGTCGCCCAATTTTGTGATAATATATTCTTGCCTCCTGTATCTCTTTTACAGACTCGTGCGACTCGAGAGTACACACTTTTACCACAATTTATGTACTCTACTGCAGTCTCACGGAAAAAGAAGAATACGTGAGTACCGATGTCAAATGATCCAACGAAATTTGGTTCTGAAAATAACAACGAAAATAAATTTATTCAATTTTGAATTAAGGAGGGTCTTTAGTAATTTTCGTCTAAGCTTTTCTCTCAACCTAAACCTCAAAACTAAGAACGAGGCTCGATGCATTACTCTATAAACTAGCGTTGTACGTTTTGATTTTTGAAAAATGTTCATTTGTTTAAGAGAAAAACGTGGACGTAGTTTTCATTTACTGCGCAAGTGCAACAGGGACAGTTTCGTTTGTTGACTTGAGTGTGATAGAGAAAAAAGTTCAGACTCCTCTTAATGATGTTTATTTTTATCGACAATCACACAGTGTAAAAATTATGGAGTACGGATTTTATCTAAATCCGAATTCACTCGGAGGTCCGGAGTTTAAAAAATCATTTCGCATATGGAGTAAACAGGGAGTTTTTTTTCGGAGTGAGGTGATTTTATTTTGATCGATCCACTTCGATTCAAAATTTAAATGATAAAATAAAGACCTCTCTGGAATTAATTTCACTCCAAGGGGATTAAATGGTCGATAAATTATTCGCTTTGCGTTCAATCGGAATTAATCTGCGTTCACTCCGCAAATTTTTTTACAGATTTTTAATTTCGAAAAAAAAATAAGATCATAGTTTTTTAGCTAAACTCAGATTTAGTCAATAAGTAAAATCTTTCTGTATTAAATTTTGAATTTTTATGCAAAAAAAAAAAAAAAAATCCATAATGCAATACACAGAAAAAAATATTTCTTGTGCCAATAAATTTTTTCTAGCCTTAAGAAAATTTGTATCTTTAATTCATAACGCAAAATATTTTCTGCCCCAATAAATCCTTTTTTTTTTTGTGTAGCTATGGAATTCTTTTAACGAGAAACAACTAATAAGAAGAATACAAAAGTAAGATTCAAATACAAAGTCTGTTAATTGGATCAGTTATCATGTTAAATAGTATTAAAATAATAACAGCACGGTATCATGGAGATATTTAGAAGCATAAAATTTCTCATTATTTTTATGAAATTTATTATTCAGTTATTAACAGCATTAGTTAGGAGGTAATTATTTAAATTTATTAATTGCCACAGAAGCTTTATGTATGCATCTCTTTACTTACGAAAGCATACTAAATAAAAAAAAAATGTGGAATAATAATTTTAATACAACAAAGAACCGAGTATAAAAAAATATCGCCTACAATTAATTTGTTCATAAGCACAGTATGTAAGAGAATATTTCAACAAAGTCGAATTTATAATCCCTAATTACCTGGAATGTGATTCTATATTTAGACATAATAGTCATTTGCAATAAATCTAAATATTAATGTTAATATTTTTTTTAAATATACAGGGGGGGGGGGGACTAGATGGATCACATCTAAATCCTAGAAATTTTTTTTTGTCATTTTTGTGTTTATTAGGGGCTAAATAGTCAAATTTACTGTCCGGGGTAACTTGGAGCCATGGTAGAATTTTTCAAATTTTCATTTTTCCCTCTTACGTTTTCAGAAAAAAAAGAAAACTATTTGGCGATAAATGTCACTACTTTGAGTCTATTATTAGTATAATTAATTAAATCATATATATTCATATACATATATATATATTTTTTTTTATTCACTCAGATATGAGTGCAGCCTCGCAAATGCGATCTTAATAAAACACGTCGGTTTAATAAACTAAGACTAATAAATTTCTCAAAAGCTTGGCCCCCCCCCCCCTTATATTTAATAGAACACTTTTAAAATCTTCTTTACTTTTATATGAGACTAAAATTAGAGAATATTTAACAAATGTAAAACGAATATTCCTTCATATTTAATAATTACGTCTATTAAATATTTCAAAAATTTCTTTATATACTTCTTAAAATATTGGCTTGGTAACAATTTGATATAGAATTATAAATATTTATTCGTCTTAATATAAATCTGAATATAAATTCATATAGTGAAAATTTATTTAAATGTGGATGTAATTCTAAGTCTGTTTTTACTCGACTTCATCTTTCTACGGGCAAAATAAGTCTTGAAACTGACAGGTTATTAATATAATAAGAATACATGAAATTTTTATTAAACTCGGACAAAAAAAAACTTTTAATTTAATAATAAGAATAAACGTTTCCAATCGCTTGTAAAATGAATTAAACTAATAGTAATTTTAAAGACGGATTATTTAAAATGCGATACGTAAATTTGTTTAAACGATTTGTTTGTGCGGTGAGTAGAAAATGAGCGCAGTGGGAGGCGATAAAACCGATGTTTCCCATACTATCTTTTGGACGCGTTAAACGGCTAAAAGCTTTTCAAAGCGAGAAAGCGAGCGAGGTTGGTCGGTGAACGACTTTTGTAGTTTTCATTCAATGTTATTCGCAGTGGGGTATGATGACAGAGACTATCCGGAAATTTAACGCCAGTTCAATGATCATCCACTTGTCGTTTTATGACCCAAGCTATCGTAAAACCGAGTTTAATAGTACTCTCTACCTTCAAGTTACGACAGCGGAAACGTTAATAATTTCGCGACCGAATGAACTACCAAAAACGATGGGCGTATAAGCTTAAGCTTACTTCTATACCAAAACAAATGTGCCTTTTTTCCTAAGTCTACGTGGGTTTTACTAGTTTCAATTTTAAGAGCATCATAAATCTTCGAGAGGAAATTCCAGATGTAGTGAACGATGATAGCTATTAACGTTTCTCGTGAAAAATTGAGAAATTCTTTGAAAAAAACAAATTTTTTTTAACTGCAACGTGTTCAAAATATTATTTTTAATTATAAAATAATATTTTTATTAGTAACACTAGTACACTAAGTATAGTTTATCAATTTAATCAATTTTCTTCATCTAGAAGAGGTAAAATTTTTAAGTATTAACTAACATGAGAGAGATTTAAGTGAATGTCAGACATAAGAGTGCTTGCTTCACTGGCTGCACAGATTCGTGCTTTTCTCCTCTCTATATATTTTTCTTCTTCTTCTTCTTCCTTTTTTTAACGTTATTTCTCGTTACTCTTTCACTTGATCTTCCTCTCAATCGTCTATTTTCTCAACGAGTTTTCGTGAAAATTCTTGGACAGCGACGGAGTATATATATATATAGATATAAAGTCACGCCGTACAACTGAAGTGTGAGTGGGAGGGAAAAAATTGAATCATTTCTGACCAGTCAAACGTTTCGAAGAAGAAATTATTAAATTAGAGAATGTTCTGAAATGTGATCTCAGAAAATTATATCGAAGAAATACAGGGGAAATAACTTGAAAGATAAAATCGGTAATACTATAGATTTAATTTCACCTATCTATCATTTCCGGGTCAGACATCAATCATTTTTATATAATAATATAAACTGAGGTAAAACGAAATTTTAAAAAATTATTGTTTGATAAAAATCCTGGGTCACGGTTTGTAGAAAATAGTGAAAGAAAATGATCAGCCTGGGCAGTTGATCTTTTTTAAATTTTTAGTTACAAATCAAAAAAGCTGAATCTGAGGTAAAATAAGTTACCATTGAAAATAAATCTGATATTTGCTTCAATTTTTTTTACTTTATCATGACAATCAAAACTCATTGCGATAATCAATGAAGTTTTAATGGTGGCTCATTTTACATCACAGTCAATTTTTTCAACTATCAATCACATCATTCAGAAAACAAACACTTGAAAAAAATAATAAAAATGATTTTTTTCAAAATTTTAAATTACCCGCACTTTTCAGGTAAATCAACTTGCCCCATCTCATTCTACAAATTGTGATTAAAAATTTTTGAATAAAAAAACGGTGACACGCTTAGATATCCGTGGACAGAATATCCGCAAAAAATATCCATTGACAAAATATCCATCAGACAAAAAATCTGTAGACAAAATATCCGTAAAAAAAATCAATTGATTAAATATTCGACGATAAAAATTCAATTGATCAAATATAAGTCGATAGAATGATTTTCCCTTCAGGATATTCTGTCCACAGATATTTTATTGCACACACAAAAAATTCGTGAAAAAAGGGCACTATCTTTCACACCATTTTATGTGTGGGTATATTTTTGTAATTGTAAACACACAAAATTCGTGAAAAAAGAGGGCTATGAAGTATTTAATGAATTAAATGATACATATTTCGAAAAAAAAGATTTTAATAACTTTCTTCTACTGTTATTTTAACTACGAAAATTTTGATCTGATGAATTCATATCTTTTGTATGTTCATTTTCAGTTTATTCTGTCCGTAGATATTTTATTCATCGAATATTATTTCCGCGGATATTTTGTCGCGGATATTATATCGCGAATGTTTGTTCCACGGATATGTTGTTACGCAACACAAAAAACAATTTTTTTCCATCTCAAAAATTCTTAAATTTTATTAAAGATTCGAAATTTAAAAAAAAAAACATCAAGTTTAAAATTTTATGAATTAAATTTTTTTTCTTTCGCCCCAGAGACTAGTCTAGTTTACTTTTTTTTACTTGCGCTTTTGTTAAACTTTTTTTATCATCAGGTATACTAACTACACTAATGTGGATACTGGAAATTTATCTTCCGGTCCAGGTTCTAATAAAAAGGCGCAAACGTGGATCGTCGGTTGTCGTTGCTCTTGTAAGTTCAGAAAACCGTGAAAGTGGTTGGCCAACGTTGTCTCGTCAGCCAGTTATTCAGATCTCGTTAGCAGTATCACCCCCATGTCTACCATTTCTCTCAAACTTTTCATTCTCTTTCTCTTCCTCAGTCTCTACAGCGCACTATCACCACTATAGTTTCATCCTCTTATATTTCTTTCTCTTTTCCTCAATTTATACTAGCTCTTACAACCACCAGCACTACCATCAAGTTGCTGGATAACTTGAACCCTCAGTAAATCGATCCTGAGCGCACGTACTTAAAACACATCTCTGGCGTATCACATTCGTCACCCGTACCATCCAGTTCTCGCGATCACTCTCTGCAGTTTAATCAACGCCTTTACTAATAGACAAACTCAATGAGAGGAATGACTCTTGATGGGTGTTGCTTGAGGGTGGCTGCTACAAGGCGCGGCTTGAAATTAAACGACGAAACAAATGGCTAATCATGCATCTCAAGGCAGCGAAAGGGGCAAGTCAGGCTAAGGCTAAGGGAGGAAACACAGCAAACTTGGGTTGTTTAATAGTTTATAAAAGTTTCATTCAGCCAAGTTATGTCAAGTAAACGTACGAAAAGGGTCTCTCTTATTTGATAATTACTTTAAATTATTAATGCAACTTATACTGTAAACCCGTATGAAAAAACAATATATATTTAAAATATATAAAATCATATATGTTTGCAACAAAAAAATATATGACATATTATAAAAAATCATATAGAGATTTTGGCCGATTTAATATAAAATTATATACAGTAGTAAACATATGTATTCCATATATGTAATTTACATGTTTTTTATATTAAGCTATCTATACATTTACATTTACCTTGTAATATATTGTATTGATATATTTCCTTTTATATTCAAAAAATATAAAATTTTTATATGAAATGAAATATATGGTAGTATATAATTTATATTATACATGGCACCATATATTTTCTTTGTTATATTTAAGCATATATTTTATTCGGTGTATGTATATGTATATGGGTATATATATTCGCATCAAATTAACTAATTTTGAAAATTTTAACTGCAATTTAAAGAGTATATTAAAATTTATATCTAATTTAATTGGAGTTGGTCATACGAATAAGAAACTTTTTTTTTCATACACAATATAAATATATGTATTTATATATGATCAGAATATATTTTTCGTATATGATAGAAATATATATTTTTATTTATGATAAAAATATAGTTTTCGTATATGACAAGAATATAAATTTTCATATATGACAAAAATATATTTTTTGTATATGATTGTCATATATTTTTTATATATGCTAGACATATGATGAATATTATATTTTTTAATATAAAAAAAAATATATCGGAAAATATAGTTAAATTGGCCACATATATTTTCTGATATTTATCATATATTTTTACATATATTTTGACCATATATGTTATTTTCATACGGGAAAAAAAAAGGCCATTCGGCAGCCGAAATGGAAGGTAGATTTTCCAATTAATCTATATAAAAAGTTTCATACATACATATCTTGTGATACATGTTAGTGTATAGTCATGATATGAAATTAGGCTCGTTTTCTAAGAGTGAGAGTAAAAAAAGACAACGACTATTTTCGATAGAGAACTTCAGATAGTTGATTTGACAAAACATTATATAGGTAATGTACTAAACTAACCTTCACGTAAACAAAGTATAGAAATTTTAATTAGTATGAGATCATAATTGTAATTATTATTACGACGGCAAGATCAGTTAAAATTATAGGACGTACAGGTACGATTGAAAAAGCATAAATAATGAAAAAAATACTTTTAAAATATAAAATAGCAGTGAAATTTACAGGTTATTTTGTTCACACTATAATACAACTGACAAAATTGTATTTTAATGGGAAATGCATAAATTATGTGAAATGAAAACCATATTTTCAACATTTTTTGATTTCATTAAAATTTTTAAGGCTATCAAATTATAGGAAGAAATGGTCAAAACATTAAGTTTAAGGTCTTTAATTAAAGCTTATTAGAAAAGCTTTTAAATACTTTTTACTGGAATTGTCTATCAGTTTTAGTTTTAATGTTATATGAACTTCAACAGTGAATAAAAACTGATTTTTTCGAAAACTCGTGGAAATTTCAAACAGCCATAACTTCACAACTATTTGAACGATTCAGCCCATCTTTGAACTTGATCAAGATAATCGCTTATAGAATAAGTGTGGAAAATTTCATTAAGATCCGATAAGAACTGTAGGTGCTATCGTAATGACAAGACCAGCTGTAATCATACGTCGTAGAGGTACATTTGATACATCATAAGTAATAAAAGAAATACTTTTAAAATATAAAATAGCTGTGAAATTTACAGGTTATTTTGTGCACAATAAAATACAACTGACGAAATTTGATTATAATGGAAAATGCATAAATGATGTTGAATGAAAACCATATTTTCAACATTTTTTGATTCCATTAAAATTGTCAAGGCTATCAAATTATTTGAAGAAATGGTCAAAACATCAAGTTTAAGGTCTTTAATTAAAGCTTATTAGACAAGCTTTCAAATACTTTTTACGGAAATTATCTATGAGTTTTAGTTTTAAAGTTATATGAACTTGAAAGTGGATAAAATTTTTTTTTTTTGAAAAATCGTGGGAATTTGAAACAGCCATATCTTCTAAACTAATCGAACGATTTAGCCCATCTTCGAACTTAACCGTGGTAATCGCCCATAGAATAAGTGTAAAAAATTTCATTAGGATCCGATAAGGATTCTAGGCGCAATCGTGTTCTCAAAACTTGGTTCTATTACATATATATATATATATATATATATATATATATATATATATATATATATATATATATATATATATATATATATATATATATATATATATATATATATATATACATACATATATAAATTTTTCAACGAATGGTATTTTCGAACTCTACTCAACTAATTATGATAGGTTGTGACAAAATTCCTTGAAAAATCGACCATGAGGACAAATACAATACCTAGATTTTTAAAAAAATCTACCTAAAAATCGGGAGTGAATACGGATTTTATGGGCGTAAATTTTTTACAATGTAATCAAAATTTGAAAAATTAATTTTGTTTTAAAAATAAATCAGCATATAATTTATGAATTTAAACCAAAGCTAAGATGCCTAGCTAATTTATTCTATTTGAATAAAATTTAATAAGAAAAAAAAATGACAATGTATGATGAAGATAAAAATAAATAATTAATTTGTAGTAAAATGAAAAAGTTAAAATAACCCTAGAGCTATACAGTTTCTCAAAAGTTTTCTCATGTCTCCTGGGGATATACCGTGATCCTGTGGCTGAAGTGTCTAAGCTGCAGGTCGTTGATTCACAGAGAATGAGGTTGATAAGGGTGGCAAACCTTCTCACCGGGTGTGCCAACTATGCGACGTAGCCGAAGTGAGGAAAGAGAGACAGGCATAAGTTTAACTTCTTCTCCGAGTACATGGGGTCTTCGAACGGGACCTTAAGTTGGAGACGAAGTGAGTAAACCGAGAGAAGGAACGTTATTTTATTACCATGCTCCTAGATATCTCGCACCCTCGACGTTTGATGGTACACCTTAACCCACCCCTGCATTAAGGCCTCCGGGTCTTGGCAATTCATTTCCCGCGTACTCTGCACCTATTCGAGTATATAGTAGGGATCCATCGGCCATTAAAAAAGACAAGGAACGCAAAAAAACATGACCCTACAAAATAACCGAGTAAAGACACCCTTAAATGCCGAGGCGGAGCGATGTCTTTATATCTCTATTTTATTTATTTTTCATTTTTATTTCTTCCTTTTTTTTTTCTTCATGTGATTGCTATTAAAACTAAACGCTGAAGTCAGTGAACACATTGAAAAATCTCTTATGCGGAATTATTTGTGCTTCTTTAACTTAAAAGATCGGAAGCTACACTAGAAATTTCAACAATTGGTACATATAAAGCTTAATGGAGCTTCATTGTTATACTGTACAAAGAGAAATCAATCGTGTGGAGATGATTCGCAAAATTGATTTTTTATACTAGTTCAAATCATCAGACTTTTATACTCAGTCAATATCACTTAGCAGGTTTAATGTATAAGAAGAACTAAAGTGTTCGTTTTATATTCATCTAGTTCATGCATATACAGTATTATTTAATACGCTGTAAAAAAGCGGTGTTAAAATCGACCCACACCGGTGTAACGGTGTTATCTAACCATGTCGTATCATCTTTTAATTTTGGAATCAGCAAAAATTTTACTTTGTATTTGAAATTTAATTCGACTTTTGATCCTTGAAAAATAAAACTACTTTTTTTAACACCAGAAAAATTTTAACACTGTTCTTGAGGTTAAATTTAACACCGATAATCTTAACATCAGGATAGCGCGGGCTTACCCGTTTTTTTAACTTCCCATACAAAAAAAAAAGAATCGGCCCATTACTGGGTCGTGAATGGCGCCCAATTTTCAAGTATCGGCCGAAGATCGGCTAAATATCGGATGATAACGGTGTGCCAATCATCGGCCAAAGCCTGGTATCAAACCAATGGCCAACGAACGGCGGTTAATTGTGCACCGTTTTTATAAGCAAAAAGACGGCTGCCAATGATTCACCATGCACGGGCCAGTATAATTAGCGATTTATTGGCCAATCATAGCACACCAGGCATCGGCCGATCTATGGGGAAACTTCGAAGCTCGGCGACTTTGTATGGATTCCCGCTAAGAAAATTTAAAATTTTCAAAAAAAAGGAAGTTATTGGTGTCGGTCCGATTTTCGAAAATCGAATTTCTAACAGATCTTGAGGTTTTGAGGCTCAAAAACCGGGAAGTTTCGGGGCTGGCCCGCAGGGTCAAGCGGTTTCCATAATTTTTACAGTGTAGTGCAGTTTATTATTTATTTGTATTTATATTGTTATTACTTGTTACACTTACTGTCAAGCCACTTGGAGTCGTACTTGAGTGTTCTCTTGAAACTATACTCCTTGCGACCATCGGTCAAGTTATACAGATCTGTGCGAAATATAACAGTGTCCGCTTTGGTAAATTCAGCGTTCGTGCCGGAGTACAAGGCCGGCAAGTTGCCAGGATTGCCCTTTTCTACCCAAACTGCCGTTGAATTGTCAGCGGGATCATAAGGACACTTGGCTATACCCATTCCTATACCTGGCACGAATTCGTGTCGCGGTAAATGAGTTAAGTTGCTCTGTAAAAATCATTACATTATTATTATTTCAAATTAAATTATATTTAAATCACTTAAATTATTTTATTATCGAGTTCATTTCTTATTTTACTCAATTACATGCAAATAGATACGAATAATTTTCAAATCACTGTATAATTATGTAATACAATTGTTTTTTTTTTTATTTTATATGCAATGTAAGTAACTTTGTAATCAGAAATTACATCTAAGAGCAAAAAAAAAACGTTTTCGCAGGTTAGTAGGACACACTTGAGACTCATAATACTTGACAACACGGGACTTATATACTTCTTAGTGTCATTACACGGATACTTGAATAGCTTTAAAAAAATAAAGTAAAGAAGCAAAACATGTACTTTGCTTTAGTTTCTCATCTCATCTGAGACATGGAAGAGGCAAGCTCGCAAAAAAAGTAAATAAATAAATAAAACAAGGTACTCACGTAAATCACCCAGTCTTTTGGCGAGTGTGCGTTGGTACCACAGATGTACAGACGGTTACCATCGCTCATTGGTTGGATCACTCGTATGTGGTTCCGGCAGTCAAAGTGCTAAAAAAAAAAATTGAAAGAAAAAAAATTGCATGGCTATTAAAGTGAATGGTTCGTTTATCCTACGGTCCCTTTTTTTTCTTTTTGTTCAAATAAAACTTTCATCATCATTCACTAAAGCTTTGAAATCGCGAAAAAAACGCATGGAAAAAAAATGATACACGTTTTTTACTCGACAATGTCAATACCAATAGTCAATTTTCTTTTATTAACTCATGTCGTTGTCCAAGTTTTTATTTTGTAAATACGCAAATAACTACAGATGATGTATACAACTGTAAACGCGATATTGATGTTTTTATGGAACCAACAGAAATCAAGTATTCTCAACGAAAATCTGTTTTACACTTTGCATTCATATTTAAATCTGTACGTACGTGTGCGCAAGTGAATAATGGAAACAATTGAAAATGCTATTGTAAACTTGCTCTTTGAGTTAAATTGTATTTTATTGTTGTAAAATTTCATTTGGTTATCTATGAAAATTTCATTATGATATTAATTACAACTGACATAAAGTGGATTTTAAATTCAATCAGAATCAAATTTTTTTTTAATTTAATGAATTTAAAAAAAAATGGAAGTCCAAAAAAGTGCACACCTCAACTACTCATTTTATTTCATTTTTATTATGAATTTTTATTTAACTTCAATTTTTAAATTCATTTTTTTATTCCTTAATTTCGATTAAATTTTTTTTTAAATATCCCGCCTTTTTGTCTTAGATGTCGCTCCTTGCCAATCCTACTGTTATGCTAGTGCTGCCACCAGTAGTTGACAGAGAAAAATAGGAAAACCATAACAATAGTAAAAATAAAAATGGCAGCTAAATATTTCGTAAACTACAAGTTTGTAATTTAATAATTAAAATTAAACTAAAAAAAGTTGAATAGTGATTTACGAAAAGGTTCTTGTAGTCACCAAACTAATGCTAATAAAAAAAAATTAGGTTCGTAACCGGTTTATTCGAGAGTTTGAATCCGCTTCGCGCTTGAGGTGTGCAAAAAAAATGTCGGAATTCGCCCACCTTTTTTTTAAGGGGCCGCTTAATTTTATTTTTCTGTCTTAATACGTAAGACATTTTGAATTTTGAACATTTAAATTTTGTATTCATTCATTTTTGTTACAAGAAAAAACTTAACTTTAAATTCTAGCTTCATTACTTTAAAAACTAACTGAATAAAATGCGATTACTTTACTCATTTAAGTAGAGTTTTTTTTTTTTTATTTCAATATAATCAATGAAATAAGAAAATATATATCTATATACATGTATAAAAATTAGTAACTTACCTCAGACTTTCCTTTCGACACGCAATTTGCTACATTACTTGGTTCCAGATTAAGAACGTCTCTCTGAAACAAGAAAAGTGTATCCATTAATGTGACAATCCATTCGATTGATTACTTAGATATCTTATTTTCAACAGCAGCAAATTCAACAAATTTCATTAGAGTACCAAGTGAAATTGATAGAACTGAATAAAAGAATAAAAAAAAATTTTAAGTGGAATTTAATTGTCAAGTTTCATTAGCTGACTACTAGTAGCAATTTTTCTTCTTTTATTATATTTTAATAACTTTATCAGGCATTAATCAAGTCAAGTGAATAAAATAGATACTTCACTTCTTAATAAAAATGTTGTAGCTAAAATATAATTTAAATGGGAAACAATAAATTCAATCAGACGACGCAAATGTATCGATATATTTACGAAATAATTTAAATTTCTAGTCTAAAAAAATTTCTTAAGCGAAAATATCTAGTACACTCAACACTCTGCGTTCGTGGTGTGCAATAAGATTTATTATAATTGTAATTTTATTTGAGTTTTTGCATATTTACATTTAAAACACAAGTTTTTAAGTGTATGAATATTAAATCTGAATGACGGCATCTATACTAGTCGTCAAGGAAGTGGTTCGTTTACACAGGCAATCGTCCGGGACACACCCAAAGTAGAGTTTAAAAAAAAATTATCGTGTAATAGTATTATGTAGTATGTAGTTGTGGCACACGACGACTTTGCATCTCTCGTTTCTCTTTAACGATCGACATGCGACGTCAAGCATGTCGAAACTGCCAGATTTATTGCTTGTTTTATTTTTTAACCTCTTAAAATATAACATACTTGAATAATAACTTCTTGAGTGATTTGTTGAGCAACTGGCCCCCATGAAAAAAATTTATGAAAAAATTTATGTTAAAATATAAAAAATATGTAAATAAATATGACACTGAAGTTAGCAAACGTCAAATAATTTTTGGAATTTAAAAAAAATGATAAATTACAAAAAAAAAAATATTTTGAAAAATTGCACTTTTAGATTTTTTAATTTTCTACATGTGCATTTTTTTAGTTTTTTTTTTTGCAATTGATTTGATGAAAAAAAAATCCAAAAATTGTTGATTGTCTGCTAACTTCTGGATCATAAATAAATATAAAATATATTTTAAATAGCTTACTTTTGGCCGATTTTCGTATATATATTATACATTTTAAATGTATTTGAAATTTATTAAAAATATATTTTTTATATATTTATATATTGTATATGTATTTTTAATATATTTTTTTTATATGAAAAATATATTTCTTTATATTTTAACATATATTTTTTTTTATAAATTTTTTTCATGAGGGGGGTCTCATATTAATTCAAAAAATTTTTAAATGAAAATAATTTTTTAAAAATTTGAAAAATCCAGAATTAGATTTTTTTAAACGTTTCTATTAATGAAAAACAAAAGTTGAAGATTTTATGAGATGATAATAATAATAATAAAACGTTAACACGCTTTAAGTATTTTATTTATTTATTTAATTTACCTTTGAGTTAAAAATAAATTTATAAGTGGGTAATATTAAGGGAGTAGTGTGTTTATATATGAATATTTTGAAATATAAAATGAGTTGTACAATGTAAGTGGGATTTTCTATGCTCGTTTTGCCACGAGACTGTACGTGTCGATGAGTTTGCTGAGTGTTTATAAAGGTAGTAGAGGATATGAGTGTGTAGCCGACGAGAAACTCGCACTAACGGTACGCTGTGACTCTAATACTCATTTGGTGATGCCAATCCCCGGTAATATCATCCCCTCATTCTCCCAGCTTAATCAACTGTTGGAAAATGTTGGGAAAAGTGAGTATGTATATATGAAAATCCTGGTTATATACGAGTGATTTATGAAGAGCAAATACAATTTATGTTAATTAAACGATTAAGCAAAACGATTAAATGTGATGGTTTATGTGAAATTGTTTCGGGAAAATTAATAATATTAGTAACAACAACTCTCTTATTTCCTTGTTTTGATTTATTTTTTTTTAGACTAGAATTTTTTAATAATACAATAATTCTATTTTTAAACAAAATGTATGACAGTAATATTTTTAAGTTAGTAGTAGGAAGATAGAAACGTTTATTTGACCAAACAAAGAATTGAACTCACACGAGGGTGAAGTTGACCCGAACCAGAAGCGAGGGCCGAAGTCACCCGAAGTCTGAAATCGTGTGGGTTAGAAATTGGATTGTTTCGACTCGCAAAACAGGCATTGAAATTCGCAGTTTTAATGCAGGTGGTATAAAAACTAGTATATTACACACCAAGGGTCTAAAGTAGGAAATTATAACCCATGTGTGTAATTGCCAACCTGAACCGAAGCCGATGGCGGGGTTTAGTTTTCACTGAATGTACAGCTAAAAGTTTCAATTTTTGCCTCTGTTTACTGAAAGAATTGCGCATGCGCTAACTTTTATCATTTCTGATCTCCTAATGGAAAAATCATTGCCGCTAAATAGCAGGAATTTAAACTTTCAGTTAAAGTATAGTGAAAATATATATTTTCAAGTTCAAGGACTTTGCTCCGGTGAGTTTTATTACCGACACAGAGTAAATAAAATTTTTTATTTATTTATTTAGTTCATGTGCTCGCCGCTTTCACAGAAAAGAGTAATGTCAACATAGATAAAAAGAGACAAATACTAAGAGATATAGAAATATTGAAGTTCTACACGTAGTTTTTTTCGTTCGTCATTATTAAACTGCTACAAAGTCAACAACGAAATTCAATACGCTTCTATTGTAGTCTAGACGACTAACATAAAAAAGCTAGTTCATTTAAAATTACAATGCCTGTCATGTTAAATTACATAAATCCAAACAAAATAACTGACAATTAGAAAAAAAATTTTAATACAATGGTCATTTTCCAGTTCAAAGGGAACTTTGATCCATAAAAATCGGTTTCTTCGTTGCTCATTAGGACCTTTTTTCAATTTTTTAAAAATTCTACAATCAACTTTAGATCTAGACAACCGACATATTGATAGAGTACACGTTTGGATAAAAATAGAGTCCTTATTTTAAAATAGATCATCGCTGCTTGTGCAATTAATAGAAAATAAATGACGATTTTTTTTTAATTCTATGAGTTAAATAAAAGTAAAAATACATTACGAGTAAGAATGAGTGAAATGTAGTAAATGTGTGTAGGGATCATGCAATTTACTGAGATAAAATATTAAGTAAGGAAAACTGCAAGCCTCTCCCAAGAGTACCAACACCCCAGTAGTAACCCACGAAACTCACTAGGGATCAACCAACCCCAGAATCCCTCTCCCGGACCATTAGAATGGAGGGATATATAGCGACCGGTTGAAAAATTCACGAACCAACGCCACCGCGGTCTTTTTTATCTCATCAAATATTGACTTGAAATGACGGGAGTTTGGATGGAATTACTCGTATATGAGTTCACACACACATTTATATATATACCTCTCCTATAACGGTACACACATGACTCGTAGCAGTTAAAAACGAAAGGAATAAATCGTAAAAAGAAAATGTATTCTTTTCTTTCTGGTATCACGTGATTTTTTACAAAATTCATTCGTATAGGAAACGAAAGTAAATTAAGTTAGACGTTCCCTTTTATTTGATCAAATATTAACTCAAGTTCTTTTTTGTGTATTCTAGTTACTATTTATATGGACCGTTTATAGATTTTTTATAAAATGCTTGGATAAGTTATGAACCTTAAAAGGGGGTGAGAATAAAAATAAATTTATAATTTTAACACGAAAACTGATTTTTAAGTCAGAATAATGCTTAATAATTTCTCCTGGGAATATGCAGAGAAAAAAACGATTTTTCGGCGCAAAAAATTTTTACTTGCCCTTAGAATTTTTTTGCATTATGAATTGAAAAGGAAAATTTTCTTGGGGCGATAACAAGTTTTCTTGAGCCAAAAAATCTTTTTTTTTTTTGTGTACGGAAATAATTTTTTGTGACAGCTAAAAATATTAGATAAGATACAGCTGGTAAAAAAGATACCTAATTGTTCTAATAGTGACGTCATCAACGGATCAAAAAATATTTTTTGGTTACATGTGCGACAGCAAACGACCAAAAAATATCGAAGTAACTTAACGAGCCATCTTGTGACAAAATTTATCATCATTTTAATTCGTACACTTACGGACTTCTCTCTAATTTTCAACAAATACTAAAAACAATCTTACCAAATAAATAAACGCGGATTTATAACCTGCCATTTATAGGCACTAAATGTAGTGAATTTCAAATATCTGTCACAAAAACTAATGTATTTATCTAGTACAATCGAGTCTAAGACGCTCGTGTGTTGGTACTTTTTGAAATTAGTGGTTCGGTTTGCACTTTGAATTAGTGAATATTCACTTATTTTCACTAATTCATGTTTAGAGAGTACAAACTAAACTTTTTTTTAGTTTTCTGAACGTCAGATTATAATTTTCACCATTTTAATAGTATTTTTTACCTCAAAGAACTTAAATAATTATTCAATTTCTCTAAATGAATTTACGATCCATTAGATTTTTCTTTATCATCAATTATTAATCTTTTAAAGTTAAACTTTTTTAAAGTTAAAAATATTACATGACATTATTATCTCATTCTTCCATCATAAGAATACATTTATAAAATTTTTAAGATGACCCAGAAGTGGAAAAATCAAGAGGTACTGCGTAAAGTGGCTTTTGGTGTCGTCCAATGCAATAAGTCATGATTTCCTAATGGAAACCGTCACTCCTCACCCTTTTATCCACCACCAGCAGACCAAATTCAATCTGCATTCAATATTGATTTCAATTCGATATCCTGGATTTCAATTTTTCTGTGATTTACTTCTTACACTAGGGACATTGCGCCACATATAGGGTGGAATGAGTTAGTGCATGTACATACAAGAGAGTCAGTAAAATCAGTGTCAACGTCAATCAATCCCTAGAGCACACAGGCTAGACCACACACTCTGCTCATCAACACATCTCTCGATTCGTTCGATTCATCGACAACCAAAATTTTTTATGTTCCAACATGATCGATAACAAACATCGAATCCTTCACCAATATATTTTTTCTATATCCATCTGGACATGTTATACTCCAATTTAACCACACAGTAAAGTGTTAAATTTTTTTTTAACGTTTACTTGTGACACAAGTAACAATAATAATGAGTGGAATGGGTATAAAACATAAAAAAAAATAATAAAAAAAACTCTCTCGTGTATAAAGTTGCATGGTCATGCCATTTACCTATCGTTTTACTACACTAGATGCTACTAAACGTGCAAAACTGTTCTACTAAAACGATTACATCGGTTTACGGTACTTTTTTTTTTATTCTTCAACACGATTTATCGATACCAAGAAAAAGTCGGTTAATGCATATAATTTTCTCCTTCACAGTACGCTGAGAAGAAAAAAATATTTTTAACAAAATAAATATTATTGATTCAAGAAATGACTTTCTCATGATATCAGCATCGAAACTTGAAGTTTCAGTCTCTACAGCCTGTCGAAACAAGCTAATTTCAAGCCGATGCCGCAAACAACTGCTAGCGAATTCGTAATTCAAAAATACCTTCATACAGCGGGCAGAAATATGCGTGTTTCTTCCCAAGGGAAGAAACACAATTGTTTCTGCCCGGTGTCAGTTTTATTTAATGTTCATTTGCAGCCTTATTACTCTCATTTGTTTACTTGTCACTTCAGTTTACTTATTTTATTTTTTAAGTGACACGTTTAATTAACCAAATAAAATTACTAAAAAATGAGTGAAAATTATATTTTTGTATTATTTACTATTTAATAAGTGACTGTAAGTCACATATTTCTCATTCTCTGACAGTTCTCCGCATCATCGGCTTGAAATTAACTTGTTTCTGACTGGCTGACACTGAATCTTCAAGTTCCGATGCAGGTAATTATGAAAAATATATTGTGTGACTCAGGATAAAACACGATTTCAGACTGCGTGTGATGTCAGCCCTCACCCTAATCTGAAATCGTCTTGTTTCATCCCTTGTCAGACAATTTACTGTATTAATAATCATCATTTAAATATAGTTATGTACCGAGAATTTATTATTTGAAGATCAGAATTGAGAAATTTGTTAAAAACATTTCAGCCCACAAAATTTGACATTTTGAATTTGAAAATCTATAGAAAATTGGGACACAGGCTACTGAGAAAACAAAATTCGATTGAGGCTGTGATCTGAGCTAGGATCGCGATCACCACAGGTCTAAAGTGATCGAAGATTCGAAATCATAAAAAATCTTAAGAGATTACCATAAGTTTGAAATCATTGACGATCCGCCGAAATTATTAGCGACCTTCAGAGATCTACCAAAATTTTAGATGTAAATTATTTTTTTCCCAGTATATGCACTGCACTTTGTGGTAAAATTTTCGTACTAAAAAAGCATATTTTACGCTGCTATAAAATGTTGTGTATTAAATATAGCGCTGAATAATTAAAAAAGTACTTACTGAAGCCAAAAACATTATAAATCCATAAAAATGTTGAATTTATTGCTGAAATATAATAAAGCTAACAAAATTCATTGCTGGTGACTGAAAAACTTTTTTAATTATCCTCAACGAATATTTTTTTTTAACTTTTTTATCAAAGGTCCCAACCAACTCAATGTTTAATATTCACTTGATAGGATTCAAATCTGTATCCGACAAATTTTTTTTATTTTTCCAGAAATCAACTTTTCCATAGAAAATTGATAAAAACATATTTTGAGTACAAATAAACGAAATATATACAAATTAAAAAAATTTACCTCGTTTATCTCATATTGTAAGAAAATTTAAAGATTAGAGACTCGTTAACGCGCTAAAAGTTCGAGGGGGTAAGAGAGGCTCTTTACTGTCAAGGGATGGAAATAATGTCACGATAAACACGAGTCAGAGTAGGTGGTAATTAAAAAGTTAAGCTGCAAAGCATCCATAGAGTAGGTGCTAAGACAAGCAAACGAACTAAGTTTAAGACTTATTCCTTTCTTTACTCTGTCGCTCTGATTCAAACTATAGTGCAGGAGTATCTCCAGAGAATATCTTGGTGAAGGTATTATATACCTATGCGGACTTTTGAGGAACAAGAAAAAAAAATAAATAAAAGACTAATACAAAGTACTTCAGAGTCGAGTGGAAGTAATAGGACAGTTTCAGTTTTCAATTAGCAAAGACACTTTCTCTTAACTGTTTAAATTCTTGTGTTTACTGTTCTCATCATTTGCACAAGTTAATAGCCCTACAATTACATGAAACATTTATAAACAAAAAAAAAAAAAAAAAAGAAATACAAGACATTATTAATATTAAGGAATTTTTAGGGATATGGAAGTTTGAATAAGAAGGAACAAACAAAAAAGTTAAAAATATAGCTGAGAAAGTTTGCTGAAAACGTCAAGACTTTTAGAAAGGGTTGTACTGCGCCAAAAGACAACTCGTTTGCTCTTGAGAGCACAGGAAAGATAGAAGACCTTTAGACTGAGTTTTCGACGAATTTACAGAGTTACTAGACTTTATTTAATTGGACAAGAAATGAAACTACTGAGTCTCCTCTTTTTAAGCATTAACGAAGGAACAAAAGCATAGAAAAATAAAAAACAAATGAAGAAAATGTTGCCACTGATTAGAAATCATGAACGGTTGAGAGACTTTTTTCGGTAAAAAGAAAAAAAGGATACTAATTTATCGACACTACTTGCCAAGACCTGCATTGCATTAAGTTTTTACGAGCAACACTTGGATTTATAGAAGTTATTTGTGTAAATACTATAAAATAAGTCCCATGGATATAATAAATTATTTTAATGGTTTTTATTTCGCGAAAGTATATTAATTTTCTACTAAACAGCAAGAGTAATTTATTTTAATGAATATTTTATAATTATAAATTAAAATTAATTGATTTAATTTTAAAAAATAAATAATAATGTTGAAATATAAATAAAGTAAAATTTTTCACTCGAGAGTTGAAGTTGGAAAATTAAATGGCGAAATTAACTGTTAAAAAATTCAAAGCCCGAGTTAACTTTTATTTTTTTTTCTTCGTCAAGCGAAACAGCTTTAATTACTGTATTAAATTTTAATTTATCCGGGTAAATCATTAAAGAGAATTAAACTTTCTTAGACGCTGTTCTTGAAGAGAACTTTCAAGATTTAAAGGCTTCTCATCTTGAAAGCTTGTAAGAATATTAATCCAAATATGATTTATGTACTCATATTTTATTATTGTGTTAATTAATCAAATGCTAATAACTTTTTTTTTTATTTTTATGAATAACGGAAAACAAGAAATCAATTTTATTAGTATTCTAGTGAGTAGTGCAACTCAATAACTGATGCTACCAACTATCCGGCATTACTCGTTTACGTCAGAAGATACTCATTCGTTGAAAAACTTCCGGCAACCGTTGAAACCAGCGCGTGAGTAGAGTACAAGTATAGAAGAACTATATATGTACATATTTTTAAAAAAATATACGGATTGTGAAAAATAAATAATTTAAAACCCTTGCCTGCAT
This sequence comes from Microplitis mediator, assembly GCF_029852145.1. Classification (NCBI taxonomy): domain Eukaryota; kingdom Metazoa; phylum Arthropoda; class Insecta; order Hymenoptera; family Braconidae; genus Microplitis; species Microplitis mediator. Next base: position 22,906,173 of record NC_079969.1, read on the forward strand.
GTACCATGAACACGTAAAATATATCCAAGTTTTTCTGTATGATGATATTCAACAATATTTGAAAAAACCCGCGTGATTGTTTGTTCTGCGCCACCTATACTATGTCAATATTATAAAATCCAAAAAAAGGAGTATTTTTATTTAGCGCTGGGATTTTTAACGAATCTATTGGATCTAAATTTTTGAAATGTTTCACACACGCGTTAGTATGTCAGCCAAAAATTGCAGGTCACTCCTAACTACCCCTTAAGGGGTGACGCTAACCGGTTTTCAATTCAATTTCATTCACGGAAAAACGCTGGAAATCTAAAATAGAAAGTCTTTAGCGTTTTTTGAAACCTCAACAAAGAGCTAGAAATTTCGTATTTTCCAAAATTCTAATTCGTCTCCGAGAAAAATTGTTTTAAAATTCTCGTTTACTCTGCGAGTGCAACAAAGACAGTCCCGTTTATTTTTCTGAGTATGAGAAAGAGGTCCGGTAGTGAATCCCCTTAAGCAGTCAAATTCCATAAATTGTTCATTTTCATTGCACGAAAAACGCTCCGTTCTTTAGGTACATAGAAATTTTCATTTATTTTTATTGAATTCTACTTTTGATTTGTATTTAACATGTACAATTTAATCGATTTTTGCCTGTACTATTTTTTATTTAGACAATTTACAGTCTCGTTTTTGATCATTTTTAGTCTGGTTTTGGTCGCCTCGAGTTCAAAATCAGACTTTTTCGAGTTTAAAGACGACCAAAAACAGCTTAAAATTTTTATAAAAATTCAAAAACAGGTCGACTAGTCCAAATGCAGTCTAGTTAGACTAAAATCAGATCGAGTTTTTGAAACGGATAACGGATTTTGAGTGATCAAACAATTGCTCAGGTAAAGTAGATTACGAAAAAAGTGGAATAACAAAAAAAAGTTACTAGAACTCTCTAGAAAAATGAATACACCCCTCCCCTGTCACTACGTGAATTCGAGGGTAAAAATAGTATATATATACGTAGAGAGAATATGACTACCAGTTTATATTTTTGACTATAACTACTCTAAGTGTATATAATTCATATATATGCCAGTTTTGTGGAAAACGTGTGTCTCAAAAAACTCATCAAACTAACATTTTTCCAAGAGCTTTATTACAAATTCATTGTGGTAATAAATTTCATGTTACAACTTGCACTTGTCTACCTACTAGGTTCAACTTCATTTATTTTTAAATGTCAAGAAATAAAAAAACAAGTTAAATTTATGAAAAACACGTGTTCATGAATACAAATCATATGAAAAAAAAAAAAAAAAATCTATATATTTAAATATAAATAATTTTATTTAAAATATATGTATGTATATAAATACATATTTCCAACAATATTTTATTGAAAATGTCAAAAATATTTACCATGTACGCTAACAAAATAAGAAGTTATGTAGTAGTAGTATTCATAAGGTCAAATATTTTCTAAAGATATATAGAGGATGCATAAACATGTCAAATCGATCTCAATATACATGTCCCGGTATAAGTAACGTATTATATACGTCAAGAGTATCAAGTAAAGGATATACACTCTCGTTTCATCCATAACTGGTGGGTGCATATAAATATATATTATACACGATTTCACAACCGTGTAAATCTTACGAGTACTCTTAATACTTTACTATGCTCTAGGGCAGATAGGTAATATTCCTTGTGGCAAAAAATGAATCCTACATAGCCAAATACATATATAGCCTATGGTATTCCACCCTGAGCTCCAAAAAGAAATAAATTTTTTCTGCAGTAAATTTTTGTTTTATTGGCTTCTATATAGTTTATCGATATCGGTTTATTCCTGTATTACATATATCTTTACGTGTGTGTGCATGTATGCGAGTGTGTGTGTGTGTGTGTGTGTATAGTGACCTCTGCTTTTACCATTACTTTTTTAAGCTCAATAATGTATACTATATACATCTATCAACTATGAATAACAAATACATTTTTCAAAATTACTTATTCACATGCTTGAGATATATGACTATTTATCATTTGATTTCTGCACATATTTATTAGCAAATATTTGATTCATTTTTTGTTAATACGTCAAACGAAGTAAATATTTGAAGATAAGCAAATAGATGTTTCATATTGATTTTGGATAAATTTGTTGTGCTAAAGTTCACTGAATACTAAATTCAAATTCAAAATTTATCTGACTGATGAAGTTCGGATTTAACTTCTTCTTCTATGCATGTCAACAGTAGAAGTCTATTTATAAATATTTGCCAAAGAGCAATGAATTTCTATAATCACTAGCACTATATATTTTATTGTAATATTCAATTCAAAAAATTTATTGACGTTATGTTCAGCATGCGTGTACTGCTAGTTATTTAAGGGCTCGAAAATTTCGTCGGGACTCTCTTACATTATTGTCCCCCTTTTTTGGCAAGATTGTTACCCGGTCGACATTAGCATAGAATATTGTTGCGAGTGAGAAGGGGCGTTGCTTTTCATTGCTTTAAGACTCATGAAATGTTAGGGGTTATAACATACAACAACCGAGTAATTGAATCGATCCTCCATTTCTTCTCTTACTTCTTTTTATTCAACAGAACATAACAACGAATTACAACTTCACGCACGAGTATATCTATTATTGAATTTTCTGAAAGCAAGACAACTGTACAAATGTTCGCATAGTACCTTTTGAGTTGTATATATATATATATATATATATATATATATATATATATATATATATATATATATATATATACTTTGCATATTTTATCCTTGTGTCCGTTTGACAATATGTATTTATGCAAATTTCGAAATTTGATCGGGCCCTCTACCCATGTTGCTTCTCTTCATTCTATACCTTCTCTCATTTTACGTCTCCTATTTGTCGATCAAAATAATATTTCATATCAAATAGTATGTATAATATATATATTAGAAGTGTGCGAATCGAATCGAGTGGAATATCACAACTCGATTCAAAAATCGAATCGAATTTTCGAATAATTTGATAAATTCAAATTATTCATAACTTTTGGCCAAAAATAATTATCTCGTAGGTTCGTATCGGTGATCTATTTATCCGTGATAAAAGTATGCAGCCTTCTCCAATTATCCTTCAAGTCACCCTTAAGCAGTAGAATTTCATAATTTTTTTCATTTTCGTTGCGCAAAAAACGTTCTGATCTCAGGCACATCATGCCAACAGTAATCATAAAAATATTAGCAATCACTACACGGAAAGAAATTTTCTTCAAAAATTACCGTTAAATTCACTGTAATCGTGGGACGAATGGCACGACCTAATCATTTGTCGATAAGTGAGATAATTTTTAACTTTTTTTCAATAAATTTTACCGTAGTCTACTGTAAATTTTATTTGGTTTTCGATCAATTTTATGAATAACCTCAAAATAAATAAATTTTTCCGTAATTTTTAATTTGAAAATGGTAATGATAAAAACGCTGCATCATGTCCCACGATTACAGTGAATTTAAGGGTGATTTTTAACGAAAATTTCTTTCCGTGTATTAGCAAAATAAAAGATAGTTTTAATGATCAATTGCAAAATCGAAATGATAAGTGGACTGAGAAGTAAAATGATGATCGAATAACATCGTGTATGTCCTAGATTTCATTTATAGGCTTATGTCACAAGAGGATAATAAAATAATATCGACGAACATGTATGTAGCTAATGTTCAGGGGTGAAAATACTTTTATGGCATATAGCTGAACATAATGTGATTCAAAGAAAAAGTTTTCATGTCTTATGATTTATGATGGAGTGTCTTTTCCCCACTCGCAACTAACGTTGTTATGAGTGTTTTTGATCGACGCTATGACATTGTTTGTCCATCCATTAAAATGAGAATAATGATATTTAAATAAGGATCCATGATTAATCATCTGAAGTTAATGAAAAGAAAAATGATACTGTCACCAGAAGTTATACAAGACTTTATAAGTCACTTGGTAAATTTGATTAATTATGTATTATAATAAGATAGAACAATATTAATAATTATGACTATATTGATTGCTTTTTTGAGTACTTCTTAAATTTTCTTGAACTTACTGCACATGATTATTATTTCTGTGCTTCAAGCATGTGCAAAATAAAAAGATGACAACAACTTGAGGAAATTAGTAAATATAGTACTTCATAGTTTGCGCATCTGTCGAATCTCCGTTTCTCTGTCACGGAAAAACAAAGAGGGTCGCCGATATACACGTCTGTGAAATCCGAAACGCGTCGACGCGCTCGAATAATTGCATTTTCAAATCGTTACTATCCCTCGTCTGCTGTGAGTGCCCACAGAGTCAATTTTTTGTGTATCCCTTGGAATAGCCCCGGGGAATTTGGATCGCGTGCCACACAGTCCATTTCGATGTTTGTACCCCTCTGTATATATTTGTATTTTTTTGCACTACCTGCATTAAAAGCTGTATTTTTGGAATCCAAAAAATTCAGACACTATTGTTATTTATAAAAATTATAAAAACAGTTAATCAGTGAAAAAAGTTGGCATGCTAAATTGCTTAGAAGTTTAATATTTTTTATCGCAAATTGTAATACGATATATATATTGTAGGCTTTAAAGAAAACCCCTATAAAATTATGACTTTTTTACACGCTTATTTACGTGCACCCTTCACAGGTGCAGAGCATAAGCGCATCTGTTAGTATCACATATTGCGGATACATTGAGTCTCTTTACTACCCTATCAATCTATAAAACCGCCAGTGTGACGAACCACGACCCTTAATCGATGCATATATATCTTTAATAAAAAATGGCCCTATTTTATTCAAAAATTTGACTTTTTTTGTTTTATTATTATTATTATTATTATTATTATTATTTCTTAAGCTAAAGTTTTTTTTAAGAATACAGTGATGCCAAGTTGGAAGAGAGTTAAAAAGCAATTTTACGTCTCTAGTGATCAGGCCAGTTGTTGAATTGGTCAGCCAAGCCAGTAACACCCTCTCTTCTTCATCCCGGAACTAAAGCAATTCCGATTCAATCTCGTCGATCGAAATTCTTGGTGGACATAAAAAAGGGAAGATAATAATGCAAAAATAAGTGAAAGAAAAAAAGAGGCAAAGACAAAAATGAATACCGAAAAATATGAGTTATTCTACGTTATAACGAACAGATAATTTTATTCGACAAATTCTCATTTTCTGCTGAAAATGAATAACAGTGGCAACTAAATTATTCATTGGTAGGATAAAATACGATATTTAGAGATTACTAAATTTATGTATTGGACAGAAATCATAACAATCGAGTGTCTTTTTCAATGATTGGCAGAGGGTTGTAGATTCACTAAAAGGGGAGGGGGGTAAGTGTGTCGACAATAGATCGCTTAGCGCCAGAGACGTGTCAGCTGTCAAGGCATCGAAGGGCGGTCTCAGATGATTGACAGTTTTATAGAGAAAGCTCTTCACTCATTTGTTCTGGGATTTACGATCACAGATCTTGTCAATATGCGACAATCTCTCTTTCATATTTCGAAGCTTCAGAGATTTTAGTGTGAATACAATAAAATTTAATCCATTTCACAAAATAATACAAATTTGTTTTGGCTGTTGTGGCAAAACAGTAATTAGTGATTCTTAACACGTAAAATATTTATTTACGTCATCAAAAAAAATATCAAGTATGGTATTTTATGGGGGGACATCACAATGATTGATATCGAATCATTTTCTATGTGGTTTTATCACTCTGAAGCTCAAGATAAAAATATATATGTATATATGATGAAAGTACGAGGACACGGAGAGCACAAAGCCGTAAAAAAATTATTATCTTGTGTTTGATGTTACTACATGTGATACTTACTTCACAGTTGGAGTGGCTGATGTTGCTTAGATTGAGCTTGAAGACTTTATCCCTGAAAGCAAAAAAGTATAAAAACATGGTGAGAAATTTTATTAAAGCTTGAGGATTAGACTAGAAGTGAAATGACAAGTGGATGAGAGCTTGATATTCCACTTTATGACTTAAAATATTAGATAACATCATTCAAATTTTCATATAATTTTTTGTTTTTACTAATACTAGTTACATATGACTTGTACTTTGTACTAAGCCGATTCCTTACGGCACAAATACTTGCGAAAGTTTTAGGATTTCTATAAGCTTAAGGAAATAGCCTCTAGCTATGCTAAAAATATCATATACATTAAAGACAAGACAGTGATGGAGAATAAGGAGTGCTTGCTTTTTTTTAACCTCTCAAACTTATCAATTTTTTTTTCTAGAAGGAAAAACTAAAGATATTTCATAGCTTGCTCTGAGTTTCAAATTATAATTCATTATTTTTAAGGTAATTGACAAAGTATCTAAAAATAGCTTTAGCTTATAAACGTGTGGAAAAATCCAATGCCTAAATTATTAACTAATTTCAAAATTTAATATTACACTCGAGTATTCAATAAAATATATTCATTTATTTCAATGCCTGTATCGTAAATTGAAGCAAAAAGTTAAATTCACCAAATATGCGATTGATATATATATATATACATATATATGTGCACATATAATTTACCCAGTTTTGATCAGAAAGTGTTACGGTACATTAGCTTTAACGGCGTATAACTTTATTCCAATAGCCATTCGTCATCGACTTTCAATAAAAAACCAGTGAGATGCGAAAGAAGAAGAAAAAGAAACGGTAAGAATGACGCGCAGAAAGAAGCAGTGCTGCCACCTACATAACTAAAGAACGACCACAGTACCAACATTACTCTATTCATCCATAGTAGGACGTTGTGAAAAAGTAAATACCTAGCCGTTAGAAAAACAAATCCGACTCTTCGAATTCACCAAAACTTTTAGCTATACTTTCAAACTCGAGGAAACTTTTACGGTGTACGTGCTAGGAGTATTCGTACGAACGAGCTAACAGAGAAAGCGGTAAAGGATAAAAGTAAAAAATAAAATAAAATAAAAAAATAAAATAGTAAGAACGCGAGAACCAAGGCACGGAACCAATTTTACGGACAAAAAGTTGGTCGAACCAGCCGCGGGGTGGAGCATCGATTTCAATTTGGGTAGAAGGTAAAGATCGAGGGGCGAGAGAGAGATAGAAAATGAAAGAGAGAGGAATACGGTTAGGTGTCGAGATCGCTCAGAAGAATTCCTCAATCCTATACTTCTTTCCAACTTCGCTTCTGGAATTATAAATAATTACTTGGGTAAAAAAAAAAATAAAACAACTTTATCACGAAAAATCCTTGGGGTCATGTATAATTTATTATCACGTTTGTAGTCATGAATTACAAATTCTTTATATTATTCCACCATTTTTACGTGGTATATTTTCGATTTTCGAGAAATATTCAAGTGAATTACATTTTTTTTGTCCAAAAAGCTCAAACCACTTGGAGAAAATCTTCAATTGACACGAACAGAAAAATTTGAATTGAAAATAAATTGAATATAAAACTTTTTTAACGAATTCGTAATGTGCTTCTAGCAGCTGACAACATAGTTTCCACAGGAAAATATAAAAATTTTAAAGAAACAAAAAAAAATTCAAATAAAACTTTTTTTTTACAATTCTACTTTATACAAATAATATGACACATGTATATGTGTGCAATTTTTCGTCTTCTAATTATTGTTTTTGTCCATACAGACAATAACTTTAATTATAAATTGAATCGATTATTTCATTAAACATTAACTCAGAAAAGGTATAACGTTAACGTGTCATAAGATGACATTGTGAAATTCCAGACTGATTTTATTCTTTCCTCAATTCATTTTCTCGTTACCACTGAAAACCATAGGGAAATGCCTAAGAAGCTGGAATAAATTCAGTCAGCCACAAGAAAAGTGATAGATGTATGTGATTCTCAAGAAAAATTGTCTCGGCTGCAGCTCATCTTTCCATGAAATTTGCATCTACTCACTAGACAAAAATGTCGAGAAATGATTTCTCACTCTGCCAAGATGCGTTTCTACTGTCTCGATTTATCGCTATGTGGAATTTCATTTGCATGTATCTCGTTCTCGAAAAAATAATAGAAAACGTGGTAACAGCAAAAAAGCTGATTAATTTTTTCAAAATTGGAAAAAAAAGTTTTTTATAAAAGTAATTTCATATGGGAAGTATAACCTGATGATAATATGAATGAATGAGCAGTATTTTTCATCATACCTGCGCCGAAGGTTTAAATTCCTGACCTGTTTAGAGGGAAGAAAGTCGTTCTTTTCTCTTATGGGGAAACACTCACCTTCGGCTCGGGTAGGCGATTACACACACGGGTCGGAGTTTCTTACTTTCCTCCCTGGGTGTGTAATATACTATAATATGAATCTGAAAATCGTTAATGCAACAATCTAGTGTTTCTACACGATAAGAAATATTTAACGGATATCACTATGCCAGTATTGGCGTAGGCGCCATACTGTATGGTATCGAAGATTTTTATAGGTTGTAAAATTATATGCATAGATGATTCGACCATTGCGGGAATAGTAACATTGGCCATAGTTGTCGCGGACGCCGCAATGTCAGTATGGCCGTCGAGCCCATACTGTATTGCCGTATCCACATTGCTTCTGACAGATAAACCTTGTCTAACGACATCTATATAGTTTTGGTGGTAATACGATAGTTTACATTGATTGACACGCCAGAAATTATGGCGGGAAAAACTAGTAGCATTGTGCCCTCGGCATTGTAGTATGGCTCTCAGGCCATGCTGTTTCGCCGCGCCTGCTATGCATACGTGTGAGCAATACAATAGCTCCAGTTCTATACAGTATAGTAAATGAGACCATACCAGCATGGTGTTGAACGCGATGTATTTCTTACCGTGTAATCTAATCATACATTTTGTAATGATAACTATCAATATTTTAGATACCTCCGATAGCTGAAATTTTTTTTGAGTGAAGAAAAAAAAGTATCGTTAATAAAATAAAAATAATTCGATTAACTCAGAGGGTAAAATGTTGAATACGCTTTATTTTCTATTTCAAAGAATTCTATTGATAATTGAGAAAAAGGGATATCATGGAGGGGATAGTTCAATTAGCGTATTGTTAATCGTTAGCAAACTGCCGCGGGCGGGACGTAGTCTCGAATACTCATTATCAAAAGCATCACATTTCTAATTAACGAGAAGAACGGTATAGGGTCCCACTACCATACTATTCTAGGTTATCGATTTAACGCTGTAGTATAGACAGCATATAAATGAGAATTGTCCAAGTGATGGTGAAAGTAAACACGACTAGCAAAAGATTCTACCTTTTCTCATGGTAAAATTACTTTGCTCCTCGTTCTCACTACTCTGCAGGACAATTATTTACATTTAGCCTTCGTTAAATTGAAAATATATAAGAGTAAGTGAATTGAAGAAATGGGAAAACGTTGATTTATCTAAAATAAAAACGCAAGATAACCGTAAACGTTTGAAATCATTAGAAGGAACGTAACGTCCGTTCGGACCGCGCTCTACCATCGTCGGTCTTATCGGAATTCGATAGCCAGAGGGTAATAGATACTGTGGAGAAACTAAACTCGCACGTGGAACCTAGCCAGAAACAGCAAACGTTAAAACGGAAATGCTCATCTCTTCGGATGAAGGAAAATGCAATTTATCATTATTCGAATCCTGTTGCTTTTTATTGCTTTTTTTCTATGTTTCTATAAAGTTTTATCCATAAACTTTTAAAATTTAAGAAACTTTTTTTTTTATTTTACTAGAACTACTTTCATGTTTCTTATACCGACATTTTCTTTTATTCCAAGAGCTGTCCAAAAAATTATAATATAAAAAACGAATGTTTGCCCGCGGACATTAAATCCGCGACTTTATAATAATTTATTTACTTTATTTACTCATTTAATTTTTTTAGTACCATTGCAAGCGTGGGTGTGTTAACATACCGTTGTAATTATACACACACACACACACACACACACACACACACACACACACACACACACACACACACACACACACACGCACACACACACACACACACACACACACACACACACACACACACACACACACACACACACACACACACACACACACACACACACACACACACACACACACACACACACACACACACACACACACACACACACACACACACACACATACAAAATCATTTAAAAAAAGGGCGCGTTACTGATTTACAAAGTCGCGGATTTATGTACCTGAAGATCGAAACGTTTTCGAACAACGAAAATGAAAAAAAATGATGAAATTTGACTGCTTAAGGGGTAGTTTCGAAGTTAAGGGCTTAAGATTTTCGGCTGACATATTAGCATCTACGTGCAAAACATTTTAGAAATCTCGTAATCGAGTAGATTTTTTACTTTCCAAATATTTTTTTCGTAGGGCGAAAAACGTTACGATCTTCAGGTATATAGGGGAGGGTGGGGCAGAGCGGCCCCCTGAAATTTTGACCAAAAAAAAAATTTTTTTTTTTTCGACTAATTACTATAAATCCGATATGTTTGCGCATTTTTACCCCTGCGTATGACATTTGGGGCAAAATGGACAAGCCCAAAATTTTGAAAAAGTGATTTTTTCATATTTTTATCGTCAAATTAAAAAAAAATTATTATAATTCCACATATCTAGCCCTACGCATAACACCTGGGGCAAAATGGACCAGCCGAAACTTCCGAAAAAATTATTTTTTCATATTTTTCGGCCGTTTCTTTATGTAAGAGGCAAATTTGGTCACTAAAAATTTATAAAAATTAAATTTTTTTTTTTAGTTGATAAATTTTTGAAATAAAGTAAAATTATAGAATTGATTTTTTTTTTTATTAAATAACAATTAGTAATTAAGGTAATCGAGAGTGAACGATTTTTTACGCTTTAAAAAATTTTTTTCGAGTAATATAAAACCAAAAATAGTTGTCAAGAGAAAGAAATACATTCTTAATGATGAAAACAATTTAAAAAAAAAAAAAAAACGAAAAAAAAAATTTTTTATCACTTTGAAGGGGGCCGCTCTGCCCCACAAAAAAAAAAATTTTTTTCAGAATTTTGGCAAAATGTCCATAAATTTGTTCAAATTAGGACAAAAGTAAAGTGATCTTATGGTTGAAAGCCACAAAAAATAATAATTGGCTTAGGGGGGCCGCTCTGCCCCACCCTCCCCTACGGATTTAACGTCTGCGGATGAAACGGTAGGGAACCAAAAAACAAACTTGTCTTAAAACTTTACTTCTGTCAGAAATAGAAGTATAATCATTTAAAAATATGACAATACTTAAGTAATTTTTAAATTCAAAATTATATTTAGAAAATGATCATCAGACATTCGATATAAATTCAAAATGAAACAATGAAAATATCAGTGTGTGAAATCAATGAGCTTAGTTAAATTATACAGAGAAAATTATTCATTGAAAATTGCCGTGACCATCACGATAATAGCTGTATAATTTAAAATTCCCACAACTTTTAAATAAAATATTATCTTACCCATCAAAAAAGATTAAAAAATTGACATTTTACATCAATGAAAAAATCAAAGCTTTGCGCTTTAAATTATTTTGTGAATATTCAAAATGAGAATAGTAAATTGAAGTTTTTTTATATCAATCCAATAAATTTTTTAAAAATTGAAAATGTCTGACAGCCGGAATAGTAGATTTCCTACAAAAATAGTTTTGGACACCAATAAAATCGGTAAAAGTTACGGTAAAATAAAAAGTAAAAGAACTAAATTGAAACTTATTTCATCAGCTTCCATGCCCTTTTTAGAAATAAGCTAGATTTTTCTATTAAAAAGTTATTTGAGCAAGAATCCATAGAAATAAAGAGTTTTCCGTTGATGTGAAAATTTCAATTATAAGTAACCAGTTTTTCCAAACGAACGTATCTTATATACAGACGTACGACATACATACATATGAACTTTGCTCTTATAGTACACTGTAAAAAAAATTGTTTGAATTTTCAAAGATTGTATATAACGCAATAAACACATACATTTTTGCTTGAAATTTCATTACTAATTTCATATAGAATTTAAAATACACGTTTTTGAATTTTCAAATTAACATTTTGGATTTTCAAATACTTCTTTTTGAATTTTCAAATACTTCTTTTTGAATTTTCAAATAAGTATTATGAAATTTCAAATAGAATTTTTAAAATTCAATATCTGTTTTAGAATTTTCAATACTTGCTTTGAAAATTTAAAAATCAAGTATAAATTTTAAGTACGTTGATTAAAATTCATATTTTTTTTCTTAATTTTGAATACCAGCTTGATTATTAAATTACGTATATTAAATTTAAAGCTTTTTTCATTGAAAATACAATTCAAATATCTAGTTATGAAAATTCAATTCCTTTTGTATTGTAATTTTCAAATTATTTTTAACAGTGTACTTTCAGAACCTACTCGACGAACTAAGACATAATACAGCAAAATTGTATACAAGAAACATTATAAGAACAAAGACAATAGTTTGATGTCTCAGAAATTTACCAAAAACTACTGCTGATATATTTTTTATTAATTTTATATACCCGGAGAAATCATTGTCGTTAGAAATGCAAAAGTGTCATAAGAAAACCGGACTATGTCAGCCACCTGATGAAAATTAAAATAAATATATAGCGAAAATTACTATGATCATATTTTGTATTATTTTTCTGAATTTCTGTACATTTATTAAGTCAATTAAAAAAGTCGAAGACTGAAGTGGCTCATTAAGAGGAAAACTCATTGTTAGAATTATATCAAAGAATACGAGCTAATTACATATTTTATGAATATTACTTTTAAATTTAGCAAAAAAAAAGCATGAAATTTTTTTTATGAGAAACCATTTTAGATTACGGTTCAATCGAATAGATAAATATTTTATGTCAAGTAAATTGTCTATGTTGATTAAATTGTTAATAATTATTTTCCCTAAAATTAAAATAATCAATTCGGCGTGATTCTGATCACGGTTGAACTGACCTTCATTTAATTTTACTCTTTTTTCTTTTCACTTTTCTTTGTGCCGAAGTTTTTCGTACAGACTCCCTCAAGCCAACTAATGCGCGTCTTTTCGAAACTTTTAATCGACCTGGACTATCCTCTAAGGAAAAACGTAATCGGAGTTCGGCTCTTCGATGAAGCTAAATATATAGATAGAAATGAGAGGTTGTTTCACTACTTTTCTCGTTTTCTTTTGTCTGCCTCCGACTAGTCTCGAGTATCTACCACGTCATCAAATTTTCTTTGCCTCATACCCTTTCTTTTGGCCTATTATTAACACTATGTAGCATTTTGTTGGCATTTACCGAATTAAGAAGGGAGAACCTACAATACAAAGCCGATATGACTAGGGAACACGATGAGGCGAATGGGCGATTATATATATATATATATATATATAAAATAAAAGAGGGGGTTTAGGCTGTACTGAACCAAGAAATAATACTCCGTCGTCAAGTAATGATGTAACGACAAAGAAAGAAAATTTCAATATACTACAACTTCTAAGAGACTGTTATGTATATACATATATATGTATATATATACCCCAATATAAAACTAGCCAATGATCTCTACTTTTTTCATTCTCAACCCCAGTGATAATACGCAGCCCCTTGAGCTCCAATAACATTGAGGATCTACAGTATGAAAAGAAACGATGAGAAATCAGGGTGGCCGAATTATTCATATCGTTCGTAACATGATTGAAGAATTGTGGATGCAAAAGAGAAATGGAATATATAAGAAATCTGGGCAGTAACAAACAAAAAAAATTTCAATACTTGAGACTTTACTCATTTGTCATTGGAATTCTCAATTGGTAATCTCCTTCGGGATATTCTCCAAATAGTGAATAATGTGAATAAACTAACGACAAAGACTTTTACGATAGTGGTATATATAAAACCAAAGAGACTTAAAGAAAAAGTAATTCGCAAAAGTTTGTTATTCACAAGCGTGTGAGAGCCAAAAGTCACGGCGGAAAGACACAAGATTTATTGGTAAAGTTCGGATGGTTAATTTGACGAACGATGGGTTTTGGGTACCGAACACTCGATTCAACTAATGGTTACTACTTTTTGTTTGTCTGACCCAACGTAATATACTGATAGTCAAAAAACATGAACAGGATGTTTGGTAATATGAGAAAAAAATTAATATCCTGAAGTTTGTAATGGTTTAAGGAAGTGGGTTTCTTTTATCAACATTTTTTGTATTTTATAGGAAAGCAGAAAATTCCGCATGATCGTTTCTCAATTATACTGCAATTTATATATTTTTAAAGTCGATTTCTGTATTGAGATGTTACAAACGATCTTTAGCTAATTAAACTTGAGCTATAATTTAATAGTGATTAATAATCACGCTATTTAACTTCTCTGCGGCATTTCATGTTGGGGAAATTAAAGAAGTTTTTAAGAAAATAAAATGTCTTTATTTGAATAAAACATGATAAGTTTTTTTTTGAACTTTTGAATACGTATTGAAAAGATTTTTGAGCCCACTGCGTGAAAAAAGCAAAACAAAAATTTAAAACAATAAACTTGGTGAACTTCTATACATAGTAGTAATTTTTGAAACTATTAAAAGTTATAAAAATGTTGTAGTTATCGTTTTGCAATGAATGTAACACAGATTAAATTTTTGGAGCAAAAATGTTTGTGAAAGTAGTAGAGAATCTTTAGATATCAGTATGACTATAAAATATTGTGATCGTTGTAACATTCATATTTATATACTTTAAACGGGAGTTAAGAAAATTTTCAATCTTTTTAGTGAATCAAATCTAAGAAATGAAAAAAATCGAAAAACAAAATAACGAAAATGTTTGATGAAAGAAATATTGTTGAATACTTACATAGCTCCGACGTAAAGAGTATCTCTTTTACTATCCAGGTAAAGTGTTCTGTAGTACAGCATTCCACAGCTGAATTCCCGGACATGTTCTGTAACAAATGAAAAACAAATTTTAATAATCGATTTTTTTATCAACGAAATAATTTAATAGAATAAGGAGTCAATCTTGTGAAATCTTGGAAAATAATACTTGGCCGAAAAAACTAGATCATACCGAAATCACACAATTTTAATCAAAGAAGCCTGAATTTGGCCGAAATTACATCAAGACCGTAAAATTTCATTTGGAAAACCCGAAAGTTGATTGACAACACACCGAAATTTCCCTATTCTCAATAATCAGACCGGTAACTTGACTCGGCCTAGTTTTGGCTATGGCGTTTTTTTTTAAATAAAACTATCGAACTTAGAAAAATTTCAAGCAACTCAATGTAGAAAAGAAAATTTCCGAGTTTTCGGTCTGGGCCTTTTGGTGGCGGCTTTTTGGCCAAGAAAAAAATGATATTGTTTATTGGCTTCAAATTTTCTGCCTGGAATATTAAATAAGACGACTGTTATTAAGATTTAAGAAATAAAATTTGTGTCTCTACTTTTTTTTCTATAGATCTTGAATGCATGGCTAACAGTCCTTGGTTATCATAGAGTACGAAGCATGAAATTCACTGGTAAAAAATCATTTACGTGAAAGTTTAATGCTGCGGGTATATACAAAGTCAGTCCCGACGGGAAAAAAACTATACAAGTCATAAGCATATAGAGTATACAGGGCGCAATGTACTACAACGCGGCAAACCCTCCAGTTCGCGACACTGATCTGCTTAACATATGAAAGAAAGTCACCCCTTATAAATATACTCGTTCCACTTCGTGCTAAGAGAGCGCGAACAATGCTATATATTATACGATATCAGAAGGGCCCGACGCCAAGTGAAAGGGGTCTATAATATAAAACTAACCGTATACCGACCCCTTCACCCCCACCTCACTCTTTCATTCTCAACTTTACCCTCCTGTTCTTCTTTATCTTTTTTATCTTTCTCTTCTCTTTATCTCATTGCCACTTGTGAATTTCCTTTCGCTCCTATCTCTCATTATGTACTCCTTTAAAATAACATGTCTGCTAGTGAAGTCTTTTGACGGCAATTCAATTAAATTAAATAACGTAACCGGTAAAATACACAAATAAAATCCTGGGTAATTTAATTATTCAGTATTTATTTTTAATGGTATTTTAATTACCAATCATTCCTTTGTTTTTTTTTTTTCTTTTAATGAACTAATTTCTGCCTTAATTGAACTATTCAATTTATTTTTTAATGATGCCGTTTTTCGGAAGTTTTTTATTCAAAGGCTGCCAAAAAAAAGTATTGAAAATCTGCACAGATTTATTTTCGAAATTCGATATGAGACTAAATCCTGTGCGTGTACACAAAAGATAAAGGAGAGTCAGGATTTCCACGATGAAAGTGGGAGTTATCATCGGATTTCGCTTGGATGTATAGAAAATTGTAGGAAAAAAATGGGAAACGAGTACGAGAGAGAGAGAGAGAGAGAGAAAAATAGATGGTGGATATTGTAAGATAAAACGATAAGTGCTCAACAGATTGAATCGTAATCTTCGTGGTGTCTTGTTACCTCTTTTTGTTTAAATAGACTGTTTTACAATATCTTAAATCTATATATACATATATAAAAAAAATCCATAGGTATTCAAGACTAAAAGAGAAAAATTTTGTAGCAAAACTAGTATCCAGGAAATTACATTTCCATAATGAAAATACGTTAATTGTTATGAAATGCGCTGATATATTATTATATATATATTTTTTGATGTGAATTTGTGACACATAAGCTCAGTTAATACGTTTGTAAGTTGACCTATGAATTATTTCATTTTATTTTTGGTACCATAGGATGGAAGTACGATGAATAGTGTTAAATTTTTCAGATTCAAGTCTTTTTAATCCAATAATAGGTAATTTTTTATTCTCATTGCTTATTTTTATTACATCATTCAATCGTTGACGTTTAAGAATCCCCTGGCTGTCAGTTTGTTTGGTTGAGCATTTATGATCCCAAGATATAAATCTGTTGATGTGTCACGATATACAGATGAAAAAAAAAGTAAATAAACAAAAAAAAGTGTAAAAATAGAAACACCCTTCTATCTTCATTTTTCCCCATCGCCAGGATGTTTGACGAGCTGATAATTCGTGAAATACATTGTGATTGAATCTCAACGGATCGTATATATGCTTTCGAGAATGGGCTTATCGAATGAATCGTTATCCAAATATTTTTTTTTTCATATCTTTTTTTGTCGTTCGATAAGAGTTTGAGCTAGAGGTAAAAAGTATGCAAAAAAGATAGAGCGAGATATAGAAGTTCTCTATCACGTGCTTTATATAGTTGTCGATTCGAAATGCGTAGTATTTTTACAACCCACTGTCTGACTGTATTACCAATTGAATAAATTCATTTTTTCCCCTTTCGCGATCCCAGATTAAGTTGCACGATATTTTTTTACGCTCTTTCTCTCACTACCTCTCTTCTTTCTCACTCTGACTGATTCTTCAGAACTACTCTCATGTACTCTTTTGGATTCTGTATCTACACACACTCGGCTGGCTTCGTTCCAGTTCACGTCGGCATATGGTCCGCAAAGATTATGAAGGCCCCACCAAGGCCGTATCCAATTTCCAACGTTATTATTATTTTAATCCTTTAATCTTTTAATATGTACCCTTGGCCTTGTCGCAGTTAAATGAAAAAAATTTTTCAGGAAAAAAAAAAATATGCAATTAATTTCGAATTTTTATTTAAAGAACAAATCCGCTCCGATACGTATCAGTGGTGTCTATTTATTTTGTGTAGAGACAAGATTTTCAATTAAATCTTTTTTAAAAAATCACGAAAGGAATAATAGATCAAAACACGACTGAAAAAAATCAATTGGTAGCTCCCGTATTCAGAATCTACAATTAAGATTGGTTATACATACTTCAAAAGGATTAAAAAATTAAGTTACACAACAGATGTGGTTGAACGTTTAAGTTCCCACTGGACGATGCTTTGAGGCAGGGTTTAAACTTTAAAGCATCGAACCACAAAAGCTTTCAGACCTTTAGCATTAGTTCGCAATGAAGAATACAACCGTTACAAATGTGAGTTCGAGACAGATAAAGTTCATTATAGTTCAATATGATTGAACAGTATAAAAACTATAGCAAAAAAAAACTTAAAAGAAAAACTAAAACACTCAATAGTGTTCAAGTCTAGCCATATAGTCGTAGAAGTGGAGTAAAACCTCTAGTAACTGTTCAGTATCACTTTTGAGTCGTGCCGTGGGTAAAATAGTCGTGGGAAAAAACCGCTGTGCCACGAGATAGATACCATTTATCCGACTAGGTCCAATGGTCGCGTATAGTTTCACGTGCGGTGTCGGTCTCTCACCAAGTACAGAGTCAAGGGTGAGCTGCTTCAAAAACTCCTACGTACAAAACAATCTCACTCACTCTTAATGCTTTTCCAGTATTTGCGCCCCCTAGCAAATGTTCTTCGACGAACACATTTCAAACTCCCAATTGGTCACTGATCCTCATCGAACATGAGAATACACTTCCGTAAAATCCGATCTCTTAGCAATATTGCCAATTGTAGTCTACTCACTGGTTAAGTATTTTGTTTTTACAAAACTTTTTACAACAATTTATGTTCAATTGTTTAAAAAATAAACTGATCCATTATTTCAAACAATATTCCGGTGAAATTAAATACGACAGTGTTAATTATGCGCGGACTTAATAATCTAGACAAATACGATAATAAATTAAGAAAGAATAAGATAAATAAATAAAGGCAGTGTGAAATAAAATCAATTGTACCATGGGGAAAAAAACTTTTTAGCTCTTTCAGGAGATAGTCAATTGAAACGAATTATGCTGCTCAAGTAAAAAAGAAGAAGCATGCAAATCTAGAGAGATGGTAAGCTCGATAAAAGTCTTAAGAGCAGTCTGCAAAGGCAAAGTAGATGGCACAGATTAGGACACTGCGAGAAAAAGTATCGATTCTTGTTTTTTTCTTCAATTTTTTCTCTTTATGTTTACAGTGTGCTTATAAATATACGCAATAAGTCTTAACAATTGCTTTGTGAATTTTAGAACATAGAATTTTTTCGGTCAAAGCAGTATATAGAGTATACGTATGAAAATACGAAAGTAGAATTTACAATCTAAATCGTACTATTCGACAGAAGATAACGATGAAATATGTTTCGATACATGCATGCTGGTGATATTATAATTTGTTGGTTGATGACTTTACTGCTGTGTTAAGCACAGAAGTGGTAACGTATAGAAATAGTATAGTAAGTTACCAATTCTATGCTTAGCATAGCAGTTTCCCTAGTCGAAAATCGGAACCTGACTTGTACCTCTATAGTGCGGAAACGGAAACAAACGCAGCCTAAAGATACTAGAATAAGCTTCTTTGCAGCTTTAATTTCAGGTTCATTTTTTCGACCCAGGTATCAGCCGATGATAAGAAGATCAATAATAATAAACTGGAATGAAGAATCGTAGAAATCGAAATAGACGATGACTTAATTCAAAAACCCAAAGAGAATAAAAAGGGGACTAATATTTAGATTGAATGAGACAAGAGATCGTAAAATAGAAGACAAAATATGTCAAACAATGAATCTTGGCAGACTCTCATCTCGTCTACCTCGATATTAATCTTACTAATTACTTCAACTTTTATTATTCTTATTTCCCATTCTATTTTACACTTAACTATTGTAACTTTGCTTGGTTGAAAATTCAATTACTATATATTTCAATCTAATGGTTGAATAGGCGAACATTCAAATATTTTTGCATTACAAAAATTGTAATTTTGTTGATAAGCGTCGACGATAATTTTACGAATTTAAAACATGTGTGATATAGTAATACAATTTTCCTTGTTTAAAAGAATGGTATGAAGTGTTTATAATTAAATTATGAAACTTTTTCGGAAATAACATATGTTACATAAGTTAATAAAACTGTACTATTATACATCAGTGGTGGCAGAATGCATACGAAGCATTTGGTAGTGAAGTACAAGATAAATAAAATAAAAGAAAAGAAAATAGAATAAAAATATTATAGGATGGAGCCTCGCCGTTGAGTGGACTATAGAGAGTACGAATAATGCCTGAAATAAATTGCGTTATCTTTTCGTTCCATGCGTATGGCTCGCGAGCGTCACTACCACCACTACCCAATTACTCACGCGTCTGCACACGAAAGCCAACTAACTCCCTTTTTCTCTCTCTCCATACATATATGGATATATTTTTCGACAAAAGACTATTACACGTGACAGTACTAAAGTATAGACTACGTGTTTCCTCTCTAGACCACTGATTTTTTACATTTCCAAAATATTGGGAATCATAAAAGATGTTGATGTTCTTCTTTTCTTGCGTGTTATCCAATGAATACATTTTCTTTATCATCCAGACAGCAGTACATTGAAAGAGGAGATAACGATGTAATCTTGCTTTTTCGTGGCTTCGAGGGTCGTTTCAAGTGTGAGTTAAATTCATTTAAAGATAAGATGCTTTCATACTTTTCCGATGTCTGTATCAATAAAAAGTGTTTGCTTTTATTGATAATTCTATTAGCTGCATTAATGCAAGTACGTACGAAACTTTTGAGCTAAATATCAACAGGGCTATTTATCATAACCGAAAATCTAACAGTGAAATGTAAAAGAGGGACGCATATAGTAATCACACCCCCATGCTTCCTTGCTAATAACGAGTTGCAACCCTTCTTCCTTTCAGTAGTACACAAAGTGAGGGGCGAGTTCAGTAGGTCCTACCGAAAAAAGGGGTAAGAGGGCTTCGAACGTCGAGGGACAATACTAGTCTATCCTGGTGCACATGTAGGCGGTGAAAGTAATTGCCAACGTAATCACACACGTTGCACAAACTGACCCCGCACATCACCATTGGAATACATGAGGGTGTGGACATATCCCGGTAGGGAATGTTTTAGATCAGATAACTAGAACATACCATGAGCCTGAGTTGAGAGAGAATGTTATGTGCATGTATAGGTAGTAGTGGGCAGTCAGGCTCGATCTGCTGAACCCTTTTACATTTCACCCTTACGCCAATTGTACAATCACATTGAGACCAAATCTCTGTGTTAGTGCACCGCAGCAGTACAGTGGACGACAAACTCCTAGAAGCATCGTTGAACTGGAATATATTTGCGCTTGATATAACTGTATCCCTCTCTCTCTACTACCAAAGAGATAACCCTAAATGCTACTAAATCAAATACAATTACCTTTCCGCAATATAGTTTGCCTTTCTGCCGCGTTCATATGTCATTTCCCTACCCTCTTATGTACCGGGTAGATTCGCCATCAAGATTATTTTAACGCGACCCACGCACTCGTCCCGTTCACTTGATTGAATGGAATGTTATTGTTAAGTTTTTTTATGCTACGCTGTAAATTCTTATAATAGTGACAGACATTATACTATAGCTAAAAGTGAAGAGATGTGTAGATGTGAATCTATGAACCAGCATAAAAATAGATGAGGGAGCTAAAGTATGGATATATATTGAGAGACATGGATGCTTTCGCAGCTGGTGATATCATCATTAAATGTTACTTTTAAAGATAATATAAAATCCATTTTAGTCTTGACAAACAATTTTACTGGTGCAACGAATAATATGCTGTTTATCAGTCTATAGATTATCGTGCGATATAT
Organism: Microplitis mediator; assembly: GCF_029852145.1. Taxonomy (NCBI): domain Eukaryota; kingdom Metazoa; phylum Arthropoda; class Insecta; order Hymenoptera; family Braconidae; genus Microplitis; species Microplitis mediator. The sequence continues at coordinate 22,927,810 of NC_079969.1, forward strand.
AAATATACATGTGATATATGCGTGAAACAATGAACTATTGAAGGTATTGGAAAATCAGAATATATTTGCATCATAAAACCGACTTTCGAAGCGAGAGCACGCAAATGAGCTTTCATGCTTGACTATTATGTACAAGCTTAACTTGTCTGTAATTAGGCAACTCTTTGCTGTGAAATTGTTGGACATTTGTTAAGCTACTTACATTATAATCCATCAACTAAATCAACAAAAAATCACATGATCCAATTAAATCATTATTATAATTAGGTTCATGTTTGAATTATGGTTATAAAAAAAAAAACGAAAAATAGAAACGTGTTAAATAAATTATTTCCATTTGTATTTGAGTATTTTACAATGTCACTATTTACAAAGGCGTGCACGCAGTTTTTTGTTTTCAGTTTCCAAAGAACGTTATAGGATTTGATCTGATCTTCGTCACGTACTGGTTATCGATTGTTGTCATTGAATCACTCCATCATTAAAGAAATTAGAAAAATTATCAAGCTGAGACGGTGTAAATCATCGTTTAGGCAAATATGCTTTAATAATGCCTTCAATATGTAGGTTAGAAGTTTGAAATATTCGAAATTACCTGCAAATTTTTTATTTCAAGTTCGACAGACGAAAATAATTCATTTTGAATTTGGAATGAGTTCAAATTATTTTACTATATAATGGAATAATTTTATGTTTAGCTTACAATCGTCTTTGAAAATATATTAAGATAATATAAAATGTCTATTTTACAATCCAACACAAGACTGAAAAAATACTAACATGGTGTGTATTGAGAGTGATGATTATGCTTGGTGGAATTGGAGAGCTATAAAATGAGGGCGAATAAAAGAGAGCAAAAGACTATCTAGTCATAGTAAACTATTCCCAGTGGATAGGAAATCGTTGTCGAAATGGTAGTAGCACACCAAAGAGCCCATGAAGTACTCAAGGAAAAGAATCATTTTCTTGTAGAATAAAAAGTATATAGTGTAATTTAAAAGAAAATGGTTAACATCAAAGTGATATTTTAAATGCATTAGATTGATAATGTAGCCTAATTTTCAATTATTATTTATCTTATTTGGATTAGACAATTGATGTCTTAAAGCTGACATAGTACCGCAACAATAGATAGAATATAACTAGAGCAATGGATATTGGTATGAAGTAAAGGTTGCTCTAGAATTTCTCCCGCAGGCAGTGAACTTGATTGACAGTCTGTACGGCACGAACTGTCGACTAATGAAACATCAGTATGCACGCACAATACCAATGGCAGGTTTGCCGTTATTACACCAGCGTTGTATTTACATGGGATGCACCAGTTGAGGTCTCTACGCGACCCGGTACCAGTCATCACAGAATGAGACAGAATGAGAGCGGACGGTTTGTGGTTCACTATGTCTAGCAACGTCACGGTCTACGCTACAAAATGAATTGCTACAGGCTGAAAATGGATAGGGATAGGACATTATAGTGGATGATGCGTGTGAACATTACATTTGGTGAGTTCATCAATATTATCGATATCGTTTTAATTCAATATTGAGCATGGTCCTGTTTAATATTTTGCTGACTACACAAAACGAATTTATCACTTTTTACGGTGAATCTTGAGAGGAAATAAAAGTGAATTACCCGAATATTTTGGCATGAAATTTATAGGCTCACTTTTTTAGTAAAAGCGGATGCTTTCATTGTTAATAAATTTAATTATATTTACAATTAATGAATTAAATGTAATATAATTTATCAATTAGCTATTTAAAATATATGAAAAAATGATATAGTTGGAACCAGCTTCGTAATCATTCCTCTCCTCTATTACAAAGTGATAGATTTTTTTCAATTTTTCTAAACCCTTGACAAAGTTTGTACGTTGAGTTGGATTCAAAACTTGTATGAATGGTGTACAAATGACAAAATAATTTATTGCTAGCAATTGATTTGGAAATAAAAATATTTCATGTTGACTATTTTTCTACAAGCTGTAACTTTTATTGTATTATATCCATATACACTTTATTTCACTTCTTTCTCACTTTTTAAATCAATTTTTTTCCTCTCTTTGGCAGCCTGAACTACTCTGGCATCCTTAACAGAAATTCTCCAATACTGAATGGGCTCTTCTGTACGTCGGCTTTGTCGGAGAGTGGCCGCATCCAAAATTATTATCATCATTATCATATATATTGGGACGCAGCCGTGCGAATTGCGCACAGCGCTAACACATTTGATTTAGCGCTAATAAATAACCATTATTGTACGCGAATAGTTGCCTGCGCTATTTCTATACTTCAGTCCCTGAGGGGAAAGAAAATAGAATCGGCGACGTTTCCATTATAACGACCGATTGGGGGGAAAGGTATTAAACTGTCTCGTCCTCTTCTATGATGTTCAATACTCTATACACACTTTCTCGCTCTCTCATTTGCTCTTGCTTGTTACGCTCTAGCGAATAGATAGGGTTGATTGCATTTCTATAATAATCTGATAGGAATGCACCGAAGAGAGCGGAAAGTCTCGAATTCATAGTCTGAATTATCGTTTGAGCATTTCCGATACCGGAAATTCCATATCACATATTTGAATATTGGCTACTATTGAATTTTATATCAATAATGAGCTCATTAAATATGTTAATTTTTCTTTATCAGTTATTTACATTTATTGCAAGATAACAAAGAATTTAGATAAGGTTTATCAAAAATGAGCCCCGATCAAATTTCCAAATACATTGATCCAGTAGTTTATTCAAAGATAATAGAGAAAATGGATTGGAAAGTTCAATCAACTCAAAGCCTCGATTAAAATCGATGACTCAAATCAAAAGATATTGGAAGATGGAAGTTTAACAAACGTCTACATTGTTTACATACAGACTAGTCAGAAATCCTGGTAATTGTTTAGAATAGCGGCTCCACCTATTTTTGGCTATAAAAAATCGAAAAATCAACATATCTCAAAATTTTTTTTTTTCAAAATATTCTATTTTTTGGCGCATTAAAGAATCTTCGTTAATAAATCCATATAAGTCATTATTTTCTAGTATAATTTCAATTTATAAATCCAAAAAATGACTATTTTTAATGTTTTACCTTGAAATTGTTATGATCGAATTTTTTTTTTCTATAGGTCTATTTTTTTTCGAAAAATTTATTAAAAATAGAACAAATTCAAAAAAAAACGGAGTTGAAAATGTTAATTTTTCAATTTTTTATGATTGTTCAAAAAATTAATAAATTAAAAAAATTCTCATTTTGACATTTGAGTTTTACATCAACATATTTTCAAATTTTTTTTTTTCAAAATATTCTATTTTTTGGCGCATTAAAGAATCTTCGTTAATAAATCCATATAAGTCATTACGATAGATCCGCCGATAAAATATTTTTTATGTTACACGCACCCAAAATTAGTGAAAAAAGAGCGTAATTTTTCACATTTATTTGTGTGTGAGTATATTTTTTATGTTACACGCACACAAAATTAGTGAAAAAAGAGCGTAATTTTTCACATTTATTTGTGTGTGAGTATATTTTTTATGTTACACGCACACAAAATTGGTGAAAAAAGGCGTAATTTTTCACATTTATTTGTGTGTGAGTATATTTTTTATGTTACACGCACACAAAATTGGTGAAAAAAGGCGTAATTTTTCACATTTATTTGTGTGTGAGTATATTTGTTATGTTACACGCACACATAATTAGTGAAAAAAGGGCGTAATTTTTCACATTTACATATGTGTGAGTATATTTTATCGGCGGATCAATCGTCGCAAGGATCAACTGTCACGGATCTATTGTCTTCGGATCTCCGGTCGCGTAACCGTTTAATTATATTATTATGACTTTGCTGAGGGTGGATTCTTGGTGTAATCATATTTATGATAAATATAGATTGAATTGCAATAATAATAATAAATAATTTATTAAAAGCTACAGATATTTGTTTTGATTTTTATAATTTATCGTTTTTAAAATATTCAAAAATCATTAGACGTCGACTTACTTCAGTGTTATATGTTTAATTTTTTTATAGGCCGTTTCGCCACTAGTTGGCGCTAGTTGTTTTTTCTATATTTCATATATTTGTAATATTCTAATATTTATCATAAATTTGATATTTTATATTGAGCATCAAAACGCTAATTTCATGGATTTAATTACTTCTTTATTTAATTTTTGGTGATTTATTTAGTTTATAAAATATTTTATCTAAAATGAGCTGCCGGAGTTGTACTTATACACTAGTTGAAAGTATATTAATGTTCAACAAATTAGAGACTACAATTGAGTTTTTAAAATTGCATAAATGCATTAATTCTCTTGTTCGGTGTACAAAATGTGATGAAGTGTGTGATGTTGATTCGACGACGATGGTTTGGCGGTGCCAAAAACGCCATACGATTAAATTAAATCGTAAAGTGAAGCAAGTGAGATGCAATTTCAAACAATCGCTCAAAAAAGATTCTTGGTTTGAATTTTCAAATCTCACCTTCGAGCAGTCATGTAAGTTCATCGCCGTCTATTTATTGACCAATCCTCCTCATCAGGAGTTTTTGATGAGAGAATTCGACATGTCATCAACCACAGTAGTTGATTGGTGTTCTTTCATTCGCGAAGGGCTGGAATTATGGGCGATAACGAATACGGCCCCAAAAATTGGTGGTCGAAATAAAATTGTAGAAATCGACGAAGCTAAATTTGGACGACGTAAATACAATCGGGGTCGAGTGATTGATGGTATGTGGCTTTTTGGCGGAATCGATAGAGAGTCGAAGGAATTTTTTATTGAGCCGGTTCCAAATCGTTCTGCGGAAGTTCTTTTATCAATTATTAAAAGAAAAATCCGCAGAGGAACGACAATCATATCTGACTGCTGGAAAGCGTATAATTGTTTAAAAGATGAAGGTAATATATTTGATAATGATTTACTCTCTTGCCTTTTTACCTACTCTTTATTTCATTTTACTTTTTCATTCTTTTTTTCATTTTACTTTTTCTCCCTTCTCCTTATTTTACACTTACAAATTACATATGTATTTTAAATAATTGTGTTTTATTTCATTCTATAGGATATCATCACTTGACCGTAAATCATTCTTATAATTTTGTGGATCCTGAAACTGGAGCTCATACGCAAAATATTGAGCGAACGTGGAGATCAGCAAGAGCGGTAATCCCAAAATATGGTCGTAATGAAGATCACATGTTCGGTTATATTGCTGAATTTATGTTTCGCGCACGATATTCGGATCACAGGGAAAGACTCCATGTTTTCTTTAATACGTTAAATCAATTCTACATTGATTTGAAAAAAAATCAAAATAGACTACCTCCTTGATTGTAAAAATTTGTCTTTTAAAAAAAAAAAAAAAATTATCAAATAAATTTGATTTTTAGGCTATCATTGATAATTTATTTCACATGTTGATTTAGTAAAAAAAAATTGTAAATATATAATTATAGATAAGTATAAAAAAAATCAATTTTCAGTTTATTATACATAATTTGTTAAAAATATTCGTCATTAATTTTCAGTTTATTGTTCATAACTTTTTTTTCATGAAATATTTATGTTATATAATTATTCTTTAATTTTCCGTTAAATATTTCCGTTAAGAATTAATATTTAAATTAATATTTTAGTTTATATTTTGTGATATTTTATACTTACATGTTTATAAATATAAAATATTTTAACTCAAATTTTCGATTTTTTAAATATTAATTGTTGTTTGTTTATTTGTTAATTTTCAAAAAATTATAATAAATCGAAAAATGAACATTTTCAAAAACTTTTTTTTTTCAAATTATTCGATTTTGAATGAACTTTAAGAAAAAAAATTGAAGTTTCCAAAAAAAAAATTATTTAATGGAAATTTCGGGGTAAAACATGAAAAATGGTCATTTTTTGGATTTGTAAATTGAAATTACGCTAGAAAATAATGACTTATACAGATTTATTAATAAAGATTCTTCAATGCGCCAAAAAATAGAATATTTTGAAAAAAAAAAACGTCTCAATAACTCAATTTTTCGATTTTTTATAGCCAAAAATAGGTGGAGCCGCTATTCTAAACAATTACCGAAATCCTTCTAAAAAGCATTAACATTCAACTTCAAAACGTGAGCATCTATCAAATATACGATTTTATAACATTAAATTGATCAAAATAATGCTACGCTTATTTTAATTTTCAATTTTCACTGCGGAATGTTGAAAAGGCTTTACTATTTAATGGTATATTGAGATGCCTTAGCTGTATAGTACACAAAAGTTAGTTTAGTGAAACTTGGATTCTACGAAATTGCGCTAAAGGTACAGTTCAGTGTTGTAGTTTATTGGAGAGCAATTGGGATGAGGTTACCGTGAGTATTGAATAGAGAAAACTGCAGAATAAAGTCAGATCCAGGCCAGCTGTTGTTTCACAGCGTCATTGTGTGCTGCAAAGATAAATACCTCGTTGGACTATTGTGTGTTATCTATTTACTAACCAAAAGTATTGAAGACATTTGTCTTAGCATGGCAGTTCACATATTATAAACAAATAAATGGTGGAAAGTTTACTAACATATATACTATATACTGAATTTAGGTGGGGAAATATCAGAATTTAATATTAGTTGAATGTCAGCTTATCCAATTTAGATCGCAGAGAAATTGCTTTTCCAGATAGCGAGGTAGCTGAGTAAGGTGTAACGTGATCGATACGCCGAGTGAACTTTGTCAGGTTTGACAAACTGATTGCACCTCAGGGGCACTAACGTAACTCTGATGTCAGCGCATTGTTATTCCACGGTGGTTCCATGTCTACAGGTCTTTGTTAGTAGGTATAGAGTTTCTCGACGATAGGTCAAGCTTGTCAAAACCACGAGTAGAGGAAAACATGCTGTACAGAACAGCAAGCTCGGTTATCTGTGAGGTAGTTGTAATCATGACATGGTGAGATGTTGGCAAACCTACCTAGGAACGCGAAACATCCAAGTCTCGGGTCACTATCATTACCACGAGGAACCACGAGACCAACTGGTGTGCAATATCATCGGCATCTGTCCCAAATCTCTCTCACTGCGGGAGCATTTGGGGTGAATGTCTGTGACGGGAATCGATCATTCGATTAGACAGTGAAAGGACTTTGAAATAACTCAGATTCTAATCTCATCATCAGACTGAGACATTAATGATCTGATCTCTCGGCTTTTCCTCTTGAAGTGATTTTCATTGATGGTTTTATACCCGGATGATCAAAGCTAACTTTCCAGCAATCATAGTAATAACATTTTGTGGTTACACAGAGTATAATACATATATATAACCTTTTAACGTAAATATTTTTCGGTGGCCACTTACGAACTCAGCCTATTTTATGAAACTACTTCTATAAGAATATAAATAACAATTTACAGATGATGAAATTATAGGGGTTTAAGTATCGTAGTGGCCAAAAGGTAACATCGAAAAAGCCATATATAGATAAATCAAGAGGGATCGACATTTAGCTGTAGACATTTTTTCTTAAGGGTGGAGTGACCCTTGAGTCATTGTGAGGGACATTTCCGTCAGCTGAAAACAAAGATTGAACTTCGATAGTAGATGATTCAATTAGCTGTTGTCTTCAGGGTATTTCTGAGTCACTCGGTATCAATAAATTCTTAATATTCATAAACTTGAACCCTTACTGATTGGTAAAATTTGATATTAATAATGAATAACTCAATTCATCGAGGAGTCTAGGTGATCTTGGTACTAAAACTTCACCCACTTACGATTCAATCGTTCACATTGACCTGCTTACTTTCTCATGTCTTGCTTCATCTTAAAGACTATGTAACAGTCTCGCATCGATCGATATTAATTTTTCATTAGTTTCAAAAATTAATTTATCATAACCTACAATTAATACCAGGCGTTTAAAAATAACCAAATTGAATAGAAAGTGATATTTTAGATTTTAGTATGGATTTGTATATAATAAAATTAGCACCAAAAAATAAAATCGACAAATACTGTATCAATCTAAAGGCAACAAAAAAAACAGCAGTCTTGCTTTGGGATAAATTGTTGAGGCGCATCTGAAAAGAGCGATATGATATCCACGAAGTCAACGATGCTTGAAAAACATTTCAAAGGAGCTCAAATCCAGATACTGCCTGCAGCCGGGTTATGAGTGTTTCGTAGATTATTGTAGCGGAAGAATCGCGAGGATGATCACGAGCATTCTGTGTTTTCATCAATAATTCGATCGAGTTATTTCAATAGGAGTGGTCTATTTTATCGAATATAGTAGTAGAAGAGCGTTTTGTTTTACACTTTTATAAATTTATAAAAAATTCTTACGATTTAAGCGAAAAACATCAAATATCTGTTGAGATTATAAAGTCAAACAAGTTTTATAAAACAAGCTTGTATTTGTATTCACGGAACCGTTTGTAATTTCTTTATATAACTTTTTAATCACATAACATAACGGTACACCTCACTCGCTTCTAGCCCATCAATTGACTATTCACCACCTTGTTTTATACAAAAAGCTTTCGCTTTGCGTCATAGTGAAATAAATTTGAAATACCATTGGCTTGGACAGACTCAGACGAAGAGCAATGAAATATAGAACACTAAAATTCGACGCAAAAAGTAAACGGAAAACATCTCGTTCTAGAAATACGAGAAGAGCGATCATTTTTTTTTCTTTTTTTTCAGAAAAAGAAGGTTATTCACATCGTTACAAATCTATAGAAACAGTCTAAGTCGTTTGACCCTGACGTTGACTCTTCGTTTCAAACCAACATGCTGTACACCGATTTGCCTTTTTTAATAATTTATGTTCCTAAGATACAAATGCGACATACATGCGTATTCTTTTTGACCCTTGTGGTTTTATACATCGTCGAATAGAGGGTATGGAATGAATGTATATCGTTCGGTGAACTAAAATAAAAATCCACCGGTTGCTTTTCATTTCCTTCGAGAGACTTATGATATCCCGAATGCTGTTTCCAACGAGTTGTTTGTCAGAACTTTTTCTTTAGTCTTATTGGCTATTATTTTTTATGCCCAATTTTGTTAAATTTTACCACAAATTCAAACGTTTTATGAATTTTTTTAATTAAATCACTGGAATGTCTCAGCCCTTTTTCAACACACAGTAATAACTTTAAGTAATTCGAAGAAGACTTTTTTTATTCATTCTTATAATATATAAACCTTGTATATATTTATGAACATATTCAATTTTTTATCACCCATAAAAAAAATTTTATACAATAAAATATTAAAATTATTAAAAAAGCTTCATTTATCTACGCAAGATGATTTAATAAAATTATTCAGATAAAGTCAAGCTGTTTTATTTCATTTTCTTCATGCTATAAAGCATTTACAATGCGGTGATCGGAAGGGAGATGAAAGTAAGTATAAGCAAAAGACATAAATCGTTGCCAGAGAGACAAGAGAAAGTGATTCATCATAAATGGGAAAAACTCATCGTTTCTTCTGAAACGAAAGAAACATTTTTATAGAAATGAAACAGGCCACATCTTCACAACTGCTGATGTCAGAAAGATCATATTTTCATATGTTATATAATACTGATGTTCTGTTACTGAAAAAGAAAAAAATATCCTTGTTCCATAATGGCCGACTGAACTTTATTCCGTGTAATCAGGATACACGGTAGGATCTTTCATCAAATAGTACGTTTTGATATAAAATTGAACGCCAGATTACTATTTCTCTTCAACAGGATGCAGAATAAGTGTTTCTTAAACATTTAATCATGGAGAAGAATTAGTATATCAGTAGTCTTGTGCGGATCCACAATATAATTGAATGAACCTTTTTCAGTTGGAATCAACTTATCAATAGTGAATGCAGTGTTTATCTCAAAATATGTTATTTTCATTAGCACTGTCTGTGCGGTGGTTTTTCTAAAATCAATCTTCAGTTTTCTCGCTGGCAAATAATCAAAAACATCGTTAGAGTTGTGCACAGTAGTCATAACAATGACAAGTACCTGAAAATTACATTGTAGGATACCAACTGTTGATAAAACACTATTTGTAATATGGTTTCATACTAGAATGTGAATTTTCCGAAAGATAATGAAAATAAATAATCAATTTCATAATCTATTTTTTATTTCAAATAATAAGCGCATTTTACATAAAAAAGTTTGCTAGTGTTAACTGAAGTAAAAGTTCAACATGTGGAAAACTTTCACTTTATCATCTTACTTTGTGTTACAGCTTTTCAAAAGTATTTTTAAGTCTTAACCATAAGCATACAAAATATCATTTTTATATTTTCACTTTTCTTGTACAATCGATAACGAGCGAACAAATATTTGTTTTAAAAAGTTTTTCCGCAAGGATCCCCGTAAAATATTCTTTCTTTTGCGTATTTGTTTGAGTATACGATCATGTCCAGCCATTCAATAACTTAATCAACTTTGTAGAAGATTTCGATGTTGAGCAGAAAGTACTTTTTATCTTTTAACTATTGTAGAAAGATCAAGTTTGTATGTATTCATAAGATTTTAGATGTGCTTGGGTGATACGTTTCCATTTTATGAGTTTTTCGCTTAACCCAATGCATCATGGGTATTAGAATTCCAAAAGCTTTTTGGACCCTAACGAAAGCATCAAAAGAGCGAATAACTTGGGGAAAGAAAAAGATCTTAGCTTCGTTTATGGTAACAAGGAATCGGAATAAGTGCTTGCTTTTTCGGACCAGTTGAACGCAATAGTCGTAACCAAGTACCCATGCTAGATTACCATAGTTTTAGTAATTCTTGGAGAAAAGTCATCAAGTGTTATGATCCTCGAAATTTAGGAAATACTTCTGCTAAAATAAATTCTTAAGTTCGAGAAAACATAAAAAACTTTATTAATTATAGGAGTTTACAATTACATGCCACCATTTTTAGAAAAATTAATCCACTTATTTACTGAACAGATTTTAAATTAAATTAGAAATTCCGTAATAACGAACATACATTATTTTTGGAATGAACATGGAAAGCAAAGAAATTCTATTATTTTCCAACATACACTAGCAACAGTATAGTGATACAAAACTAAACTTATATTTACAATACAGACACTTTTGAGTTTGTCAGTTTATATGATATTAAACAATTATCCGAAGAAAACAGTTGAACGATTCATTTACATTCAACAAAAATTTAAAAATCTATAAATGTATCTGTACTTGCATAATATATGGAAGGAACAGTTTTATTGTTCATAAGTCATAAAACCGTTTCGTGTGAATATTGCATGTTTCTCTTTTTGTTCAAAGTCCGTCTACATATATATGAGAATAATACTCAGAAATAGCTTGTAGGTAGTACGCGTGTCTGGTAAAGGAAGCAAAGTGTGCAAGCACAAGTAGAATAAATAGTAATCCAACCCCTTATTAAATTCAAATTAGTTAGGGCCACCTTTAACAACCGACGCTGTCGGTCGAGGGCATATGCCGTTGCACGTAACCCTCTCGTCTCTTCTCACTGTTGGCATCAACTATAATCCATCATCTTTATGACGGTTTTAACATCACGCGTTAAAGATCCTTGGTTGACATACTCAACGATCTGATAATTGCATAGAGTCACACCTTGAATATGTATAAACTGATTTTGTTTACAACATTTTTTTATTTAATATTATTAACGCTTGTGATATTTATCGTAGACACGATCCAATCAAAACCGGCGAAGTATTATTTATATTTGTTGTGTCATCAATGAACTTTCGGTAATGAAAGCTTTCAGATCTCTGACTTATGGTGAACTTGTGAAGAGTGAGAGTGACACAGAAAACAAACATAGAGATTGAACCTGAACAAACGTTGGACAGGCTCTGAGACCTTGATTGTTTACCGCGGAGCTCTTGAATGCTTTGGCACCCTCTGTGTGACATCTCCTTCCGTCTTCCGATACTTTTCGATTGTATCGATAAATACGAGAGGCGCAAATACTCAACTGGCACGAGTCCCACTGGGATTTCATCCTTTTCTTTCCTCTTTTCTTCAACAGTTTCATTTCTCTTTTAGAGTATCACAAAGGGGGATAAAAAGTTTAAAAATAAATCAGAACGACACACTAATTCTCCTGGATAGAAAAGGCTATTTTACAAAAAACTTGTTTCGAATCTCCACACTTTTTTTTTAGTTTCATTGTTCTAAAGCTATTCTCTTGAACGCACATAAATGGAGAGCAAAAGCATATCCCGTCTATGTTCCCTTGAGTATGAGCAAAAGGGAGGATTCACGGATGCTTCGGCAACCCCCCGGCCATCTTTATTCCAGGACGGACAGGTCGAGAGGGTAGGCATCGGACCGTGGTAACTGGAAGCTCTAGAGGGAGCCGTTAAACCCAGTCCCGGGCCGTTCAGCTCGCGCTAACGCGTTTTCTCCTTCTGATATATACATGTTATACCATCGGCTTCTATTTCATCCCTTCAGCTCCTTCTTCTTCGTCGTCTTCTTCTTCTTTCTTTTCTCGCTTTTCTGTACCAATGTGATCATCCCGACATCCCTTATTTTTTTTTAAACAACGTCAAATAAAACCGAAAATGGGATAATGGAAGTTTGCTCAAGAGATGCACGATTCCTCTTTTTCGTTGGTTTATACTTTCATTTTATTTCAACCAGGAGTACCTTCATAATCGGTGACTAAACGGTAGAAATAAGATATTTAACCTGCTAAGGTTTTATCTAAATAGTCCGGAAAATAGTTCAGACTAGTAAGTCTTAGCGTAAACTTCTAGAGTACCTGTATACATATATTTTCTTGATATTTCAATCGTGAAAGAAAATAAAAATGTTCTTGAAGTCATCGAAAAGGGAAGAGAAGGGATACAGAGTTTAGTTACTGAAATCTTATCGGTCTAAGAGAAAGAGAGAGGATGAAACGGGAAATCCCGTCGCTTAGAAACCCCGGAAACTTTGGTCGGTCCTGAGTGCAAAAGCTAGAGCTACTGTAGATCAGCCCCTTGATGTTGGAAACGCGCAAGCTTTCGCGATACATCAAGCCAGTTATCACTGGAATGAGATCATTTATTGCATTAAGTCAGTCGTGGGGGTGGCAAACGGAAAACTGGGGTTCGTTGGTATTGGAACTCGTAGATAAGAGTCACAGAAACCCTCAGTATCCGTTCTTCTCTCATTCTCTAACACCTACTTCTACTGTTACTGCTTCTACTCAGTTATTTTTTTTCTTCCACGCGTACTCCAGAAATTCAGTTCTGTTTTCACAAGAAAGAACACCCGAGGCTGTAGATCCTTGGTACCTGTAGAATTCTCTGAGCTTAATTGCTAGTATTTATCAAACGTCGAAATAAATAAGCTGCTTACACTTCTTCGACGGGGTGTATGCCACTTGAGAGAACGCTTATTCAGCTATACAGTAATAAGTACGTCAGACATGAACGTTTATTAATGCTAACAGTCTACCTCTAAATAAAAATATGATACAATTAATACAGCTAAGATTTCATCATACAATTATAAATTGTGAACAGAATTATTTTTACTCTGTCCTTTTTAGAAATATCTCTCACTGTAATTTTGATGACAATATTTGTTACTGATACAAATCTATGTTTTATTATACATGGAAATTATAGATAACTTGAGAAGTTGTTACGTCTCAGACTAGTATAATTTTATTCAATCCTTTATTCAACATAATAATTATAAATACAGACTAGATGAATCTATTTTCTGGTTGAATACAATTTATACTTTCGAATATTCTATTTCATTGGCTGCGCATTCGATTTAATAGTAACCATTATTGATAGTAACAATGACAAAATATAGCTTCATTACAAATATCTATGTTGCTATATTGTATTATTAATTAAAGTTAAATTCAGCATTATGAACATTACTGAATTGTAGAATTATAAATACTAAATTACATTGAGTAATTTTACAAAATAATGAATAAAAATAAAGTTAAAACTATATGAGGTAACAATAGTAAAAAAACGTATTTTCGTTTTTAGAATTTTTCTGTTCGTAAATATAACTAACAGCCGCAAGGACATAAATCTAAATGTGGTAGAAACCGTCTGTACTTTTTCTCTTGTAATCGAAATCGTTGCGTCCAGCCCTTCCTATCAGGTTTGTCGCACTTCCGAGTAGACAGTAGGGTGTTTTTTAGGCCTATCCCTCACATTCTGACCGGCGTACACACTTTTTTATATTTAACCTCGAAAGAGTGGGAAATTGGTAATTTTCATCACGCTGCTTCATTTTCATCTTCCAAAGAGCACTATTCGTCACCCTTCATTGTTATCTCTTGTCCCATCTTGTGCATAATTTATTTTCATATAAATATCAACTTTTTTTAAAAATAAATACAGTTAATAAATTAAATTAAGAAAATAATTTATAATTTAAATTATTGCTACAATAGTTCACTCATGATTTATTACAGAAAAAAAATTTTCAAGTACAGAAGGAAAAAATGGCAGATGTTATTGGATGGTTGCACTTATTTAGAATCTCCCGAGTCGGCAAAAACAAGTCTCATTGCAGACTAACGTATAGTCTTCAGGGCAATAAGCAGAGTTTGCTGAAGAAGCACGTTTTGCCCTGGGCTTTTATCGAGCTTTTCTACCATGAGTGACTGACACAGTGCAAATACTATGCTCGATTAGCAAGAGGAACTACAAAGTATTTTCAAATAATGAAGAGGATGAATAAGTAAACATACATTTGTACATAAATCACGATAAAGGGAAGAAAGTTATGCAAAATAAAAAACAAAATGAATAATAATAATAAATAACTTCATACATACTTTAAAAATATATTTCATTTGAATAAAAAGTCGGTCTCTCAGGGGTATGATCCCTTTAATTTCAATTTTAAGTACAATAATATGAAATAGGGATGATACTACGTTAATTACAACGAGGAGTTTATTTATTTAATTTTTTTATTTTAGTAAACGAAAAGAAAAGCTAACGGCACCTGGGGCTTGATAAAACCTTTGGGATTTTCGTCGGTCGAGGTGCGGGAGTTGTGGCGCCCAACTAATTCGCTTGAATTTTGATTTTCAATAAGGGAGCCGGTGAGATGCGTTGGGATTTAGCTTCCACGTACAGCTGTACCAAGTGGGGTTTGAATATGCATGATGCATGGGCATTAAAGCACCCCGACCACTTTCCCTTCTGTCGTTCTCTCTATTCTCTATCTTTGTTACACGCACGCATACATATAAATACAGACATTTGCTTAGTTCCTCTCACTTTAACTACATCTCTTTTGCTATATGTTGGTCCCGCGGCTGGCAATCCCGCGTACCCATCATCCTCGTATGTAAATAACCGCTGCCGCAGGTTCTGTCTGTGCAGAGAGCTTCTATAATTGCGATATTTTTAACATACGTACTGTAAAGTGTTAATGCTTTAGTCCTAAAGCTCTTCGTCTTTTAAAGAGCCCAAAGTAAATCCACGAATATATCAACCAAATCCTTTTGAAGTTTTACTGTATCAACTACATTTTAAAAATAACTGAAATTCTGTGTAAATTAATTAAACCATCGCTAATTATAATGTCAGTTATATAATAATTACTACAGTTAATTCAATTATCGGCAATATTATGAAGAAAAAGACACGAAAATTTCATAGGAAATCTTCACTGTCCATTCAAAAATTTATGAATTACTGGAAATGGACAATTGTAATTTACTGGTAAAAGCGATACTACCGTCGAATATTTTACATCTGCTTGTATCTTGTAAGTTTTTTACGACTTTTGATGTTAAAAACTTACACGAATATTTTTTTCGTGCCGTTCATTTATAAGATTAGATAATTTTATTGATACGCTACAAATTAATAATCTCGAAATTTGTATAAGTATTGTGGTAAGTTAAACAAACAGTTGCGTGCAAATAAATATGTGATAACGTGATACAAAGGGCAGACAAACCCTTTGTCAGAAAATAATAGACTTATTCACGATTATAATGAGAAGTAAAAAAACAAATTAAAAATGGAAAATAAAAAAAAAATAGTAAAAAAAGTAAATGAATGGAAGGGCCATTTTATACCGGGAACAATCGTTATGGTTCTCGTAAACGATTCGCAATTTAAAGTTAAATCCGAAAAAAAACATATAATTGGCTTTAGAAACGAACTATAAGCTGGTGCAATGCAAATGGTTCTTTATCACGCCATATAAATCACCAGCTTGTATTGGACTTTGACTGTTAGCGACTTCTTCGGTACTAAACGAAAAAAATATAATGAGAAATGGGTGTTATCATTTAATCGTTGTATTTTTTTAAACTTTTTTATTTTTTTCTTTTATTGTAAATAAACGTCATAGATAAAAATCATTGATGCTATAAACATCTTTGCTGAACTATAAAATATTTTTACGATAATCTAAACTGAAGTTAAAAAATAGTATATTTCTTAGAGCAGTTGCTGCGATTGCAATTTGTTTTAGTGGTCAAATATTGGCATTTTATGTTCAACGATATATTTTTATACACTACAATCATAAGTCACGTTTCTCATTTGAGTTAAAGTATTTTCGTGGACTATAAAATATTTTTTACAGCTAAAATTAGATTGCGACTCTTGAGACTGAATTATTTTCATCCGTTTCTTTTTTTTAACTTGACAATTTTTTCGTGTTTTTACTTAGTGACTATATATCACACTATGCTTACAATCTTTCCGAGAGCAATCTTATTAATTGAAACACTCTCACTATAGTACAGGCACTTATTTTTTTAATAATAACACGTCTTTGCATCTAAAAATTAATGTGCTAATGCATTCTAAAAATTAAAGTTCCTAAGTCAACGAACTGTAAACTACAAAAATGGAAAAATGCAATAGTGACTAAATCAGATTCTGTATTTGTGAATCGTTTGGAATAACATAATGACACTTATGAAAAGAAACATTGGTCGGTTGCGAATAACGCTGTGTTATCTACATGTGGCGCAGGATTACTGTTTATTGTACAGCAAGGATGCATTTGGGATCTGCAGATATTTTGGAGCAGATAACAAAGATGAAGACCCCTGATGGAATCTTTTTGATATCAAAAGACAAAGTTCAAACAATTGTAATTAATCAAAAAAATAAGCAATCAGTCACTTTATTAATAATATGCAGTAATTAAATAGAGGTTTACAATATGACAAAATATATAGCTAACGTACTGTACATGAATATTATGAATGAATATGATTATTATGAACACTGTATATTGAAGTAGTGGTCGTCACAATTGTCAGAAGAACACTGATGAGTCCGAGTGTCTCTGCTGGGCCCTTGAGTTCAGAGGTCACACAAAAAGGTCATAAAACTCTACTTTCGGTAACTCTAGTCACTCTGTATCGTTGCATTTCTCCAACAGGAACAGGTGTTTTGTTGCCATCAAAAATTTTTTCGATAATACTTTAGGTTTCGATAGCAAACGTAAATTTTTTTCATCAAACTCTATTTGTAATGTAACCGTCTGTATAAAGAATTGTAGATCTTGAAATAGGGTAGAGTTACCATTTCTAGCCACTTCAGGGCCAGCTTCGGATGCTTCAGAAATTCAAATTAAATAATTCGTAAAAGACGTAATGAGATAATCAATTTTTCAAATGTATACAAAGATACTTTTATGACACTGTCACAATGGAAATTTCATTTTATACTTTTTCATTAATTAAAATGAAGTATTAAACCGCCAAATATGAAACAGTGGCCACGAATGGTACTTCTATCCTACACCTAAGAACGACATTTGTAATTTCTGATTCAAAACGAGTTTATACACCTATAGACAGTTTTCCAACTGACATGTTTCGGAAACTTTTGACAGGTCGTATCGGAGTAATTATAAATTTTCATGCTCTTGTGTTTCCCTATATTCCTAATTTATCGGTCGACTAATTGGATAAGTATCGATTCCCTAATAGCATGTTGGATTGAAATACTTCAACTCCCTAAATAGTTTAGTTACCTACGTACTATATAATTATATCTAAAAGTGAAAATAGAAAACCGAAAACAGATAGATGTTAGTGATTAATGAATTAATGTATTAATAAATACCCGTATAAGAATGATTCGAGGAGTGAAAAGAAAGCATGAGACAAGTCAAGCCGATAAATGTCGTAGTAAGGGTAAAAGATGGTAAGAAATGAAAAAGCGCAATTTTATTAAGCGATAAACTGTAGGGGCTAAGGCAATAACGTGCTTGAGACTCTCACGAAGGTCGTGAAGAAGGAACAAAGCCGAAGAGAGAAACGAACAAAAGACGGCTTGAGTTATAAGGGTGAAATAAAAAAAATAAGACACATGCACAAGAAAAATTGTAACTTTACTAGCATGTCTGTGCGTGCAGTTGAATTTCCGAGTTGTTGAAAAAATTTTTAATTTTTATTTATTTTTTATTCACAAAGACATTGATGAAAATATACTTCAGAGTATTTCGTTTGTTCATATACATATATTGATAAATATTATATGCACAGTGTGCGTTTAACTGGAGACAGACTGTCTGCCGCTACAGAGAAAAAAGGGAAATCATTGGCACCCTTCACTCCATGGTTACATACACGCTATTCTAAACGGTCAAACATATTACAATAGGAAAGTTATACACGATTTCCTCCATTACAAACGTATAACTCGGATCGCGTGGTAAATGTACTAATGACTAAACAGCTCTACCAGTGGCTAAATGTCATATACCTACGGCCGTTTTCTCAGGAACGACGCATGTCATTCTCAATCTATATCCCTTCAGTCAAGTTACATAATTTGACACGTCAAGATGACAGCTTATTAAACATAAAAATATCTTAATTTTCAAGTTGAATATTTTTAGAATGAATAATTAAAAAGACTCAAAGTCGTTATTTTAATTCCTTGTGTAGCAGCGAAGGAAACTCCTGTTAGAACTTTTCCAACGGATCAATAATTTAATGAAATAGAACCCTCTGAAAACAAGAAGGAATACGCAGAAAAACATTTGGGTGAGAAACCCAAGCGGCCGACGCCATATACTCGGCAAGCACAAGCAGATATGAGTAATAGGGAGGTGATTTAGTATTAGGATTTATTAGAGAGGGGGTCACTCACCCCTCGCGAAGCAGAGCAATGCCACGAACCGGATGGCAAGGGTAAGACCTCATGATTTCTCTTGGGGACTTATACATACGGTAGCAACTAATGCACCTGTTATTCCTTAGCCCTTAAAATATTCCTTTTTACGTTTTTCACTTTTACATTTTTGCACTATTATGTTTTATATGACTCAAACTATGTATGCTAGGTAATAACATAAGTTTTCGATATTCATTCCTCTTTATTACATTGTATGCATTTTCAATTACTTTTATTTGCATTAAACGAGCGAATATACGGGTTCGACGATCTGCGAAGACCCTCCAATTCTAAGAAGTCTTGTCTATATTCTAATTAAAATTATGACAACTGACTAATTAAGTGTATTTTTTTTCTTTATTATAAGACGTGTGTACAGCTTAAGGGATGGGTTAGTGTCTACATCAGTTTTTTACGAAATCATCACGAGATGTTTGACAGATCAAATTTTACAGTGGGGATAACTTATTTAGCCGGGGCGTACAATTTTGGCGGGAGTATTTAGATCACTGTCATCCCGAATTGCAATATTTTTAGCAGGAATACATAAGATTAGGAGAGTCTCTAAAGACTCTAGAACTACAAGTTCCTTTGTTCGTTAAAAACCTGACAGAATCTGGATCAAGACGAACACCGCAAGCCATTCATAGTATGCTTACTAATCCGTCTACACTACATGAGTTTTATAATGAAAATGGCATTACATGTTATATTACAGAAATAAGACAACTTGGAAATTAAAGAATTACGATCCCTTTTTAAATGACCTGAGTAATAAAACTTAAATTGAATACTTTTTGAGCAATAAACGTTTATGTTCAAGTAAAACTAACCCCTGGCTAAAATGTGTTCATTCTACCCCATCTTAAAATGTCTTCGAAAAAAAAAATGTATTTATTGTAGGTAATGTAAGTATAGCTATGAATGTGTAATATGAAGCGATAACTCACGCGTAAAATAATAATGAGGCAAGAAACTTCTTGAGAAAAGTTTTTAAGAAGTAATAAATTTCGGAAGAAGCTTTAATTTTTAACAGCAAATGATGACCTCTTGATCTTTTGATTCTTTTTTTTTAAATTCATTACAAAAGTATAAGAATCAAAATAACAAGTATATGTTTTTTTTATATTGTGATATTAAATTATTATATATATAGCTTCTATTTATAGACAAACGTGATTTACATACGAACTATTATGATTGATCGTTGTTTTCAACATCTTGCGTGTCTACGAGAAATCACTCGTCGTGTAACTCGAAGAGAAACTTACCTGAAACAAAAAAAAAACAATAAATTTAAATTATGTATACATTGATAGTGAATAGATGATAATTGATGATAGATAATAAACAAATCATTTTGTTTTGGCTATTAAATTTTCTTAGAAAGAAAAAGAAAAAAAATGTAATCAAGGATTTGAAAAATATGAGTTTGGCAATATATCGAATATATATTTCTCAATATTAACGACAGTGGAAGTACAGCTTTTATGTAATAAAAATTATTAATGATTTATGACCAATATACTAATGCTACAAAAAGATTCTATGTTGAAACATTAAGCTTTATTATTATATTTGAGAAATCTTCTTAATGAAATGTCAATTTAATCCTATGCTAAGAACTCAAGGACCCTTCTTCTAAAATTACCCTTTTCCAGAGCTATAACTTCGCGGTAAATTTCATGAAAGTTTATATTGTTAGTCAAAAAGTTTGACTTTAAAAGAGAAAATTAATAAACAAAAAAGATTATGATACGTCAAAAACAGACTCAAGATGAATATCTCGGTGATATATTTTATTTTTGTTTGTTAAAATTTTTTATTTTTTAATTATAATGATGGTAGTGATTCAATATACACGAAAGCCCGAGCGATGAAATTTCGTCTGGTTTACGACTTCGTTATGAGAGTTGGAAGCTTTATTATCATAGGAACGCAAGATCAAGGGGTCGACG
The DNA here is from genome assembly GCF_029852145.1 of Microplitis mediator. Taxonomy (NCBI): domain Eukaryota; kingdom Metazoa; phylum Arthropoda; class Insecta; order Hymenoptera; family Braconidae; genus Microplitis; species Microplitis mediator. Next base: position 22,948,916 of record NC_079969.1, read on the forward strand.
CACGCCATCATATTTCGCCATGACACCCTGTCGGGCTAAAGCAAAGGTCGCGGTCGAATGATTTCTCCCTTCAACAATAACCACAAATGGCTTTTGTTCTGGTATATACAGAATGCGGTTGCGGAAGTACGTTCATCATAGATAATCAGCCAGTGAAATCTCATCATGCGGAATAATCAATCTAGCTTTATATAATGATCCTCAAGTTTATCTATTTGCCTTTACGTATCTGTCTTATATTGTCACTATTCTACGATTCAAACAGATTAATTGTAATATACAGTTATTTCATATCCATGGATGTATTTTCTATCTAACTGTCTAGTGAAATATCAATGAAATTTATAAGATTTTATGTACGAATTATTATTCGTAAATCTTATCATGTCATGTCAAAAATTTTCCAAGTCTTCAATTTAGAATTAGCCATTGGCAATAAAAAAATTAAAAAATATTTCATCCCTTGCGGCGACAAGCTTTTGCTCGAAAAAGTTATAACATCATCGTAGATGGCAAATGCAGGTCTTAAGGTAACGAAAAAAAGCCCGAAAGCGATAGAGGAAACAGAACAAAACGTAAACAAGGAAGAAAAAGATATATTTCTGGGCGTGAAGTAGAAAAAGGTCATTGTCTTGTAGTGATCATATCCGTGGTAGATTTAGTTTGCAATAACATGATGTGGATTTTCATTGCAACGTGACGGAAAATAGGGTGACTCGAACTACTTATAGTACATTTCTGAAACCATTGTGATGAGATTTTATCTGTCGGATAAATGATTGCTTTCTTAAATGGTCAAAATACACGTAAAAGATCAGTACATCGCAGTAACAAAGTTTCTACCAGTCACGTTTCACATTTTCGTTTTCCTATTGCAGTATAATATTACTTTTTAAAATGTCTCAACCTATTACATGCTGAATAACGTTGACTTTCAACTGTTTCTGCCAGCAGTAATCGCAATATTGTCACATGTTTATTCTAACTATAATCACAAAGGAATGAGTCAGTATATTGTATAATAATATTGCGCTAGAATCGTTACGTTAATCACTATTTTTGTTAAAATTGTATCCGTCGTGCCCCAGTCTTCCCTGTATAGAACATGAAGTAACAACTTGATGTCAAATTGTAACTTTTCCACTTAGATTAACCACATCTTTACCAAAAACTATTCATGTATTGACGATGTTATAAATTTTGAGAGATTTACGCTGTTGAACGAAGTGGTGTGTAAAACACTATTAATAAAGTTATTGTTCAACTTATGTTTGAAGAAGAGTAATTATAAACTTGGGAACATTGAGTTCATCTTAAAATCAATTTTCATAAATTTTCAACAAGCAAGACTAGACGTCATGATAAAAATTTATCATCTAGCAGAATAATTTTAAATGCGAATAAAAATAATTTAAAGATGAATCTTATACCTTCTAATTCTAAAAAAAATACCAGTACTGTAATTAAGTAGTCAATTTCATTGATTTAACATAATTAATTTATCCAATTTAACAACTTCGATAAAAATCCATTAGACATTATCACTTTTTTTGAAAATAATCTTTCGGATTGAGAAAAAAAGTCATATTTAGGATTCTTACGGGTTTGAAAGGTAAAGGGTCTTATTAATGACGAATTTCGTCATAATCGGTTAAAACACTAAGCATGAATTTATGAAACACTCAAAATAATCGTATTTTAAATCAATCGTATACATCTATATTAAATATATACGGGTCACCCTTATCGGCCGATTTTATAATTCATGTCATACATTTTAATATAAGTGCTTCATTATTTATATTTTTCTTTAGTTATTTTATTAACATATCAAAGATTAATACGATTAGGCGCTCGAACATATCAATTTTTCAATCTGGTTTTTATTTAAACTCGAGTTAATGATACCGTTTTCCAACTTGAAAGTAAGATCACGAATTATTTACTTTTAACGATTATATTAACTTAGTATCCATTAATGCTCTTAGTATTACAACTTAATTTATCGTGTCACGCAAGTTAAGCCGTGCGTAATATCTACAACTTCTACGCAAGTCGTCTAAATGTAATAGTAGAAGTTTATTAGTAATTTTACACGTAAAACTTGTAGTAAGAACTGACTAACATCCTTTAGTTCAAGATTTCGTTCCATTTCCCATAAAATAATTTCTTAGGCGATGATTACGAAAAAAAAAAGAAATACATATACATTTTCGTTGATTAAACGAATAATGGAAAGATAAAACACACGTTAGATTTTCATGCATTTAGGATTCAATTCTGGAAATATAAGATTTTTTGTCTTATATTTTTGCCAACAATAAAACAGATTATTCGCTCTGATAAATTAAACACAAATAAAGTATTGAAGTAATCCACGCAGATTCATTTTCTTCAATCAAAATATGTGCACTCAAATTTACATGAATAAATAGAAAAGTTTATTGATATGTAACCACTTCTCAGTTTGTATTTGTTTTTTGTGCATCTATTTTGAAAGCCAGTGTACAAACCATGCTCTTTTTATTTACAGTAATTCAATACATCAAAATATGACGAGCTTTACAACTGTACATATTTATCTATCTTTCAGAGTAATCCAGCTTTACATTGTTCTTTGCAAATATCAGCTCAACAACAAACAAAACAACCATGTGATGGTGTCAATGTATCCGTAGCGAGTCTCCATTTTCTGTGACACGTTTTTTCGCTTCTTTGTTAAAATAATACTGGTGTCGACAGCTGAATATACAACCAGTAAATAACAAATTTTGACCTTTTTCAACACCAAATGCTAACCGATCTGGTAATTTTATTTGGTATGTTCATTGTGAAATAGACAAGTACAATTATAGTGACCTAGTTAACATCAGAAAACACCTGGGATATGTGAGTCAATTTATCGAGTCTCTAGGTATTCAACGCTATTAACCCCACTGATAGAGGCGTATTTTTTCTATCGTGACACGTACGTCGTAACTTTTAACTGACGTCACTTCTCGGGGGTTTAGATACCCGTTTCATTGTATCTATACTTAATGTGACGTCATGTGCACAAACATTAGCCGTCTATAGTTAACATATATTACCATAGTATGTCTTCTTCTTCAATCTTTACCAAGTCTATGACCCCTAGTTACGTCATACAATAACATCAATAATAACTACCAACATCACCTCATTATTTACATACGTCATTGTTCAACAGGCTTGAACTTTCCTTTAAACAACTTGAACAACATTTGAAATGAAGAAAAAAGCATTACCTGTTAAATTGAAAATTCTAAGACTTTAATCGGCTCACGTGTTTTGCGCTATCTATTCACGCAGGGATGCTCGAGACACGATAAATTTCTTGAGAAATCGAACACGATTTTACTCGAAAGCGGAAGAGGAAGGAACGTTTCGTCAGAGTAAAAAGAAAGAGAAATGAATAAAAACAAAGTAAAAGGAAAGAAAGAGAAAAAGAAAAAGAAGAATAGAAGAAGAAAATGGAGAAATCCCGTGAGCTGTAGAAGCAGCAGCAACGGTAGTAGTTATAGCAGTAGCAGTAGCACCCTCTTATGGGGACTGGATCTAATTTAGCGTTACGTCCAAACTCTAGCTTGGTAAATTGGAGAAATCCCCGGGCCCTTTCCAATCGTATATAGGAATGCTTGTTCCATTCCTCCACTTGAAATTTATCGTACGCAAGCAAGTGTGCGTATAGAAAAGCATAATGGAGCTTGCGGGCGTAATGTGCCGAGTCGTTCTCATTTCTCGCGCGAAACTTTTTTTGAGAATCGAGAGAAATCCGAGGGAAAACGGGAAAGAAATCGCCATGAGGGTGCACAAAAAATTTTAATATCAAACTTAATGAAATATAAAAACAGCTACTGGAATTTTTATTTCCTTAATTGTGTGGAAATAAAAATATATATATTTACGTTTATACATTTCAATAATGATATTTGAGATTGAAAAGAAAAAACTACAAGACCATGTCAAGGATAAACAGCATATGCTGTAAAATGAATGGTCATCAATTAAATGTACTTTGTTATGACTCATAATTTTGAAATTTGTTTCAGAAATAACACGTGGATACAGATCCAGTGGCCTGCAGCAAGTACTAAACTGCACTTTAACCATCGGGGAAACGCTCGGCGAAGTAGAATATATTGGCAGGATTTATAGGCACTAAACGAAAACCCCTTGGCGTCTATAAACTATAGAAAATCCTTAATTGTCCGCACAGACAGCAAAGTCGTTAATTTAGTTTGATGTATAGTCCAATTTATCCAAAGAGTTGGAAATGATGTCGATTTTTATGGTGGCTATCCTCGCGTATTTTCCAACCTCACTAGCCTATATTCGACCGACCGGATTATAACTTCAATGGAGGCCACCCAATAATCATATATTGTACGTAAAAGCGTGTATATCCACATTATTTGGGCTAGAAAATATTCAATGGGTTTGTATGTATACATAAATATGCTAGTGTTGTTGTATTATTTTGATCAAAGTCAAAAATCGCGGACAAAAATTTTTTTTGATATTTTTCATATACAGCGAAATAGTTTTTGATTCAACTTTATTGAATATCCAGTAGTTTATTTATCCAGCTAAAATTAAAATCTAGTTCTTAATATTTTGTGCTTTGTAGGATTGAATTTTTCAATGTAATGCGTAGTACGGAAACCTAATGAGATTAATTATCTCATTAATAGTTTACCGAAGGGTAAATTAAATAAATTTCAACAAACATTTTTCTTTACATAAATTATTCTAAAATATTGACTGGATAAAACCCTCAACCTTCGACGAAACGGTAATTTGTTATGTACCTGAAGATCGTAACGTTCTTCGCCCTACAAAAAAAAAATTTGGAAAGTTAAAAATCTACACTGCAAATCCAAGTGTTTTGTTTTAAAACACTTTAAGCGTTTAAATACTTGTAGTCACTTACTAAACACTTTTTAGTGTTTAAAGTGTAGTAAACACTTTAAACGTTTAATTTTAACACACATAAAGTGTTTTAGATAATAAGGCACTTAAAGTGTTTGGGCATTAATACACACTTTAAGTGTTTAGTGTCATTAATTAATAATATAAATATTTTTAAAATAAAAATAATAATTTTTCCATTGAAGTACAATCAATTGAATTTTTATAATAATATTTCTAATATTAAAAATAATAGTTGCCTTTGAATAAAAGTCGTTATTGATTGTTGTCATATCCTGGAATAATATTCTTATCATCAGAAGATTCAGATAATTATTGCATCACACATTCAGCATAAAAGAAGAAATGGAATTTAGTATAAATTAAAAATATATTTGTATTTTTGTCCAAAAAAAAAAGCTCTAAAAAATGTTTACACTTGAAAAAAATTAGAAACCATAGAAGTAACTTTAAAATAACTGGTTATTTATTGAGTTATAAAAATCATTCAGAATCTGAAAATATACAGTATAATACAAATAATTAATTACAATAATATAATAAAAGAACTAGAAAAAGATCGTCAACACATTTAATAAAAATTAGTTAAAATTTGAAAAATTAAATAAATAAATATTCATTTTCTTCCATTAAGTGTAACATAAATTTTATAATATTGTTCGAATGTTATTTTTAAATTATGTCCATATTACTGCCATAGCATCTTCCAATTGTGACAGTCCTTACAAATTTCCGCATTTGTTTTATCCATCTTAAGAACTGGAATAGAGATTGAATAGTACCATTAATAGTCATAAAATCTACAATAACAGAATCTTAGGTTGATGAGCAAATTTTATTGTAGAGAAATTAATATTAAAAATTAATAATTTAATTAAATATTTAATTTTCATTATTATTTAATATTTAATTATTTATAAAAAATATTAAATTTGGAGAATAGTCAATATATATTATATATGTACTTTATACAAAATATTATTAGATTATTAATTTTAAATATTTATTATTTTAATTTAATATTCGATTGTAATTTTTATCACAAATTTTGTGTTAAATTCATTGATTTATTTTTAAAATATTTATTTATTTTTCCTTAATTGTACAACGTTACGTTTTTTACAGGTTATATCTTACGTATATTTGAATATATTTTTATAATTTTTATATTTATTTTTCAAATATTAAATAATCAATAATAAATATTTTAAATTAATAATTTAATAATATTTAGTAGAAATTAGATTAAATAATACTATAATAATTTATATCAATAAATAATACATACGGATAGTTAACCTTAATTATGTTGGAACACTTGAAAAAGTATATAAGCACAATTTTCTTCACTAATATTTACAAATAAGTAGTAAATAATATTTATCAAAATGTTCAATTTAAATCACTATAGTGATTCAGTATACTGAATATAATTATTAAGCACATATACAATTCGCACTTTTAAAACACGTGTTGTGTATGTAGCAACTTCAACATTTAGTTTTTGTGTAAACCCTGTGCGCGCGCATCGTAAAGATGCGGATCATACATTAACATATATGATAGTACATTTAGTAATGTATGGCCTAAGATTAAAATGAAAATAACTAGAAAACAATGCAGAATTCGAATGAACTTTATTTAAACTAATTTGTAGGAAATAAAATTGTCTATAAAAAAGATCCTATAACATTTTTTGATAAGTCTGATAGTTTTGCTGGAAAAGTAAAAAGATCTGAAAATTTATTATAGATTTGACTTCCAGCTCCGATAATTTTCGAATGGATGGATTTATCAAAAAATGATAAGAGACCTTTTTTGTAGAGCGTTAAATTCTCTACAATAATATGCTATGGACTTATTCATATGACGTGTGAATGCCGAGCTAGAAAAATAAAAAAAAATAAAATTTTTTTCCCATGTTAACTTTGAAGATATAAAAAATGTATTAGTTCAAGAATATCTCTATCGTCGTTTAAAATTAAAAATTTAACATTTATTTTAATAATAAATTAAGATCGTTTAGAATTCATTGGATGATATGAACCGAGTTCAATCATTTGTAAAATTTTATTTTTAATACAAAAAAATACGTTTTGATACATCTATATCGTAATGCATAAATATATTTGAAAATTATTACACTTTTATATTTTGAAATTGTTATTTGTATCATTTGTCGATTGACAAAATTGATAGAATTTTTTTAAACTGTTTAAGAAATTTAAGCGTTTTATAATATACATGTTTTTTAGATTAAACGTTTTTTCTGAAAAAGTGTTTAATTCCGGTATACCTGTTTTAATTTAAAACACTCGATGTTTTTTTAAACGTTTAATGTAACAGTAAGCGCTTTATAATAAAACACATAGAAGTGTTTTTTTCTTTAAACGGATAAAACGTTTTCGGATTAAACACCTAAGTGTGTTACGCGAACCTTTAAAACACTTGTAATGACTTATGCGATTGTTTAAACGTTTATACCGTTTTACTTCTAAGCGCTTAAGTTGCAGAAAACACTAACGTGTTTTATTTTAACACACTAAGTTAAACACTTGGATTTGCAGTGTACTGGATGACTAGATTTCAAAAAGGTTTCGCACGTGGATGCTAATATGTCAGCCGAAAATCTTAAACCAACCCTTGACTCCGAAACTACCCCTTAAGCAGTCAAATTTCATCAATTTTTTTCATTTTCGTTGTTCGAAAACGTTCCGATTTTCAGGTAAATAATTTGTTTCGATTTCGAATCGAAAATGCAGCAATAAATTGAAAGTGAAACAATTAATTTGATAAAGTTACTTTTAATTATAAATGAAACAAAATTTCATACAAGATTACATTAACATTTAGAAAGTGAGTCTTGGTTTCCAGAAAATAATTTTTTTTGTTGTCGAGTATTGTTACTGTAGCTGAATAATAACAATATTTTGTATTGGTGATGTTTAAATAATTATATCTCCATTTAGGATTCATGGTCGTTAGACAAGAAATATATATTTTTATTCACGATACCGATTAGCCATCGCGATGCTATCGGATCCAATATAATATACCCTTAAATGGGAAAATAATGGCTTTAGTCCGCCCATCGGCACAAACGAGTCGGTTAGTTTCAGCCTATATACATATATATACAGCACATCTATACTTATGGCTGTGAATGAGAAAACATATAGTTTTAAAAACCATCATCATCATACCCGACACATAATATATACACTATTAACCTGTCTTCTACGCAAACGGTGTTTGTGGTATTAGTAAACCACACATACATATATATTTATAACGCAGTAGTGCATCACGCAATTTGTTAAATATATTCATTTCCACGAAAGTAGAAAAATGATAGACGTTATACCATGCGTGTGGGTGTTATTGATCGATTTACAATTTACTAGAATACAAAATAATGAGCTATTATTGTATTCGTTGCATGATAATTGCTTTTTCAATAATGAAGATAATTGTTTTTGAAACAAGGGAGTACGATAATAATCATTACGTAAATAGATAAATAAATAAATGAGGGACTTAAGCACGATCTATATATCTATATATAAGCATGACAAAGAATGTTAGGTTATATCGTATTATAAATGCCAAGTATTTACCAAATAACATACACGAGAGTTCAAACTATAGCCAATGCAATAGAACAGTAGTAAAATTTTGGCGTGAGAAATTCGCATTTGCGGTTAAAACTCAGTAAGTAGAATGAGGTCTGCCAAAATTCCCCTCGTAGAATTAAGCACTGCTGGCATTAGCATAACCCTGGAACTGCAATTTTAGAGAATAAATACGGCACATATGAGTGGAAGAAAGGAAAAAAGATGAGAAAAAAATATAAAATCGAGGTGAATAGAGAGATAAAAAAAGGAAGAGTTTAAGTCAAGCATGAAAAACGGGGTAATGTTTATATAAAATATATGAGCTTGCAGAAATTAACGACCACCAACGGTCCAGTAAATAACAGAGAAATTATTCCATTGACTAGGTGGTTCACACAATCTCATTATTTCTGAGCTGGTATAAGTACATTATAAATATCATAAATTATGACCATTTGATAATGTATGTACCATTCAAAGTATTACTGCGTTTAATTAATTATGAGCATAATATTTTCAATAGCTCGAAATATTAATTAATTTATTCGCATTAATTTTCTCTGCAAACATATAATAATTAAAAGCATTTCAAACTATAATTTTTTTAATTATATTACCCAAGGCATTGAATAGAGAAAATATATAAAACACTGCTAAATGTTAGTTTAAATGAGTTCATTAGTTTGTTACGATGAACATGTCGAACAAATTTACATATGTGTATGTAACGAAAACTAATGTGTAACAAAAATGAGTAGAAAAAACTAAATGACATAGAAAATTGGGACAGTGGAAAACGAAACAAGCTTTTAAATGTATATATAAATATATTTATATATATTTGAATTTAAATGTGTACATGGATTGAGCACATGTTCTTGGTAGTATGTACAAGTAAAATGAGAGATGTCTAGTCTTCATTGTATACGTAGAAAGACGAGACACACGACAAACTAACTCTCCACGAAAACGGAAACGAAGGATGAAGCTATGCAACAACACTATACGTCGCACACATACGTTCTCTTCGTAGTCATTTTGTTGCTATACATTCCATTCGTCCGACTGTTTGCTTGACTGTCATTCTGTCAGTTTCGTACCCGTACCGGATGAGCTCGCCAAGTGGAACAACCCTACGAAAACGCGGCTTTACTTAACAAGTCCTGTTATATGTTTATATTTATATTCATTTTTATGTTTTTTAGTAATTAAACTCCCGGGTCGAATAACGTGTTTTAAACCAAACAAAAATTTTAGGTTATTTTTATTCATATTTACTGTTCGTTAGTATTTAATTGACATGTGAAATTTAATCGAATATTTAGACTTTTTCTGACTATTATTTATTTTTTCAGTCTGTTTTTAAATGTCTTTAGATCAAAAACAGCTTAACCCTTTCCCGACTCGGAGTATCGGTGAGCCTAGGTGTGAGGCATGTGGGGATAGAGCCAATTGAAGTCCGTTGTAAGGCTGTATGAGTGAAAGATTAGTTGTGGTAGTGTAGACAAGTGCCCCCTTCGACTATTGTTCTGGCCCCCTCTCTAGAAAACAGACTATAGCTCTCTTATTTTAAGAATAAGACGTACGATTCAAATTAAGAGTAGGGATTCAAGACGACCGGGAAAGGGTTAGAATTATTATAAAAATTTGAAGATAGACTACCTACTTCAAATAGAGACGAATTAGCCCAAATACCGTCTAGTTAGACTTAAATCAGCTCAAATTTTTCCTTAAATTCATAGAAATTAATTACTCAATTTATAAATAAATGACTTTATAAAGAAGAATTTTTGATGTTATTTGAGATTACGTTATACTTAATACATAAATAAATTACATTTACATATTATAACAGTAGTCCGAGTAGTTTATTATTAAGGGTCACAGTAGTACTCTTGCCAAGTTCACATTCTCATCATGATGAAATGGGATGCTGTCTCCTGTATAACTAAACAAGCTATGTACAAGTTTACTGACAGTAGAATTTAATTTAGAGTAAACTTATGAATTATACTAACGTTAGTTAAATTGATTTTGAGGATATACTAATATCGAATATTATGCCAATTACGGATTATAACCATAAAAGTTTGTGCTTCTATGTTTAATTTAAATTATAATAACAAAAATTAGTAAAGTTGTTTTTGAAAAACTTTGAAAGGCATATTTATCAACAATGTATGACCATATTAGTGTTCGCTACTCTAACCGTAATATCACATAAACTACTTCGTCTGTACAGAATTAATAAAAAAAAAATAATTTTTTAGCACCGCGGTTGCGTATAACTCAAAACTTTTACGATATTGACAGCTAAAAGTGCTTACATTTTCTCGCAGGTGGCGAAAAGCGTGATAGTAATAAAAATAACTGTGTCATAAAAGCGAGGAGATAAAAGCATCATTATAGCTTGACAAACTATATTATATTTCAGCAAAAATAACGCGAGTATGCCCAAAAGGGTGAGGAATCGGCCTCCGGTCGGCGGAGGTGGACCTAAATCCCGATACATTAATTCAGCAAAAATAAATATTATCAGGATGAATAATTATTTACAAAAACCATTGAAATTAGTGTTTTAGAATTTCATCATTATCATTTGGCATCATGAAAATTTCGGTCGAAATTATGGACGAATAACATTTACCCCATTACGGGCGCAACTTCCGAAATTGTCTTCAATGATTTCAGGTGCTACCAAACTCTGCACTTGAATAAGTACTCAATTCGATCGAATTTGACGAAATGAAATTCAAATTTTAAAAAAGCTATATTCATTTTGACTTCTGTACACATCAAAAAGTTTATATAAACTCTATTTATTTTGGTAACGTTGTTTTGGATTTATCTAGATTAAATTTACTGTATTCAATTCTTATGATCAGATTCATGTACATACGTATATATAAATAAACCATTCTCAAAATTGATCTACGTGAATCTTCATAGATATATTTCTACCTATTTAGAAATAACAAATAACTTTCGAAGTAACTTTCTTAAAATTACATCAAAAATTCTTATGAGCTTTGATCAGAGTTCAAAATTTGTTTTATTATTTACGAAGATATAAGTAAATAATTACAACGAAAGTAGAAATTTTTTGAATGTACGTATCATCAAATAATAACAATAAGCCTTCTGGTTTCGTGGAGACGAATACATAACAGTTGATGTATTATCTATACCCACTGTACATATATCAAGCATTGTGCATAGCTGCCTTCACCTCAGTTATCTTAATTACATCTGTAATGCACACCGCAGAACTCTCGCACAGTGGATATGCAAGGGTAAGGTAACATTCGCGACGGCTCACGTGCACCCACTATACTGTCCTATACTCATTTACCATCAACCCTTCTATTCCTAGCATTTACCCACATACCATGAGTGTATTCTCAAGCATATAAGCACACTTACATACATACATACATATATACTTGTCTCTAAATCTCAAAGCACACAGTAGATTTACTCAGCACAGAATTCGTACTGTGCCCCTTCGCGGCACTATGCTCTGTCTAATTTGCCATAGCGTCTGCGCGTTATCCGCACGGATACTGTTATGTGTAGTAGTACTCCACGTGCAAACTTTCCCGTCTATATTTGCAACATTCAATGTTACATATAACTTCATCCTAATCTCCGTGTCTGTTTAACCACATTGTATACGACCGACGTCTATTTGCTTGTATTTCGGACATAAACTGTAGTTTGCTTTAATAACCTACATTGAAAGCACTCACACACATGCGCGATGGGGTTATATATCTTATATTCACCTGAAAGCTCAACATTCAATTAAAAATTATTACTTCCACATCAAGATAATTGAAAAATATCTACGTTTTCTGTTGGCATCAACGCTAATGAAGTAAAGAAATATTTTTCTACAATTTTGAAAGCGTAGTTTTGCTAGTGAATTTTTTTCCAGAATTTTCTGTATTAAGCTTACTTGCGTTGTCTTAACGGTAAATCTCTTTTTACTCGAAACTAATACCATACAATTCCTGTCTAGCTCGAAATCCGTCTTAGGACAACTTTATCTTTAGTTATCTTAAGAACTCAAAAAAAAAACATGAGCAAAATATTGGCATTGTTTGATTATTGACATGAAATGTTTGATAAAAAAAATTTAAAGACGATATTATACGGAAATATATAAAACTTATACAATGTAGTTGCTGTATAAGCAATTGGTTCCGGTCGATACTAAAATAATGAATGTCTGTTCACACTGACCTGTGAATGAAAGACGAAAGCTCCAATAAAAACCATTCAAATTGGGCAGTCTTATGGAGTGAGAAGCAGTGATTTTCAATGCTATAATTACGTAGGACTATTACAGTGAAATCGATCTGTCGGTAAGGACGTCGATTTCTCATTCTGGCAGAGGAGTCGGGCGTGATGGCAGGAGACGAGCGAATAGAATAGGTTGAGTGAGATGGAGAGAAAGCTGCTAACTACCCCATCCCTCTAAATGACGAGGGTATGTGGTTATGTTCTGCCAGCATATTTATTACAAGACCCATATGGTGCTTGAATGTAACATCTCTCGCGCCTATAGTCCCTATACAACGTCTTTAATCAACGGCTAGTTATATCGGTCTTGATCATATCCGTCACTTGATCCGATAAATTGGCCACGATCCTAACGTAAGATTAATCTACGAGAGACCATGTCAAGTTTACCAAACACGCAAATCCTGTGGTTAAGCTAAATAGTTTACTTCCGGCATAATTATGAATACTCTGTACTGTTAGATTTACAAATTAAAATGTGCAAATATATATGTATATAAATACATATGTATGAATTATCAGCGCAGTTTTATAAAACGATACAGTACTACCTAGTGAGATTGTGCTTCTTTATTCTATTATACACCGGAAAGATAGTTCCGCTACGTTAAGCTGGACTTTGATATTATATTTTCATAAAGAGTATATATATATGATGGTAGTTGAGTGGTATATTTTCCAGTTAATTGTCTACAAGCGTTTTGATATAATACGGCTTAACAAGACGTTGAAGATTATAAATAATGACTAAAAAAGACTATGAGTAATAGTAGTATTCAAATAAATGACATCAGTTGGTCTTATATTGGACACCAACGATCAAGAAAACAAATTAATCATTCAGCTCTTTATTTATTTTTCAAGTCGAAACTTATTAATGTGCTCGAAACTTTCTACCCCATACTTAAGGTCCAATTAATTATTTATAGTGTTGTGTTCTACTTAGCCAATGAATTTCATGCCTCTGCGTGCCGATAAATATTATTCTTTTGTTTATTGTAACATCTATTAAGATATTGGATTTTTTACAGGCTGTTCATCGTGTAAAGTACAAGAAAAATAATAAGTAAAGATATAAATTAGTGCGTTAAACTTTTTTTGTCTTATTTCGTTCTTAGTGTTGATTTAGTACTTTTTGTTTTTTATTACAAATATTTAATTATTTGGAAAAATAAAAATCATAAAGTAAATACACAAAGCTTTTAGACTAATATAACAGAGCTAATCTTTTTTATAGATTTATTTTTATGATATATGAAGTTATCAGGCCATGTGTTGTTGGATGTATATACAGCTAATACAATGATTAATACTTTCTTCAATATTGTGTGCTCTGTCACTTGGCGTAGTAACGAAGCTTAGGAAACAAAAACGAAATAAAAAAAACCTGAGGGTGAAAAACGGTACGACCTTGCGCCAGACTGTATGCACGCATCGTCCAACAATAATTAAGGGTTTTATGACGGTAAGCGCGTGTGGTTCGACGGGTCGGGATATAACAAGTCGAGGGTGCGGAGGGATCGATTGCCAGCAATAAATTTACCAGGCACGCGCAGATATCAAGCTTAGTTTACGCTGATGAAGCAACGTTCGTATAAAATGACAAATTTCGGACGGTACTTTTTTGTACAATCAAGGAAATGCAGATACTGTTTAACGCGAAATCATTTCAGGCATTAAATGCACGAAAGGATGCTTCTGATCGACTATGAAGGCAAAGTTTGACAAAAGTTGTGGTATACTAAGTTAACATAGTCAAGATAGGGAGGTGTTTCTCTAAAGACAAGCGTAAATGACAACAGAACTTGGATTTTGTCTAGAGGTTCAAAAGGGTTTCATGGTGCAAGGTCTTAAACAGCTACCAAGTTTGCACACGACAAAACAACACAAAGGAGTGTGAACTACTGTAGTTTCATTGAAAGTCACAGTTTTAGCCAACGGCACCAACGACGTGAACAAGCTTCTAGTCGTTGGTGACGGTCTTACGTTTGTAGGCGACATCCTAATACAATGATACATAGAAAATGGGCTTCGTATAATATTACACACATTATATATACCATGGAATAGATAACCACGAGAAAAATATCATTTAACAGGACTTAAGTAAAGGAATAGGTCTCTTAAAAAACAAAGCAACATACCACTTGAAATAGGTATACTCAGTGAAGGTTCTGTTACAAAAGATTTTGAGTTGGTCGGTTCTCCATTCTCGCCAGTAAGAGCTTCAAGTGGCTCTGTGTAGAAATTATGATCCTATGGTTTGCCCTCTCCACCACCTTGATTGCATAACAATGAAGGGTGGATTCCGGGAATAGCTTTTACGTGTCTGGAATTACTCGCAGTACAATAGTCTGCGTCGTTGCATACCTGCCGTCAGGTACTATGCATCATTGGGTAATCTGGCGAACGATTCAATTGAAGCGGCCTGGCATTCCGAGTATGTGGACATAATGGAGCATCCGTCTCTGTACGATAAGCGGACGTGTATCTGCAGTCGACACTACTATAGCTTCAACTAACCACCATATTGCTCACGAAAATCGGCATACAGAACTACCCTGGTTAGGAGAAACCAGAAGGTAAAAAGAGAGAAAGAGAAAGCTAAAATTCTCTCGTACGCATTTGAGTAAAATGCTTTACCCAAATTCACATACACACATGCACACCAGATGAATTTATAGTTTCCCCTTAATTCGCGTTTAGTAATGGCCAATCG
Organism: Microplitis mediator; assembly: GCF_029852145.1. NCBI lineage: Eukaryota > Metazoa > Arthropoda > Insecta > Hymenoptera > Braconidae > Microplitis > Microplitis mediator. Next base: position 22,964,504 of record NC_079969.1, read on the forward strand.
TCAAAGTGATTCTCTTCATTTGTGATTGCATACTACTGGTAACTTTGCACTTTGAGAATTATTGATTTCGATAAATTGTAGGAATTTCATGTTGGTCTAACTTAACTGAAGTGGTCAAAATTGATTGCTTTGATTGCACCGTTTGCAAAAGGAATCAAAAGGTATGATAAAGTGCCATTGGTTGTGTGTTAAAGCAAATCGATGAGCTAGAGATTAACATGAAATAACAGCTTGTTCATTGAAACTATTTCAGTTAAAAACGAATGAAACCGTCAATACGTCAGTGTAACGTCAAATATGAACATTCGATATTCTCCTATATAATTACGCATTTGTGCAACTACTTGCTTCGAAAATTATTCTGATGATAATAATGTTGCATTATTAGTTTCCAATGCATAATGAAATATCGTATTTCCACGGTATCAAGATTAAAAATAGTAGTAAAATATTAAACAAATAAATTAAAACTGAAGTTAAAATTAAAGTGGAAATTCTACATACAGAAAAGTAATCATTCCAACAAATATATATTTATAAAATACTAATGAAACAATTTCGAACGTGGATTATAATATATTTACTTAACAATAAAATACAAACTTTGACAAAAATGTCAGAATAATTAATAAGATTCAAAAATCATTATTTAAAATAAAGAATTAAATAAGAATTTAAAACCTTGAACTGTCTGGAAACTAAAGCGATTCCATTTACGATAATCTTTTTTCTTCTTTTGCCATAGTGATAGCACCATTATATGACTTTTTTGGTAAAGAAAAGACTCTTTCCATATTTCCTTAATGTAACTCGAAAGCTCGAGCCTTTGGTAAACACCACGAAGAAATTTCCTGTCGACCCCTTTTGCTGTCTTCAACCTTCGTGGTATGATCCCTCGTTCAAGACGACCTTCCGGTCGGAGGTCAAGCGATTTCGTCAGGCAACCAGCACTATTCTACTCTTATGACGACAACAGCACCGACGACGACGATGATGATGGCTCTCGACGAGAGACGGCACATCTTATGCAAGTAAACTTATCCCTCTCTTTTTTTTCTTATATTTTTCTTTTTCAGCCTACTACTCTTCTCCTTGAGTATTCTCAAGCACCAAAAAGATTTCAATATCGTCAGTAAAAGTACAAAAAAGAGAAGAAAAAAAAATGTCACCGAATCCAATTTTAATAATATATCTATATATATAAATACATTCAAGTGTGTTCAGTACTTTTTTCGTTTTATTATAAATAATTGAAGAAAGATACTTCTCTTCTTTTGCTAGCAACTTCAGCATTACTTAATTCCAAGATCAGTCAAATATATTGCGAAAAATTGAATTTTCATTTCATTTCGGACATTCGCATTAGAACAATACGAGCTAGATTAGAACATCGTTGCCGTGTAATCCGTCGGAAGCTTCGAGTACCAGTTGCCTTTTTCAACTCTCAAGAGTACATATTCTGCTCATCCATTTGCTTTATACTTTTGTCGGAAAAACACTACACAACATTTTAGAAGGGTCCGAAGTAAGACTTAGACCATAAGTCATCCGCCTTCGATATTAGCTAACTGAACGAACGTCCCTTCTGGCGAAATCGGCAGCTCTCCCTGGTTCGCCCTTTGACTGAGATCCGGAGGCGTGTTTTCTATATTGATATTGACAAATAACGCAAGCAGACAAGGGTTATTTCAAGCAAGCAACAATCTCGTAAAGCAAAAATAAAAAAAAAAAACATAATTCAAGCGAAAGGAAAAAAATTATTCTAGCACAGATCGCCCCAGCACTTTTTCTTCAATATACGGCACATCAAACTACTGATACGAGAGCGTTTCAAAAAAGACCTCTAGTATTAGTTGGTGTCGCTGAGACTCTAGAGATCCATTCATCGGACATTTGGGAGTGAGTTCGGACGTTAGGGAAGAACATGAGCCACATGGACTTTTATGAATGGCACGTTTAGTAAAGGACATCGATTGTAAATCGATATATGCCCCTATAAGCTTCAGTACTAAAATTAAATTTCTTTCGTCAATGTCATTAATTTTTATAAAAGTATCTCTTTTCAGTATTCGACTAAAATAATAAATAATTCAATAAAATATCATAAAAATGTTGACAGTAAAGTACTACCTCTTCGCTTCGCGTTCGAGGTGTGCAAAAGAACAAAGTAAAGTTTTAATAAAATGAATGTAAGTGCAGAAACTATAATTGCAGATGGTAAAATATAACTAATAAAAGATGAAAGTTTTTTATAAAATTTAACAACAATGAGAAACTAAAAAGACTGAAGTTTATTAGTTTATAGCCCGAAAACAATAAGATGAAATATTTAAATCAACAAAGAATGGAAGTAAAGAACTTTAAAATAGACGGAATTCGAAAAGCGTAAGATACTGCAGACTACACTAATTTTATTGACACTTCTACTGATCCCTGTATAAAGTTTAAAGTAAATAAAAACAACAAAAACTTCTCTTTCTATAATCAATGCTGCTGAAACTTTTCAAACCCCTGAAGGCTAGCCATCAGCAATAAAAAATTGACAATATATGTTTTATTGTATACGTAGTACTCGCGGCGCACAAGTGTTCAGATACCGTACAATTTATTTATCTCAGCAAAGTATAAAACCAAAAAAAGGAATAGTTAAATAAAAGTAATAACTACTGCTGTGGTTAATCGTAAAGTTAACGTGGGTTCTCGTAAAAAGGACTTTATACAAACTTAACAACTGGTACTACAGCAGGATATTTTTTATACTACAAAAAAAAAAAAAATTATAATATCAACTTTAACTTAATTGAGTTCAGCGCTTCGGTAATCAAGAGTAAAAACAATCACATGTAGCTTGAAATTTATGTATTTATTATAACGAATAACTAAAAATACATACACAGATTTCAAATAATTTTTGAAATTCTCCACAACTTGATCATTATTTTTATTCATCTCGCATCACTTGTCCGCGTTTTTATAAATATTTATCGATAAAATATTGTCGCTAAAATCTCTTATTAAATTGACCTTAAAAAATAACAAGTAAAATATAAATTGATTTTCTAATACAGTTACAGCGCATACAAATTTGTAGAGTAAGGGATTGTGTATATGCAGTCGGCAACAACAAAAATAGGACAATATTGGCAAATGAGACGGTACACATTTGATAAACGTACAACGTACAATTCACTATTGTAAAAAGGCGCCATGAGCGTACGTTTCTCGATGGGTGCGCCAGCGTAATTGCACACATTGTTTGATGCGTATGGCAGACCAACTTCGAGCCCTCCAAGCAAAATAATTCTTTGAACTCATATATGCGAGTTTAGCTTGCCATTGTCATTGCCTTGAAACGAGCACCAATGATTTATTTCCATACACTCTACTTCACTTTTCCATCAATGACTATATCGCTTCGCTATCCATCTATCCCTTAGTCTGTTAGTGCTCTTATTATTATTATCATCATAAGTGTTGAAGAAAAGAATAGATATAAAAATAGACACTTGCATTGAGCATGACTCACGTTTCATGAAACATATTACTTTCAGGCATTTGACCATTCAATCGACTGAGTGTTAATCAACAACAATCAATTCAAAGCCATTTTAATACAATGTTTTATCTTTACATAAAGGAGAATGTTTAAGCGTAAGCAATAATTAATATCTGAAGTGTAAATAATAATTATTATTATTATTTTTTATTTAATTGGCCATGAAGTCGAGGCTTCTTGCGGCCATCCCTTAGTACAATATAATATAACAATAGTATAGTATACATAAGAGTAAAAATAAATACATTATTAATTAATTTAATATAACAATATCACACTCAATCATCACATAAATATAAATTCTAACAGTAATCATACCATTTACCATTAATTTAAACTTAGGAAATATTCATAACACGAGGTACGAAATTCCGCAAAGGTAGGCTTTGTAGTATAATAATCAGGCAATCGATTCCAAATTCTTATTGCAGATATAATAAATGACTTATCATACTTAGCACTATGACATCCCGGTAAAACAAGGTAATCCTGACGGACATCACCTCTACGCAGACGGGGCTCTAAAATATACAAGTCGTTCCTTATTAGGGGCTTTTGATTTAAATATAACGCTTTGTCAACAATACAAGATAAGAAAAACTCCCGCCTAGACTTTAGGGTGAGCCATCGAAGCTCATTATAATAATAAGTGACATGTTCATATCTTGAGATTTTAGAAATGTACCGGACACATGCATCAAGTTTTCTTTGTAGTCTCATTTGCTGTTGACTAGTAATGTCAGTATAGACTGCTGCACAGTAGTCAAAAATAGGCAAGATCAGAGTGGTTATTAAACGTGGATAATGTTAAGTATAAACATAGAGCATGAGAATAAAAATAAATGTACGGCATTTTTTTTTTTGAATATATTTGAGCAGTAAAGTGGTTAACAAAAGTTTACTTATATACCAGACAAAAGTGACACTGCAGAGTACTACAGCACCTTATTTTAAACAGGACTGGAATGGTAGCTCGTCTTTTCGACGATGCCACGTTGTTATCATGAAGACCATCTGTATTCACAACAACATTCACGTAGTCACCTCCATTCTCTCAATATCCTTCACAACCCTCTATTTTTACATCTACTCTTCTTTCTCAGTATAAGCTTCAGCTCACTTTTTAGCAGCACCCGTTTGCTCATTCTGTCAGTCCATCACATCAGCATCTCTACTTTCCACACTATAGCCGTGTCACATCATGCTCAAACGAGACTTTGCATTCTTCCTGTTTCCTATCCTACTTCATCCTTTATGCCACAAAAGTTTCAGCATGAAAAAGAGCTTTAGACCAATGGTTTCTTCCTTCTTTTCCATCATTTTATATGATAAAATAATAAAAATGAAACATTATATTATGAGTAATTTACATTGTGGATACAGTAATAATGAATTCATATATTTTATATAATACAAAAAGTTTTTTATTTTAAAGAAAATAAAAGTTAGCTACTTCAATTAAGCTTAAAGGATTATTTGAAATTCCCGCGAATTAGACTTATTTTTTAGTTTGTATAGAAAAAACTTTGTTATTTTATTCAAGATTTAAATACCACACTTAGCACTCTCTTTGTTGACTTTTTAATTTTTTTTTCCATCGCAAGAATTGCCCAGTAAACTAAATGTCTAACTGTGGTACTGGTTGGCATTGCTGAACTATACAAAGCAGTACCCTGGACGCTTTAAATATATTTATTTTTATTATATCGTATTTCCTTTGAAATTTTTGCCTTATACTCCTCACCGCGATAATGCACTAGATTGTATATCCATGGATGAAAACCGTTCGTAAAAAGCAATACCATTTGAAAAGTAATGCAAGGGTCACTCCCCTTGGGTTGCTTCGTATCAATGAGCCCTGGGTTCTTTTTGGTAAGGGAAAACTCACAAGAAACGCGGCAACAGCGATTTCTTTGTTGTGCCCAGGTTGTTCTGAGTATATACCAAGTTTGTACTGGTAGTAGTGACAGGATATAGTGGTAGTAATAGACGCAGTGGTGGTGGTAGATTCACAATGGCGTCCCGGACCTCCCGTAAGTCAGGCCAAGCCGGTCTGACCGGTACTCAGACCTCTCGACATGCAGGGAACAGAACCCACACTCTCAACACTATTTTTATTTCTTATCTTATTCCCATTTTAAATCTCTTTTTCTACACTTTATGTGCTCACTCTGCAAGCATAAGTACACGTTCAGCTGAGTATAATACGCAAAATCCCTTGTTATTTTTTAAACAAAATCAAAAGGTATCTCAGTAATAATGATGTGCTAAGAACTTAGTTGATGATATGAATCATTCGTAAGTATTTTAATGATACCACTGCAAGAAAGATAAAATCTGAACTTCAAATGCTTTAAAATGTATCTTGTATGAACACTGTAAGACTTAGTTTATTGTATAAGAGACTTACACAAAGAAAATAAACGGTTATGAGACCCTTGGTTGTCAATTTAAAGGTTATATACTAAAGCCTGTGTTGCGTTTGACTGTGCAGCTGCATGTGCAAGTATTAACCTATACTAATGTAGCAAAGAACAACCGATCGACAAGGTAAAGCTGCATTATGAAGATTTGAAGTCACGTAGGGGCTTGACTCGTCTTTCTGCCTCGACTCTCATGAATTATTATCCAAGACGATCAATCGACGGGTCATTCACTACATGATATCCACGCCCCTTGGCCCGGAGTTTGGTTTCCGTTCTCAATTATTCAATGCTTTAGTTAGCTAACGTTATAAGATATTTTCAGTTTACTAATAGAAGATCATGTGTCTGCGTGACTTAGATTCTAGTAACCGTATAATTTAGCTTGTAGTAAACTTAACTATACACAAACTATCTACCTGTGTAGTTGGTAATATAGGAATGAAAAAAAACACAAAAATCTTGGTGGTTGTAGTAACCATCAATTGTCCGATTATTCCACCTAGTTTGCATGTATCAACGAGGTTGAGACAACTTCGACATGACTGCTCGACTAGTACTTCCGGTTGTGCCAGTCACTACCGCGGAAACACAATTTCAGGACCCTTTCTTATAGACAAAGCAATCAACCAGTGAACTCGTTTAATGCAAACAGAACCTATTATACAGTTTACTTGAGTGCTTTTTCTCATTATTTTTTATAACAATCAAGTATTGCCTTACACATATAATCGAAAAAACTTCAGCTGTATTACATTTCGGTCGTGTTTAAGATCATATCAATGTTGAACAAACATTAGTTTGGATTTAATCAATAATTAGTTATGTTAAAGCATCTAAGGGTATCAATTCTCATGAGATCATGTAGTTTCAATCCTGATGGGAATTTCCATGTATCAGGTACTTCTACACCAGCAAACCGAAAGTCCGGTCTACTTACAGTTGCTATAAACCTGTGGTTTTGGCTAAGAGTAGTTTGAGGTTTGGATAGTAGATAGAAGTGTTTGCCTCACTATTTCACTCTTCAATCCTTTCATCTGTTTTATGTTATTTGCTACTGATGCATCTCGGTTTTGCGGGCAACTTGTGAAACTTTTCACACGTATAGATAGAAATTTATCATCATGGGATCAAAATATCACTCAATCGTTACTAGGAGTTGTTAAATATGAGTTGTTAAATATTATTCTGAAAAAATCAATGAGATCTTCTTTATTATATTTTATCGAGACATACAATTATTATGAAACTTTGATGCGTTTCCGGGCAAAACTCATCACTTTGAAAGATCTTGCTAATTGACGACGCTTAAATTTCTCAAGATTAAGAACGTTGCTTAATTATGTATTCTCGGTTTTAAGAGATTGCATGTTAATTAAATTTTTCCCACTACTGCATCCATTATCGATATATTTTTACGGCTACGGAAATCAATTATTTTAATCGAATAATTATTTCAGCAGCTAACAATTTCGTTTTATAATAAATTAGTGACTTTCATTGCAGCTATAATTTGATCATTTGATGTGATTGAGTTAAGTAATTAATCATTTAAATTTGAAGTCAAATCTGTGCCATTAATAGCTGCCACATAATTTTAGATTTCGACACGATGTATTATTAAATTAGGTAAGATATTTCTTGAAGCAATCGAGATTCATTTTAAAATGAACGCTAATTTTTAATCATGAAAGATTAAACACAATATCAAATAGAAGGAAATGGCACTTGAAGCTTTAATTTTTTATTATAATTCTACTTCTTTTAATACACATAGACCGTAATTAAAATTTAATTTGATATTTGATGTCGAATAAACGTGGGAATATATAATAAAATTAACTCCAGTTCAGCTTAACAATTAAATAAATAGAAATATAATTATATAAGCGTGATATTAAAATTTGAAAAATTATAAATGTCTCAGTAACAACTTCAGTGATTGCAATAATATACAGTAGATATAGCAAAGTTGTCGTCATTATTATAACTGAATTTCCACTGTTTCCACGCGACGAAATTAACTCTGACGACGACGCCGGCTACGACGACTACGACGAAAGGCTCAAGAGAATTTTAATTAAAGCGTTAATTGGAAAATGGCAGAGCTTAATCGAGAAACCATTTTCACCTCAAAACGATAAAGACTAACTGTTAAAAATGTATTCCTATTTTCTCGAGCTCTTTTAATTTCATCTCTGCAGCATCTATTTGACTGGTCATAAACGTGAGCTCAAATATTTATAATCTCACATTTTCCAGCTATAAATGTCAGTCGGAATTTTAATACAACTGTCAAAAAAAACGCATGTAAAATTAAATGTTTGATCAAAGCAAATAAATGTTCATACAAATACTGGTGACAAATATTGTTTTTGATCATCATCATTGTTTTTTTGTCTGTATTGTTAAACTATTCAAGTTGCCTCTGTTTTTAAAAACTTTTATTTAGTTTCACACAACGAATAAAGAATATTTGATATCCCTGACGTGTCCATGACTTTCATGACCTCACGAGCTCGACTTCAACGTAAGTGGATAACGTTGTGAAAGAATCTACTAAAGGAATTCTCTTTTCAATTTTATATTTTTATTTTTGTTCTATACTTCTCTACGTGCTCACCTTCCACAGACACCTGTGTACAGCTTTTGATACCAGAGAAGTAAAGAGAAAAATACCATGATATTGTTTTTTGTTCTCTTCCTATACCAACATTTGCTCCAGCCATTTTTTATTTTTTACTGTATCAAAAAGACTTTTTTATAACATCTTTCCGATTAATTACGTCAGTACGCATTGTTTAATTAAACACAAAAAAAATATCAATGGAAGCTCGTTTTTGTTGGAATAAATTTTCAATAATTTAGTGTCAACTTAGAACGTTATTAAAGTTAGTACACTAGTGTCTAGAGAAATACTAGTTACGAGGGCTGGCATCGGGCTTGGTCACACCTAATTGCCAATTATAATCCCTATTAATTAGAACAATCCGGAAATGGAGGTGCACACCCATTAACGTGGCTTGCCACGGAGTTGACCGTTTATGCGGCCCGTTGCGTAATAATTTGGTAGTGTAGAGAAACGTCTACTCTTAGAGTTTGCATACTATGCCTGCTCATTTTAAACCCTCCTACAAGCATCATAATCATCGGGCAGGATTATCGCCCGTTATTTTGGAGATAGTCTCTGTGCTCCTTTGTAATTGCTTTGGTTACGGTAAAACAGCTGTGCATTCGATCCATGGTATTCCCTTGTTTCTACAAACACGTTCAAGCAAATCCTTAGCTAAAAGCTTCTGTTATATATACAAAGCCACAACCTTTCTCACTTGGTTGCCCTTAAGGCTTTTTTATTTTCTTTTTCATTTCCTCAATAAATAAAAATGAGAAAAATTCGATTTAAGAGAAAAGTCTTGTTAATCTAACTGTTAAATTCGTTTATTATTTTTGGATTTAATTTATGAGTTTTGTGTTTAAACCTGAGGTTTGATATTGGAGTAGAGTTCTTGGGTATAGAAACAAAAGAAAATTTATTCGCTTTATGATAATAATAAATTAACATTCTAGTATTTTAGATGACTAGTGCCTGTGAGTATTATACTCAATGTTACTAGTTGTCTATGATATTTAATATAATGAACGCTCAAAACTAAAGTGTCGTTAAATTTCTAAAGTCGGTGCCATGCAGTCGCAATTATTTTGATAATTTGTCTTTATAAAAATAATTAGCAAACATGAACACTAACCTAATAGAAAGTCGACGACATATTTTATAGAATTCAAAAATAAGGTTTTAAGCTTAAGACGACGCATGGTGATCTACACTACAGTCGTTAGCCGTTAAATTTAAAGCGTATGTTCAATCTAGCAAATTTTTTTTGCTAGAGAGGACCTGAGTCAAAATTTAAATCGTAGATTGAACGTACAAGACGTTGAAAACGTAAATTCAACCTTTGAAGACGTAAATAGTCGTAAAACGTATTTTAGACGTAGTTGACGTACGGAAACGTAAATAAGACTTGCGTAATCGTAAATCGTAGATACAACCTTTCAAAACTCGCAATAAAACAATTAAACTATGTCGGAAACATTTCATTGCCAAAAGACATGTCTAGCAGCTAGAAGACAAGAAATAAAAATTCTTAGCAGCTGTAGAAAAATATTTTGGGCCTTGCAGGAGATAACTCTACTGATGTCCAGTTTCTCGGGCTTTTTTGGGTCTTACGGACTACCTAGAAGCTTGTAGACAAAAATGTTTCCGATATAGTTTAATTGATTTATTGCCAGTTTTGAAAGGTTGTGTCTACGATTTACGATTACGCAAGTCTTATTTACGTTTCCGTACGTCAACTACGTCTAAAATACGTTGTACGACTATTTACGTCTTCAAAGGTTGAATTTACGTTTTCAACGTCTTGTACGTTCAATCTACGATTTAAATTTCGACTCGGGGAGATATATCACGCCCATTTTTGTCGACTCTCAAGGTAGAAGAGATGCACTAGTGCTGTAAGAAAATTTAAACACTGCATTCGACCAATCGGAAATGATCAGTGTTTGATGAAAAAGTATATGAGGCCCATGTTGGCATTTAACGGCGTTTTTTTGAGCATGTGTTACATAAATATACTTCAAGAGATCTGATTGAAGTATAAGTAAACGAAGATAAGGTAAAAATAAATAACGAGAGTTGCATTGAATCGCATATAAAAACAGACATGTACTTGCACACACTCAGGAACACATAAAGTCTTTCATCCTTCCATTTATCATCCTTGAATACACTTTGACTCGATGGAATTTCATTTCACGACTCCGCACATCTCGAAGACTTTCCTTTTCTACATAAGCTTTGGAATGAGCGCAAAACTTTTGTGAAAATAGTCCATATAAAAAAAAATTAAAAATAAAGCAATATACTTCAAATAAAAAATTTTCCAATTTATAAATAAATACACAAAATAATTTAAAAAATGCAATCAAAATAATTGATATACTTTTTAGTATCAGAGGTATGTTTTTATTTATTCATTGGAAATATTTTTATTATTATTATTATCGTAACTTTTTTTTTCAATCCTCGAGTATGTCCAATCATAAAATGAGAGGCAAATGACCGCAAATGTAGCGAATGCTTGGTCAGGTGAATTGCCAATACGAAATTTTATGCCACATATAGAGATTCATACAGACTGTGTACCGATTTCTGTCCCCTTCTCTCTTTCTCTCTTTACTACCAATGCAAACAGTCAAATATACGTGATTTTCATCCTTCCACACAAACCACCGTGTACATAATCATGATTTCGAATATGCATTATTGCTAATGTGTTTGACTATACCAGGTGACGAGCTGCGGGCGAATGAAAACCACTGCTGTGCAAAATTAGTACACACCTACAAACAGATTTATTTAAATTTATATGTATATATATACATATAAAAGCCTTTAATAACTGAAACGAAGTGCGTACTCCGTAGGGATATTAAACAATCATGACTAAATTGTCAATGTAGCAGTCATTGGGAATGCTCTAGGGATTGATGATAATAATAATCAATTAATGATTATCGTACCATCGGCTATTTCAATGTTAGTCTGACAATTGAATTCAAAAAATATTTACATATTTAAAACAATAATAATAATCGATGATCTTCGAGTGGATTTTCATAGACAAGGTGTCAATTAATGGAATTACAAACTCTCCTCTTGAATTCAAACTAATGACATAATAACAATGGTCTTTAGTACAATTATTTATGTCAATGTGTTCTAATAGAATCGCGAATGTGGTATTATAGTTGTCAGTCGTGAGCGAATATAATCCTGTATCTGAACGATGCTGTGAGTCAATGTTCGATGCATTGCATAAATTACCACGAAATCAACAATATATTCATCATCAATTTACTTTCTCTCTCTATCGCTCTCTTTCTCTCTCTGTTGTTCGGTCGTTCAGTATAAAAAATGCAGATATTTTATGGCATCCATATTTTCAACGTGAAGAAAACATTTATCATTAAAATAATGAAAGCTACTTCGATTAAATCAATATTAAGAACTTGAGTTTATTACTTTTGTCGATTTATTTTTACTTATTGAGTGATGTCCAGTTGAAATTAGTTGTAAAAACAAATAAAAGAAAACTAGAATTTTCTGATGAACTAATAGATAATAAAGCCAGATAAAGTTCTCTTACTATTGTGAAAAAAAGAAAAAGAAAAAGACTCGAGGACTTTAACGGCCCGGAGATAATGGTTCTTGAAATTTCGTATATTCGGTGTGGCAGCTATAGCCAGTTTGATGACGATATAACTCGAACGCCTGGCAAAGATGAAACTCTCATCACAAACTGGCCGGGTAAAAAGGGCCATCGCTGCTACTGCTGTTGCAGTAACCCGGATTTGAAAAGATCCCACGGATCAGCGACCCGGAAAGAACAAACGATTTTCGTCGAAGCGTGTTTTATCCACGTTCGCTCCTCATTCCATCATTCGAAATGCGAAATTCGACCCTATCGACTTTCTCAGAGTTTTTTTTTTTACCCATTTTGCCTTTATCTTTTTGACTTGCCAATGACTTTTTCTGATCTCAACGACACCCAACGATTTATTTATACTGTAAGTAAAAAACTCAATATTACTCCGGTCAATTAGAAAGGTACAATTTTCTAATCGCAACCGCTGAATAACACCCGTACGTTAGTGTAAGTCAATTTTGACCCCGTATCGGTGGCCATCTTAATACTATTTGTTACAGTGCAGATACTGTCAAAAAGAGTTTTTATCTTCGAAATCGTATAGCCAATAGTTTAATTGCAAAATCTAGTTTTTTACGTAAAAAAACTAAGTTTTAAGTATCGATACACTACGGAAGCTTAATTACAGAGAAAGACAGTCACATGGGAAACAAGAAAATTCCTTAGTGAATTGGACTAGGCGGAAATTCGAAGCAATCCGAATCGAGCGACGTGCGAAAACCAGCGTTGGTTTTCTCTCAGTGTAATCGTCGCAAGGAGAACGATCGTACCCTCGAGAGCCCTTTGTCAATCTTTCTGCTTTTCCCGTCCGATCGAAAATACACTCGCGATTCTCGGATCCTACGTCTAACGATAAAGCTGACTTCCAACTGACGTGAGACTATTCCTTCGACCTGTTACTGACTGAATGAACACCTGACTCATCTACCAGTTTTTTTTTTTTTTTCTACAACTACTGCTACTTTTTATCGGAATTTATAGCTGTCTCAATTTATTTTAAGTGATAGCTAGAGAATAATGATAAGATTACTATGATAATTATTTTATTATAGACTTTAATAAATCAGAAAAAATTGTAAGGATTTATTATTATTATTACTAACGTCCACTTCTAAGTGAATAATTTGAAAATCTTTTCAAGTTGACAATATGATTTATGTTGGCAAATAGTTAACGCAATAATAGCGTTAAATAATTTATGAAAATATTTTCTGTCTTGTTATATTTGCTAATAAAAATAATCGAAATTTATCACAGTTTGCTAACTCCATAGTGTCAACCGTCACTCAAAGAAGAGACTGAGACAAAGAGACGGACGCTAAGAGCAATGGTATATTCAAAGGTCTATTATATTCACGGTAATGCTGATGATTCAGGAAGTTCTATCTACTAACTTGTCTCTCACGTGCAATGTGAATAGTCTTAATTAACAAGTGATACTCGGGAGTCTACAAATTCTTGTCGAATTAAATATCCGAGCTCTTACTAACAATCTATTTATTTTATTTTTTAAAATTTATTAGTAATTTTATTTCTATTAAAATAACTAATTGATGCTTTGTTTGTACAACAATAATCAAATTTTATTGAATCAAATGAACGCATTTGTGGATGAAAAAAAAATTTTTTATTCCGGTCAACAATATATATTCATTTGAATATTGAACTTCGTGACGTGTTATCGAATGAGTTGAGAAAAATCGTCGTGTTCTATTTGGTATAGTTTATCCTGCGAATTCAATCAGAATATAAATGAAAATAACGTACAAACAAGCAGTAAAATCATAAATAAATACTGGGGCAAAAAAAGTATATAAATGAGAAGTAAAATAAACGTTTCAATTGGAACACATTATCATGCTTACTTTGTCGTAATTCACAATTATTATCAGATTCAATTGTCGTAGCATACATACTTGTTAATACATACATTTACTCGTTTAATTATGAATACTACTATTCGATAAATGGTAAATACATTAAAAAATAATTCTTTTTGTACGACTCACAATTATTAATCGAAAAATTAAGTAGTGTCTTTGTGTATTTCGGAAAAAAATTCGATTGCACGAAAAAAAGCCTGAAAAACTATTGACCCTGTGAGCTAACCCCCAAATTTCCTGGCTTTCTAGCTCTCTAAGCTCGAAAAAGTTATTATTTGTATATTTTTGAGCTCTTTGAGAGAAAAAAAATCCATTTCGCTGAAAAAAAGGAATTTTTGTCCGACGATATCTTTAGAACGAATCATGTACCTGAAGATCGGAACGTTCTTCGCGGAACGAAAATAAAAAATCAAAATGAAAAGTAAAAAATCTACTGGATCTATATTTCTAAAATATTTAGCATAGATGCTTATATGTCAGCCGAAAATTGCAGCCACCCCCAATTATCCCTTAAGTCACCTCAAGCAGTCGAATTACGCGAATTATTTTAATTTTCGTCTCGCAAAACGTTCTAATCTTCAGGTATATAACTAATCGACTTAAAAATCTAATAAACTTTTCAAGTCTTGGTGAGCCCTTTCAATTGTTGCAAAGAAGGTTCAAATCAGTTGACACGTTCGAAAAATTACGTACGACAAAAATTAGTCTACACACATGCACACACACTAAGTTGCGTAGACGGACACATGACCATCTAAAAATAGTCAAAATAGCTTTTTAGGATCTCAAAACTTTGACATCTGATGAAAACTAAATTTTCGAAAATCGGACCAAAACCAATATCTTCCTTATTTGTGAAAATTTTCAATTTTCATAGCGAGAAGTTATAAATTTTCTGCCTATTGATTTTGAATTTTTAATATTACATAAAAAATATTTATAGTTTGAACTCCTTTGCAGATATGAACATAACAGATAAAAAAGATTTAAAAAGCTAAACTTTGTTAAATATTTACCGTGTATTTATAGTTTTCGAATAAAATACAATATTATAACAAAAGTTTTTGCAACTGTTAACTTTTTATAATTTATATTTAGAATATTTGTAAAACTTTACTAGAGTAATTTAAGCAAAATATTACGACTACAAATTCTATATATGAGAGTACAAAAAAATAAAATGAAAATTAACGATGAAGGTTTATAAAAAATTTGTCATAAAAAAATATGTTAAATTATAAATTTTGTGAGAGAGCTTGCAGATGATACCTGAAATAACATTATCCAACATATTGTATAAAATACGTAGTCAACGATATCACATTTCTACCTAGCGCGATTCTAGTAAAACGTCCGACAGACGCAAACTCGTGAGTTAATCCGGTATTAAGTTTGGATCGTAGGCAGATTTAGCAACGTAATGCAACATGAGGATTTTGATGCATTATTGCATTTGGTTCGAGGTAATAAAAAATATTTCAAATAAAAATATGAAATAAATAAAAAAACGTCAAGGAAAAAAAAGATAATCTGATGTGAAAAAGTTATAAACCCCTTGCTTATATTTAAGGATTTAGTATTTTTTACTGAATGTTCGAGAAGTCAAAAATAATATCACTAAACTATCCATCAAAAGTCGAAAAAAAATTCTATGTATAAATAAAATATACAGATTAAAACTTTTTCAGCCATTTTAGATACCGATAATTTTAATTAAATTTTAAATGGACTTAATGAACATTCATCCTTGGATCTGTTGGTGCATCACGTAAAGTGAAACTGCGTGTCAGATGGAGAGCTTAGTATATAGATCAAAGATTTTCTCGAGCACGAATTAACAAAGTCAAGACTTCTCCGTAATTTTGAATAATTAAACTCGCACATTCATTTACCCGTTTCTCCTTGCCGCAACATTTAAATGAATTGCTTCATCTATCTGATATTAATCTTCACTACTAATCTGTGAGGACCTCGACTTTCTATGTCTTGTCTTCATCATATACCATCCTCATCACCGACATAAGAGAATAAAACTACAGAAAGTAGAACTCATTGTCAGCATCAGACAAAACTGAAAATACGCTGACTCAACCAATATTTTACTGTTACCACTAATGGCTCCCAAGTACCTTTCGTTTATTATTATTACTTTAAAGTATTTTTAGGAAGTCATCCCTAGACAGTACATGTATTTATAATAAATGATTTCAGTCTTGGGTTTTATTCTAAAAATAGGATCCGAATTATTGTTTTTTTTCTCGAAATTATGACACTCTATTAAATCCGCTGAAATATCAATTTGTTAATAATAAATTGGGAATAATCGAAGGTAATTTCGGTGATAGCTCGTAACTCTTGTCACTCAATATGGACTAGTAAATATTAAATACTGGCAGAAGTACAGAAAATGAGAAATTTAATTTCAATCAGAGATATTCGTTCCATTTTATGAAATGAAGTAAGAGTAGAACGATAATTATTAATGATTCGACTGTTATTAGAAGATTTCTACCAGAAATATCATTTAATATTCATAACAATGATCAGTAAAAATTCATAACATTGTGCAGAACAGTTATGATTAATCTGTCACTTTGCAGTTAAACATAATGACGTTCTCATCGTGTCATCATACATGCTCTGAATGATTTATTTATCTCTTTAGAATAATTATGATTATATAAGCTATTACTTTTTATGCGGCTAGTATGATAACCAGAATTTCCATTTCACAAACGTATTCAGAAAAAAAATTCACACTACTTTAACCGCCAAAAAGTTAATAGTATGAAACTTGAATAAAAATATATTTCCTGCAGCAAAAAAAGAAATATCGAAGTTCATACTGATATATATTCTATATTTAATAAAGCGAATAAAAAATATATATGTAATCTAATATGATGACTACCATTACTTTTTTCTGCTTTCTGTATCTGTTAGCTTTGAAAATTTTTTAATTCTTTGATATTTGAATCAATTCCCATAACAAACTTACATCAAAAATTACTTCATTACTTCTTGTCATTTTTTTTTTTTTTGCTTGAAGAATTATTTAATGACCGAGACTTTTAGTTAGAAGAGTAAGAACTAAACGAGTTTTATCCATGGCGTGTATTTTAAAATTTTAGACGATGCTGGATAAATGAGTAGACTCTACAAAGCAAAATGATACTCGCAATTAATTAACCGGCGGTTCACTAATTTTGAAACTCGAAATCGGCAACGATCAGTAAAATATACTCTTTTTTTAAATCTTAATGGGTTATAATATTTTATCTTATATTTTTTTATATACTAATGTTTTTTCACTTTCGACTTTAAAATAATTTTATATATATGTGTAATTAATCACTTGAATTAGGAATAATTATCAAGTCTATAGATAATAAGCAGTAAATAAGACGTCAAGGCGAAATTTATTCGAAGTTAAGTCGTAAGAATTTTTATCTAAATTTAATTTGATACTAAAAAATTTATTTAAGCATTCGGATGAAAGAGATAAACTCGAAGAAAGTGAGCTTTGAAAAATTGCAAATGCGGGACACGACCCGATTAATTGGAGGACACATTAAAAAAGTTTCTGCTTTCGTCTGTCACGTATTCAGTGACGGGTTAAAATGGACTACGGACTACATATTTCCTTTCCTCTGTCTGATTTATTTGCAGGGTAATTTTGCTATACACCATCTTCTCATACCGAACATACCGATGAAAAAAAAATTTTTCAAATTTAAATATAATTGGGATAATTTTTTTTTATACTTTTTCTGATAAGTGTCCAAATTATTTTTTCATGTGCTAATGATAATTAATGCATAAACGAGTTTTAATATTTTAGTGAGCAGTTTTTAAAAATTTATGCTGCAAAACTGTCGAAAGAGAATTTTTAATTATCAACGGCAATGGAATTGCCTTTGAACATAAACTATCATACAATTATTCAGAAATTTCGTAGGTTTATAAATTTTTTAAAAATCATTGCAGTTTAGTTACGTAACCAGTAAACTAAATAAACAAATTTTATGTAAAAGTTGTGACGTTGGTGTAGTGAATAATGAAATTGTCACAGATAAAAGTACTATTATTTACAAAAAATTTCACATTCATTTTTTTACACCAGATTCTCATTAAAAAATTATATTTTTTAAATAATTCTCTCTAAATAATCATTTAATGTTTTAAATTTTTTCTGTTAAAAATTCATCAATGGGCGAATTAATTTACTGAATAAATAAAAATTTTCTTTTTTTTTTTTAATGAATATTTCGTAAAAAAAATAAATCATAATATTAAGCATTGACAAAAATAAAAAGTTTAATAAATGTCATAAAAATAAAAGCCGCAAGACGTCAAATGACAGGTAAAATAAATTTTATCAGTCACGTTCGTAACTTTTATTTCTTTTGTAAAATAATTCATCGATTTTCCCATGACTTTTGACAACAATAATAAAATATAAAGTTTTATATATGATTTGAAGGCTAAAACTTTTAGAATCAAATAAATGCCTGTAAAGTTTAAGTAGACAATGAAAATTGTTTAAATTTAATATAGAAAATTTTGATGTCTTTAATGGTGTTAAAATAAGCGAAAAATACGTAGATAAATAACAAATACCACACAACATACTCTGTATTTGCAGAAGATCGTTATGAAAGCTAAGCAAAAAAAAAAAAGAAAAAAAAGTTACGTGTACCCTCGAACAGAAAAAGTACATTCTCTAGTTTTGCTATAAACCTTCTACAGGAATTTGTTGGCCCTCAGTGGGGTGTCGGCCACTAATTACACCGGCAGGATATACTCTGTTTACTCACCGCAAATATAAGAGCACTACGTTGGGCATTCACAACTCGCATCGATCGTAACGTAAATGGAAGAGAGCATAGGGCTTACCTGAAACAAGTAAAGAGCGAAAGTGCTGGGTTACTGTGTATACACAAATTGCGCAAAGAGGAAAAACAAACACGCGATGTTGCTTCAAAGTGAATGAGTAAAAGTGCAAATAAATCAGGGGTGATGAAAGAGATGCGTCTCATTAAATTTTTCAGGGTAATGTCATATTCTATCAATTTTTAATTTCATTCAAAATATCTTTAATCATTTGGATTTTCGACCATTAAATACTAAAATAAATAACAACAATATATGTACCCGATAAAAAACGTTTGAATCCAACCAGATATGTCTGGATCTCGTTATATCTGTTTATGTCCAAATACATCCAAATATTTGATCTTGCTAGATATAAGCATATATAATTATATCTGCTCAGATCTAATCATATATAAGAAGATACAGAGATGTATTAAGATTGATATCCAAGTAGATATACGCATATCCAAGCATATATAAGTATATCTGCTCAGATCCAGCTATATATAAGCAAATATAAAGATTTATACCCAATCAAATATACTTATATCCAA
Source organism: Microplitis mediator (assembly GCF_029852145.1). Classification (NCBI taxonomy): domain Eukaryota; kingdom Metazoa; phylum Arthropoda; class Insecta; order Hymenoptera; family Braconidae; genus Microplitis; species Microplitis mediator. Next base: position 22,984,058 of record NC_079969.1, read on the forward strand.
GCATATATAAGTACATATAGTTATATCTACTCAGACCCAACTGTATGTATGTGGGTATATAAATTACTTAAATATCAATTGACTTTTGATATATGTTATACATAGGTTTATCAAAAGCATTATGAGGTAATAACAATAAGATCCGAGATGTGAGTAGATATTGTTTTTAGAATGGTCTAAAGTATAATATATTTATACATGCGTTCATTAGAATGTAGTGAAACTTCTTTAGATATATGTGCTTAAATCTATGTAAATTTCTTTAAAGATCGACATTTACGCAGATCTGCCTGGATACACTTATATATTCGTAAATAGAGTGAGATCTATTTAGATCTCTTTGGACATTTTGAGATCTGTTTGGATCTCTTTTGATATTTTAAAATCTGTTTGGATATACTTAGATATAGTGAGATCTCTTTAGATATTGTCAGATCTGTTTGGATCCACTTGGATCGCGTCAAAATTTGGATCCAAGCATATCTGACTGTTTGGATCCAATCATATATGCTTGGATCTAAACATTTTTTATCAGGTAAAGAGTTTAAGTATTGACTTCTGATGGCTTGACACAAAAATATTTATAGAATAGAATACCAAAACCTTAATTGTGACCTATTGAGTCCAACCTGAAATTCTTTTCTTATCATTGAGATAATAGAATTAAAAGCGAAAGAAGTGGATGGATTTTTTCTTTTTTAAAGAACCAACTAAAGATCTTAGCAATATAATAAATGTAAAGTAAATTCACAAGATTGAAATGAAGCATATTATAAAGGCAAATGGAATATAAAAATCTACAGTGGTAACTCCTATCCTTTCTTAAGTTATCGAGGTAATTGCGATTCAGTCTCGTATACCTTAAATTTTGTTCGATCGCGAGCGATTGACTCTGGCAATATTAAATCATATTCCATTGTGAAGTAGAATAGACGAAGATAGATAGTAATAATCCCTTGAGGATTTGCAATAAAAGAAGAGTAATGGAGCTCAAAGTGAATCAAAAAGATAAGACGTGGGTATTAGCTCGTTTGATTGACTTTCTTTTATTCGTCTTCGTTTAATATTGAAAAAATAATAAAATGGCTAATGTTAAAAAATACTTTTACGTTACACGTTTTAGATATTAATCTTAACGGTTTTACATTTTCACATCCACACGATCATAAGTTAATTAAACCCGTTTTTCAAACAAAATTTTAATCCCTCAATAAATGCCCGGGTTCCGAAAATGACAATACAGTGAAGATACGTAATTATAATAAAAGACTTGCCGTAAAACTCACAAAGATTTATATCTATCATTGATTAAATAAGAAAAGAACAAACGGTATTTATTATTTCACTAAAAGAGGACAGGAAAACACGACATGAGAGGGCATTAAGATTCTGAATGTTCGTCACGGTGTACGAAAGGACGAGAAAATCAGTTAGCGACTTGCCAACGTGCACGAACTCCCAGGACTGATTGAGGTTTGTTCGGCAAGTGTCTCTGTGGTTTTTTTTTATTTTCAACTGATCCAATCGGAATTTCAACGTAGTTGAATCAGAATTTTGTGAACGTGAGTGAGAACACTCGGGATAAGATCAAGATTAATTGTTCAAAGCAAAGACATAGAATGGAAAGTAGGTTATTTCAAAATGTCTTAGCCAGAGTTCTCGTTCTTATTCAATCGCTGAACTAGTGTTGAGTTTAGAATGATCTATATATAATACAAAGAATATGTTAACACTTAACATTGATACATGTTCATTGTTAAGCGACTTGCAATACTCCTGAATATACATACTAAGAGATCAAATCGACATTTAAGTCAAGAGTTAAATGGATTCAATTTGAATATACATCTCAACAGTATATAGTAGTGTATTAGTAGTATAACTGAATATTGCGAGATGGTTTATGAAGTTTACTATGCATGAGTAACTATCAGTTTGCTTCGAACTGGATAAGAGACCAGGAGCAAAGCAACCTTGAGCTGCTTTCAAACTACATACAAAATAACAGCCATATTGAATCTAACTGACCAATGTCATCGTAAATATCACATTAAAGGTATTGTGCTATTTGATATCATTTTATGGCACAGAATATAGCCAACACCTGCTGCAGAACGATCCAATTACAATTGCCATTTAGTCACACCGAAATGTTGGAATAATAGTGCTCAATGTAATCTCCCAAAAGTCGTTAAATTCATGAATCATATAGATTAATTTCAACCAATTATTCAACTGGAAAATTTAAAACCACAATTATAAATAATTACTGTCGGAATTGAAAAATATAAATTTGTATAGAATACAGTCAGCCTGATAATGTTATTGTACCCTTGTTCAACTTTCCACTGCGAGTACGAAAATCGTATTTTTTAATGGATATCGATAATTTCAAGTCTTACAGAGGTATCACGTATTACTGTTTTCAGAAGATCATCTAAGGCCTGTGTATGTATGGATAATTTTGAATTTGGAGAGAAAATATTGTTCGAGCTCGCAGACAACGGGTTTTAGGGCTGTAACTAGGATGTGTGTGTGGGTGTGTACCACTGGTGCATTCAATGATGAAAAATTTTTATTGTATAACTAGGTAAAACGATATTGCGGACGCGTGTTTTACGGCATATCGTAAAAATCTTTCACTGCAAAACACAAAATTGGTTTCACCATTGATATATATTACATTTTCATGTATGTATAGTATAAACATAATAAAAATAGTCAATAGAAAAATCCTCCAAATAAAAATGAATATTTTTTCTTTACATCGTAAAAAATAACATAAAACTACTGAATTTGATGGTGTCAATTAATTCAATATTTCAACATCAAAATATTAGTTGAAAATGAATAGTAACTCAATTAAGTAGATAAAAAAAAATATATATCGGTTAATAAATGGTTACTGCAAAAACATCACCGACAAAGTCATATTGTAACAACGCATAATTTTAAATATACGAGTTTAATCTATATCTCATCGTTAAATTTATCAAGAGAATTTCACACATAAATCAGACATTAGGCGTCGACATGGTGAATTCTCTTGATGGTACGTAACCTCGACCCCAGAAACTCGTCGATTCACAACGAACCGCCTACCTGCTGGCAGCCAGAATAAGCCGGCATGCGAAATTGAGTAGAATAAAGAGAAGACCAAAAGGTAAAAAATAAAAATGATAAAAAAAAATGAGAAAAAAAGAAGAGTTCGTTCGCAGCCGGAGAGCTGGTGATAATTTACGACAAGACTCCTATTCTCTCTTGCCTCTTTTGCTCACAATCTCTCTTGGCCCGAGTTCGGTGTCTCTTTAGATCAACAGACAACCGCAAATAAACTTGGATGACACATCTGACGTTTCACTACAGTAAATAAGACATCAAACAATTCGACTAGCCATGTGGACCACTATATATACTACAATACGAAATATACATATATATACCGATATCTATCTCAGTTATTTGACAAAGAAGATAATAGAAAGATTGAAGGAGCAGTAGACCAACGAAAATAACGAGAACCTGAAAAGGGAGGAGAAAGGATCGACCAGGAGTCAAAGTCAAGGTATCTCGCCTTGTACCCCAAACCCAAGAAGACAACAACTTCATTAGTAGCGCTCTCGTCTCTGCCAAAATTGGCTTTTCTCTCCCGAACACACTACAATTGTGTAGTACAGAGTAAAGACTTCATGAATATTTATGAAAACCCCGTGGGCACACAGTGTAGTGCGTAACTTGGATGTCCATCCAAGTAACTCGTGCGTACAAAAGGTTCACATCACGAAAGACTCTTTTTATCCGACTACAAAACTTTTTCACTTTTGTAAAACAACACATCGACATTTCCTATACCTGTAACTAACCTGCTAATTATGTCACAAAAAACGGCGATGATGAATTACATGCATATAAATGAAAAATTTCAAGCGAAAAGGTTGGATAAATTTAAGAAAATCTAATATTCAGTGGATTGTAGTCGTAGTAGTAAGTTACATCTAGATGAGAGAAATGAGAATATCGAATTCCGTACGTCTACTTGATTTTCTCAGCTGTCCGGACGATTGACACACTGAGAGTCTCTAAGGATCTCAACTAATCCCACTGCGATTCATTCGTTTTGCTCTAGTACCTTCGTAACCTCCACATCTTACACTACATAGCACTATCTTCTAGACAAAGTGACTTCTTAACTCTCTGTCTACTCCTTCTTCGCTTTATACAGATTCCAATTGACCTATATATTATTATTACCATTCCTTTGTCTATTTTAATTTCTCGCTCCGGAATCTTGAGATTCTACTTTTTGTGAAAAACCTAAGGTATTTTTTAATAATACATTTTACTCTACAGCCATTTGTATTTTTTCTTACTGCGTATATACGATTTAATTTGTTAAAAAATAAGTAAATTGAATAAGCGATTTTAGCTTGTGGTTATTTATTTGTTACTAAAAACAAAATTAGATAGATGTTTTCAAGACAATTAAGTTATTGCTTAGACGTGATAATAATTTAAAGAAACATGTTTTGTGACATAAATCACGAGTTATGAGTGAACAAGTTTATTAAAAGATCACCCGTCTTCTCTCTATTTCATCTTTTAAGCTGGTTTATTTTTGGCAACAGAAGTATATACATCCGGCCGTATGTGCTAAGCGTAACACACGGTACACGCACACCACTTTGGAAATCTGGATCTTAAAAAGGCAGCGGCTTTATGAGTAACGAGCACCATCATTGGTACACCCGACGTCCAATATATTTATGCAATAAGCCACAACGTATTTAAATGAAACCGAAAGACAAACAATTTGCAATCATTAGTAACTTTTGATCTTACCATCTTTGAAATTTTATTTGAATAATTAATATTCAGCTTAAAATAATCGCAGAAATTTTGGGCAACTCTGAACTTTGAAGCAAGTAGCTACAAAACTTTACAAGTATACCAGAGTAAAAGAAGTGTATAGATATAACGAGAAACCGCACATCGACCACCTCTTTCTTACACAATGTTGCAGCAAGTAAAGCTTTCGGGGCTTATCTTGGCAAAGTTGTAAGTTCTATTCTACACTCTTACAGCCCGGAAACTCTAAACACTATACAACAGAACAGAAAAGATAGAAAAAAAATTTCAACACCTTCTTTAAACATTTTCGCCTAATTCTCACTTGTATATAAGAACCAGACTATAGTTAAAAGGATGGCCTAAAAAGCTTTTTTGCTTTAGATTTTCGGTATACCGAAGCTTTTTGGTAAGTATAGCTTCATCTAAAATGCTTAGTTTGTTGTTAGCTATGTAGTACAAAAGAACCAAGTAAGTAATTTAGACGTAAACATGAGTAAAATATTTTAAATAACTTTCAAAATAACGTAAAAAATTTATTAATTTATTTACAAGTGGCGTTATATGTAATTATACCTCAGATAATTGTTAAATTTCTCACTATTGTGTTGAAGTTACAGTGAATGGTCTATATACATTGTTATCTTTCATTGTATCTATATAGAGATAGGACAGGATGAAGGTAGTAACAGACAGACAGAATGCATCGTCGCTACGTTCCATCGTGTTTTACCCACTCGGCAGGTACCAAGAGAGAAAATAGATTGGCCAGGCGAGAACGATCGTTACGCCTGGGCGTCACGCGTCCGCTTTTTGCTCAACGGCTGCACGAAGAACCGCCATGTCACAATAACACAACGTTCTGTGCTTTTGCCATTTCACTATTTCACTCGTTGAACAACCGATGCTATCACCACAAAAACCTGTTCCAGCTACATACACCGCTAGTTTTAACCAAATCATTATTTATCTCAATACATCAGTTTATAAGTTAGAAATCCCGAATTATGTACACCAGTAAAATAAATTTTATCTCTTGCTACTCATCGAAATAATCATTAATTAAATCAACGTCTATAACTTTTTATAAGAGCATTACAATGAATTGTGCTAATAAAATTTAAAATAAATATATTACAAAAAAAATTGATTAAAGCAGACAGAACAGATATTTTGTCGTTTTCTTGGCGGGTGTATAGTTAAGGATTGGATTTACGACGAAATGAAAGTCGCACGATATATTTCCGACATTCGATAGCTTGAGCAAACGAACGTTTGATTAGAGCCGACATCAATCCGATCCTTAATTTGAACGTTCAGCCCTGGTGGATCAAGAGTGAGTGAAGAGTAAAGAGAAGGAAAGAGAAATAAAAAGAAGAAAAAAAAAAGGATTTGTGAGTGAATGAGTGAGAGAGGCAAAGAGGAAATAGGTTAGTCGAGGCGAATTTATTCGACGCTTGCACAACGACTTAATCGATATCGAGAGTCGATAAGCTCAACTATCAAACGACCTGGTGAAGCTACGATTGTAGGTTGAATCTCATGGCGCTCCTGCCTCTACTCGATTCGATTAAACGGATGTCATGGCAAGTTTAACTAGACGAGAGTACAGAGTTAATCAAATAATTTGTCTTGTGATAGTTTTTAATTTAATATCTAACCAATAATGATTTTTCAATAGCTGAAGTGAAAAAAAAGCTCTAGTGAAATATAGATATCTGTAATCGATTGCGAATTTCTTTTTTGTACCAGTTAAATGGTGTGAACAGTACAATAATTGAATCTTGGGAATATACTAGAAAAAACAATCATTTCAGCAAATATTTATATAATAGAGGTTAGACCAACTGATAATTAAAGATCGAGAAGCATTTTATTGTAACAAAAGATTTAATTAATCTTATCTCAATGAAAAATGCAAATTGAAAGTGGTAGGATCGAAGATATTTGCATCAAGAGTACTAGCCACCCTCAGAGTCTACTTTTCATTAAATTTACGATCGATAAAGAGATTGCTTTCAAACATACATATATATGTTATAAGTTGTAACTTTTTTTTCTTAAGCTTTTATATTATAAAATATGAAACGTATCCTCTTTAGTACGAGTGTAGTAAAACTAGAAATTAAAACTCTAAAAATAAATATGCATTAAAAAAAAGTTTTTCACGCTTACAAATACTCGAGATAAAAATAAACAAAATTGTAATAAATATATAGAGTACTAGAGCATCTAAAAGTACAGGGTTAAGGTAAATGAAAAAATATGCCCTCAAGCACTTTACACGATGGAAAAGTTATTTTTTCGAATGGCAAAACGATATCTTAATTTCACCGCTTCAACATTTGTGCAAACTATACGATATAGAGCGTACTACCGCGAAACTTTTAATAAAGTTGTGGATCCTGTTCTCTCTACTGCATTTTTCTCAGACTCCTGTCCTCGTGCACGTTCTCTTGTTAGCCACAAGAGTACAACATCTAAAAGAGTATAACTATCATCAGAAAGAACGAAAAAAAAAGTAAGAAAGCCTTTTAAAAATTTCACCAGGAAAGCAGACTTTGTCCTCAGATTGCGCTGCTTACCCTCACTTTTAAAATTTTTTTTACTTTCTTATACTAGTTTTTTCGAATCTTTCCACTCCAGCTCTGCTTACGACTGAAAGTTAGCAGTAGCAAGATCGGAAACGAAAAAAAAATATATTCCAACGCTTTGCAACAACTACCACCGGCCTGCAACTCTAACTTCTGCCTTCTCATTTATACTGCCTATTCATATATAGTATGAAGTCGCTCCTATGTTAGAATTCCCAAAAGTAAGACTCTTTTTCACGACCGCCGTCTGCACGTGGCATATGCAGTTTTGCTAGCCAATTTAATTATATTTACGCAGCTATATAAACCAGATGCTTAATAGTTTTCTACAGTGGTTCAAGAACTCTACTCTAAAAATATTGCTATATATCGAGTTGCTGTTCAAGTCCCAGTAGAATTTTACACACTGCATTCAGTAGTGTATCCAGTGGTGTGCTATACTTATACATATAATAGTATACATATATGCATTAGTATATACATATAAGTTAAATTCGTATTCCTACACCCTAAGGCTCTTAAAGACCCGTGAACTGGAGTACACCTGCCGGGAATACCGAGATATAATTTGTAATTTAATTAAATCTGTTATTTACCGTCGGGTCCGTAAGCCCAAGTTTTCTCGAAAAGGGTTAGTATCCAATGATACCGGTTGAAACTTGGCATCAGAAAGACTAAATTCGAGAGTTAAGGAATGAGATAAGAGGGAAATAAAAACAAAAGTACCCTACTGAAAGCTCAGGTGAAATAGTTTCATGATCACTGATGGTAAACAGTCTGGAAAACGAAGTAATCTGTGAATACGAATACTCAACCTACTTTTCTGACTGCAGAATTTTTTTTACTTACTTTTTTATTTCCAGCTTTTCTATATCTATCTAGCCTCGTCTTTGTCTTATTTATTATTATTTCCTTAACTTTTCAATAGAAGATTCAAGATCTTCAGCTAAATTGAGTTTAATTATCAATAACTATATTTCTGTAATTATTATTTTAATAAAAGATATTTCTATAATTTTCCAGCCCGATAATTATAATTGACTGGTTAATTTCTATACGCTCAAATTCAATCAACAGAATTTGCGAATGTATAATAAAGCTCTAAGCTTAATTTTGAGATCAATTATGTAAACAAAATAGCTTACATAATAATTTTAGACGAATTTTTACAAGTATGTATGTATATGTATACGACCAAACATAAATATCGCTGTAAAAAAGGCAACACATACTCATATAAAGATGATAAAGAGTTTATCCTGATACATTTTTATCTCGTTATTATAACTCGGGGTTGTTCTCACTACGGTTATTTTCGCACTAGTTATTTTGTGCCGGTTATTTTACTACCGGCTGTATAGACATGTAACCACCATAACGGACAGAAACGAGATCTACGAGGAGTATAGCGAGAATCAACGACGGCTATGTATTAGCTGCTTGGAATTGTAGACACTCATAAAATTTAACGGTATACGACGTATACACGCTTTGGCTCGCATCGTTTAATTAATACCAACCTCGCGTATAATTAAAGCAACAATTTATTTTAAGCGAATTTTTTTTCTTTTTTCTCGGGAAATATACTTGTATATGTACATGCTATCAATTGTTCTTTTATAATTATATAAATTTACTATATAATTATAAATAAATGTTTTTTTATTACAAATAAAAAGTAAAAAAATAACGTATTATTATAATACGAATGCACGTGTGTTTATAAGCTTGAGTGAATACACAAGCTTAATATATAAGTATAGGATAATCCAGAATTTAGTCGAAATAACTTGGCATTTCAGTTTGAAACGTCGGGAATTATTCTCACAACCGTTGCCGTTCAGCTAGATAATCGACAAAGAAAGAAAGAGAAAAACAGAGAAAGAATGAGTCAGTACATAAATAGAGACAGAGAAAAAGAGTATTAAAGCCATACATGTATATATGTATACATGTATATATAATCGACGTACAGGGAATGAGAAGAGAGTATATAATATAAAGCGAGTAAGCAAAATGAGATAAAACCCAAACCGTGTCGATGGTCCGAGAGAATTGTTGTCCATAAACCGGATCCGATAGTCGAACACCGGAAGTTCGGAAGGCTCTTGTGAAAGCATGCATGCATAATTCCTGGATGGAGAAACAGCTGCAGTGGGTGGTTTTGTCAAGGTTTTACTGTGCGCATACATACATAACACCCACCCACCCACAATATATTGTCTATAGTCTGATATTTTATACTACATATATAGAGCATGATGTACCTACAACGTTAAACTTTACTACACATATAATATTACCGATAGCAGCATACATACAACCCACAAGACTCACGAGCAGACCTAGCGGCACGCAGAAATTCCCGTCGGAGGCTCAAAGTGCAGCTGCAACCTGGACGGCTTTAGCGACACTACACCAACCACCTCCATGAGGTTGTATACGCTGCACTCTGTACGAGGAAGTATTACCAGACTAATCACTTTGTACTACGGCTGAGAGTGCTGGGCACAACTTGTATATATAGGTAAAAGATAATGGTAGCGCGAGTTTGGGTCCTAAGGGAGGATGAAAGCCTTGGCACAAGAGACGCCAAAGCAAATGGTGCCAAGTGGCAACTTCTCTTGTTAGGAAACAATTAAGGAATGCGGGGTCACAATGGTCGTCTCAACCTCGGAAAATTTTACTCACTTATATACATATACACATATAAGTAAAACTGTTACTGCTGCTGCTCAGCTTTGTAGAATAGATGTACAAAAGTAATAGAGGACACGAGTAAGTTTTGTCCAAGTACATGCGGGTATAATAACAATGACGTGACAAAAACAATAAGTCACGAGAGTGTTAGTATTTGATTCGTGTGTAAAACACTCAAAGATGTCTCAAGTTTCACTTTGACAAGAAAGTGGTTAGGGTGGGTGTTAAAAAAATAGTTTATTTCCGAAAGGGATAAATTACTATTCCTACACTCAGTTACTACTACAACCCTTCTGAAAATCGTCTATCTTAATTTACAATTTTTTAAGTTATAATATAAGTAACATAATACGGTAGTCGAAAACATTAATATTCAAACTGAACAGGGATGTCAAACAAGCCTTATACGAGTATAGGTACGCATTTGAGTGAGCAACTTTGTCGCACCAACGAACCAAATGTATACGGCTTACATGGGCTTCGTGGCCTCGCGAACAGTGTGTTCCCTGCACCAGTTGTACATGGTATCGGATTTGATAGGGCCATGCGGTCGTGTTACGCCCGGTACAGGTCGTTAAAAGGGGACGATGCTGAGCAACTCCCTCGGTCGACCATTACAAAGCATTAACTCGCCCCTGTGTGGACTATTACCTCCATAGACAACAGTCATAATACCTTTTTCTCTATTTTTCTACATCTTTACGTGAACTGTCAGACAGGGTTTAAGCCTTTTAAAGTTGACATTTTGGAAAGAATATCAATCGATTTTTTTTCAAGGCTTGGTAATTTATTAATTATATTATTTAGTCGTTACAAGGTTTTTGCTGAAGAACCTATTTTTGTAAACCTATAGCATAATTTTATTGATATCATTGATACGTCTTATCTAAAGTGTTTGGTAAAAGAGTATATATATATATATATATATATATATATATATATATATATATATATATATATATATATATATAAGTATATATAAATGGATAAGCAATCTATGTCACTTGAACATACAAGTAGTATTATATCAATTTACCCTATTGGTGATGGTGATAGTGATATTTTATTTATTTTTTTTTCCTTTCGTTGTAAGGTTTAGTCTGCTAAGCATCATTTTTTCCCACTACTTTATTTTCATCGTCGATATCGACCACTTTAGATAAAACCAAATTCAATTTCCTGCTACGCTCAGAACCGCTGTTTCCTTTTTCTTGCTCAGTAGTGAGCATATGAAAGTGAAAAACTTACATAACGATGAAGAAAAAAAATGTCAAAGGGATCGTATGGCATGCCAATACCATCAGTATTTTCAACAGAAAAAAATTACGATAACAAAGTAATATATAAGCACGAGTCTATATACTCCAGGATATACGAAAATAATTATTTTAATCTATTAATAATTGTGGTATAACGAAAATATGATAAACAAATGGCGGGATATGGCACACGTGCGTCAATATACAAAGAAATTATTAGCGGGAGACTAGATTGTTTGATCGTAATTCATAAATACAGACACGTGCTTATTTTTTTCTTTCTTTCTCTCTACTTCACTCTATCTTTTACCCTTGCATCTGTGCAAATATCAAGAGCTTCAACGAACGCGGGAAACCACAAACTGCATAGATTAATTTATGAGTTCGTACGAGAAATGAAGACACTATATTTACTTCAAACTTGTACCTAATTGGTTTTCAAACCAACAATATAATCAAAATTTATCTTGTCCAAATTCTAATCCATTATTATGATGAAAACGACACTAGTAATTTTCTGTTACAATAGAATCCGTATAAAATTTATTATACTTTAAAAAATGTATTTGATGTTAATGAAACAAATTTTTTTAAATACATTATTATTAAATTTCTTATTTATTATTATTATTGCTTATTTTCCTTCCACTATACCAACATCATATCTCGTTTTCTTTGCCGAAGGCTTTTTGTCTTGAACAAATCCTGGCATGATGTCGCCTGGTACGTTCACATGTTGACTACAAACTATTTTTGTTGGGAACAAATATGAAAGATAACGAAAAACTGAGTAAATAGAGAAAAATAATGAAAAAGTAGAGAAAATTTGAAGAAAGTGAAGAAAATAATATTCTGAACTCAAATCAGAATGCAATCCAACAATAATAACTGCAAATATTAATTTACTCGGTGATTCATTACTCGAGATTTTTATTTTGTGTTTTTATTGCATGATATAAAACTTGAATTTTTATTTTACATTTGACAAAACATAAGTATTTTAACGTAATACATAAAAAAACATGTCATTCATTGTGTTATTAAAAATAAGTTAAGATAAATAAAATCAATGTTAACAGGTGCAGACGTGTTAAATTTATTAAGTAGTAATACTCTAGAATAAATTGTGACAGGTATTGCTGTTATGTCTTCGTGCGGTCGTTTTCTGTCGTATACCACCCGATAGTAATAGCAGTAAGCTTGTGTTCTTCTATAGATAGATAAAGCTTACAAGACTGGCTGTCGTCGTTTTTGTTGCCTCAGGAGCCAGGAAAATTGTCGTGATGCTTTTCTTCTTTAAAAACTCAGAGCAAAACTTTATGATGTAAGAAGAATAAGAATGAAAAACGTGGTGTAGTTTAAACCAATAGAAAATAAAGTAAAAGACTATTGAAGTTTAAAAAATAATGATAATGATAATAATTAAAAATAACTTGAATAGGAGAGACGTACAAAACTTTTGTCAGGTAAGATTTAAACAAGACAAAAAAAGTTTAATGAATAATAACATAAATAACTCAAAATAATTATTCAATTCCTTTGTTGATTAATTTGAGCTGCGAATTATTAAGGAAAAAAAAATTAATTCCTTAGACCTCGAAAGAAAAATACTATTAGCCAAAAAACAGAGTATACTAATTACAGATTTTTCTTCTCTTGAAGTCATCACTTTTATATTCACGAGCGGATGAGAAGCGTTCTTGCGTATGTAAGAGCGCAATGTCGTCATTCATTACAGAGTCTCATTGGAAAAAAGCAAGTAGCGAATGGCCTCTCGAGGAGCTTTTAATCTCGAAAAATTCTTAAGACATTTACTCCGACCTAGAGGTAGAAAAAAACCCTAGCTCGTACATTTTTTTCTACCTTAGCTATATTTAAGCAAATTTTCATTTTCTTTATTTCTCATATACTTCACCGCTAATGGAACTTTTCATCAATCTCATCTTTATAATCATACATACAGTAATATTTTTTGTAATTTTAGTTTCCGTTGTACAGTAGAAAAAAAGTCACACAGGATAATTCATTGTACAAATTGAGCAGAAAGTAGATGTTTAAGAAAAGCGAACATATATACATACATATACGTACGATAAAGTGAAAAACCAGGGTCTTATTTTAAAATAGAAAAAGTTTTTAATTCTCTTGGCTCAACTAACCCCAGGGTAATTTCTTCTTTAACCTAGCTAGCTCTAGAGCTAAGTCAACTCATAGTTCCACTATCTATTCTTTTCATCACTCTTCAGCTTCAACGAACGATAAAAATATTATGTATTTAAACTTATTGCTCCAAGGACAAGTTGTAAAATGTATAACGCTCCAAGTTACGATTCATTTCTTAAATTCAAATGAATCCATAAAAAAATCTATAATTCACAATTTATAAAATGCATCGGTCGATGAAGAGTTTTAAGTAACGAAATAACCAGAAAAATATCTACCGAAGTTTTTCTCCTCAAACCACTGGCAATCACGATGAAAACTTTGAAATTGTTGAAATTCAGTTTCTACAACTGTCTATATTGTTACGTAGGTTTCAGATGATGACATAACTTTATTTATAATAAAATAAAATTCTATTGGTCAAATCAAAACGAATCCTATCGATAGTCATTTATTTTTCTTCATAAATAGTATGAAATATCTTTAATAAATACTTGCGATACGATAAAGTGAGACAAGTTCAAAGCTATTACGGCCAAGTAAACGGTATTTTTAATAAAAGTTAATTTTTTCTTATTTAAAAATATTTTCTCGTTAAATTCTTCATTTCAACAGCCATAATACATAATTGAAAACTCTTTCATACTAAGGTTTTTATCAATTTACGATCTAGACGTAATATTTACATCAATGGCGAACGAGAGATTCAATCGACTCTACCAAAGTTTACTTAATAATCATTTTTGCTTATTCATCGAGGCAAACACTTGGATAACTAAATTAATGTACATTTTTTAGTCATTTTTACTGGCATTTAAAAGAAGCGCATTTCAATCATCATACTTTCATGATTCATTCAACAACTATCAAATGCTTGAGTAAGTCACAGAACATGTTCACTCAAATTTTTCGTTATTTTTTTGACTATGGAGTGACTGACTTCAATGTGTTCGTTGATTAGTACTAACTCTGCCGTGCAGTATACTGGAAAACCATTACGGTAAGATACTTATTTACTGTAGATCGAACCAGAAAATTGAACCAAATCCTAATCCCAATTTATGTCGATACGGTAATTGCGTACAAACTAAATTTTGAAATATTTCCAGATCACAGGAATTATTTTTGTTGTGTTGTTTAAACCTTCATTATGAAGTTTTTGAAACTATCGAACTTCAATAGTTAAATATTTCCAAACGAAAATTGTTCTAGTTTATTGTTGTCTTTAAATAAATGCTGACCCAGATTGCGGTGATATTTTAATTTATTTCAATACCTCCAATACAAACAAACAATTACTAAATATAGATAGTAAAATATTTTCAGAGATATTGATTCAGCTAGCAAAAAATAAATAATTTAGCAATGATAGTATTTGAAGAATCAATATCTTTGATTATACAGGGTAATTATTCATACACAACAAATACACACGAATCATCATACACGGATAGATATATACATAAATTTATAGCATTACGTAAATTCGATTAACGGATCAACTAAAGAGAAGCACATCGGAATTAATATCCGTTCGGTTAGTTACTACAAACTCGATAAGGAAGGCTTACACAAGATAGTATCGCACACTACATTTACTCTCGCACAGCATCGTCTGGTAAATTCTCAAACCGTTGAAACAGCTTTCTAATAGCGTCTTCACTATCGGAAATTCAGAGGCATACCACAAAGAATTGCATAATGATAGCATGAGATATTATACACACACACATACACATAAAGTGGAGAATCGCAAAATAGTAGTATGATTATATTTATCAACCCATATATATACACTGCCATAAGATATTATCGGAATATGTATTTTTCGCTTTCATCATCATAATATATATTTAGCATTACAACAATATAGCAAAGTAATATTGGAGAGAAAACTAAATTTCAATTATTACGTGTAATATACTTTATAACATAATAAATGCACAATAATAAATTAAATTTAGTTGGGTGTGAAATAATTATTAAAAATAATTATTACATAAGTGATATATTGATATTAAACTAAAATTAATCTAATCGGCGCGTTTAATACATTTACATTCATACACACATAGGTATATATATTTATATATACATATGTATATGTATATATATATATATATATTGAACATACAAAAACTTGTGGTTACTCATCTGCACGTATCAAATACATAATCCACATGGGATTACATCCTCACGTAGAAGCGTTTCGCATCAATACCATGAAACGCCTGCTAGCACGCACGAGAACACACGCGGCGGCGAATAACTCTCTGGGTTTGGTCTGGTCTCTATACCACCAGACAAGAAGACCGACCATTCCACATTCCATTCGGCCCTCTCTCTTACGTCCATATATCTATATCTATATATGTATATGTACATACTACAGTATAGTCCCTTGGTACGTAATGAAGTCAGTGCCGGCGTCCTAAGCCCTCCGGTAATATCGCGTGGCAAGGGCCACTGAGATAATATTTGTGATGTACGTTAACGGGCTTTTAGAACCCAGTTCATACATTTTTTTTTTACTATTATTATTTTTTTTACCTTTTTTTAGGTACGTTTTCTTTTAAATGATTTACTGAGGCACATTTCACCCACCGGAAAAACCTCTAGAATCTCTTTTATACATTAGGCTTTCCTTCTTTTTTTTAAACTACATCCAAGTATCGAACTTGTCGGCTTTCCGTTCTATTTAACAACTACTTTTAACATCACTCACCATGCCACTTAAATATTCGTTACAGTTAGAAATTGGCTAAGGTTATCATGTATAAAAAATGTCAATTTACGAGTAGTTATTAGAATTTCCCTTTTACTAAAAATGCGTTTTCAAAGATGCGTCTCTACCCTGTAATTATTTTTCGAAGACTAATTCATTTTCGTGAAATTATTCAACAGAGAAGTCCAACAACCTTCTCTTGTTTTTACTAAAATATAGATGTATAAGTTCGAGATATGTCTGAAATTATAAGTAAAACATATTGCTTTGCAGTTACTCATAACTTGGGTCTCATGGCGTCGTTGGACCAACTAAAATACCTAAATAAAGTCATAAAAATCCAGTTCAGACTTGTTTACTTTTCCTCAAAAAAAAATAAGTATTTTTTTCAACTCAACATATATTAAATACTACATCTTAAATATAATAATTAAATGATTAAAATCGTAAGTATTTTTACGAAAGAAGGAACAACAGTTAGATGTTAGATTATACCAGTGTACGACGTTTTGTCTATTTATTTAGACTTTTCCAAGTACTTAGCATTTACCAACACATGTCAACTTTTTCTATAGTACCCTCAACAATAGTAGTTCGTGTATTTAGATCTATGAATCTAGTCGGCCTGGAAGATTACCAAGTTTCAATAATAATATTAATTTCTTAATACCAAGTTTTAATACATCTTATCTTAAAAATTCATTTGTAATTTCAGCTATTCGCTTTTGGCAAAAATTACAATCGGAAATATTGGATGTGACTTGCTTAGAAGCTTTTAAAAAGAAAATATTTGATCATTTATTGTCACTTGATGTTTAGATTTTATAGTTTGTAAAATATGAATATTGAATTATTAGATAGTCTATTGTCCCTTCAGTTTAAATTATTATTAACTTTATAAGGTTAGTAAAATTATTCTCAGTTAAATCTTTATATTATATTATTAAATCGCTTATATTATTAATGATTATTACTTATAATACTAACGTTTCATTTGTTCTAAACTTTCATGATATTATGAATTCTATTATTTTTGTTTGTATATTCTAATTGTTGTTATGCACTTACAGTTGTAATTATTGTACCTGATTACTCGTGCCATATGGCCTGTGTCTTGGCATATTCTATTAATAAATACATACATAATAAATGTTTGTGCATATAGTTATCAAGGAAGATAATACATAAGATTTAACGTGTATAAATTTATATAAATATATAAACTAAATATATGACATGTGCTTATGTTTGGTATTGTCGTATATACACTATTTCACCGGCATATATTTTTATATGAGATTTTATATTGTTCAATTCATAATTAGTCAGTGATCAATATAAAATTTACTACACACTAATACTAACGTACTGTCGGGCAGACTAGTATGGAAATCAACTAATGAAAGTTAAAAAAAAAAGTTAGCACTGTATTTAAAAATTTTTTTTTAATTAAAATCCAAACCAATATCTTGATTAATCACACAGGCTGTGTATTAATTAATTACTGCTTTAATTTTTTAATTATGAGAAAAATCGAAACTCATGTGAAATTAGTAAATTTTATTAAATTTTCATGACAATTATCCTTGAAAATCGAAAAATTTTTAATAGCGAAATATTAAAAATATCCACTACGTATAATTGCTGAGGGCATAAATAAATAAACAAATGATTAAATAAAAGACTTTTTGATCCACTAAAACATGGAACCTGATTTATAATGCAATTTATAATTCCTCTGATTAATTGAATGATGTTGATGCTACATAAGTTGTTAATTAACAATACTTCATTACTAAATCTAATAATTAAAATTAACTTCGAATGGGGAAACCAAAACTCACTTAACTACTATTTTCATAATTTAAATTATTTACTCGACAAAAATAATCAGACAAATTAATGACTCTACCATTGAAACACCCAATCGCAAAAATATTAATTAATAAAAAACCAAATAAACTATAAATCAAATTACAAAAATAATAATCCAATTAAATAAATAAAGAATCAAGTACACTTTGACATTTCCCATAGGGGTTCCAATTATAAATTTATAAATCAGGTCATGTTTTTTTTTATACAGAAACATTTAAACTTTTAAAACCTCCGGGTTTTTTTGGTGGTAAAAAAAATAAATATAATAGTACAGTAACAGTAATAATACAAAACTCACCTTTGTGATGCCGCAAATGTGAGTGGCCGCAACAAGGTTGTTCAAAATAAGCATGTCCCGGATGAGAACCAGCAGGCCTTATGGCCTCACTTGGTCCCAAAAGTTGGGTCAAAACAGCTGCTAGCACAGCTGCCCTCACTAATACCATCCCAGCTTTCATCAATGATCCTCGTCGTTGCATTTTACCTAGTCGTTTGTATCCCAATGTGATTTGTATCCGTAATAAAAAAATATTATACAAATAAATTCACAAATTTATCTAAAAACTGTGTATAGCCTGCAGCAGTGTTGAAATATATATTTAACTATTTTCCCTTCACTGTTTACTTGTCACTTTAAATCCAGAAAGTATCACCTGGACTGATGATAGAGATTTGTCTGAATATTATTTATGAGACAAAGTAAAAACGATAAATAATAAAAATATAATAAATACAAGGGTGACGACAACAGTCTGACCCTTGATTCTTTGATCCTCGTGACCTTGAATCCTTGGCCTCGTGTCGATGGAGGGAATAGTGGTAGTGATGATTGCGATGGTGATAGTGGAAGTCCGATGGTTGTTGCCCTCGCGCTTGGTCGCTTGCAGACGGACATTCACCGGTCCAAGAGCTGCGTTGTGTTAAAGTGGTTTTACTTCACCTTCCGCAGCAACATCAGCAGCACTGGCATCACCAGCATCACCGGCTTACCAACATCAAGCCAACTAACACACTCCTGTGCTTCGTTCAATGCCACCAGAGGACAAAGGAATTCCTTTTACAACTATAATACCTTACAGTTGTAAAGTAAAATGCTATTGCAGAGATGTTACCAAGAACCATCAGGTAGAGAAAAAAAATAAAATATAACCCGGTTTAACTATAAAAAAAAAAAAAGGTTTACTGCGAATTTTACACTGAGAATTTTCCAGGAAGTTACGGGCGAAATTTTAAATATTATTTTTTTTCTCTCAACAATCTTTTGTCATCACGATTTGAAATATTTTTTATTTACTCAACTCAACTCAACACAACCTGACAAATGTAATCACACAGCACATCTCTCTTTCTTTCTCTCTAGTAAATGTTGTTTTCTTTATTTTCAATAGCTATTGCGTCACTATGTAAATCTTGATAAACGATACAGTGTGAACAGAAACAGGAAAGACTTAAGAGCATTAAAAAACTAAAATACACTTTACTTAAACACAAAACCCACTCACAACTCTTTACTTTTATATTTTCTCTATATATTTATATTTTCCTGGTCAGGTCATATCACTCACGCTGACTTTAATAATAAAATATTAACACGTATAACTAAATACATATAAAAATTAAAAAATTAACTAGTACACAAGGTCACATCTGTTTTTTTTTAATTTTTAGCAACACGGCTGAGGATAAGCGTCACTTTTTTAAATGAATAGCAAACACTTTACTACCGCCTCGACATATTTAAATAATATTTAAATTAAAAATTTCGTGTACATGACATTTAGCTTAAGTATCCTGCGTTATATAGAGACATCAGTCAATAAAACATTTACGTTAACAAAACAAGTATTTGTTTATTTAAAGTTTTTTAAAAGGACTTTTTTTTATTTAAAGAAAACCGAGTTTTCATAAACAAACCGGCATGTACACCTCCCTCGTTGGAGGTCGCGGTACAACTGTTACCCTCGTAGAGCGATTGCCGCGTTGCCACTTACTCGGTTAGAGTCGGGCTGGCTCGGGCAGACTCGGGTGCCGGCAAAGGTCTTTGAGAACGTGTTGGAACTATGCAGCCTGTCCAATCCGCACTCTCAACTGACGCTGCCTCAAGCACCACCCTCGGAAATCTCTTGCTGTCTTTCTCATTTACGCTACATTTTATATACTAAAACTACCAATGTACCATTTACTTGCTCTCACTTACTCACTGAATTTTTTCCCGTATTATCCCATCCTCTACAATACAAGTGCTGCATATATATACATATATATGTAGCTAGCCACCTGCGTGTATATTTTTATGTATGTGTCAAGTGCCAGTGGTGATTACAAACTATAGAATTTACCTGCGTGAAAACTCCGCACACTAGACATACTTTTATGGTTCTTAAAAAATTTTTAATTGTTGCGGTAATTTACTTGAATTTTTTTTTTTTTTTACTGCACACCTCAAGCGCGAACGCGGAAAATTATTTTTTCGACTTATTCACTGACGTCAGTTATTATTCATCCCTACGATCTTTTATTAAGAAATAATTTCGATCTGTTATTAATTTATTATGATCCTGAAGATAGCAGACATTTGAAAATTTTTTAATTTTTGTTTTTCAACAAATCAATTGCAAAAAAATAAAATAAAAATATGCACATGTAGAAAATTTTAAAAACTACAGGTGCAATTTTTTAAAATATTTTTTTATTTATGGCTTATCGTCTAAAAAAAAATCCAATAATTGTTAGACGTCTGCTAACTTCAATATCATTCTGTTATTAAGTAGATTATTCTATTGATTTTGAATAAAATTTTTAAATTTTAAAAACCAGTCCTGTCAATTGTCTTGTACGAATATTCGAAAATTATCATAAATTGGCGTAATTTTTTGTATTTTTGCGGCAAGAACCCTTTTGAAAGATGAACCTAAAATTGATCCAGAAGTTAGCAGACAATCGAAAATTTTCGGATTTTTTTTTTTACCAGATGTTGGATTCTCTGTACAAAAATCAATCTTTATTCTTATATATACTTTATTTAATTATTTCTCTTTACTAAATATTCTGTTCTAAATAATATTTCGAACAGTGTTGCATTTAAGTCGTAGTATATATCTAAGTTGAGTTCAAAATATGTATATGTTTACTTAAAGAAAAGAAAGCTAGCATGGATCAAATTTTATGACCTTAGGTACATGGGTCGACGAGAGATTCCAAGTAAATGCAAGGCAATATGTTTTTCTTCATTTGCACTCATATATATATATATATATTTTGAACTTAGAGATCTTTGTTATACAAAAAGAGGAGAGGTTGTTAGACCTCAGAGTTAAATAATATTAAGAGAATAAGTTAGTCTAAGCTAAATCTCTTTCGAGTGAAGACATACCCTAGAGCGCGTATTTTAATAAAAGATATAATATTCATTTGTTTAATAAATTGATTTGTTTCATTCACGATTACCATACCTGAATTCCCAACAGGTTATGGGCCCAGAATACGCCGTGTATTAAAATCGTGAAAGAAAGATTAATTTATCAAAAAAAAAAAAAAAAAAAAAAAAATTGAATAGTATAAAAATTTGAAAATCATCTTACATCAAATCTACTATTAAATTTTCTAATTTTAATATTGAAGTGCATGTGATTTTAAATGATTAAAATAATTAAACAAAAATAAATTATAAATAATCATTTTCAAATAAAATAAAATTAAATATAATTCTTGATAATAATGTGCTGAATAATAATTACATAATGAATAGTGATAAAATTTTGAGTTTAGTTTACTTTAATAGTTTGTGCCGTGATTATATAAAGTGATTATTGCTGAGCCTCAAATAAATTGAAAGAAAAAAAAAAAAAGAAGATTCTTCAATTTTACACGTCTGATTGTCTTACAAACAGAGCGATTATTGCTCAAAGTTTTGATAGTCTCCAGAGACGAATCAAATTGTCCTGAGCAAAAGGCGGAGAATTTATTTTAGAAACAAAAGAAGTTTCATCCAGATGACAACAAACGTAAGCGTTCTAGGAGTGATAGAAGGGGTCATACACAGTCCTGTACAGCGGTGTCAAAGCTGTAGAAGTCAGGCATGGTGGTCATTTCAGATAAGAAAGGGGTAAAAATTAATAAAGGTGGTATACCCATCATGGAAGGTAAGCCCTCTAATAATTTTATTCAGATCGGCTCCACAGTTTAAATACATAAAGCTCATTCTGTCACTCAAGAAATAATAAGACGAATTATAGTACATAGCATGAAAGACTAGGTCATATAAGTGAGCATAAATTTGTTAAATCAAAGAATCATATTATGATTGAAACTTAAGGCAGATAATAGAAATCATTTGTAATAATTAAATATGTAAAGTGTGCGTTAAAAGAAATCAAACTCGATTATCATTCAAAACGTTTAAAAATCGAAATCATGTTAGGAGCTCAATATTCATTGTACATTCGGATGTACTATAGTCCAATCATTCCGACGGCTCTAGATAAGAAAAATTATTTTGTCCGATTTCTAGATCATTAAACTCATTACTGTGTATAGTATATTTAATTAAATATAGATTTAACTCAGTTACAAACGAGTGAGGTTCAATTTAATGTCAAACGAGTTTATTGATGTACATTAAAATTGGTAGAGAATATTTATTTGAAGTTCAGATAAAATTTCTGGATAATGCAGTACTTACTACAACATATTTAATTGATAATGTTCCGAGTAGGGCATTGAATCAATCTCGAACACCATATGAAATGTGGTATAATAAAAAGGCTATCAACCAAGTATCTTAAAGTGTTTGGTTCATTGTGTATATACACAAGAAAACTAACAGAAATAAATTTGGTGAAAAAAAAAAAAAAAAAAAAAAAAAAAATCATCAAAGGGAATTCTGGTAGATTATGAACCAAACGGGTACAGAGTTTTCGAAATTGAGAGTGAAAAATATGTGGTAGTGAGAGACTTTATTGTAGTCAAAAGAAAAATTTTTGTTAATTCTAGACCGAAAATAAAATCTGTACATGTTGACAAAAAACTTAGGTCATGAAACTGGTGTCACTAACAAAATGTTAAACCCAGGTAAAGTAACTGTAGTCCCTAACAGTATGTTAAACCCAGATAAAATAACTGGTGTCACTAACGTAATGTTAAACTCAGCTAAAGAAACTGTAGTCACTAACTAATTGTTAAACTCAGTCAATCATTCGAGTAGTAACGGACGTAATGTTAAACTCAGGTAAAGAAACTGTAGTCACTAACTTATTGTTAAACTCAGTCAATCATTCGAGTAGTCACGGACGAAAGGTTAAACTCAGGTAATGAAACTGTAGTCACTAACGAATTGTTAAACTCAGTCAATCATTGGCCTGGATGAATCTGATACGGGCAAATCAGATGGGTGAGTCAAATCTGGTCATGATAAACCAGATTGTGTGAATAAATCTGATAATAATAAATCAAATAGTTTAAATAAATCTGATATTGATAAATCAGATGGTTTAAATAAATCTGATATTGATAAATCAGATAGTTTAAATAAATCTGATATTGATAAATCAGATGGTTTAAATAGATCTGATATTGATAAATCAGATGGTTCCAATAAATCTGATAATAATAAATCAGATAGTTTAAATAAATCTGATATTGATAAATCAGATAGTTCCAATAAATCTGATATTGATAAATCAGATAGTTTAAATAAATCTGATGTTAATAAATAAGATGGTTTAAATAAGTCTGATATTGATAAATCAGATAGTTGGAATAAATCTGATATTGGTAAATCAGATAGTTTGAATAAATCTGATATTGATAAATCAGATAGTTTAAATAAATCTGATGTTAATAAATAAGATGGTTTAAATAAGTCTGATATTGATAAATCAGATAGTTGGAATAAATCTGATATTGGTAAATCAGATAGTTTGAATAAATCTGATATTGATAAATCAGATAGTCCAAAGAAATCTGATAGTAGTAAAGCAGATAGTTTAAATAAATCTGATAGGGGTAAATCAGATAGTGTCAGTAAATCTGGTAATGATAAACCAGATAGTTTGAATAAATCTGATAATGGTAAATCAGATAATTTAGATAAATCTGATATTGTTAAATCTGATATTAATAAATCAGATAATTTAGATAAATCTGATATTAACAAATCAGACAGTTTAAATAAATCTAATATTAATAAATCAGATAGTTTAGATAAATCTGATATGAATAAGCCAGATAGTTGATAAATTTGATATTAATAAATCAGACAGTTTAGATAAATCTGATATTAATAAATCAGATGGTGTAAGTTAATCTGGTGATGATAAACCAGATAGTTTAAGTATATCTAATAACGATAAATCAGATTTAATACATAAAGTAAATAGTCATAAAGATAATAAAATTCCTAAGTTACATAATAGGAATAAATCAGAAGCCAGTTGTAGGAGGAGTAATAGGATCAAAAGCCGTCCTCGGATTTCGTATAGTGAAAATAGTTTGCCTGACGATTGTATGTTATCTGCTCAATCAATAATGCATGAAATTCCTAGTTCGTATAATGAAATTAAAAAATAGGAATGATAGGGTTGAGTGGGAACGAGCTGTTAAAAGTGAACTCGATTCACTTCGTATTAATAATACTTGGACATTGGTACCAAGACCTAAAGATAAAAACATTGTAGACTGTAAGTGGATATTTACAATCAAAAATGATGAGTTTGGAAATCCACATAAATATGAAGCTCGATTAGTTGCTAGAGGTTTTAGTCAAGAATATATGGTAGACTATGATAAAACTTTTGCGCCAGTTGCTAGAATTGCTAGTTTGAGATTCATAGTTGCACTTGCCAATCAGAATAATCTGTTACTGCATCATTTGGATGTGAAGACAGCCTTTTTGAATGGCAAATTAAAAGAAGAAATTTATATAAAAATACCTGAGGGAGTCAAATGCGATAAAAATCAGGTGTGCAGATTGAACAAAGCTCTGTATGGTTTAAAGCAGGCTGCACGCTGCTGGTTTGAAGCATTTGAGTCTACATTAAAAGAATTAAATTTTCAAAATTCTTCTGTAGATCGTTGTATTTATATTTTAGATTTAAGAGATGTCTTAAAGAACATTTATCTAGTGTTATATGTTGATGATCTTGTTGTAGCAACTTCAGATATAAATACTATGAATAGTTTGAAAGAGTATTTGATGAATAAATTTCAGATGGTCAATTTAAAAGAAATTAGATTATTTTTAGGCATAAAGTTACAAGAACGGATAATGTAATAACATTAGATCAAAATGCATACATCAATTCAGTCTTAAATAAATTTAATATGCATTATTGTAAGTATGTAACTACGCCACTAGAAATTAAAATTGACTATGAAGGTTTAAATTCAGATGAAAATTATGATGCGCCATGTAAAAGTGTTATTGGTTGTATAAAGTACATAATGGTTTGTTCACGACCAGATTTAAGCATATCAGAAAATATCGTAAGTAGATATATGAATAAAAACAATAAAAACACTGTGGCAGTATCTGAAAAGAGTATTAAGATATTTAAAAAGTTCTAGTAATATTAGATTAACATATACCCGTAATAATTATAAAGAAATAATCAGCGGTTATGTAGACGCAGATTAGGCAAGTTATAACAACGATAGACAAAGAATACAACCGATTATTTATTTAAGTTATTCGATCATTGTACTATTTGCTGGGCATCTAAACGACAGGCATCTGTAGCAGGTTCATCATCAGAAGCTGAATATATGGCTCTGTATGAAGCTGCACAAGAGGCACTGTGGTTACGATCATTAGCGGAAAATATAAAGATAGTTATATTAGGGTCAATAGTAATTTATGAAGATAAAAATGGTTGTATTAGTATCGTGAACAATTCATCAAGTCATAAAAGATCGAAAAATATCGATATAAAATATCATTGCTTTCGTGACAAAGTAGAGCACGGTTTATTAAAACTAATTTATATGTCTACAGATCAACAGATTGCTGATGCACTGACCAATTATTTGGCTGAACCAAAATTTGTGGAATTCAGAACACGAATGGATTTGAAATAATTTTAAAGAATATATTTATGTTGTATATATTATATGTATATATATTATAGACTGTATAATTGAAATATTTAAGATAAATGGTCGGATTAGGTTTTTCTGGGTTTTCCTAATCCCTTTGCAAATTAGTTGGGCCATAATGTTCGCACCCCCAGATTGCGTGAAAGGATATGTCTTTACAATTTAATTTTAGAAGTTAATTGATATAATAAGTTTATTGTAAAGGTATCATTAATAATTAGTATTATGATTATGTAAGCTAATTTAATCTTAACTTTATTTTATTTAAAGATTAATTTTTGAGGGGGCGTGTTGGATTCTCTGTACAAAAATCAATCTTTATTCTTATATATACTTTATTTAATTATTTCTCTTTACTAAATATTCTGTTCTAAATAATATTTCGAACAGTGTTGCATTTAAGTCGTAGTATATATCTAAGTTGAGTTCAAAATATGTATATGTTTACTTAAAGAAAAGAAAGCTAGCATGGATCAAATTTTATGACCTTAGGTACATGGGTCGACGAGAGATTCCAAGTAAATGCAAGGCAATATGTTTTTCTTCATTTGCACTCATATATATATATATATATTTTGAACTTAGAGATCTTTGTTATACAAAAAGAGGAGAGGTTGTTAGACCTCAGAGTTAAATAATATTAAGAGAATAAGTTAGTCTAAGCTAAATCTCTTTCGAGTGAAGACATACCCTAGAGCGCGTATTTTAATAAAAGATATAATATTCATTTGTTTAATAAATTGATTTGTTTCATTCACGATTACCATACCTGAATTCCCAACACCAGAGAATTACAAAAAAAAAAAAACTAAAAATATGCACATGTAGAAAATTGAAAAATCTATAGGTGTAATTTTTTTAAAAAATTTTTTTTTTAATGATTCATTGTTTGAAAAAAATTCAAAAATTATCGGATGTCGGCCAACTTCCGTTTCATTGAAATTGATAGACAGCAACGATTTTCGGATTTTTTTTTTCAACAGTCAATTACAAAAAAAGAAAAAAAAACAAAAATATGCACATGTAGAAAATTGAAGAATCTATCGGTGCAATTTTTTCAAATATTTTTATTTTGTAATTTATTGTTTTGAAAAACAACCAAAAACTATTAGACGTCGGCTAACTTCAGTAGCGGTTTGAAACTCAGTATTCGAATTCTTTTTGCTAATTGTGATTAGTAAAAAATTTAAATCTGGTGATTCATTAAAAATTTAGCTGCCATTTTTTGTTTTTTTCCACCAACTACTGGCACAGCCCTAGTGTGACAGTAGGATTGAAAAATAAAAAGTAACATAAAAAAAGGCGGATTATTTTTAATAATTTAAATAAAAAAAATTCAACTGAACGAAAAAATTGAAATACAAGAATAATAATAATTATAAGAAGTGATTGAGGTCTGCGCGTTGGATTCTCCAACATTTTTTAATTTAATTTTTTTTTCAATTATTTTAATAACTCATGTAATTAAAAATTAAAAAATGATTAATATTTATAATATTAATAGAGACTTCTATTAAATATAACAAAATTGCTAATAGAAAGGGACGTTGATGTACGAGGGGATGACAAGCTTCTTTGTTCTTGATGGAAATAGTCCCGATTAAAATATTAGGAAAAAAAAAAAAAGATGATAGAACAAGAGTTAGAGAGAAAGAGATGAAGAGAGACTGCGAAGTAGTCTGTAGAGTTGTGCAGTTTCGTGGCTTTCTTAACTTTAGCAAAGAGAAAGAGCCGCTGCTAGTAGAGTTGGCGACGAACGGTAAATCCCATTTCATTGAAATAGTTTAGAATTTCATGAGATCTTTAGAACCACGCGCGTCTGACGCTTTTTACATTTTTTAAGAGCTTCTTCACCGTGTCTCGCTTATATCGAGAGTAAGAGTTTGAGTGTAAAAGAGTAAAGGTAAGAGTAAGAGTTTGTGTAAGCGTGGGTAGACGATCAGAAATTCTTGAAAAAATAAAAATTTTACACTGCGTATTTGATGTTTCATTTGAGGACTAAGTTAGAAACTCAAAAGCTAAAGTAGTTTTTGGCTTTGAACAAAACCTAACCCATAAATTAATCTATATTCGCGTTGTATCTTTTTAAATATATAAACTTGACGCTTTTGAATACTTTATCGTGTACGTACTCGGACAAATTATTCTCGTTCTAAATTCTACACAAAAAAATTTTCCGCTGAAAGTAAATATTCTTGATTCAAGAAATGTTTGAAATTCTAAATTTTATTGGATAAAGTAGAAATTTTCTGTAACCAAGACAAATTCTCTTGACTCAAGAAAATCATAACTTGGTTCCCGCGCTGAGAGAACAATTTATTTGAACCAAATAAGATTTGTTTCAGACAAATAAATCCCTTATTTGAATGGACCCAATCAGTATCTATTTGAGACAAAGATATGGTTCATTTTAATGAAATAATGATTTGTTTATAGTTAACAAATCGGTATTTGGATGGTAGCACTGTAGCGCCACCAGCCGTAGTGTAATTTTTTTCAACCAAGATTTGTTAACTATAAACAAATATATATTTGAATGAAATAAACGATTTCGTTCAGTCAAATAAATTGTTCTCTCAGTGCAAAAACACATGGAAAAATTACTATGGCCATAGTAAAATCGACAGTGGTTACAGTTATTTCAGATGTAATCGTTGTCTAATTTACTATGGCCATAGTAATTCTCCCATGTGTTTATATTAATTTCCGCAGGTGGCCAACATGGTACGGTATTGCTATGCCACCATAGCATTTTAAACGAGAATAATTTCTCCATGTATATACATAGAAAAAAAAATCAACTTGATCTAATAAAAATTAACGAACTGAAAAAATTATCAAAAAAAAAAAAAATTAAGTCGAAGACTTTTTCTCTCTTGGCATCGACAGTCTTCATATTATAATTTTTTTTTCAATCAAGAAATATTTGACTTGAGCGGATATTATTCCTAGTTGATAAAATCAAAATTTTTCCATTCGAAGATTCTTCATTTTTTTTGTGAATCACTAGTTTCTTTAATCACGTGTTGTGACCAATAATTTTAAGTCTCTATTGTATAAAGTATCGTTTAAAATTTTTTAAATACACGACAAAATATTTTTAAGACACAATTTTTCAAGCGGCATCAAACTTTCTGTCCGTTTATTCGTTCTGTTGCTCACAATATATACAACACAAAAGTCTTGAAAGACGAGACACAGAGGTGGTAGCTGAGAAAACAACATAAGCTTGCGTGACATGTAGACATGCAATAGTATACTAAAAGAAATGAAAATAAATATAAAAAAGAAAAAAAAATAATAAAATAATAAATAAATAAAAAGATGTATAAAGTTCGCCGAGGGTGAAGATATATATGTACATAACCAGAAATAAATGTTCGTGAGTTTATGCATGTTGTTGCGCAAGATCTATAGGTTCTATACTCTCTATAAATGCTAGTTCGAAGAAGTTGATCCCTCGTATAATTTCCATAAACTTCTGATCGTTCTTGAACACCAGTCACTGCAGTTTTGTCAACATTTTATCTATATATAGATATAATGAATATCATTATAAATTTAAAAACCCACATGTAAGTTTATTAAATTTTATGCCATTAAATTTATTAATACGACATATTAGACTCCGAGTCGGAGTGGATTCAAATAAAATCCAGATCACTTTGCCAAAAAATTTAACTCCCTATTTACTCCGTATGCAGAGCGATTTTTTTTAACTCCGGAAATAAATATGTCGTATAAAAATAAGATAGGTCTATTACCCTGTAAAAAAATCGGTCTGTCAGTTGACCCTGCGGGCCAGCCCCAAAACTTCCCGCTGTTTTCGAGCTCAACGAGCTCGAAAACACTATTGTGAATACATTTTCGAGCTCTACGAGCTTGCAAATACTTTTGTATGCCATTGTTTTGTAAAAAACCATTTTTTAGTATTTCTTTCACTCACGATATCTCACGAACGAATTAACCGATTTTGATGGTTGAGGCGGCAATCGACGCGTTTTGTCAAGTTATAAAGCTGATAAAATTTTGGATTCGATTTATTGCGTCGTTTTGGAGATATTTCAGGAAAAATAAAAAAATTTTTTTTTTTAATTCTTTCGACAACGGTTTCTCTTGAACGAATGAACCGATTTCGATGGTTGAGGTGGCATTCGACGCGGCTTATAAAGCTCTAGAGCCCAGTCCATTTTGGAATTAATCCTTTGAGCACATTAAAAGTTATCTAAAAAAAACATTTTTGAAAAAACTTTATTTTTGGAATATCTCTGAACGAGCCCTACCGATCAAGCTCAATTTTCTCTCGGCTTCAAGATATTGACAATCCGCGTCGAATGACACCTTAAAGTTCAAAATCGGTTCATCCGTTCAAAAGATACAGGTATTCACATACGTACGTACATACATACATACATACACTCGGACATCATCTTGAAATTAGTCAGAATAGCTTCCTAGGACCTCAAAACGTCGACATCTGATGGAAATTCGATTTTCGTAAATCGGACCGAAACCAATAACTTCCCGAATTTTTGAAAATTTACAATTTTCTCAGCGGGAAGTTAAAAAATCGGGAGTGAAGTAATCAGTATAAGACAATAGTGAGAGTCATTGACTTCTCGATTATACACACAGTTACAGTAAAGCTAATGAGAATTCAAACGAACTAGTAAAAATGTCTTAAATCGTTTGGTAATAGCCTACATAAAAATTAAAAAAGGCCATTCGGCAGCCGAAATGGCAGGTAGATTTCTTACTCAATCGATCGAATAAGTTAATTTAATACATGAATATCTTGTGATACATATTAGTGTGTAGTCATGGTCTGAAATTAGGCTCGTTTCCTAAGAGTGAGGGTAAAAAAGGGACAACGACTTACTTTTTCGGGGACTTCAGATAGTTATAATTTGACAAATCATTGTATAGATAATATACCAGTATAGCCTTTACGCAAATAAAGTAATGCTAGTAAAAATGTCTTAAATCGTTTGGTAATAGCCTACATAAAAATTAAAATATAATAATAATAACAATGATAGTTTCAAAGCTTAAGCCGCAAACCCATTGAATATTGATTTAGTGAATTGTAAATTCTCTTTTGTAAAAATAACGAGATTCACGGAATTACGGTTTTAAAACTAGTTTTATTTTACTATTGGAAAAATTTATGCCATTTATCTTAAGAAATATAAAGTAGGAAATGACAAAAAAAAATGGAAGGAAAATCTATAAAAAAATAAGATACAAGATGTCGTCAAGATGTCTTGAAGTTTGAATTTAAAATTTGAATAATCTAGAGAATGCTTAGAAATATACAAATATACCAGTTCCCGAGAGTAAGAATAAATAAAGTATAAGCACAAAGTATATAAATATATATATGGTGAAGCGACTAGCATCTCTTCGCTCTCATCCAATGCTAATGTCTTCTTCTCGACCCTCGAAGCATATAATACCCAGTGAAGGCAACTACTCGGACTTGGACCCCACTAAATTATACTTAATATCTACGTGGCATACCCCTTACTTATCTTTTCCACAGCCGTGGTCTGCAACACATGTTTTACTCTTACACCTCACTCTCTACTTCCTTTGTTTCCGGACGTCGCTGTCTTGTTTCAAGAATAACAACACAAGGTCTAGTCCATCAGTGAGAAATCTTATTCCACGGCGCTCTTACATCTCACTTCCTCGAACATCCAACAGAGAATAGGAGAGCCCAGTCTCAGCTTGATTTTCCTTTGTTCTGTGAAATATGCTTAGCTACTACGCCCGACGCCAGACCAAGACCAACCCTCGATTTAAAAAAAACTAAAAAACTATTTTGACCTCCTGCATAAACAAGGAGCTAAAAGGAAATACTTTTAGTACAATTAGTTTAACAAGAAAATTAAAATGGAACAGATCAAAATAAAATAACATAAATGGTATTAATTAATGAAACAATCTCGGGTCGGAAAACGTGGTCTGTTTCAAACCAAATGAAAATTTTAAGTTATTTCTAATTAAATTTACTTTTTATTTGTATTTCATTAAGATGTGAAATTTACTCGAGTTTTGCCCGCAGTATTCCTTAATTAGACTATTTTCGGACTTATTTTTAATTGTTTTGGTCGCCTTTAGATCAAAATCAGACTTTTTTCAAAATATTTTGCCTTCTATGTTTTTATCCAGATTAAAATTAGACTTTTGCTACCTATTATTGGTTTTTTTTAATCAGTCTTTGATTTTTAGTTCAAAAACAGCTTAAAATTCTTATAAAAATTCAAATACAGATCAAATACAGACCGATTGGTCCAAATTCAGTCTATGTTGAAATAAGCAACGAAAAATGACTGGTAACACACAAGCCTGTAAACACAGAGAGGGTAAAGGTAATATTTTGTTATCTGCGACCTTTTCCGATGACCCGATGACCATCACTCAAATCAGTCTGAAGGAAGATCTCGACCATTCAATAAGTCACATTAAATTCATTCATACTTTGCTATTTACAAATATTATACATTCAGTTATACATTTAAACATTTCTCGTGTAATGGTTTATTATCTTTTAATAAAGTAACACAGTAATTAATGGAACCTTTTAATTCCTTTTGCATAGCTCACACATTTCCTGATATTCCAACAGTCTAATTAGACTAAAATCAGATTGAATTTTTTAACCTGGGGACGAATCACAACCAAATTTATAAAAAATATTTATTTATTAACTTTTTATTGTAAATACTCAGGTCGTAGTGAGTACATATTTCTATATATATATAATATATATATTATCGTGAACTGTGGTAGTGATTTCAGGGGGTATAATTCTAGTTTGACAAAGCCATTCAGGATTACAAGCAAGCTGAGATGGGGAATGAGAAAACGGAAAGATGAGAGGCTTAGAAGAGTACAGACTGAGAATTAAGAACAAGGATACACACACCCTATATATAAATAGGTACAAGTATGAGTATAAGTATAAGTATAAGGTTCATGATCATCGGGTCATAGTACAGAGCTTTTAGTACTAAACAGGTGCAAGTCTCGAGTGGACTGATTCGCTCTCTGAGACTGTGACACGAGTGATGTTGAAGCTATGAGTAAAGGGACGTAATCAACAAAGTGACCTATACCCCATTTAACGACTCACGCCTCGATCACAGTAACGACATTGTAGCATCGCTGAGTGATACCAACTCAGCTGAGGGTGTCACGCTGGATTTAATTAATGCAATTTAACATCCATCCATCATCTCTCGCGTTTTTGCCCTAACGAGAGCCGTCGATTCTCTCCGTCGCGATGTATAGTGCCCTGGCATCACTTTGATGACGAGAGACGAGTGAGACGAGCAATCCTCTCGTTTATATATCGACACCTGGCCTCTTCCTTCTCGGCATCGTCGTCGTCGTCGTCGTCATCGCCATACAGTTTCACCCTTTCAACATTCGCTATCGTCTACTCTTTGTTACCCTTCTATTTATCCCCTACTATATATAGGTATATATACATTAGGGTGGCGCAAAAAAACCGACTATTTTTTTTTTTTCAATCTCGCATGAACATTTGTTGGTTTACGATGTTTTAAGAAGCCTCTCCACAAATCAGCTCGATAAAAAATTTTTAAGAGGTCGCTCACGAATTTTGAAAATATCGAAAATGATCGAAAGTAGGATTTTTATTAAAAAAATTTTTCTTTTCTCGTGGCAGCAATAGTTTATATTTGTAAAATCATGACTATGCTGAAAATTTCAGCCCAAAATTTAAATATTTAAACGCCGCTCAAGAATTTTGAATGTTTCCGAGCGCAGTCTCTTGGACGTTTTTGAGCGACCCTTAAATATTAATAATAAAGCTTCTCGATTTTTTCACCATCAATTTGCATGACAATGTATGGAAATATAACCCGAGAAATAGAAATAACAAGTTATTTACATACTTTTTTATTTTTTAATTCAATTTGTAGGTTTTTTCGCTTATTCAAAACTGACCGAATTTCATTGTTTAAGACTGTTCTGTATATTTTTGGGTATGCAAAAGTTATATTTAAGTGAAATGACAACAATTGAGTTATAAAAACTAATTCAAACTATTAATTACATATTATCAGTTAATATTCGAAATTCTTGAGCGCCGTTCAAATATTTATATTTTGGGCTGAAATTTTCAGCATAGTCATGATTTTACAAATATAAAATATTGCTGCCACGAGAAAAAAAAAATTTTTTAAATAAAAATCCGAATTCCGATCATTTTCGATATTTTCAAAATTCGTGAGCGACTTCTTAAAAATTTTTTATCGAGCTGATTTGTGGAGAGGCTTCTTAAAACATCGTAAACCAACAAATTTTCATGCGAGATTGAAAAAAAAAAAATAGTCGGTTTTTTTGCGCCACCCTAATATACATGCATACATACCTACTATTCTATCTCACTTACACACTCTACCCCTTTATATCATGATCATTCACTCGCATTGAACCGCATCATGCGAATATGCCACTGATCACAACCTTGCTGTCTACGTTTTCTTGTCATCGTCCACCAGGCAGCAAAGACAAAAAAACAAAGCATCGGTGGATGCTACACAATTTTTTATTTTATCTAACAATATGTACTGATGTGCAATATTTTATTTAGGTCACTTGATAATTATAAAAAAACGTATGTGCGCATACATGCATATACATTTATATATAAACTTTTATTTTATTATCAACACATTAATCAGAATATTAACCCTTTAGCGCCTGTGCTTTGAGTTTTCTTATCACACTTGACTTGAAATATTTTTTTCTAAGTAATTCAAAATGGAATGATCTAGTGAAATTTTTTGTATCTTAATAAAATTTTATGCTTTTTATGATTTTGAAATTTAAAAATTATTTCGAACATAAAAAATATTTTAAAAAGCCATGAGACTTTTTCTTATCACGCGAGTAAAGTATGCCGTAAAAATTAATGCGGTTCGGCTCAGTTCGGACAGTTCCGAATCTTTTCGGCAATCACCGTCATTTTTTTCAGCCGTTACATCTGTCATTACTTACAAAATTAAAAAGTAAAAAACAAGTTATAGAAAATTTAAAAATCAAAACAAGCGAAATATTCAAATAAATTGTAATTACGTCATAACTGGGAGAGTGCACAATATTTTTGTTTTATTTAACTTAAAATTTACGATGCGCCGAAGCGTGAGACTTTTTTTCATCAGGCGGGTAATGTTTTACGTTGTTCTAACGCGGGTGCTCAAGGGTTAATAGAAAATTAGGACTCGACATCATCCAAGAAAATCTAGAGAAAATCTGTAGCAAATCAGGACTTCATCCCTGAAAATTTATAGAAAATCCTAGAATATGTATACCGTTTTATTAAGATCCGATAAGAACTGTGGGCGTTATATCAAGATGACGTCACGTTATAACCTATATATACTCGTACATACAAACTTTGAACCAATAATACTTCTGAAGCTACTCGACTAATTAAGACATGATGAAAAAATTTTATAACAGCCATGAGGAGAATTACAATAGTCAGATTTATACGAAATCTACATACTAAAAATATGAAGAATAAATTGAATGGAAACCAAGCGAATTATTACAATAATCGATCGATAAATTTATTATTATCGCATACATAGCGAAATAATATTCCCGTTTGAACACGCTCATTTAACACATGATTTCCATATTTCCACTACTAAATCGAACAGCAAATTCGCTCTCCTAAATCCAAGAATATATAAATAAAGCTATTAAATTATTAATTTTGTTTAATTAATAAAATAACCAAAAACTTTGAATGAATGTATTTATTTAATTAATTAATTTAATAGCTTAATAATATTATTTATAATCTCCGTGAACGTGTGAAATTCTTTGTATTGTATTCTATGATATGTTTTATTTTATGATATTAAATTATATATAACAATACTAATGGGATTAAAAAAAAATAACATATATATTATTAATATGAGCATTCATATCGAAATGAATATTATTGGTTTTTATCGTAATTAAAATACTCCCACTGAACATCATAAATATTAAATGAAATAATTCAACACGTAACTAAACACAGTAGCAATAAGTGACACAAGTGTGACATACGTCATCATAGTCGACAACAATGAATTTATTAATGTCTTTGTGGGTAAATTAAAAAAAAAAAGGGAAAAATGAAGCTCACGCTCTCGTTGATCGTGAAATAACAAAAGGCGAAAGAGCGTAAAAAAGCTTGAAGGCTATAGAGAACATATATAAGAGCATAGACGACGTGGCTCGATGATGTGCCTTTCAGTTTTGTGTGGCAAAAGGAAATTGAAACAGCTAACCACGATGGGGTTGACGAGGGTAAAGGGGAAAGAAGAAATGGGAGGTAAAGGCTAGCCTTATATGCGAACACAACAGATAAAGAACCTCGAGAATGTGATGAAAAGAGAAATGTTATATAGAATAAAATGAGGGTGAGAGAATGATGGGTAGGAAGTTATTGAGAGGATGAGGATACCGGGACCGAAACAGTACAGAACGAGGGAACCAGCGAGAGAGATTCAATCAAACGAACGCATATAAATGAGTCGTTTCAGGGTAAAACTGAATTATACGCCGTCGCTTATACATATACATGGATGTCCTCGCCGCTCACATTCTGCGAATATATAGATATATATGTACAGTCGATATGGCGAGGAAAGGACTGAGGGTAAAATCACATGGCCATGTGGACCGTAACCCACTCCAAACCCTCACTGAATATCCTGGAATGCTCGTTTACCAAATGTCCTGACTTTTCTCTTTCTCATCCACATTTACAATCATCTCCTGTACGGTGTAACGCGACGAAGAGGAAAAACTCATTGAAAAAGACATTTTTTGCAATTCTCTAGCAAACGTTCGTGCTCAGCGTCTGGTTATAATATGCACATCAAAATAAACGTGGCCGATATTCAATGTAAATTGTATTCTCAAGAGTAGAATTTATTTTTTTATATTATTATTTTTTTTTTATTTTCTTTCATTGTTTTTATTTTAAACCCCCCTCGTTTTTGTTTCTTTATTGTTTTATTTCTCTTTTACGAACGGGTACATGGCAGTTAGACTAGTTCATTGCGTTGAAGCGCTAAAGTGAAATTTGTTAGTCCTTTGATGAAAATCCTGAATATTTGCAGCCAGTAGATTGAAATCGATGAATTCGTTGCGGTAGTACCGAAACGATTTGACGAAAGTGCCATGTCCACTTTTATGCACTTCAACTTTTATACATTTACTTTGTATATTTCATATCCAATATTATTATTGTTATAATTTTATATATATATGATTTTTTTTTATAATCCGTTGCTTGTTTTTTATTTTTAGATAACTATTTTTTTATACTATGTTTTGTATACATATATGCCTCATACATTTTTCTCTTGGTGAAGTTGAATGTACAACGTGGGGCGGAAAAACAGGTCAAGCGTTATACGTCGAGATGTACCTACCGACAAAACCACTGTATAGAATCATGAAGTTCATATATGTTTGTACTCAGCTACAACATGAAATGTCACTAACAGTTACTCTGTCTCCACAATTTTTCTATGCCAATAGAAAACAAACAAATTAAAAATTTAAAAAATAAACTACTTTTTTAAGTTTCATTTCCATGATTTAATTGAATATGCTAAAGACTTTTATAAAACTCTAAATTAACCTAAATAATTAATTAACATTTCAAGCACTTGAATAACTAAAAAAAGAACATGACATTGTGTGCTTCTGAAAGTCGTTAATCGTCTTATTTTTCAACTGAGTTTGGTTTTAAACTATCAGAAGATGACAGAAGTTTGAGAATAAAAAATGGCTGCAATTAAATAAGCAAACTCAAAAAAAGAGGGTCTGTTACTTTTGGATCAGAAAAGTCTACAAGTTGATGTGTGGAACTAGAGAAAATCGGAAGAACAAACGTTTGAAGCCAAGAAAAAAAAACTATACTAGATACTGGTTGGTTATCGAAGCAACTTGTAAGAAGTCCACAAGACAAACGTGACTCTCGTAGCTATGTTTGCCATCTTGTGGCCCTTTTGTTCTCAGGATGGACTTCTTGGCGTCGCTTCAACGAATTTTCGAAACTTTTCTCAAGCTGTAACGTTCACTCTTGCCAATGTGATTTCGCGTGGACTTCCTAAGATTTAAAAGAAACCGAGTCATTTTTCGTTTTGTTTTGTGGTCCAACAAAGAGTTTTATAAATGTTGTTAAACTTTTTTTCATAACACAATATTCTTCGACGAATTACTCTCACATTTTCATGATCTCAAATTTCTTACTGAAATAAAAAACAACATTGTTGTAAGAACAATACCGTTGGGTTTCAGTAACAATCTAAAATTATGAAAGTTTTGAATCTTCCATTTTTTGACATTTAATACTTTCGCCCTTTCCCGGTTTGGAGTATCGGTGTGTGGGGATAAAACCAATCACAGTTCTTAGTAAGACTGTGTGAGTATTGGTTCAATCGTATTAGTGCATACATGCTCCCCCTTCTACTATTGTTTCTGCCCTTTCTCTACTAAATAGGCTAGCGCCCTCTCACTTGAAAATGAAGACGTACAATCCGAATTGAGTAGGGATTCAAGGTCAACCGGGAAAGGGTTAATGATGAAATTTTGTAGTGTAATAGTGTGATAAAAATATCTTTGAACACAGTTCAAAAGTTAATTATGTCATTGCGTATTCAAATGTTTAGTATCCAAAACTGGCTCTAAAGTCACCAAAAACGGTACTTCTACCCTATAGCATAAGCAATATTTTATTGTCGCGAAGGTTAGGTCGCTATATTATCCCCACTATTTTTTTTGCATTAACTATCTACAGTATTGCTATCAGAAAAATCGTCGAAATAATAACAATTTGAAGTATTGTTAGTCTGTAAGAATTGTCAATAATCTCATGGAATATATGTTCATAAAACTTTAATTTGTTTGAGTAACGAAAACTTTGTTTTTGACTAATTGCTTATTCAAGGGCAGGTAGTCTGTCCTGTGTTCTATAAATAGATGGTTGCCAAGGCATTACATATTGTTAGACTAGTGATTCGAATTGCTATAACAGCTATCTATATAAATCGTTAAAACAGCAGTACCAAGTAAGGGTGTATAATCTGACTAGATAGACTTAGGGATTTTTCTCTCACTGCTATTCCTTCTCCCTCCATTAGCATGTTCTGAAAAAGATATTCTGCGCATCCGCGAATTCGAATATTTTGATAGTGGGGGAATACTTGTGGTAGTGCAGAATTCTAAGCTCTCTCTGGGCATAAAATATAACCTAATAATATGATTAAATGTAGAAAATTTCAATATGAAATTTGAAATAATGCAACAATCTAATATTGCTAATCCAATAACTAATTTGCAATAAATACTGAAAGTTAATTCGAAAAAATATAACCAATTATTCAATAACGGTAGTATAGTATATTGTTATAGTCGATTGTTTTAAAATTCAATACCCGGGTCTAAAAATTTGATCTGATTTTAGTGTAATTGGACTGCATGTGGACTAATTGGTCAGTATTTGAACTAGTTGATCTCTTTTTAAATTTTTACGATAATTCTAAGCTATTTTTTATCCAAAGACAAGAAAAAATAGACTAAAAAAACAATAATGCGCAGAAAAAGTCTAATTTCTGTCTAAATAAAAACAAAAGAAGGCAAAATATTTTGAGAAAAAAGTATGATTTTGATCTACAGGCGACCAAAACCAGACTAAAAATTATTGAAAACAAGTCTGAAAATAGTCTAAATAAGGAATAGTACGGGCAAAATTCGATTAAATTTCCCATGCTGATCAAATAAAAATAAAAAGTAATATTGAATAGAAATAACTTAAAATTTTTATTTTATTTAAAACCGATCGAATTTTTCGACCCGGGTAGCTAACTCGTTTTCTGTCGAATTCATTCCATTATTAGTTGTAACTAAAAATACGCAGAAAGTGAATTATTTATTAATAATTCTGATGTTTTATCGTTAATCCATTTTGAAACAAGTGTGAAATATGACTTTTTCGACACGGGAATCTCTATATTCTGCACAAAGTTAATAAACTAAATATTCACATTGAATATTTAATAGTCACTCTATTCATGAATCCTTTATTCTAACAAAGATTATTTCTCCAAAATACCTACTGGTCAAGAAATCGATATAACCTAAATATTGTGCAACGTTAAAATAAATGTTACTTATCCTTTTCTTAGATGGAAGGTCGATTGTAACCTCGACTATTTCCATAGAAAATGAGTAGTAAGAAAAAAAATTCGGTAACCTTGTGAAACATTTTTGAAAAATTAAATTCGATTGTACTTCAAATACAAGAACAAATTTTTTAATGTTTCAAAAATAAATGATACCACAGAATTACCAATTTATGGAGAAGCCAAAAAAAGTTTTTCAACAATTCCGTGTTAATGTTATTGTCTAAAAAATGTAAACGTAATTTTAATGAAATATTATCTTTCATTTTGTAGATCTTAAAACACTTATACTCTGATTGGAGTTAATTTGCCCCACATGTACAACTTTTTAACCACTAAATAACACCCCTACACCAGTGTGAGTTCATTTTACCGCCACTTCGTTTTTTTCCGTGTATAGTATCAGAATTTCAGAGAGATTATTGTAATTGACAACTCATTATTTAAAGATAATCGTAG
Organism: Microplitis mediator; assembly: GCF_029852145.1. Classification (NCBI taxonomy): domain Eukaryota; kingdom Metazoa; phylum Arthropoda; class Insecta; order Hymenoptera; family Braconidae; genus Microplitis; species Microplitis mediator. The sequence goes on from NC_079969.1 coordinate 23,025,006, forward strand.
ACGTCGTTACAATAAAGTACTAGTGGATAAAGGCGAACATAAAAAAAGATATAAAAAGAAGCAGGTAGATTTTACCAGTCGTCTACGTGAGCTACTAATATACCTTTTTTCACGTAAAGGGAAAGAGAGTTCTATCACAAATCAAACAGGATTGAGTACCCGGGCGTGAGAATGTGCGGACTAGTTTTGGCGTTTGGTGATGCCCTGAGATGAAGAGCCCAACAAATACCGAGATTTCGTTTTATAAGATGATGGATGGAAACGCAGGAGAGTGAAGTGATGAGAAGCAAAAGAGGGTAGAACGAGCTGAAAATATTTTCATGAGAATATGAAGAAGATCGAAGAGCTTTTATAACTAAATTTTATATGGTGTTATATAATAAAGAACATACTGTTAGTAAATAATTTTTTTATGTCAGACTGAGGTAGAGTGATTGAAAGGTTATCTTGTGATTTATAACAAGTTAACTATATTAATATCTACAAGTAATGTTAAATTTTAACTACGTTATACTCTGGTGTTAAATTCGTATAAAAGGTTAAAAATGGTTCTAAATTAATTAAATTGTCAGACATTCATTACAAGTTGCACTGTGCGGTTAACAAGCTTACACTGACCGAAAGGTTATCTTGGTTCAAAGAGAATTATCTTGAGTCAAGAGAATATTTAGGAAAATGGAATAAATCTTGGTTGAAGAAAATTTTCTCTTAATTTTGATTATTTTGATTCAAAAAGTTATTTTTTCGACCCAAATGGGTTAAAGTTTTAAGTTAAAAATATATGATTTTAGTTCAAAAAGAAAAAATATTTAAAGAAAGTAAATTGTTTTTTGAATTAATATTTTGAATTTCTTCATTCATGTATATTGAATATTTTATTCTATGAAATTTAACTTCTCTACGTAAGGAGTCAGATTTCTTAAACCAACTAGTGGCTATTGCTTGAAACAAAAATAAAAAAAATTTAAGTCAAGAAAATCAAGCTCTTGGTTTTTTTCCATAGCAGCATTCGGATAACAGGAGCACTCGGGTCTATGCAGCTTTTCTACTTCGGACACTACTTTGTGTATACACGTAGACGCCCGAAGATCCCAAAAAAATGAAACGAGTCTGTTCAGCGCTGGCGCCGTATATGTGCAATTATATATTACACACCAATATTCTAATAGTATTAGTTTATTAATTATACAATTAACTAATTCATATACATAAATTGTTTTGAATTGAAGTGTTCGGTAAAAATGTGAGTTATTGTAGTTATTAGTCATTATATCTGGTGTTTTTTCCTGATTCACGTTAAGTTAAATGGTGTCGTTTCAATCACAAAAAAGTAAGTTAATTATTATTTATGCTGTTTTTAATCATATCAGATAGTCACGTTTGTTATCATTTCTGATCCTAAATTTACATAAAATTGTTTCCTTTCTAGTGTGGTATATATTATGCAGTTAATGCTGTCAATGAAGCCAGGATAAATAACCTAACCTTTCATTTGTTTTTGTAACAAAAAAAAAAAAATTTCATTGTAATAAAGAATCAAAATGTATTTTGATGATTAATTGTATATACTCTGAAAATATAATTTTTAATAAAAACCATTAATTTAAAATTGAACTTAATTATTGTATTTTAAATAAAAGTATTTTTTATTTTACGTTAATGTATAATTTAGTTTTAAAATGAGTTTTTTATTTTTTTAATCTAAAATTAATTGTTTTCAGATAAAGTCTACATTTATTTTGAACTAAATGTTATCAAATCTTTAAATAAATTAATTTTTACTTGGAGTAAGTTAAATGCGCCTCCGTTTAAAAACTCGATGTATCGAAATGAATCGATATCGACTACATTCGAGAGAACGATGTTTTTAGAATGAGTTGGTATCTTCTAAAACCAAGAGCTAAATTTTCTTGAGCCAACCAAGTTGTTTTCTTGTTCGGAGAAACTAAAAACATTTAAAGCAAAAATTTATATTTTTAAATCAAAATTGAATTTCTTTATTGAAGAGCTTTATATACTCTAATTAAAAAAAAAAAATTTTTTTACCAAGAGAAAATTTTTTCAAACAAGAAAAGAGGATATTTTAATTTAAGAATTTATTTTTGGAAACGATTTTCTTCTTGACCCAAGAATTCCTTTTTTTGTGTGTAGAAGCGCATTATTTCTGATGAAGCGTAGGTGCAGCTTGATATACATGTCAACTTAAAGTATAGTAAAGAGGGAAGATACGTATCAGCCGGATGGCCGGTGTAGATATTATTTTTATTATCTAAGTTCCGTGCTCGCTTGGCATTATTTCCTGTTTAACTTACTTTTGAGATATGTTACATTTTTATTTGAATAATTCATCGTAAATCCACAATAATCAGTTAACTTTGCGACTAGATATATGTATGCATATATATTTTTTTTTTAATTTTTTAGAAATTGATCTTAATACTAAGATAAATTATCTGTGGAAGACACAACATTTCTCTTACACAGAAAAAAATTTAAATTCAAGTAATTACACTCGTGCCATAAATTAAAGGAACAGAAAAATTTTAGAAATTTTTTAGTGATTTTTGCAAGGCCGTAACTTCGTGAAAAATAATCGTATCGAAAAAAAAAAGGATTTGGTTGCTTGAAATCTCTAGTTTCGACGCATTTTAATCAAATTTATTTTAGACCTTCAACCATTGCGCAAAAATAATAAATACCGCAAGACAAAAATTTTTTCTTTTCTTTGAGAGAGTCCACGGGCTGCGAAAAATTTTTTTCAGCTAAATCAATGCATAGGTCGGTAAGCAAAATGTATTTTTTTAGTTTCCATAAATACTAAAAACGAATGTTTTTTTCTAAAATCAAATTATTGCTTTACTTTAGTAATAAATTTCTAGAAGTATCAATTACTTACGGCAAGGAAATTTTCGACAATTTAGTTGATACGTTTTCAAATTTATCACAATTAAAAAGTTTAATAAAGCAATTATTTGGTTAAATAAAAAAAGGGATTAAAAAAAGGTACGATCAAAAATTAGAAAAAAATTTGTTATGGTAACGAAATGAAATGAAATTTCTGATGAGTATTAATAAAAATATAAAATGTGTTAATTATTTAGTGATTTTTTTCCGTGTAACGAAAAAGAAACTAAAAAGTCACTTCAGCCTTATTTGTTAATTTCAAAGGGTGCACTCAACACCTTTGTACGATATGAGATGTTTATTTTTCTTTTTTTGGATAAACGTATACATGCAAATATGTAACTTACCTTCATGCAGTTTTTCCAAAGTGCCAGCAGCTAGACTTCCAACTACAAGAACGTGAAGCACATACAGCCAGGAAATCCAGCTTGTTGCACCCTTTGTAGTATCCATCCTGTTCACGTACATTAACTACGGACAAAAAAACAAGTTTTTATGTATTTAATATAGGTATATTACATATATTAACCCCTGAACACTGTACAGTGGTTATCGTTTACTCACTGATTTTAGAAAGTATTTCTTAATTAACGTTTTTTGAGTCGGGTTAAAAGTTCACAGAAAAAAAGTATTTCTTGGCGCAAGAAATATTTTGCAAGAAATATTTTTCTGTGTGAGAATAATTTTAGTTTAATAGACTTTAAATAATAGTAAAAAATAATATTTAACAGTTTTCGGTATGTAAATAAATTATGTACTTGAAAATCGGAACGTTTTTCGTGGAACGGAAATAAAAAAACGAAATGAAAAGTGAAAATCTACAGGATCTAGATTTCTGAAATGTTTCGCTCGTCAGTCGATAATTGCAAGCCACCCCCAACTACCCCTTAAGTCACCTTTAGATTCAAATTACACAAATTATTTTCATTTTCATTGCGTGAAAAACGTTCCGATCTTCAGGTAACGTACCGGTGAGTAATAAGGCCTAGCTGAGGGAGATTTTGAATAGAATCGAAAATATTGCATTTCTTTTAATACGTTAGCCATACAATATAATGAAGTAATGATAATTTTTACCATAAACAAACAAAAAATTAAACACTATAATTCTTAGTGGGAAATAAGGACTCAGTTTCTTGTGGACTATTTTTTATTTCATCGCCAACGTTTCGTCAGCAATTCCTGACTTCTTCAGGGCTCTACAATGAGGAATACATAACATTAAATTAACAATATACAACCGTCAAAAGATTAAACTTTTACAAAAGCCCTACGAATAGGCTTTATTTTACTACGATAGGGTAAAGACCTACGGGTTAAACAAAATGTAATAGTTAAACTATACTTAATAAAATTGGTATTAGAGATAAATCATCACTTAAATTTAGCAATAATACTTTTTAAGAGTCAGAAGACTAGATTGTTTTTTATAATTTCTTCTGCGCTACAACAGCATTTGACGAATGATGAAATATAGAAGACAGGGAACGTGGTATCGGGACTCTATAAATTTGTCGTAACATCTCTATGCAAGACCCTTCTACTAGAGTAGCCTTTAGTGGAGGCGATTATTTAAAATATCATTTCTGTCACTTAGGCCTTATTACCCACCTTATACATGATAAATTTAAAAATATTTGCATGTAAATAAAAATTATGCTTTATTTTCATTTTTTGAAAATATAAAATATGCTATTGGATTAAAGTAATAATATAAAAGTAATATCATAATCATCAATATTATCTTATAGGCGTAATAAAAAGATAAATAACAGTCGCGAAGCGTGCCATATCCACTGCAATGAATTTTTATTCGAGTTTCGTCCGACCCCATTTACCCAGAATCATACAAGGACCCTCCTCATCCTCGAGTCTCAAACTTTTTCCCCAGATAGGGAAGACAAGAAAAAATGGTATGTCATCAGTTTGGTTGCCCGATACGGAAAAAAGGTATGATAAAAAAAAAACATAAAAAACTTTGTGTTAGTATACAACACGCAAGCATGCCAAAAATATGTTACGCAGTGACGATGAACGATATATGCATAAAGAAAGTTATCACAAGAGATTAATATTTTCCATAGGAATGTTTACATACGAAAATTCAACAATCTGTAGGGAAAATGTTTTTTATCAATGATCTGACTGTAAGCTTTATTTGCATATATATGTATACATTTTTTAAAGTTCAATGTCTATATTGTTCGTTGGCACAGCAAATAGTGTTTTAAAAATAAGAGGTCTAAAATCTACTGCTATGTCGTCACGGAAGAAAAATCTTCAGCGATCGTGAAGAAAGTTAGCGAAAAGTCTTTGGCTGAAAATCATAACTTTTGTTTTTCTTTACTGGAATTTTTTATTTTTATTTTTTATACCGAAACAAACTAACGAACGTTAGAGTAATGGAGAGCGATATATACTAAGAGTTGTTTTATAAGTTTTTTTTTTGACCCTTTACATTATATATGTTACTAAATAAAAGAAGTGACCGAGTTTCTTAAAGTCATGAGTAAAAACTTTTAAAATCAATGTTACTTAAAAATTTTTCAACAAATCTTTAATATTTATTTTTAAGTTGTTATTTATTGTTGACAGGATAAATTGAAGAAATATATATATATATATATATATATATATATATATATATATATATATATATATATATATATATATTTATTTCTCTAACTAATACTTTTGTAAATTACCAATAATATTTTATAGTATATATTTTAAAATTATTCTTACCGCCAATAACTATGAATCTAAATATTATGTATTAAATTTTCAAAATAAAATATATAAATGTTTTGGTGTAAAAACGTGACTCGATTTTCATGAATTTCAAGTATTGAATTTACGCTTTCACCTCCATTAACATATATAAGCCCGAAAATTCATTATTACATTATACCATGAAATTGATCCCTTGAGAAATGAATAAATAAATTTACAATTGCTAGAATTGGTTAACCGGTAAACCGGTAATGTAATTAATTGCACTAATTGGATTGCCTGATAATATATGTAAGTACACAATATAGCCAAATAATTTCATCAAAAATTAGACTGCCGATATTACATCATGTGTAGAATAATTTACTAATTTCAGTAATATTGGATACTGAAATTAATCAATTTTATTGTTCATTGAAAAGATCAAAATAATTGAAAAAGTTTTCATTTTGAATGTCAGATAAATTTGATCTTTGACGATCAGTGTAAAAAAAGTTTTATGCATTATTTTTATGTGGTTATATGGGAAAAATAATCTCTTTGCTACAGTATAATTAGTAACCTGAATTATGAAAATTATATATATTTCCATGTTACCTTAAAGATGGTTTATATAGGGGAAGGGGGGGGGGCAAAACGGGGTACCCCCAAAATTTGATAAAAAAAAATTTTATATCTTAAATGGTTTTTAAACATTTCAAAATCACTTCTGTAAATATAATTAAGCGTTACTTTGAATTTTTTTTTGGTAAACTTTTTCAAAAATGAATTGTCAGTTGAAAAATATTAATGACGTTTGTTTTATGATAAAAACTATTGAAAATTTGTTTTCTTCTTTTGTCTCCAATAAACATGTAAAATATAATTTTTCTTCATGTAAATTACTTACAAAAAAATTTAACTTAATCAAATTCGTTTAAAATCGTGAAATTTTTTTTATTTTACCTTTTTTAGGGGGTACCCCACTTTGCCCGCAGAAATGAAAAATTTTTTTTTCAACGGTAACTGAAAATTTCTTCTATTTACTTTGAATGTCATTAAAAAAAAAAAAGATTTAGCGTATTTGAGTCCTCGAATACTTGGTATTTTCTTAGGTACCCCCTTTTGCCCCTTCCTCTCCTATAGATACATTTGAAAAAATTTTCAATTTCACTTAATTAGATTTCTTCTTAACTGATTATTTAACATCAAAACTGTACACCCAATTAAAGATTCGATCAACTCTCGAGGGAATTAAATGCATGTCTCCATTTTTGAAACATCATTCATACAGTTTGTGAGTAATATTGATCATATATTTCGTTGGTACACATGAAATATGCATTTAACAGTTAATTCGGTGCAGCCATATATAAATGCCTCAACAAATTTTTTTCTCACCCCAAGAAAATTTTCGTTTTCAATTCATACTGCAAAAAATTTTTTAGGGCAAATAAAAATTTTCTTGGAACGAGTCAAAATTTTTTGCGCCAAGAAATCCTTTTTTTTTTAGCACACATACACACAAGCTTAGACATCAACATGAAAATAGTCAGAAATGCTTCTTTGCATCTTTAAATCGGACATTTGTTGAGAATTTAAACTTGCAAATCGGACCGAAATCAATTACTGTCCTTCAGTCTAGAAATCTCCAATTCTTTAGATAGAAAAAAGACAGATGAAAAATCGTAACTATATCATTTATTTAAATCATTTTCATAAAATTTGACAGGCCTCTTATTAAATTTTATCCCTGTGTGGATAATCTTTGCGGAAAAACAAAGAAAATTTGAATATAAGACTTTAAATAAATGTTAAATTTTTTATCTATTTTGTGATCAATTATTAAAAATTTTTTGCAATAATCTGGATAATTCAAAAATTTAGTTATTCAATATTTCGACTTATTCCATTAAAATTTCGAATCGAATATTAATATTCAGTTCGAAATGAATAATTCGTAAGTTCGAATTACTCTCACACTTATATATATTTATATATATAAGCTTATTTAAATACTATTGTCGTTTATATTAAAGTTCGTACGCTAGAATGAACACAATAATTGTAAAATCTATTTGAAATTTCGTACGGTAGCTGGAGATATCACGAATACGCAGTAATACTCACGTAATTGTCGTCTCTAGATTCGATTAAACTCCAAGCCAATTTCTTGAGTCGACAGCACGAGATATTCTTGATTTGAATAATTACCAAGAACAAAGCACCGGTGATTGTTCATGAAAGTTAGGCTCTCATTCGATCGCGACGCCACCAGTAGAATAATAATATTAGCTATACTCTATGGTATAGGTAGGTCGCTTGATGTATGTGTAGAAAATTTTAAATAATACGATGTACGTAAAACTCACAAAACATTACTTACTTAATTAATTTAATCCAACTTTTTTTACTTAATTCTACTAGACACAGAATTTAATTAATATAATTAAATCATAAAATCATCAACGTAATTAGGTTAATTTAATACAAAAGACATGATAAATATACTTAGTGTTTGAAATTTATTCAAGCAATAGCTTTAGCTACAAAAGCTATGTCATTACTCGGATACCGATGCTCAAACTCCAATTTACGCAATCTCGAACTAACTCAAAGGCAGAGAATTCGACCGCTTTACTCATCTCTCTTACTCCAAAATTATCCCTTTCTCTCTCTTTCTCTTTCATCTCTATCTCATATCCTACTGACGTTTACGACAAACGAGTATCTCTACTATTGGTCAACTGTATTCAACTCAAGTCTCAGCAATCGACTGATTTGGATACTCACTCACCTGTGTTCAGGAACATTTGAAGCGGTTTACGGTTTCCTCATGCTTAAGTTAACTTAAACTTGATACAATGTTCAAATGTGCTTTTACATACGATTTGCTGTGTACAATCAGTTTCGGATATCTATACGTATATATTTATATCAACTTATCTATCAAAGGATACCCGGATCTAAGTAATTCGATTTTTCTTTTCTTTTAATAAATGTACCGGAAGGGACCGCTAATGAAATCGTTGATTTTTAGAAGTAATTGAACCAAATTTACAGTTGCCATAGAAAAAAATTTTTTTCCCGGGCGGGTCAAACGAACCAGCCCCCCCAAAAAAAGTAAAAAAACTTTTTTTTAAAAAATGACCATAATAAAATTTAAATACAGTGAAGAAAATACTGTAAGTATTTTTTGTGGCTAACGATACATTGAGTCAACTGAAAAATTTCTAAAAAAAATTTTGAGAAATACTTTTGGAACACTCAGAGTTTTAAATTACGACGAAGAGTAATTTTGGAGTGGTCCATTTTGCCCGCCCTTCGTTAATACATAAAACGTATTGCTTTCGATAAAAACTTCGAAAATTTGTTAAAATACTATCCAAATATCTGCTAATTAAATTATAATTTAAATAATAGAAGTTTCTCCTTAATTTAATTTTAATTAAGAGAAACTTTTTTTTTCAAGAAAAAATTCCGAGAAGGATTTTAATTAAAAGATTACTTTTAAATCTTTATTCCATTTAAAGTAATTAACAAAACAAGTATAGCCAACTATAATTAAAGTAAAAAACAAGTGGTTACATAACGTAAGTTATTAGAAGATTAACGACTAAAGGACCAGGGATGAACATGTCTAGACAATAATTGGTAAATGAGTAAAGCTGAGTAAATTGCCGGTGGCAGGAACGCAATGGTCACTCAAGCGCATTGCGTCAAGCATTAACGGGATATAACTAAGTTAACCAGAGCCTCGGTTAAACTGAATTAGTCACTAAGGCGACAGCATCCACTAGCTAAGAAGGAACTCGAAAATTAGACCAGGAGTTACACGAGAGAGTATGCCTCAATCCCTCATGATCTTTAGGCTTAAATATCCCTGGACTCTTTTCATATGTATATATATTATGTCTCTATATATTTTTGTATTTACTCGAAGTCGAGGTCGAGTTATTTGCCGTGGAGTTTTACTCATTCACCTAAGACCCTTCGTCCCTTACATTATTTTCATCTCTACATTTTTCCTCCGATGAATCTCTACGATCAGGGTGAGAATGAGAAAATTTATCCCCTTTTCAAATTAAACCTTTATACCGTGAATATTAGTCGTACAATTCCATCGTATTTTTTTCTTTTTTTTTTTTTAAGAATAAATTTGAAATAATGAATAAAAATAAAACAAGTATTTTAATTAACACTCGGAATTATTTAATTCCTAAAATAGAAATAAAGAGAAATTGAGTGATAAAAAAATTTGTAATATATGTTAATAACTCATCATATTTTATATAAATGAAATTTCTTAAAAATAAGTCTCCGTAATTTCAAAAATTTATAAATTTTTTATGTATTTTTATATTTTGTTTATTGAATAAATTTAAGAAAATTTCATTGTCATTCATTTTTGTAGGAAATTAAATTTAAAATGCAATTCAAATTTAATTATGCAAATATATTAATAATAAACTTGAACTATAATTGAATTAAATTTTTTTATAAAATCCAATGTTTCGAAAAATGAAATTGTTATTTAATATTCCCGTTGATGTTTATTTCTAAATATTAATTGGCTAATGTTTTTTTCTTTTAGCATTCAGGTGGGTCATTTCAACAAAGCAAAACTCGAAACCCTCGTCCACTTAATTTCCCAAGGAGCTCTGGTCTCTGTACTCTTGAATTAAGCAGAGAAAAGGATGAAGGGCTCGAAGAACGAGCGAACCAAAGCGTCTCGGATTTCAATTTCATCCCCAGCTTTTCCTTCACAACGCTAGCAATTCCTACTCGTCCAAGCTCCGAAGAACACTCTCACAACTTGGAGAATAGAAATGCGGAATGACGAAGGAGTCTTTGAGTACACTCAAAATTTAAGGACGCTCAGGATCAATATTTATAATCTTGTCTTCTAAACGACACAGAGACATTTTGGGTATTTCGATCTGTCAATCAAAAGTCGGATTTTTATCTAAACCCGACCGAAACCAGACTATAAATTACTAAAAACCATTCCGAGTCAAAATTAAAAAAGTAGTTTGAACCTCGAAAGCCTCAGTTCTTTTGATGTTGGACTTGCCGCTATATGTAATATGTTATTTAAGTCCTCGATGTCCTAAAAGTAGCGTATGAAGGACTAAATCAACTTTTAAAAAGATATTTTAACCCTCCAAGGCCTACCATACTTTTAATCTGTAACTTCGAATGAGCTCAATTCTTTCGCATGACCCGGGTCAAAAAAATAACTTGATTTTGACTTATTTGACTTGCGTTTGACTTAATCAACTTGATTTTGACTGCTATAATTCTTTTGACTTGAATATGACTTTTTTAACTTAGAAGTTGAAGTCAAATCCAAGACAACGAGGCTTTAATTTGACTTGGTTGGCGTAAATGTATACTAAGTAAGACAACTTAGTCAAAAGCAAATCAAAACCAAGTGTGTTTTCATATTGTAAGTTACGAAAATTCATTCAGTTTTGACTTACTTTTGACTAAGTTGTCTTACTTAGTACACATTTACGCCAAACAAGTCAAATTAAAGACTCGATGTCTTAGATTTTACACAGTTGACTTAAATTTCTAAGTTAAAAAAGTCATATTCAAGTTAAAAGAATTATAGCAGTCAAAATCAAGTTAATTAAGTCAAATAAGTCAGAAAAGTTAAAATCAAGTTATTTTTTTGACCTGGGTGATATTATAGTTACAATAATAGCTGCGTTCTGAGTAGATAAAGATGCAACTAAGTAGATAAATAGTAGATAACTGAGTAGATAAATTTCCAACTAATCGTGAGCGTTCGAGTAGCAGTGCAGCAGTGGTTATGCTTCATATTTGTTAGGTCTTGATCAGTCGAAAATAGTCTGATTAAACAATAAAAAATCGGGAGTGATTACGGATTTTATGTAATTGATTCGGAGTAAATTTCACCCCGAGAGGATTAAATAAATAAACAGTCATCTACTCCTCATTCACTCTGGATTTGATCCGCATTCACTCCGCAAATTTTTTACAGCAAAAGAAATATTACGGACAAATCTCGATTAAATTTCACATGTTAATTAAATACAAACAAAAAGTGAATAGAAATAACTTAAAATATTTATTTGATTTAAACCATCAAATTTTTCGACGCGTAAATGGAATTTTTTTTTACACTTGTTCGCTAATTAAAATAAAGTATTAAATTTCCAAAAGTAAAGCAGTGGCCACAAATGGTACTTCTACCCTATTGTATGGATTATCTCTAAATGAGCTCGGGCTGGTACCTGGTAAATTCTTTACAATTAAAAAGGATTAATTGAATCATCACGACTTGACATCACTTATAAGAGAAATCAAACGAAGCCACAGTAACCGCTAGAAATTCTTGTGGTGTGCAAAAGCTTCTAAAGCACATTGGAGAAAGTTGGCCTTTGTAAAGTTTCCCTGTCGATAGTTACCTATATAAGACACGATATGGTTCCACCTCTCCTTTCATTCTCTTTTGATACGACAACAGCATTGGTTGGCTTATGTACCTTCAAGTATATATACGTTCTCATACTTCACGATACTACACTATATATATGTATGTATGAAGTTATATACAGATATAAAGATATTGTATAAGGCTATATCACAGAGGAATAGAAGCAGTGAAAAAGGAGTCCAGTCGAGCGACGGTGGCTGGATGGTGAGACTGAGCCCTCTATACCTAAAAGCCGTCTGGTCAGGCTACCAAGGTAAGTACGTGCACCGCCGTGCGGAAAATAGAAGTGAATAAAAATAAAATAAAAAGAAATAAAAAAAAAAAATTTTTTTGTACCAAGCAAAAAACTCACTGGAGTACGTGCTCGTTGGTACGGGTTTTAAAAATTTGCCACGTTGAGAATTCTCTCATGGAAGGCGTTGTTGAAAAAAAGATAAAAAAAAGAAATAATTAAAAATATATTTATTTACTTTTTTAGAGAGTATTATATGCAAGTGAGCATTTTAAGAATTATGATATGCTTGTGCTAATTTTATTCTCTTATGTAAAAAAATAAAGTTTTATGCATATTTTAGGTAAGCTTATTTAAATTGAAATAGTGTTGAGAATGTTTTATTTAACCCAATTAACTTGTTTTTAATTTTGGTATAAATTATATCATTTACCGATTAATCAATTTATCGGAGAAAAAACCATTACTATTTTTATGGGTCATTTTTTTTATTATTAAAAAATAATTAAATTCTTCAGCTAAAAATGGAGTGAGAGTATAAATTATTTTTTACACTAAAAAATTTGCAGAGTGAACGCGGATTAAATTCGGATTTAAATAAAATCCACGATCACTCCGAATTCACTCCCGATTTTTTACAGAGTACCAACTTGTGGTGGGCTGGAGATAAAATGAAACTTTTGTCTGGGACGAAAAAAATATTTTATGATTTTGTAATTTCAGAAGCTCTCAATTTCTAAGATGCTAAAAATATTTTTTAGTGCGCATGATAAATTTAAAAAATTAATAAAATAATTGTCACCCCTATATACGTGATGTTAATGAAATTTGTTAGATCTTGATTTTACACCCTTGGATATCTAGTTTGTTCAACTAGCAGGGAAAACCGTATTATATATAAAATATATGAAATAGCAACACGGCTGCTGGCATAGCAAGGACGTTTTTGGGTTTACAGCCACGAGAGTCACGTCGTGATAATCGAGAGTGCTATGCTTTTAGCGATAATGGGCAAGTACACGTGCCAGAAGCCGAGAGTGTTCCTACGGCGGACAACTACTGCGTGGTAACTGAATTACGTAGAACATTGCGCTTACCGCCTCTATGATGCAATTTTACGACAACGTGAATACCAGTAAACGACAAACTGTAAGGACTTTATACGTATTTGATATACCTTGACTATTCTTCATTCATGCCCGATAATCCTCAAATTATCGTTTTATTAATATTTTATATTACGATAAAAAATTATTTAAAATTAATTAGAGTGCAATATATTTTCATCTTTAGATAAAATACATGGAGAGAAATTTATGGTAACCGTTTCTATAGTACGTTTATGAAATATCATCCCATACTGTTATAGTAATGATTACTTGAAATTATGGGATATAGGCCCATACTTTCTGGGAAAAGTTCCCATAAGTATGGGAACAATTCCCATCATTATGGTAACAGTTCCCATATCGCATGTGCAAGTATTATGGTAACCATTACCATCATATGAGGTAACCATTACCATGTATTATGGTAACGGTTACCATAAGGTTATGGTAATAGTTACCATAATGTTATGGTAATGGTTACCATACACGGAGAAAAATGAAGATAAAGAATGTACGAATTTTTATGATGTCGTCGACTAAACTTGAAACAGAAAGTTGAGTCGCTAAAAAATTGTTATGCTGCAATCCAAAATATATTATACACTTAAAACTTATTGATAGATTGTAATAAAAATTATTTGTCTAAATTAGGAATTATAGTAGAAAATAAAAAAATTTCTAGAGTATCACAATAATAATTATAGTGCAGCATAATAATTTTTTGACGACTCTTCCTGTTTTAAGTTTGGTCGACGGCATAATAAAAATTCGTACATTTTTTGTCTCCATTTTTCTCCCTTTTAACATATGCATGTGTGACTTTTTCAACACTCACTACAGTTTATAACATGTACCTGAAGATCGGAACGTTTTTCGCGTTATGAAAAAAAAAAAAATTGATAGTAAAATTCTACTGGATGACTAGATTTCTGAAATTTTTCACATATAGATACTGGTTTGTCAGTCGAAAATCTTAAACCACCTCAAACTTCCGGAACTACCCCTTAAGCAGTCAAATGACATAAATTTAGTTCATTCGTTGCACGAAAAACGTTTCGATCTTCAGGTACATTTTATAACAACATATACATAAGTGTAAAACGTTCGTTTTACACACGATATGCGTTGATTTTGACGAATCCTTTTTTACTGCGCAGATGACAATTTTTTAAATTCTTCAAAAATTAATTTAGGATTCAATTTTTATGATAAAATAAGAAATATATTTTTCTATTCCAGGTATCGCCGGATGATACTTTTTTATAAATAGTTATGACAGAAAAACGAGATGAATTTAGATCGTGGGTTTCAGTAATAAGATTCTGCTAAATCAAATTTTAGAATGGATAAAAAAAGAATTAGGTCAAGTGATTGTACCTACTAACACTTATCGTGTTTCTGGACCTATAAACAGACTTCTGTACAGCAAGTGCGAAAAAATTACTAAAATAAATGTTGTTGAGATGAATTCATAAATATATCGAGTTAAAAATACAGTAAACTTGTTTGCTATTAAATTATGTTTGCAATGGTGAGCGTATATTGCTATTTAAGTGTATTATGTGAACTGCAGATCCGATTAAACGTGAGTGAATCAGTCAATAATAATTAGGCGACAGTAGAACACTTTTCGCGCTTTGCACTCAGAGTGAAATTTCTGGATTATCTTCGACAACTAATTAACTTTCGAATTATTTAGTTAATATTCATTTTAAAAATTGTTATATTTATAAACTTTATTACTAAGAGAAAATATAAAGTTTTCTAAACTACACAAAAGTAGTGAACTGGCATCTCAACTATCGATAATCGTTTTTCTTACGCTAAACTCTAATCAAATTAACGGGACATTTTTTTTTGTCATATCTTACATAAATTTTAAAGATCCTACACGGAAAGAAAATTATGGGAAGTTTTCCTATGCATTATGGGAATGGTTCCCATAATGGTATGGGAATAGTACCTATACTACTATAGGAATGGTTCCCATATATTATGGGAACCATCCCCATAATAGTATGAGAATAGTTCCCATATCATTATGGGAACCATTCCCATAATGGTATGGGAATCATTCCCATACTATTATGGGAATGGTTCCTATATTGGTATAGGAACTATTCCTATAATATTATGGGAACTATTCCCATAATGTTATGGGAACCATCCCTATAATAGCATAAAATTTTTTTTTTGCTCAATAGTGTAGAAATTTCCCAAAATTTGAATTTTCTGGAATGTTTTGTGCTGACAAAAAATTCTTGTTAAAAATTTTAATGTTTTTTTGCCAAATACGATTTTTTATAATTTATTGTTTAAAAAAAAATCAAAAAATTTTTAGACGTCGGCTAACATCAGTATCATAAATTTTCTCTATGAGTGTGAATGTAGTAGACATCAGACAGATTTAAAATTATAAATAAATAGAGTAAATAATTTAAAAAATAACATTTTTAAAAAATGCACTTTTTAATTTAAAAATTTTTTGGATGCGCATTTTTTAAAAATTTTATTTTATTAATTTTTTACTCTATTTATTTATAATTTTAAATTTGTCTGATGTCTACTACATTCACACTCATATTTTCTTTCATGTTTTTGTAGTTCATACTCTAGCAAAAAAAAAATTTAATTCTTTAAAAGAAATAAAAAATTTTATTTCTTCAACTAAGACAACTGATTGTCTCTCATTACTCGAATACTTGGAATTTAATTTTAAATATGTATCATATTATTTTTTTTCTCTTCGTGGAATTCTTTTGTTTTTTTTTTTTTAAATCTTTTGACTTAAAAAAAATCAATAATTGCAAGTAATAAATTAAATGATCAATTGCAAGCAATAAATGATTGCTCGTGTATAAAAAATCGAATAATTATTATAATAAAAAAAATAAAAACTCACACTCCTCGGCTTCGTAGTATATCGATCGGATCACATACTTATTTATAATAGAATACACTGATTGAAATTATTCACACAAACCAAACACGTGATTCTGAAGTTAGCAAACAATTATCAATTTTTAAATATTTTTTTCCACCATTTGATTTGAAAAAAAAAAAAAAAAAAAAAAAAAAAAAAAAAAAAAAAAAAAAAATATGCACATGTAGAAAATTTAAAAAACTACAGGTACAATTTTTTAAATTCTTTTTTTTTTATAATCTGTCATTTTTAAAAAAATTCAAAAATCATCAGACGACGGCGAACTTCAGTATCATACCAAACACTGATATTAATTATGAAACACGATTAATAATTTGAAAAAAAAAATTGAATAAATTTTTTCAAAATGGCGGCATAAAAAAAAATGTGAAAAAAAAAATTATTTTTACACTAATCACTTGATAAAAAAAATACACACTATACACTAATGATCACTGATAACTGTTGCACACTTTTGTTTATAAATAATAATTAATAAAAGTCATTCACCCGGATTATAAATTTATGTAACAAACGACAACGAACACCGGTAGCTGAACAATGGAAAAGCTCGAGCGAATTATTTAAATTATTTTTTTGACTATTTATGTTTTAAGAACCAATTAGATTATTATCACAAAATGACTTGCGGGTGGAGAAGAATATTTAGAGACACGAGTCATAATTTATTTAAACAAAAAAACCGTAAATTTTAATTATTAATTCACGAGCTAAAAAGGGTCCGAATTACTGAGACGGCGGCAAAATGAAGTTGGGTACAAAACAGTCGCACATCGCTGGCGTCAGTTGGAATGACTTGCGCAGTACGCATGAAATTAGGTTCGCGCGTGCGCCTTAAGCTTTTTTCAAAGTACTCGGGGCCAGTCTTCCGGTGAATCGAGCGTCTCGTTGTCGTTCTCGTTTAAACTTGTTAAAATAATTCATTTAATTATCGTGTCGGTTTATTATAAATCTAATGCTACTTTTAAATTATTATTTTTGTAATGAAGAATATATTTAAATATTTAATTGTGTGTTAGTGAGTGTAAGTTTTAAAATAAATTAAATTCAGTGCCGGCTTAGCTCTTGTGTTATGTTACGTCATGTTGGTTGTCGGAATTTTAGTGCAAAAATAAAAGTATTTAAATGTGTGAATTTTTCAAAAATTAATATTCTCAAGTGATTGTTGTAGTTTAGTGATGACTCAGTGGTGTTGTGCTAATTTTGTTAGTGAGTATTTATATGTTTAATTTATCATTTTGTGTGCCAGTTATGAACGAGCACTCGCTGCAGTGAATGAAAATGGCGGGAAGAGTGAGTAAATTTAAAAATTTTTTAAACTGAAATTTTTTTTTGTTTTAATTTTTTTCGACAGAAAAATTAGTGCGTAATTTATTTTATATGAAAATTTGATTCAATTGTTTGATATAAAAATAATTATTTATTTTATTTGAAAAATGATTTTCAAATTCTCCCGCGTTTTAAGAGAGGGCAATCTATTCAAAATGGCGCACTTGTGAACAAACTTGACAGGTTGATTTATTTTTTTTATTAAAAAATAACTAATTTATTTACAAATATGGATGACTCGGATGAATAAAATACAAATAATATATATTATTTAATTAAAAGCATCGATATGGATAATCAATAAAACATTATGTTGGAAAATTTTCGAAAATTATTTATTAAATGACTGACGATTGACAAAATAATTTTTAGATGACAAGTAAGTTATCGAAATTAATTCAAGTAAGTAAATATATATGAGTATGATCCTAAATTTAGCAGACAATTAAAAATTTTCGAATTTTATTTTCAACTCGTTAATTACAAAAATTGAAAAAACTAAAAATATGCACCTGTAGAAAATTTAAAAAACTAAAAATGCAATTTCTTAAAGTATTTTTTTTTTTTAATAATTGATGATTTTGAAAAATTCCAAAAATTATTAGATGTCGGCTAACTTCAGAATCATTATATGAGTGTAAATGTAGCAGACGTCAGAAAATTTAAAATCATTAATAAGGAGAATAAATAATCGAAAAAATAATAATTATAAAAAATGCACTTATTAATTTCAAAATTTTTTAAATGCGCATTTTTTAAAAATTTAATTTCATTAATTATTTACTCTATTTATTTATGATATTGAAGTTAGCCGACGTCTAATAATTTTTTGATTATTTTAAAAATAAAAAATTATAAAAAAAAGAATATTTGAAAAAATTGCACTTGTTGTTTTTTAAATTTTCTACATGTGCATTTTTTTAGATTTGTTTTTTTTTACAATTGATTTGTTGAAAAAAAAATCCGAAAATTACTAATTGTCTACTGACTTATGATTCTGAAGTCAGCTGACGTTTAATAATTTTTTGATTTTCTTTTAGACGGTAAATTACAAAAAACAAAATTTGAAAAAATTGCATCTGCAGTTTTTTAAATTTTCTACATGTGTATATTTTTATTATTTTTATTTTTGTAATTTATTTGTTGAAAAAAAAATCCGGAAATTTGTCAATGTTTGCTAACTTCAGGATCATATTTATTTAGGATTTTAAATTTGTCTGTCTGCTACATTCACACTCATAATAAATATTATAATTATTTATCCATAAAAAATTTACCCACAATATGAATACTAATAATTATAAAAATTTTTAAAATAATTAATTTTATGCACGTATATTGATAGAAAATTTAATGCCCTCTCAAACGAGTACCGACATGACGTACTTATTTTTAATAATTTGATAGATATACATATATTTTATTTCATAAGTATAAAAATATGTATTTTATCTGTATGTCTTCAATATTAATAAAAATAAGGGGGTCATGTTGGTACTCATTTGAGAGGACTTTTAATTTCCTGTTGAAAAAAATTATACAAAAATAATTATCGTAATTTAAAAAATCAATGTTCAATAAATATATAAAAATTTCAAAAATAATATTTTCTGACTATGAGGTTTTATGGAAAATAAAAAATCTTTTCAAACGAGTACCGACATGACATACTTATTTTTATTAATTCAAAAGATGTACATATATTTCAATTCATACTAATAAAGTCATATGTATATAATTTCAACTATCAAAAATAAATATGTCATGTTGGTATTCGTTCAAAAGGACTTTTTACTTCCTATTGAAAAATTTATATATTGATCACTTTCATTCAAATATTCCCGCAAAATTTATCTTATCAACTACATATATACAAATTTTAGAATTATTATTAAACTATTCTCTCAAAATACATAGATTTAATAACTAATGAGAATATGGAATTTTCGTTTCGAAATCAGCTCAGCAATTTCTTGACCGTGCACAAGAAAATTTTAATAATAATTTTTTATCGAAACGTATCATTCGAATAAACAGAATCGAAGAGACACTAATGTCAGTTGTAATATTGCTTCATATTCATGCATACAAGATATAAGATTAAATAAAATACATTATTCTTTTATTGAACATATGTTTTTTTATTGCATTTTATTGGTGAATACAACATCTCTATTACCAATAAACTATTTTTCTATTTTTAAAATTCTATCGCGCTATGATACCACGTAAAATTTGATTGCATCGGGAATATAATTTGATTGCTTCAGAGCCCAAGCTTATTCAATAGGAGTCATAATCCAGCTTTGCAGAGTAAAAAATTTTTTTTTTCACTATTCTTTAACATCATTGATACTGCACTCTAGCTAGTTCACTGTTATAATATGATTTTCAAATTTCGAGGCAAAACTTTCATTATAAATCTATAGAGGCGATCAAAAACAAAAAAAAATCAAAACAATATGAAAGTAGAATTTTTTAATGAAACATTGCAACATACAATTCTTTATTACTATTGACATTTCCGAAATTATTTTTGTATTCTGGGAACGGGTGAGCGAAATTAGCTATCGAAAAATTTTGTAAAAATTTACGAACCTGAAGTTCCAACCGTTGGATGCCAATGAATTTTTCAACTCCTTGAAAGCAGAAAAAAATATTCCTGACAGTAAAATAAGGTGCCGGATGTTGTAAAAATTAGAAAACTCGCTCTGGATACCGGAGGCCGAGTCTCACCCGCACAAATCAAGGTTTCAACTTTAAAAATCCGAAAATATACTCATACGCTTTTGCTCACTGCAAAAAAATTATGAAGTGTATATGACACTCGTACAAGCTCACCCTGTCAGGAATATTTTTTTCAAGGAATTTGAAAATTCGGCATCTAACGTAAGTAACATTAGGTTCATAAAAATTTGATTTTCGAAATCTAAACTTAATGTATTATTTTTATTGTTTGTGAAAAAAGAAAATCGCTCAAAAAAAGTTCTTAACAGTGGACTTACAAATTTGAAAGAATTTTGAATTTTGAGTTGATCATTTTGGGAACTTCGAAAAAATTCAAGAGTAAAAAACATTTCCAATTTTCTGATCTAGGATCGGGAACAGTTCTGAATTAAGTTCAATTAAAAAACGAACTGAAAATTACTCAATTGGAAATTTTTTTGAATTTTTTCCAAGTTCCAAAAATAATCAACTCAAAGTTCGGAGTTGTCTCAAATTAGCAAGTTGACGTTTTTTGAACGAAATTATCTTTGGATAAGCACTAAAAATTTGCTTGATTTCATTCAAATATGCGAAGTAAAAAAAAGGAAGAAATATTCAGCATATTTCAATTCACAAAAATCCATTATTTCCTTAGCGTTCCCATTTTTCCACCCTTTCCTTACAATGAGAGTAGTTAACAAAAGATTTCGTAAAAATATTCAATTAAAATTGTTTTTATATACATTCTTATTGCACGCGTTTAAAATACTTAAAATTCCAAAGATATCATCTCTCAGAGGAATTTCCTTAATTGACAATCCTCAAACGTTTCAAGCTTACGAATAAAAAATAAAAATTTTTAGTATTTGAATAATAAAATTTCACTGGCTACGTCTGAAAATAGTAGACTATAAGGGACTGGAGAAGAAAAAAAATTTAAAAAAACAATAAATAAATAAAAAAAAAAACTATTTAAGAAGAAAAAGTCAAAGCTTTGAGTCTGCCGCGGTCGACTAGGACATTAACCCAATTTACTGAAGACAGAACCATTTCGCGTTCCTTTGGCTCAATAACCTTTCTTCCGGCGCTTATTTACGTTCATTTTCGACAGCAAGCTTTTTCCTCTCTGCCCTCAGTATAGACAGACACCATTTTCTTAGTTTTTGTGTCTTCTACTTCTGCAAATGAATAACGAAATACTTTTCTTTATACTAATTTTCATTGTATTTTTCACTAATGAACGGACAGTCTACTGCTGTATTTACTGTATACCTGCTCCCACCGTTTTTATTCACTGAAATAAGAAAATCTCTAGACTTACGCACTAGAATTTAAAAAGGAAAAATGCTAGAAGAGGGGGCGGGCAAAATTGAGACGCTAACAAAATAAACGATAATAGGTGAATTAAAATCCGCTGAATATTCTTTCCTTTCTGACTTTTATTTGAAGTAATTAAAGTAAATTTCCAGTTGCCATGGAAATTTTTTTTTGAGTGGACAAAATGGACCGTGACAGCGGCAGCCCAATAACTCAATAACATCCTGTTCCGGGCGGTGACAGCGACTGCCCGGACAGCTTCAAATCCTCATCCTTATTATATATAAAGAGAACAGGCGAAATCAGGTCAATTTAAATCCTATACTCAATAAAATTGAATGAAAATCTAATAATTAACGATCATGTCACACCAGGGTCGGTCGATGCCCCAAAGATATGGCAAATTTGGACTCTAGAGGACTATTTATTGTATAAAAATTTTTCAAAATGAATAATCTTGAAATCAGCAGACGATGAACAATTTTTGGATTTTTTTTTCAACACTAATTTAAGAAAAAAAAAAAAAAAAAAAATATGCACATGTAGAAAATTAAAAAATCTTCAGGTGCAATTTTCCGAAATATTGTTTTTTTTAAATTTATTGTTTTAAAAAAAAATACAAAAATTATTCAACGCCGGTTAATTTCAAAACCATCAAAATAATTTACTGAAAGTTTGCATTAAAAAAAAAAAACAATCCACAGAAAATTAACATTAAAAAAAAATTAATAAACAATTATCTGTCGGACATCCAAAATTATAATATCGGTAAAAGTCCAATTTGTGGCCACTGCCCCATTTTTATATATTTAATACTTTATTCTAATTAATGAAGAAGTATAAAATAAAATTGTCATTGCCCAAGTGTGATAAAGTATCTCTGTATACATTTTTTAAATTAATTATCTCACTGTGTCTTTTACAAATTACTTTATTTAAATTTTTCAAGTGTCCAAAACTGGTCCTAAAGTGAACAAAAACGGTACCTCAACCCTAAGTCCTCAAAAATAGTTTTAATTTATTTGGAAAAAAAAAATTTTTCTATATTCGAATGGACGCCATTTTCCCGCCCTTTCTCTAATGATAGCGTTTTAGATTCAAATCTATAATTCACAATTATAAAGCTCCAACATACTTTGTAATGCACTCAATTTTAATTCTAGAAATTATAAAAAAAAAAAAATATCAATAAATGATGAATGTTATATATAGCAGTGTATATCAATGTCACTGATCTTTCCATTATTAAATTGTAACGGGTATTTCATTTTATGATAACTATAAAACCCATCAGACTGATTAAAAATTTCACATAAATTATAACTCAACACCTATAAGTACGAGATTAAAATTTTTAACAACTTAAGTCATTAAATTTTTGTTTAATGATGTGTTATATATTTCTTAACAAATAAACTTTCAATTTATTCGTTTTATATAGCATATAAAGTATGATAACAATGTAAAAAAAAAAAAAAAAAAAATGTGTGAGTGATATCGTTCAGAGGAATGTAGTTTTGATGAGACATTTTTCATTCTTTAGATTCTCAGCTCATGTATATTAAGAAAAAAAAAGTAAAAAAAAAGTACTCAGCATTCTCGTAAACTTATCATCACGACTATACACGAGGGTTATGGAAGCAAAGGGGAAAAATACTTTAGTCTGTATTGTACACTCGGTTCGCACTCACCAAATCGACTCATAAATCTATTTTTTATATGACAGCATTTATTTCGTCTTAGTAGTTTTCTCATAGACGTCGTTATGATGACACCGTAAATGTTACAAGTATTACCAGTTATACACTATGTAATAATTTTATTTTGATTTAGTAGTACTCAGAATATATATTTTTATGAGCTTTAAAACCAATTATTAATATAAAAAAAAATCTCATACATTATATCGTAATAGTTTAAAAAAAATGAAACAATATTTACATATTAAAGAAAATAAAATAATTTTCGCAGAATTTTATTGCTATTAATAAGATAAGAAATTATTAAAATTTACATTTAATACTACCATTAAATTTATATGGTAATTTTAAATAAAAAATAATGACTGATTACGAGGGCGTGAAATTTTTTTATAACGTATAAAAATATAATTTTGAAAATAAAAATTTTAAATTATTTTATCGCTATACGTCATGCATGTCACTAAAATTTTCACTTCCATAGATATAATTTTACCCTTATAATATATACTGTGTAATTACTAGTTTATAACCTTCGACTAAGTGGTGCATTAATTATAAGTACGAGGGTAGATAAAAACATAATTTCCATTTGGAGTTTTTATATTTAATAGTAATAAACGGTTTTTAAAATTTTTTATTCTACACAGAGATAAATTTACGGTTATGATTATTATTTATTATAGAAATGGCAGCCATACAATTTTTGGTAACCATTCCTACGATAATCATTATCATTCTATTAGATTAATGCTTACCATACCTTTACGGAAATCATTACCATACATGTATTATGGTAACGATTACCATAAAATTCAAAATTTCTTAATTTTATAATAATTTTTATCATAATTTTATGGTAATGTTTACTATACTATCATAGTAATCGTTCCTATACAAGTATGATGACCGTTACTATATACTATGGTAAACGTTACTATTCATAATGGTAATAATTAACATAATATTGTGGTAATAGTTACCACATTATGACGGTAATAGTTACCATATTATGACGGTACACGGAGAGAAATTTATGGTAACAATTACAATATATTATGGGAATGGTTCCCATAATGTATGGTAACCGGTTTTTTTTGAAATGTCGATTATAGGAATGGCATCCATATATATTATAGTTATCATTACTATAATGCTATAGTGATCGTTACTATAATATTATGGTAACCGTTACCATAACATTATAGTAATGGTTACTATAATATTATGATAATGGTGAACATATATTATGGTAATCGTTACCATATAATATGGTAACCATTACCATAATATTATAGTAATCGTTACTATAATATTATAGGAACCATTACTATAGCAATATGGTAACCATTACCATAATATATGGTAACCGTTACCATAATATTGTAGTAATCTTTACCATAATATTATGGTAACCATTACCATAATTCTTTCACATGCGATATGGGAATTGTTCCCACACTTATGGGAACTTTTCCCAGTCTATATCCCATAATTCCAAGTAATCATTACCATGAAGCTATGGAATGATAATTTCATAATCGTACTAGGAACGGTTACCATAAATTTCTTTCCGTGTAATAGTTACCATATTGTGACGGTAATGATTCTCATGTATTATGGAAATCATTACTATAATAAATAATAACTAATAATAATTACCAACTAAATAATAAATAATAATAATTACCATAACAGTATAGTAACGATTACCATAATATTATATATTTCACATATATTATTGGAAAAGTTACCACGTTGTATAGCCTTTATCCCCAAACGCACTTAAAAACCGTTCCAATGTGGGTACAGGATTTACTCTTATGTGATCATATGAACTATTCTCATGAGTATGGTTATCATTACCGTAATTTAATTACCATACGATTTAGGAACTTTTAAAATTTAACACAAGTGACATGCATTCACTACTCAGTTGAAACATATCAGCGGGCATCATTTTCACGATAAACAATTTGTCCACTGAATGTTTCGATAAATATACTGTATATTTGTATAGCTATACATCTATCAATACAGATTCAAAGAGTACACGCATCGCACTTGCCTGTATTGTTATCTCGTGAGTGATGCTTCATAATGTGGTTCGACAATGAAAACATCACCCACTGAAAATTAAATTTCTTTTTTTGTTATCATTATGAAATATGCACTATTGAATAATTAAATTCTATTTTCTTTTCATATACTATCTCATTAGCGAAAACCATTTTTAGATAACGAAATAGACTTGAAAGAGGTCATTCAACTCTTGGCATATTGAATGATCGATTAACTATAATTTATAATTAGAGATTTAATTTTATACATGTATAATTAAATATTTCCTGTTGCACAGAAGAGAAAATAAAATGTTATATATTACTTTAGTTAATTAATTTACATGAAAAATCGATAGATATTGTACTTTCACCATCAAACATATCACAACCACAATTCACACACATATATGTGTATATGTATATATATATATATTTACGAATCTGATGAGCAATTTAATCTATTGGTTAAATTTAAACCCGAAATAGATTCATCGAATTTGGTTTTACACCATCAGAGACAATGAATATAACGTAAGTCCACCTTTGGGCGAGTAGGCAGATAGCAATCACGTATGCGGTTAATAATTTTCTAGCATGAGCTGTGCGAGCGTTTTACATGTGATACACGGAATAATGAAAGCTCTGTGGTCGCAATGTAAAAACCGAACTACCCTTTAATTTTTTACTTTCTGCAAATATGGGGATGATAAAGTCTAGCCGTGTATAGTTATACCCCATGGTATTCTTGATAGAAAAAAAAAAAATGAAACTTTTTTTTTTATTAATTAAAATTACTCAGCAGTCAAATTACATTTATCGATTTATAATTGATACCGAAGTATATTTGTATACCCTCAAGTACATATTTGATAATATAAATTGAAAATTAAATTTATCTTGATGAGAATTTACAATATTTAATTTATTATGTTTTTTTTTTTTTTTTTTTTTTTTTTTAATGAAACCTTTTATCTTAAAAATTATAAAATACATTTATTAATTAAATTTGATAGAATAAATTTACAAAGTTCACTGTATTTATATTTTTAAATTATTACATTTACACGAAAATATCGAAAGTGAATTCTTACTACGGCACTCTGAAAAATACTTGTTCTCGTAGCTGCTGATTATCGATATTTTTCATCTTCTAGCTTCTAGACAATTTAGAAGATCCCAAAAAAATTTATACAGAATCTAAACTCTATAAAATTTGGTCTTACGCGGTTTCTTATATTTTTTGGTTCCGTAACAAATTGCCCTCGACAAAATAACCCCGACAAAATAACTTAGAACAAAATAACCTGAACAACAATAACCTTCAAGTACGAATTTTATCGTTATAGATTTATGTGAATTTTTTCAGGTTATTGTTGTTTAGGTTATTTTATAACAAAGTTATTTTTTTACGAGGTTATTTTGTCGAGGTTATTTTGTCCGAGGGTAACTGGTCACGGCACCTATTTTTTTACAGCTGCTAAAAATTTTGATTTACCGACTTCAGTGGGTCAAATAGTTCAAAAACAGGCCAATTAGTCTAAATACACTCTAGGTAGGCTAAAATTAGACCAAATTTTCCGACCCGGGCGGTCGGTATTTAAACTAGTTGATCTGTCTATACATTTTTAAAAAAATTTTAAGCTGCTTTTTTACCTAAAGCCAATCAAAAATGGGATAAAAATAGAAGACAAAAAAAGTTTAATTTCGGTCTGGATAAAAAAGAAAGAAGACTTAATATTTAGAGAAAAAAGTCTGATTTCGATCTACAATTTCTAAAAAAATAATCTTGAAATTTTTATTTGATTTCCAACATAAATTTTTTCAACCGAGGTAAATGGTATAATTTTATATATTCAAAAATATTCAAAACAATTATACTGAAAGTTTGATAATATTTTAAAAATAGACTTATATACTTGAAAAACAAAGAAAAATACCCGTTAGATTATCGCCAGAGAATGTTGTGCCAAGAAAAATAAATTCAAGTTAAAAAAAAAATAATAAAAGTCTTATGCTCACGCTTGAGTTGAAAAGTTCGCTCGAATAACTTTGAAACCGAAGCTTGGTCGGTGCGAAAGGATATTACCTTAACTTTTCATAAAGTTCGTCCATTCTCTAACCATTGTGTCATATACACATAGAAATACTGTCATAAAACATCTCAACTAAATATTTACATTTCCATTGTTAATTTATTGTCGACTAAATAATTATTCATCAATCAATCGATTGTTAACAAATGAAATATCTAAAATTATAAAACATTTTGACGGAAATTCGATAAACTATCGAAGATGATGTTACATCGAGTATTGGTCGTAAAATCGGATTTGCAATTCGTTTAGGCACGGCGTTCAAAATCATTGAACGTAATTAACCCGCGGTGTGACAAGAGCGGACCGCGGGTGGCGCCAGTGCTTCCCTGTTGGGGTGGCTGAAAGGTTAATACAGTTAGCCACCCTGTCGTCCTGATGCTGCTACTACTACTCCTACAACTACTACTGCTGATGCCGGTGTTGCTGTTAATACAACTGTCTCTTTCCTCTATTACCCAAGTATGGAGCCAGTAACGTTGCTGCTACAACTACTACTACATTATTGGTGTATTGTACGATGGCTTCAACCATCGACTGCGCAAAGTCCCGGGCGTTTCAGTAAAATGGTCTGAAAATACGATTATCGGCTATAGGTGTGCCATAATGAATTGCTGGCGCTATTTATGACTCGTTCTTACTCTCTCGAATGAGAGTGAGTAAATGAATGTACTCTCGAACTTCCTCACTCTCTATCATCCGCGGCTTCTTCATTCTTGGGCTCGGCTTATACTTATTTTATTATTCTAAAAACCTTTTAATATCATAGATAGCACAATACTTTTTTTTTTAGTTTTATTTATTAATTTACTGTGGCAATCGAATTAAATTTCAAGTGCACAAAATTAAAAGCTTGAGAATATATTTTTAACAGAAAAATCTATATGTACATGGAAAGAAAAAGAACTGTTGCAGCTACAGGACTTGCCCTGTAGCTGAAACAGGAAAATGCTGTAGTATTTACGAGATCAGTCCTGTTGCAGCTACAGGAGTAGTCTTGAAGTCGTAATAAGTAAAATGATTTGAATTAGTGAAGTTGGAAATCAACACCGATGAAAAATATTTTTAGTAGATTTCAGATCTTAATGAAACTTAGTATACTTATTCTATGAACGATTAGCTTAGTTAAGTTCGAAGATGAGCAAAATCGGTCAACTAGTTTAGAAATGGTGAACATTTGAAATTCCAAAAATAACGAAAAATCCTACTTTCTCAACGTTTTTCGTAAATAACTTTTTAACGGGTATATCTATCCTTATTACGTAAAAAAAACTTGATAGCTGATAGATAAAGCTATAGCTATGTTTTCCTTTTTTTTTTTTTTTTTTTTTACGATAATTGTTCGACTTTCAATAAGGGTTAAAAGTCACATAATTGACTTATGTGTTATGATGATAATGCCATTGTTTATATCTTTGAAAATTTTTGATGGGTTATTATTAAATTACATATACTTATTAAAAGTGGAACAATTATCGTAAGAAATCTACTTCCATTTCGGATGCCGAATGGCCTTTTTTTACTGCATATATATAGTAAATATATACTTTACTGAATGTACGAGTCTAATAATTCACATCATTATACTTATTACGAATTCAAGACTATTCCTGTGACTGCAACAGGAATAGATCTGTGACTGCAACGGGAATAACCTATGGTTGTAACAGGACTAGTTCTGTAGCTGCAACAGAACTAATCTTGTAACTGTAACAAGGCGGGTCCTGTTACATCCACAGGTTATTCCCTGTCCAAAAATTCCCATAGAATCCATTCAAATGTGACAAAAACCACATAGAATCTTATAGACTGTATTAGTTTCTATGCGGCTTTTGTCGCATTTGAGTGGATTTTATGGGAATTTTTGGATAGGGTTCCTACTGCAGAGACAAACTTATGCTACAGGACCTGTTTCTGTTGCAGCGACTTTTTTTTCCGTGTATGAGATATATAGCATTTAATTTAAAAAAATTTCAGTTAACAAAAAATAAATATAATATTAAAAAAATATAAAATAAATAAAGTAAATTCGGTATATACTCATTTTTCATATCCTCATCTTTTAATCTTCGCTAAGTCGTGAACATAGACTTGATTATTCAAAAGCTCGAGAGCCGAGTAAATCGAGTTTTATCGTAAGCTCGTTGCAGAAAGTGAGAGAGCTATAAGTATAATACACTAATATATATATGTATATAATACCAACCATAAAAAAAATCTCATCAATGTTTTCATGCGCTAAATCCCTCTGGCGCGTTGAAGCTAGCTAGTGTGTCTTTCAATCTTCGGATACCCTCGGTTTTAAGAATAATAATACTTATGTACTTATATTAATTTAAATTAATAATACAAAAAAAAATATTTTTTTGTATCTGTGTATAAGTAAAAACGTTGATCGTTTTTTTTTAATATTCAAGATAAATTAAAAAAGTTTTTGATCCGCATCAAATGAAAATGAATCTCTTTAAATTCTTTAAGCTTTTGAAAACTTTTATTTTGTCAAGTAGATAATATTTATGGAAAGTCTTGGTTCCATTTAAAAGAAATAAATTATATATAAGGAAAGACGGGCAAAATGGAGTACCCCCATTTTGCCCGCAAATTTTTTCTACTCACTTTGAATATCATTAAAAAAAGATTTAGCGTATTTGAGTCCCCGAAAACTTGGTATTTCCTTAAGTACCCCGATTTGCCCCCTGGGTAAACATTAGTCAAATATTTTATATGCAAACTTAACTATTTAGTAAATGCTTAGCATGAAGCTATGTAATATTATTACACAAAATTTAGTATATTTTGTACACGAGCTTAGCTCGAGCGTTAAGTTTCAACGAAACATATAAAAAATCAACTTTTTTTTAATGAATATTTTGTACTATACGTTATAGTGTGTACAAAGAACAATAAGGAATTTACTCGTTAATTAAAACCCTCAATATCGTAACGATATTAATTATATACTCTATTTTGTGCTCGTTAGAATAACAAAAAAAGTGTTGCATGATCAAACGATCTAGTAGCTAGCCATAAATGGTCTAGTAGTTAGGTAGAACCCACGACCTGTCAAAGGCATTTGACTACTATACACGACCAGTTTGTGAGTCTTAATTGAATCTAGTCAATGCCAGTTGCCTAGATACTGTGTATAACAGCAATAGTAATCAGCCCAATTTAATTGCCGCTAACTATTACTGTTTACTAACACAGCCAACTCTAGTCATTTAAACAATAATCGAAATTTTACTTATTCGGTTCACATTGACAATTACAAGACAGTATACGATTTCGAAAAAAAATTAACTATAAGAAGTCTTAAAAATTCTAGAGTTCAGACCTCAAACGCTTATGTGATAATAAATTTAAATTTATCAAAAATTACCGCTGTGAAAATCTAAGAATTTGAACTGTAACTACTCTCTAAACATGAATAAGTGAAATAAATGAATATTCACGAATTCTGAGTGCCAACCGAACCCCTTTTTGAAATTAGTGGTTCGGTTTGCACTTGGAATTAGTGAATATTCACTTATTTTCACTAATTCATGTTTAGAGAGTATTCAAAAATAGATCGACTTGTGAGAAATTACGGATAGTTGCTCATCAAAAAAATTTTATTTTGTACACCTCAAACGCGAAGCGCAAAGGTTAGGCTTTCCTGGGTCAAAAAACATAACCCCATTTTTATCGACCCAGAAAAGGCCAACCGAATTAACAGTTTTCGTTTCTTAGAAAATTCCAGATTTTATTTTAAGACTACAGCGCCAATACCGTTACTCGTCTTCAGTAGAAAGCTGAAACAGTAGAAATTAACGATGAGAAATTAAACTATGGCTTTAGAGTAATACACCAACGACGGATATGACTTTTTTGTAACTGTCAATCCAAAAGGGTTAGAATAGCGATATTCTATAGAAGTCTATTCAACGAAATTTATCAGTCAGTAAGAAAGATTTGTCATGTTGAGGTTTTTCAAGTTCTACAAGTTAGCTAATAAAGCACATTAATAAAACATCCTAGGTCGAAATATCAAACCTCAATCCAGCCTCAGTGAGTAAAAAAAGCATTTTGAGCCTCAAATAATGCTCAAAGAACCTCAATGGGCCTCAAATGAACCTAATACTCGACTATGTATTATTTGAGGCTCTTTGAGCGTTACTTAAGGCTCATTGATGCTCTTCGAACATCGTTTGAGGCTCAAAATGCTTTTTTTACTCACAGAGGCTAGATTGAGGCTTATTTGGGTTCACCCTGTTTAGAAAATCTCATAGAATCCATTAGATTCTCCTAAATTCCTGTAGAAGTTTTATAAGAATGAATGAGTCCTATAAAAAGTGCTATAGTTAAGTATAGGGCCTTATACATACAGCTATAAGAATCTATCGGATTTTTGAAGCAGGGCAATGAGGCTAGATATTTCGACCCGGGATAATAGCTTAACCGTATTCTCTTCTAGTTCTTAACATGAACCGTAAATTTAACTAAAAGTACGTCTATTCGCGGCGTATTATGATCCTGTCTCATAAAGAGGTGAACAAAATATATTTTCGTGTTGAACTTGCGTTTGATCTTCTGCTTGAGTCTTCAAGAAATGTAAGTATACATGACATCACAATAGTCAAAGATCGTGAAAATTTCACACACACACGAGCACACGTCTCGTTCCGTTGAATCATGGTGAATTGTTCCTTTGGTTTAAACCTACGACTGTATGTGCTGCAGTTAAATCCATTGAACATACGGTGGTTAGAACTCAAGAGAACGAGATGAAATGAGAGATTTCCCAACTGGCTGTACATTTTACCACAGTCGTGGCCAGTCTTCCACTCATTTACACCCTCTTGTTCTCTTCAATGACCATGGATTTTTTTTTGTTATATATTTTTTTTTAAACCATTTTTTTTTTGTCAGTATTATGATTCTATATTATAAAAAATGACACAGTTTTTTTTTTATATTCACAATTTCATGAATATTACTATTAATCAATACAGCAAAAACGCAGCGAAGTGTCGGCAGCAGATAAAATGAAAAATAGTGATTATGGCCTTCCAGATACTCATGGGGTATTAAATCAGGTTTACCATTACTAAAAAATTTTAATGAAACTTTAATGCATTACTAATAAATTTTCCAAAAACTAGAGGGCAATATTCCGAACTGGGTTGATTTGACGGTCATAAGTTTTGATATTTTCGTTTGAAAGGTTATAAATTCTTATTACTTTCCGGTGTTCACAGGAGAATTTGTTTTACAAAATAGCCATGGTATTTCGAAATTCAATAGTGTGTTATCCGCAATTTATATAATGTTCAAACAGGCTAAACTATTGAGAGTTGGTACGAACTGGTCTTTCTTTCATGTTTTACCACACGTTTCCTGACTTTTTTTACAAGATCCCACTATTTATACTTTACCACAAGAGCAATTGGACACTTTAAAATGTTCAATATTATATATTTTTCTCCTTCAAACACTTCTCCAAACTTCTCTGCCTCTTATACCCATTCCCAATAAATATGTTGAAGCCGTATAAAAACAACAATATTGATCTAATGCTCAATATCGAAGCAAACTAGCTTTGAAGATAAAATCTCAAGTGTTTGCGGAACTTTTGTCGAACGAAGCAACTACCAAAAACCTAATAATTGCTATAGCAATCTATTACACTGTAAAAAATTTGTTACACTCGAACTCCATTAACTCGGATAGTGAGTTTACCGAGGAGCGGAAATTTCGGCTTGGAATTTCCGAGTTATCGAATGCCCCTTCTTCCTTAAAAAAGAAACTACAACGCATGCGCTCACATCACATTTAGGATGCATAAATAAATATACACAGACATAGCATTGGATGTATGGTAAGAAATGCATGGCGTTCAACACCATGCTGGTACGGTCTCAAGACAGATACTAAAATAGTATGTGAAATATTCCAAGACAGTATTGTAACGAGTCCCAGAAGTATGGCGTTATTTACTATACTGCATAGTACTGGAGCTATTGTATTGCTCACATGTATGCATAGCAGACACGGCGAAACGGCATGGCCCTGAGACCCATACTACAATGCCGAGGGCACAAGGCTACTAGTTTTTCCCGCCATAATTTCTGGCGTGTTAATCAATGTATACTATCTTATTACCACCAAAACTATACAGATGTCGTTAGACTAGGTTTATCGGCCAGAAGCATTGTGGATACGGCAACGCAGTATGGGCTCGACGGCCATACTGACATTGCGACGTCCGCGACAACTGTTAATAAAAACGTGCATTAAATCTAAACAAATATTTCGACCCAGGCCATACAATAGCCTATTTCGTGGCAAGGGATCAAAAAAGACAATTTCAGGGAATAGTAAGATTGACATCACCCAAAATCTGAAGTTTTCTTTTATTCAGTGCCACGCATGATCTTTTTTCATATCACTTGCATTGTTACTGGGAGTTTCAATGTCTAGAACCAGACGAAAAAAGATAATTTCTGACCGATAGCGCGGAAAAAAAATGATATTGTATGAAAACTGATAATCCGAAATATTCTTATTTATATATATGTAGATACTTATTATATAATACATATAGATATAGGTAGATATCTTTATTATTTGTCGTAATCATTTATTGGTACCCGCGTAATCCGGGTATTACCTCGGCAGGCACTATTGTGGCCATTCAAACCCCCCGTGATACAGCTAAACACTTGAAGCTGGTAGACGTTAGCTAGATTCCCAAGTGAAAATCCTGCGGTAACTACCGCGTGCACGTGACAACATTGGTTGCTTGGTGTTTCAAAGCTCCGTCTCTCTCTTACATCTTTTGCCCTTACGATTGCACTATATATACATCTATAACACAACAGTAGTGTTCTTGTCCTCTCGATTCTTGGCAGACGTGAGCTGACACGCGACGTGACGTTCCCACGAGTATTTCTCTCAGATTTGTTCCTTCATCGATGTCTAGCCTTTGTCAATGGATTTATTCTTCCGACTTATTTTATTTTTTATTTATTCCTTATATTTCCTGATTTTCCAACCGGTTACTATATTATATTTATAAGAAAACTAGGTCAAAATCCTCGCCTTCAAAAAGTCATTTATTTTTATGA
The DNA here is from genome assembly GCF_029852145.1 of Microplitis mediator. NCBI lineage: Eukaryota > Metazoa > Arthropoda > Insecta > Hymenoptera > Braconidae > Microplitis > Microplitis mediator. The sequence goes on from NC_079969.1 coordinate 23,059,687, forward strand.
TTTGACTGACACTTCTTTATTAGTTTTCATTTCAAATAATTTATCAATATCCAGTTTTCAGAAATATTTTTAATATTAAAGTTTGTTTATGTTCAGCGTTAACTATAACTTTTCTATGAAAAGTCAAGAAGTAAGATACCGGTGGGTAATAATGCCCAGCTAAGGGAGATTTTGAATAGAATCGAAAACATTGCATTTAATTATCGAAATGTATCAATAATCTTTATTTCAATACATTAGCCATAAAATATAGGGGAAGGGGGGGGGAGGGGCAAAACGGGGTACCCCCAAAATTTGATAAAAAAAAATTTTATATTTTAAATGGTTTTTAAACATTCCAAAATCACTTCTGTAGATATAATTAAGCGTTACTTTGAATTTTTTTTTGGTAAACTTTTTCAAAAATCAATTGTCAGTTGAAAAATATTAATGACGTTTTTTTTATGATAAAAACTATTGAAAGTTTTTTTTCTTCTTTTGTATCCAATAAACATGTAAAATATAATTTTTTTTCATGTAAATTACTTACAAAAAAATTCAACTTAATCAAATTCGTTTAAAATCGTGAAATTTTTTTATTTTACCTTTTTTAGGGGGTACCCCACTTTGCCCGCAGAAATGAAAGATTTTTTTTTTCAACGGTAACTGAAAATTTCTTCTATTTATTTTGAATATCATTAAAAAAAAAAAGATTTAGCGTATTTGAGTCCTCGAAAACTTGGTATTTTCTTAAGTACCCCCTTTTGCCCCTCCCTTCCCTAATGGAGTAATGGTAATTTTTACCATAAACAAACAAAAAATTAAACTTTTACAGGAACCAAACGAATAGGCCTTATTTTACTACGATAGAGTAATAAGGCCTACGGGTTAAACAAACTGTAATAGTTAAACTATACTTAATAAAATTGTTATCAGAGATAAATCATCACTTAAATTTAGCAACAATACTTTTTTAAAGACAGAAGACTAGATTGTTTTGCTCAACAGCACTTAAAACTATCAGTATCCTTTTTAAGAGCCAGAAGACTAGATTGTTTTTTATAATTTCTTCTGCGCTACGACAGCATATGACGGATGATGAAATATAGAAGACAGGGAACGTGGTATCGGGACTCTATAAATTTGTCGTAACATCTCTATGCAAGACCCTTCTACTAGAGTAGCCTTTAGCGGAGGCGATTATTTTAAATATCATTTCTATCACTTAGGCCTTATTACCCGCGGTGCCTTATATGTTGTTTTATTATTCCACTTGCGAACCATTTTCCCGAGTCGAAAAATTTGATCTGTTTTAAATCAAATAAAAATATGATCCTGAAGTTAGCAGACAATTAACAAGTTTCGAATTATTTTTTCAACAATTTAATATAAAAAAAAAAAGAAAAACTAAAAACATGCACATGTAGAAAATTAAAAAATCTACAGGTGCAATTTTTCAATTTATCATTTTTTGAAAGAATTCAAAAATTTAAATAAAAAACAACGTAAAGCTTTTCGACCCGGGTAACATGGTCCAGCTTTACTATGACACCGTGACATTTCAAACTAGAATAATTTCTCTGTGTATGTACTGTAGCTTTAATTTAACCGTGTGGCTCAACAAGTATCGATTTCATTTAGTTGCAACATTAATAATATAGGTAAATATATATATTTTTGTTTTTTTATTCAAACTAATATATCAAGTAATAGTCAATAAATAACTCTAGTACTTTCATCACTCCTATATAATGTAACCCTAAAAAAATTCAATATCCATTATTTAATTAAATGCTAATACAGTGCAACCTTGATATAACGAAACTAAAGGGAAATAGAAATTATTCGTTTTATCAAGTTACTCGTAATAGTAAGGTTTGTTATATATAGGTTATATTAAACTCGATTCGTTAGAACAAGGTAAACAAATTTCCACTAATAAATAACAACTCATTTAAATCAAAACACAGAATTATTTATTTGAAAACGTTTAAATCAGTTTCTGGTCGAAATAGAAATCGTTATCAATATATAAGCATAGAGTATTAACATAGAATGTAATAAGGAATATTGATAGCTTAATCTTCATTTTTCGTTTCTTTACTGAAAAAAAGTCATAAATTGTTGTCTGCTTGCCAGTGTTAGTTATCATATCATTTTCCGTTTTTCTGCAACACTCAAAGAACACCTTTTCCGTTTTTCAGCCATTGCTACGTTAAAACTACTAACAATTACTAACAGCAGTGTTTACATTAAATTTCATCAAACAGCAATGACTATCTTATGAAGAATTAAACGTGTCAGCACTCATTAAGACATTAGTTACTGTGGAATTAAGTGGGGATAATTTGTAAGATACCTTATGTAGAGGTTATAGGCTGGAAAATTCGTTATATAAAGGTCAATAATAGTTTCTATCTATATTCTGCAATGATTGAACTTTCGTTATAGTGAGGTTGTTTGAAAAATTTATTCGTAATGTAAAGGTATATTTTACATAGACCCTTATGGGCAGTTCTGGGGGATTTTTAAAAATTCGTTAAATCGAGGAATTCGTTATATTGAGGCTCGTTATATTAAGGTTACACTGTAGTGTGAAAAACGATAATTTGCTAATATAAAATTCCAATTATTGCATTATTGAGTTACAATAATTCAAGCTGTGTATATCGATTACAGCATACTGGAGTATTTTCATTATTTACAGCTACGGAAACCCGAGGTAAAATAAAAATGCTGTTATTAAAGCAAAATACTTGATTTTTTTTTGTTTAAAATTGCTTGGTTCTGATTCGCTAACAAAAATGGAATAGGTGACTTTTTTTTTTCTAGTAACTGTTTGTTTTCCGAATTACAAGTGTAAATTGGAAAAATTTCAATCATGGCCTAGTTTATCTCTTAAAATACAGTTTTATCGGTTCTTAACAAAATCATTTATACAGCAAATATATAAAAAATTTTTTGACTAAATTTCAAAATTCGCTGCACTCTCTGGGCTGACCATCTTGTCCCACCGTTTAGTGCAAAAAAATCTTTTGCATCTTGAAAAAAATATCTCACTTTGCCCCAGATCTCTCTTATTATTTATGAAGAATTTCTGAGCTTGTAAAATTTTTTTTATCTGACAGTGATAAAAAATTATAGCGTAATAAGAATTGGACAGTACTAGTTAATCATCCGTATTTTTAGTTTTTCACAGTAAGTGTAGTGAAGGGAGTTGTTATAGAACGAACTATCGATGAGGCATGATTGGCCCAGTTTGCGAAAAGCGTGAATCTAAAGAGTGAAAATAACAGGAAAAATAGGAGACAAGACTGTTAGAACAAAATACATTGTTAGTAATTGCAAGGTAGGAAATCGATAAAGTGCACAGCAATTGTTGAAGTAAAAATAAAATTTACAATAACGACTGGCGAATTTTCTTATGCTACATATAGTATTTATAGTAATGTAGCCAATTTCATTATGATTATCGCCCACGATTCTATTACAATGATCGTTTTATAAACTTAATTATGCTAAAACGTTAAATTTATTTAGTATAAAAAAAGTTTTACGAAATTGTAGCATGTAATAGTCGGCAAGTCTGAAACGTGTGAATAGCAGACGCAAAATCGGAAGGGCCTTTCCATGCTGGTGCGCACAAATGCCGAAATTCACTTGACGGTGTAATACCAGGAATTTCGGAATTAGCACGAAGCTGCCATCACCACTGCTATACCGCCATCACTATGCCACAGCCACACAATGGAATACATTAAACGTTCCGCCCGTTCCAAAAGCTAATAAGGTCCGTAACTGCTTATTACAGCTTGACTGAATGCTGTATGTACGCACACGATGAGAATATATGTGGTTTAGTACACTACTGAATCCTAAATTGAGATACGCACTATTAGGGGTAAAACGCTTGGCTACGTTCCTCGTGACGATTAGCAAATCATTAATTAGTTTTATTGTTCAATTAAATTTGTATCATTACTACAATCATATACAATTTAAGTTACTACTCCAAAATATGTACATTTCCGAGTCAAAACACAAATCATAGTTTAGTCAACAAAAGCTTCAGTTTTTTTGACGTTTTATTTGCTGCCCAGAAAGTAACGCTACTTTAGTACTAAAAATCCTCAATGAGAACAATGAGGTTTAAATGCGAATAATTTAACGATTCTAAATTATAACTTAGACCTCAAAATCCTCAACGAATGAAAAGTTATACTTCGGACTTTTCAAAATTTTAGATAGAAAAGTTGTAGGTACAAAAAAAATTAATTACTTTTTAATTAAAAAGGATTCGAACTGAAACAGTACAACAGTTTTGACACTCATATCATTTTATTTTGACATTTAATTATACTATTGTAATAATTTAACAGCAATATTGCGTTCATGAAAAACGAGGAGGGGGTAATTTTATTTGTGGACAATAGGAAGGGAGAGAATACGACGAATGAGACAGAAAAAAACCTAATTTTGGTCTGGATAAAAAAAAGAAGGCAAAAAATTTTGAAAACAAGTCTGAAAATAGTCTAAATAAGGAATAGTACGGGCAGAACTCGATTAAATTTTACATGTTAATTAAATCCAAATAATAAGTAAATTTGAATTTGATTATGTTACGTTCTGGCTTTAATTATATTTAAATAAAAATTTAAAAATTTCTTTTGATAATATATAATAAAACTTTGGTGAAGAAAAATTCTTCATCAAAGTAATTACAGTAGATAAGCGATTTCCGCGATCACCGTCGTGGCCCGTAGTCTAAAGTCATGACGAGGCATGAGACCCAGGCCTCGACGACGTTCACTAGGGTAACCTGAGATGCGACGTTGGACAATTTATAATTTTATAATTTTCTGTACTGGATCTGCGGAGACAGAACAGGCAGTCAGCCGACGAACATCTAAGTCACCGGACCTCGGTCCGGTGACTGACTGGCTCAACCTAATATTTTATTAATTAAAAGATACCTAATTTTAGTAAATGTGGTGTACCATTTATTATGTAACCCTAATCAAATATTTATAAAAAAATTCTTAATCACTAATAATCGACGACGGACACGCCTGGGGTCGATAGATACCCTAATGATGTCAAACCTGAACATTTAAATTATTAATATAAATTAATTTATATTTTTAATTATTCTGGGGTTTTACCCCAGAATGTAACAATTAGCAATAACTTAACATTTTCATTTAGTTTGAAACAGATCACATTTTTCGACCCGGGTATAGCTATAATAATTTTTTAAAGCCACCATAGTCCAGCTTTACTATGACACTATAGCAAACCAACAAAAAACTCATAATCCACTCGGCAGCTGCTCAAAATCACTACCATTATGATCTTAGTACTTTCCATAACATATTATAAGTGCGTTAAAAAATGTGTGGAAATAATTTAAGATAGGTCTATCACATCATCTTGAGCGAATAAGAATAGAGCTTCGCATTGGAGGTGTTCAATTTGGAAAAAAAAGAAAAAAAAGAATGATAATGCAAGAGAGTTTGAGTAAAAGGACCTTTAAGCTACGGACCATCCAAAGAGAAAATTTTTGTAAAAGGAAATTGATCGTCATGCTTGGTTAAGAAAATTGCCGAGGTCGAAGCGCACATCCGAGAAGTCGATTCCGGTTCATTGTGAAGGACGGAAAAGAATCTTCTTTTGATAAAATGGCTCTATCATAATTTCATTTCACTTAGAAGGGATGTATTGTTAAATCAATTGCATAGATGTAATAATTACGTTCAATATAATTTTATCTATAGACTACTTTAGCTATCGGACTGTGGAAAATAACTAAAATAAATAAATACTAATATTTCTAATCCAAATCATGATATATCCGGTAATACAACGTGGGTGCCAAAAGCACTCGCAGTTAAATGCGACCAAGTGCTTTCACAAATCCTAACAAAGAGGATCGAGGTAACAATAAGCTATGGGAGTGCTTACAAACAAAGAAGGAGGGGGGGGGGGTGAATTCCCGTACTATTCCTATTCCCTATATTCTTTTCCTTTTGACCATGTGTCATACTATATTGTCGTTATAATTCCAAATTCACGTACTTCCTTTCACTCATATTCAATTCGCCATTCCAAGGAACTTAAAATTTAAATCATGTTCCCAGATATCATGAATTACGTATACATAAATGGGTAATTTTGATACTTTACGGCTTCACACATTTTCAGAGCTTTGAAATTTTGACAACAAAAAAAAAAAAAATAATACGTAAACTCCTTTAAATCGTATCGTTTATTAGCGGATTGATAGAACATTAGGCCGATTGGTTCAAAATTACAATTATCGGCTATAACATATATTATCAAGAATTTAAAAATAGGGTTGAAAAATCTTTGGTCCGTCAAACTCTACTTTAGTACTCAAAATCCTCGATGAGAACTATGAGGTCTAAATGCGAATAATTTATCGATTTTAAATTATAACTAAGACCTCAAAATTCTCAACGAATAAAAAGTTACAGTTCGAACTTTTAAAAATTTTATATAGAAAAGGGAGGGATAAGAATACGACGAATAAGACTTTTGAGGTTAAAATGCGGATAAAATTATTCCTTTATGTTTTGAGTATTTTGAGGCTCAGATACAGATTATGTTATTTCAGTTTAGTCCTCCGAGAGGTAAAATTGATCGTAACTACTACTTTGAGGACTAAAGTAAGATGACTTTCTATACTGTTGTCAATCTTAAAATTCTACATTGATCCTCAAAAACCTCATTGAGAACTTGGAGACTTAAATCCGAATTTGTTTTTTAAATCGGGTTTGATTACAAAATGAATTGCAAGTTCTAAATAAGTTTGAATTGACATACAGTGATCATTTATTTTGATCACTATACAATTCCAAATACTGTAAATAGATGCAGAGCGAAATTCTAGTATCCGCCTCCGGTTATTGCTGGACTAATGCAGTGAAGTTTGCCAGTGTTTTGGCTTCGCTCGTACTAGTAGACCGACAGTTTAAAGTAGGCTACGTCAACATTAACCTCATTGACGAGTCCATCAGCGTACTCGGGACAAAACTATCGATTTGATAGATAGTATTTTGGAACAAAAAAATTTTTTGGCAGTTTCGGTGATTGAGTTATAAATTAATTCACTCGAAATTATCGTTCTATGTCAGATTGTATGCATTGAGAGATAAATAGTTTAAAAGTGGACAATTATTAGAGAAGAAACATAACAAAGGTTTCGTAGAGTGGAAACAAAGTCTAAGAATTGGTGAATTCCGCAGGTCAACTCAAGAATTTTCCATCGATAAAAACGTTTTACATACACGGTCATTCATCTGAAAACGATCATGAATAATTCCTTGAACGTTGAAGCGTAAAAGTTGAAAACTCGAGTTCCGATAAGGGTAAATTAAAAATAGTATGTTTTCTTATATTAATACAGTCACGATTATTTATATCATAAGAGTGAATGAACTTTTCGTTCATTAATAGAAAAATCAATGGCTTATATAATAATACATTTATTTGGTTCAAATATGATTACTTGAAGTAAATACTGCCAGAAATTGATAATCCGACTAATTTACTTAAGTTAATTCATTAAGTTCAACCGGAAAACCAATAAAACTACTTGAAATAAAATATCGTATATTTGTGTCAAGAAAAGAAACTTTTTTCTATTAAATATAAATTTATTAATCGAAAAAGTATTTTTCTTTTATAGGTTGTAACTAGTTGTGTGCAAATAGTTCGAGCTTACGAATTATTCGTGTCAAATAAATTCAAAAATATTTATACATTTAAATTAAATGTGTAAGTAATGATTCTAAAAGCAGCAGACATTCGAAAAATGATTTATAAATTTTTTTTCAGATGCATTTTTGATGATTTTGTTTTTATTAGTATTTAATTTATTTATTAGAAAAAAAAACTTTTTAATGTCTACTACTTTCAGCATCATATCTAAGTATTGTTTTTATGAAATGTCAATAATTGCATAGAAATAATAAAACATTGAATACTGCAGTTATCAAAACACTATGAAAGGGTAAATTCATTTCTCAGAATGTTTATCCCAATTATTATTTATTTATTTTATCATCACTTAATGAGATATACATACATATGTATCTAAATGGATAGTTACTACATAGCTTCTCCGAAATTCCATACTCTATACATGAGAAATCTATTATTCACCGTGGATTTCAATATTCAAACGTGTAAATCGATTTAATGCTATCGAATGAGGCTTGCAGTGGTAGCACATACGTAAAATAACGAGTTATGCTAGTAACTATCCATATACAAATGTATCGACACAATGTTGCATGCTGTTCTACATACTGCGCCCAATATAAGTTGGATATTGCAACATTTGCGCCTCGAAATTCGCTATGAATATACCCCTATCCCACAAGCTCTCACACTTTGGGGGAATAACCTAATTTTACTGAAATTATTGTCAGCCACAGCCAAGCACAGTATTCGATCTCACACTCGACCCTCGTTAATAACCCCTCGTAACTGTGTCTTCTTGTTACGATCGATAAATATAATCCTCGACTCAGACACGATCTCACGAATATATACTCACGTGCAGCTTGTATCCGAATTAGAACTACCCTAATTTTCCAAAGCTTTATATCTACATGGGAATAGTGAAGAATAGGGAAAAAAATATGTCATCGTATTCCAATAATATTAGTAAACATACGCATTAAATAATCATATAATTTTATTTATTTATTTAAGATCATTGTTAGATTATTATTCAATTTAACAGTGAATTGAAATATGAGTATAAATAATCTGAACAATTATTTACTCTTCAAGTACTTTAGTTAATCGAAGTATGTATTTGTACATATAAATATATATATTAGGGTGCTTCGTTTTGGACAAACACTTTTTTTCTTCACTCCTGGTACGAAATTCTCTTCTATACATAAAAAAACCCGGCTTTCAAGTTTGGCGACATTAGAACACTACTTCTCCGCTTCGCGATCGAGGTGTGCAAAATTTTTATATGTTTCAAATCATAATTCCGGCCCGAACATTAATCTTGACAATTTTTACAATTTTTCATTTAAAATTCATGTTAATCTAATGAGGACTGATCGATTATTTTTCCTAAACGTTCGTTGTAATTCGAGATGTATTACTTATGTCAACTGCGAAAACTATTTTTTCATTCAAATTGATCTTTGTTTTTTTACAAGTTCACCCCATACGAAAAAAATATATATCCGGATATGTCCGGGCAAATTTGTATATATGAGACATATATTTATATATATGTTGCATATATGCGACATATTCCAAATTTGCCCGGATATATCCGGATATATATTTTTTTCGTATGGGACCCAAAACGAAGCACTGCAATATATATGTACGGAAATGCTAAGAACACAGGTATAATTATTTATTTGGTCAAAAGAGCTCAGAACATTAAGGTAGATGAATAAAATATAGTGAAAGTTATACTACTAGTACGCAGTTAATGTTCTACAATTACTACGGTTGTAAGTAGAGAAGGTAGAATAGACTATAGCTCTCGTTACTTTGGACAGGAGCTAAAACTACGAGGTATCTGCCGTCCAAAACTAAAATTACTAGCATGCATCAGAATGATGGACAGAAATAATCATGTCTCCATTGATCTATAACCAGAATTTCAGTCAATATGTTTAGTTAAATTAAACAAAACAGTTCGCAAAGGGCTAATTTTGATGAGCTGTATCTGAATTTAGGAAAAGTATTGAGTTTTGCATGGAACAAAAATCCAAAAAAAAATCCGGAGCCAAAAAATAGCAGAGAAGCTTAAAAATACGCGGTTACTAAAATGATGGACTTTTGGAGAAAGAAAAAGAAAAAAATGCGGAACACATTTTTTTTTTTAAATAACAGTATTGACGAACTCTGGAAAACGGTTAACTGAATAGAGTTGATGACCGTATAGAATAGCTCCGACACGTGTTTCTGTTCTCGACTTGACAGAGTTCGAAAGTATTATTAGAAAAATATTTTTGCATATCAACTTATAACGAATACATGGAAAAAAAACTTTAGTTTCAGTGACGGTAAATACATATTTCCTATATCTTATTTTATTTTTAAAAACGCCGGAACTCTGAGTGACAGAGTGATTTCGGGTTGAAATAAAAATAAAAGAAATCAATATTCGCTGCGAATTCACTCCCAAATTTTCACAGTGTAAGAAATAGTTGATTTTCAAAATTTCCATTCGAGATCTCTTAGAAAATCCGATTGATTACTTTGATTTTTGCAGATTGAAGATTTCATTAAGACATAGATCTGATGAAATTTGTCCATTGGAATTAAAATGTTTTGAAATATCGTACAAACATGAATACTTTTTTCCAAATATTTAGATAACAATACTTCCAAACTTAATTGACCGATAGAATTGATTCTGCGTGAATCGAAATAACTTATTGGGAAAAAAAACTCACAAGAACTTCACATTAATCTGTTTCGTAGTTCAGAAGTTATTTAATGAAAAGTAACAAAAACAATAATTTTTCAAATATTTTTCTTCCCAATATCTTTCGAGCCACTTAATCAAAAGTTGAAAATAATTGTATCGATAAGTTAGTTTTATTGTACAAAGCAAAGAAAAAACACTTTTACCAAGAAAAATATTCTTAATTCAAGAGTTTACTTCATTTATTATCATCACTAAAATATACTTTTGTTTCAAGAATTAGTCATTGCATTGAAAAAATTTTCTTTGCACTAAAAATCGTCAAATTTTCGCTAGAGGGGATGAGTTTGTCTCCAAAAAGAGGTTTCCTGTCATAAAATTATCCCTTATTTATTTTTTATAAATTTTCAAAAATAAGGATCAGCTTTTTTCCAACAAGAAATGTTTTTTTTTTTAGTAAAATGTTTAATTGATTAGAACAATTTTTGATGGCTTCATTTGAATTCTATCTTTACGACTTTTCTGATCCGTATTTTTCGATTGGTCAGCAGTTCTATATGTAAATATTGCAACAAAATATTCAGCAATATGGCTGAGTATTTTTAAACATTGAAGGATATTATGTATTATTTTACCGTTGAACGGATCGGCTTATTTTAGTTTGTTCAGTTCGTGTAATTCCATTTTTTATTAAAACTTTAAAATTCTATAATACCGCATGCAAATCCGAAGCTAATCCCCTTTCAAATTCGAAATAAAAAATAATATCTTATAATAGGTAATAATAAATTATGAGGATTAATAATTTTCGTTCGTCATAAATTACCGATACTAATTTTTAATAATTAATTAGAGTATTGATAGTAATTTTTTTTTTTTTTTTTATTCTACTTATACATTAAAAATTTAACCGAAATAATAAAATATTATTCTTGAAAAGATTGAAAGTTTTCATTATATTTTGTGCGGATTGTGGGGCTAAGTAAATTGAGACTTAAAAATCTACAATAAAGTTTACTGTACTAAAGTAAATGTTTATACGAGCCCCACGGTCCGAATGCTTTGAAACTTTTTCAAACGTGTGCAGACTATTTGGGCAACACTGGGAACTAATACTTTTGTATAGTTTTAACTTGTTAGCTATCGTTGTTGTTGACTGAATTGAATAGAAAGACAATGCCAGAGAATAACAATCTGTCCAATTTTTATAATTGTATTTTTACAAAACTATATTTTTTAAATCTTACAAACAAGGTGCGTCTATTTTTCCAATTTAACTAAATTCACATATTCCTAATTGTTGCGATTCTTTTATACTAATTAATATTTTAAGTTAATTAAAAAATCAAATTTGATGTAGTGGCTTTTTTTACCGATAAAAGACATTCTCTTTTACTATTCAATGCAAAAACTATCGTAACGTATTAAGTAGGCCCAGAAAACCAGAGTTTCAGCTCAGAAATTAAAATGAAACTTTTGACATCTCGATGACGTACCGAATATATATAAAAAATTACAAACGTAAAGCAGCATATAAATTTGACAAAAACTAAAAGCTGATATTTTACATCACGTTTATATGTAATTTTATGTGTGAGAGAGCACAAAGTTGAAACGAAATTATTCATGTGTACTAGACGTCATCGAGATGTCAAATGTTTCATTTCAATTTTTGAGTTAAAATGTTGATCATCTAGAAAGTTTTCTTCTAAGTCAATTTTTGATACCCTAATTTTTGATCACACATATACGTGAAATATTTGCTTTAATTTGACGATTGGTTGAATTCAACAGCCTAGTTGAAAAATGTGATCTGTTTCAAACCAAATAAAAATTTTGAGTTATTTCTATTTAAATTCAAATTTACTTTTTACTTGTATTTAATTAACATGTGAAATTTAATTGAGTTTCGCCCGTACTATTTCTTTATTTCGACTATTTTCAGACTTGTTTTTCATAATTTTTATTCTGACTTTGGTTGCCTACAGATCAAAATTAGACGTTTTTCTCAAAAAATTTTGCCAGACCAAAATTAGACTGTTTCTGCCTATTATTTGTGTTCTTAGTCTATTTTTGACTGTCTTCAGATCAAAAAGAGCTTAAAATTTTAGTAAAAATTTGAAGACACATCAACTAATTCGAATACAGACCAATTAGTCCAAATACAGTCTAGTTAGACTAAAATCAGATCAAATTTTTCGACCCGAGTTGCTATTTGGTGGAAGGGCTTTCGACACTCGTATGTTTGGAACACTCAGCTGACGACTCGTGAACTAATCGCATTCGTCGAAAATACTTCCAACTCAATTCGCTAATATACTATTTTTCATCACGATTTTTTTCCGTGTAAATGAGCTAGAATAGGGTATTTTGGTACCCGTATCTAATAGAACAATGTTTGCGCTTGAAAAGTGTAGATATGTTTCAATGATTCTCTTTTAATACAATATTATGATTGTTACGTGACTTATCTACATTATTGTACAAAACAACATACATCAAATAAACAAAATATCTTTCTGTGCATACGCACAGAGGATTTTTTTCAATTTTTAAATGATAATGCACTTATAACAATAAAAGCATATCGTTTCACCCGCATAACACATTAGCAATAATCCAATGAAGTTTACGTAGCACGCATATAGCAAACAATGACAGCCCCTATCATTTTAACGTCAATACGATTGGGGATTCACATTCATTATATATCACGATCAGAATCAAGCACAATAATAAATTGTTATGCAACCAAATTAATGGTTTATTAATATTTCTTAACTCACTACAATTTATGGTCATCATTTTATTTATTTATTTTGTTCGTATCGATTTTAAACAAATCTATGTAATTAAAATACTTTTACGATAAAACAAAATTATTTCGAGGTTTGTAATCTGATTTTATTTTTATTTTTATTGCCACAATGTTGCTTTTTTTACTCTTTCGGAAACTTTGACTTACGACAGAGGGTGAATCCTGATAGTGGGAGAGCGAATTAGCCGAATCGAAAGAAACGAAGATAAATTTTTTTCATTCTACGCTCGATTTCTTGTGCTTTTTTCGAATGTGACGTGCATTCGTGCGGAACCAAAGTGTATTCGTGGTATAACTGAGACCTAAGGAGGATTATGCGCATCACTGAATCATTGAATCAAACCCTAGTATAAAGGCGACAACCCACAAGATTAGAATATATTACATTTCATAAATGAAATCTTTGGTATATGTATAATTCTTATATAAAAAATGTGTTTCGCGATTTAAAAAAAATTGTATGATACAAATATTTATTTCCTGAGACAAGTGAGTTATATTTTCTATACCGAAATATTGAGTTCGCTATTTTTTTTTCTACATTATTTATTCACTCAAACACTCTTGTCAAGTTATAAATGAAAATTCTATGTAAGAAAGAGGGGGGGGGGGCAAAACAAATTCAACTACACGGTAAGAAATGCATGGCGTTCAACACCATGCTGGTATGGTCTCAAGACAGATACTAAAATAGCATGTGAAATATTCCAAGACAGTATTGGAACGAATCCCAGAAGTATGACGTTTTTTACTATACTGTATAGTACTGGAGCTATTGTATTGCTCACACGTATGCATAGCAGGCACGGCGAAACAGCATGGCCCTGAGACCCATACTACGATGCCGAGGGCACAATGCTACAGTCGAAGCTCTCTAAAGTTGCCCTCCCTAAAGTTGCTAGCTCCCTAAAGTTGATAGGATATGCTCTCTAAAGTTGCTCGGATTTTCTCCCACCCTTCTTTTTACTAAACGAATCAGAATTCAAAATTCTGGCGCGCGATTTAAACTTCTATAATTGATTGAATACATATTCTGTTATGCAAGATAGTTAACCTAGAAATACAATTTTTTTATCATTAATAAAACTATCCGAGCAACTTATAATTAATGAACAAAAGTATTTTCGAGATGCAATAAATTTCATTAGTTTATTCGTTCAAAGTTCCGGTCGGCCAATAATAGTTCAGTCAAGGTTTCAAATTGGTGATTATTTTATAAACTCCAAGTATTCTCTATTTTATTTCTTTATTATTTATTTATTAATATTGAAATATTAAAATAATTTAAAAATCACGATTTGAGGTTAGCCTCAACATATATGTGTCACACGGTTTGTTTTGATTTGATGACGCATCCAAACGCGCCTAGTAGAATGAATCATTCTAGCGAGAATGCAGAGTGGAGAGAAAGAGGAAAAGCAACTTTAGAGAATGGTCCTGTACGGAGAGAGTAACTTTAGGGAGCTTCGGCTGTACTAGTTTATCCCGCCATAATTTCTGGCGTGTCAATCAATGTATACTATCGTATTACCACCAAAACTATATAGATGTCGTTAGAATAGGTTTATCGGCCAGAAGCACTGTGGATACAGCAATACAGTATGGGCTCGACGGCCATACTGACATTGCGGCGTCCGCGACAACTATTGCCAATGTTACTATTCCCGCAATGATTGAATTATCTATGCATATAATTTTATAAGCTATAAAAATTTTCGATACCATACAGTATGGCGGGGACGCCCATACTGGCATAGTGATATTCGCAAAATATTTCTTACGGTGTAGTAATGTAAATTAGAATTATAAGGGGCAAAGAAACGACCTGAATTTTTTCTGAATAATTGAACTGTTTTGTTTGTATTTCAACTATTTAATATGCAAAAATGGTATATACAAATTTTTATTGACAATTCCCAAAAGTATTAAGTTTTTAGGCACGTAAATGACCCAATGAAGATAAAAGTAAATAGAACACAAGCTATGTTGAAGCATTCTTCTCGGGAGTCGTTTTTGGCACGAGCGCCAATAAAGAAACTTGAATTATTAGCCGATTACCAAAATTCTTTAAGCGTTTTACAGTTTTTTATTAGACTTTCTGTCGTGTTGCTGACAAACTTTAATTTAGGTTAGATTCTTTATTTTAAAATAAATAAATCAAAAAACCCTCAAATTATATTAGGGTAAGCCAAGATCAGTTTAGTCAGTCCTCAAAAAAAAAAAAGCTAATTTTTTTTTATTTACTTTTATTTAGTCGAAAATTAATTGAAGTAAAATTACTATGTTCTGGCTCGATATTTCGAAAGTAAAAATAAAATATCCAGAAAATAAAAAAATATTTAATCAGCAATTTAAAATTTTTTCAGTGTCTCAAAATGCTATGAATTTACACAGAAATTTTTATAATTTTTTTTAGTTTTGACCTTTAATTTCAAACGATCGTATCGAGCTGTGAAAATTATTACATTTCACCCCTCAAGTGCATAATCGAGTACAGTTAAATTTTCGAATGCTTCATTCAAAGGTTAATAAAATATATAAAATTGGTTTCGGTTACATAAAATATGGATAAGTTTGGGTCAGTTTGAAAATATAATCAGTATAAATATTTTAGTCAGACAGTCTGACATTTAATCTTTTTAACTATTTTATCAGTATACTAACGTATGAGTAAACTTATCCATTATATATTGACTTTCTGGACAAAATTTCCACGGCTTCGTTTTTTATTTAATAATTTTTTCCCGATTTTGGTGAGGTTCAAGTTGTTTTTCAAAAAATCCACTTCTATCCCGGCTTTTTTATTTTTAAATGTAAAATCATTTATAAGCAATCAACAATCAGCGGAATAGAACCACTGAACGTCATTTTGCAATGCCGCGTATTTAATAAAATCCAAATTTGGCAAAAAAAAATCCTAATATACAGTCACAGTCAATGCGCACTTTTTCATTATTTTTACGAGAATTTATGTAAATTAATGAGATTCAGTGCTATTATAAATAAAGTTATTGTCTTCCCATTCCTGCTATTCCCCCGAAATAATTCAAATAAATTTAATTACATACGAACAATTTATACTTGTATTTGCAAAACAATTGGGGTAAAATTATAAATTATTACATTTTTTGATTATAATTAAAAGAAGTAACCTGTAAAAAAAACACTGGGGTGAGTCCAAGCGGTGTAGGTGTTAAACTCGGCGGTGTTAAATTTCAACACCGAAAGCGGTGTGAAAATAACACCGCCACCGGTGTAAATATTCTGTACCAGTGTTAAAAAAAATTCCCCGGTGTTAAAATAACGCCGTCGCCGGTGCAGATATTTTTACCGGTGTTAAAATATTTTACTTTGTGAATATATTTACTTACTCGATCACTATATTTGTTAATAAATGATATTTTTTATTGATTTTCATAAAGAACTGATATTTTTTATGTTTTTTATAATCTTTAAAGTTAATACTCCAAGCAGACGCAATTTAGCCCGCTTTTACACCGATATTACTCCGATTTTATACCGGTATTTTAACACCGCCGAATTAGGCCTCCTACACCGGTGTAATTTCATTTTACCACCGGGCAGAATTAAAATGATTCCATTTTTAACACCGCTTTTGTTACAGTGTATTTAAAAATAAAAGTATATTTTTAAGCGAAAATTAGAATATCGAGTTATCGAAAAAAAATGCGGATAACGTCACTCTGAATAATTAATTAATTGAATCCGTTATATTTCTGCTCTCATTTACATCACCGCGAAATAAAATTTTTCATTTTAAATCGGTAAACTGTATTCCGTTAAAGTATTTCTGGGAGTTTTAATTATATCATCTTTGTAACTCAACCATTTGAAAATTAATTTAGACACTCAGTTTATCATGAATAAGTTTACTTGCATAAATTCCGAAGCTATTTGATATGTACATATATAAAGACGTTTAATATCAATAGTTATCAAAGCCGGGCGCGAAATTAATATATACACATATATGAGTTATTTGTGTGGTTCATCTGCATGTCGCTGACGTGTATGACCCTCACTCGCCATAGAGATCAACGTTATACTAGTGACAGCGAGGTTCGGTTTGCCCGATAGATATATTGGTCCGTTTTACTGTCGAGTGGACGCCCCAGCCGTCTCTGAAACTGACACTGACGGCTTATCTCCCGGTGGAACCAACGAGAGAATACAGTAAACGAAAGCACGAAAGCCTCTCCAGTAAATTCATTATCGAATTTTTATCGGGACACGTCGCTTTGCTCTCACGACTCCCGAAGGGCTCAAGTGACCAACCAATTGCTACTGTATATTGTCTCGTTCTCTCGAATATTATCCTAACAACGATGCACTACTGCCCACAAACTTTGAGCTTTAAATCGAGTCTTTTCATTAAATCGATTGTGTCAGAGTCAGAATTTTTATTT
Source organism: Microplitis mediator (assembly GCF_029852145.1). Classification (NCBI taxonomy): domain Eukaryota; kingdom Metazoa; phylum Arthropoda; class Insecta; order Hymenoptera; family Braconidae; genus Microplitis; species Microplitis mediator. Next base: position 23,077,346 of record NC_079969.1, read on the forward strand.
ATTCAATTTACTTTTATTTATGTATTGATATTTTATTAATCTAGTAATACTGTCACTCATTCTCATAACTCGACTGTCAGAAAAAAAATTCCACAATTTAAAAATAAACGAATGAATGAATGAATTTTTTTTTAGACGGACGATTATTTGTTTTAATAATTTAGCATTGTGAGAGTATACAAGACAGATTGAATTCTCTGATGGTATATTTGCGGGCATATTCCAACAAGGATACATCGCAAGCTTTGATCGGTGCCTAGACCACTGCGTAATCTCGTCTATAACCACGTCCGATGCAACTGCTATACGCCAAGAATGATTATCAGTCAGTATACAGAGTAGAGAACCCACCAGCGAGGTTGCTCATCGTGCATCAAACCACAAGTTGGCTTCTATTTTATCGGAATTTCTGTCTACGCTTGACCACATTTCAACATATACACTATATTCAGATAGACTCGTCAGTCAGCAAACAAACATTTTCATACAACAATAATATGTATGTGTGGTGGAATACTTTTAATCTGAAGCATTTCTCTATGAGCCTCAGAATTAACAGAATTTGTAGATGCGAACAAATGAAAATTCTTGGTGGATGGAGAATTGTTTTCGTGTGAAACGCTACGGTAGCATAGTACAGCTGGAGCATATTGGGCACTTGGCAAAGTTTGAAATAAACATTGTAACATGAGGAAAAATTCGACATCGACCCGAGGTTTGAAATTATTTAAATATAATAATTCGTTACCCGGTGAGCAAATTTTGGTGACATCTATGATCACCATTCCGACTTCGACCGAGCCATCGACCGTAATCTTAAGTGCCTGACGTTTTCCCGATCCGCCACCCTGGGCCGACATTTTTGATAATTGTTTATTGGTGATTATAAAATCACCTGGCGCCCAACTTAATAATAATTGAACAAGGTTGCCAAAAATCGTAAGTGTATTCGGACTTCACTCCGGTAGATCCCCGGTGGTGAAAAACCCGTTGCAACATGTAGAAAAAATTACGACGGCCATAGTAAATTTGCAATGGTTACAGTAATTTGTGACATACACGGTAAGAAATGCATGGCGTTCAACACCATGCTGGTATGGTCTCAAGACAGATACTAAAATAATATGTAAAATATTCCAAGACAGTATTGTAACAAGTCTCAGAAGTATGGCGTTATTTACTATACTGTATAGTACTGGAGCTATTGTATTGCTCACACGTATGCATAGCAGACACGGCGAAACAGCATGGCCTGAGACCCATACTACAATGCCGAGGGCACAATGCTACTAGTTTTTCTCGCCATTATTTCTGGCGTGTCAATCAATGTATACTATCGTATTACCACCAAAACTGTACAGATGTCGTTAGACTAGGTTTATCGGCCGGAAGCAATGTGGATACGGCAACGTAGTGTGGGCTCGACGGCCATACTGACATTGCGGTGTCCGCGACAACTATTGCCAATGTTACTATACCCGCAATGGTTAAATCATCTATGCATACAATTATATAACCTATAAAAATCTTCGATACCATACAGTATGGCGTTCACGCCCATACTGGCATAGTGATATCCGCAAAATATTTCTTACCGTGTACAGTCTAGTCGCGTTGTAAACCCGCTTACAGGAGAGTAGGGGAATATAAATTTAAGAATACCGATATCTTTACTTCGGCCCAGTAGTTGACTGCCGTAACACACCTCCCCTACTATACAAACATGTGAGTCTGTACATGATTATTTTTATCGACATAGAAGGAGAAAGTCTTCAATAGAAGAATAAGTTGATGCGGACTCATAACGAGGCTCGGCTCTAATCGTTGTCAATTTTACTCGCCATAGTAATTTTTTCAAGATGTTGATTCCGATTTTCGTCAGGTGGCCGACATTATCCGACATCACTATAACCCCGGGTCGAAAAATAACTTAAATTTTACTTTTTCTTAACTTCAATTTAAGTCATCTAAATCAAAATCAAGTCAAATTTTGTTTTTTTGACTTCAATGGATACTGAGTCGGTCAAGAGCCTAAATCAAATTTCATTCATTTTTAAATTGTTTTTGGCTAATGACCCATTTGGTATCTATCTAAGTCAAAACAGTCAAATCTGATTTGTTTTCGGATTAGTTGATTTGAATTCAAGTCAAAAGTCAAATTTGAGTTCGAAGTGGATGGATTTTTCATTTATTGAGTTTTGAAATGAGTTTTGCTTATTAAATGCTACTGTAAAAATTAATGAAAACACTCAGGTGATTTTGACTTGCTTTTGGCTACTTGACCTACTGAGTATCCGTTTATGTCAAAAAAAAAATTTGTTATTTTTTTGACCCGGAATTTAAAACGCGAATAATTTCTCCATGTATTGAAGTACTAGACTTAATAAAATTCTGCGCATGTCAGAATAAAAAACTCGTAGGTTTTCATTGTTTTGCATGTTTTTACAATTCTTTTGCAAGAGAATGAGTAATAGCTGTTGAAGCTATTGTGTTATATACACATATGATATTTCTGGGTTAAATTAGAAATATCAAGCAAGTAAAGAGGGTGAGAATTGTAGTATAGTGAGCGGTGTGAAACGCAAATTAAGATTTTCCAGGTCACTCGAGAGGAACAGAGATAGAAAGAGAGGGATAGATAAAGAGTGAAGAGGCGTCTATGTAGGCAATGGAAAGGGGTTAGCTTTTGTAATTAACGAGGAACGCGTCTTTCACGGGCGGGAACATTAGTTTGGACACGCGCACACTCTCATAATCAACCGCCTTTTATAGCCTATGTCGTAGAGATTAATTTCTCTTTTTCTTTTTCTCATAAATACAATTAAAATATTTTCACTGAATCTTTTTCTCCAGACTCTCATTTCGCCATCAAATATAATTCGTTGAACTAAATACTAAATTCATGATGTCACTTAACTCTACTTGCATAAGTTTAATATGAAAGCAAAATGATGTGATTTTAATTCATTTAGATGGGGTGAATTCAACTTGTCGACCTTGAAATTAGGATAGCGAGTGTACAAAATGTTAAAGTCAAGATCCACGTGTTTTACCCGTTATTCACATCTCTTTCTTTCACTATTTCTATCTTTATCATTTATCTTTTCTGTCCTTTTTTGCTTTTCATCCTACAGGATAACCTAATTAAATTCTCTAAAGCTTCACGTCACAGCAAAACCTAATTTGATTTGTCGAGAGAGGATTTTTAGTCGTGAAATTCTCACGATGACATTTTCAAAATTAAATATACGCATTAAGAATTAACAATGTCTATAAAAAAAAAATATATATATATATATATATATATTTCAAAAAATTTTATATGTGAATCAAAAGTTTATTTTATATTTACTTCAGTATATGGCATGTAGGGAGATGATCAATTGAAGTTGATTAAAATAATTCAATTAGGTGAATTAATTGACTGGATACTCACCACCTGAAATCAGACATAAAAAACAATTTTTATTACTCAAGTTTCTTGGTGGTAAAATACAATATACGTAATCATGACAAATTTGAAGCAGTTCATGAAATTAAACTCGCTGGAGTTACTTACAAACCTTACGTACACTCGACTAACAAATGGATAAGGACAAGATTTTCTACCCTCTGTACAGTCTCTCTAAAATACTAATAAAATTAAATTGAGACTAAGAGGTTATTTCTGAGCGCTAAATCCAAATACTCATTTAGTAGGTTTTAGTTTTAAGTATGATTATTGTATTAAATTTTTATATTTAAGGACGAATATGACATATTTACTATCAAAATTATTTTTAATCCTTAAATATACTGCCATGCTAAAGACTTTTTTAAAATTTCAAACACCCCCTCTTCTAAACTGATAGGCTGATTTTCCTCATCTATAAACTTAGTCAAGGTCTTCGCCCAAAAAATTGATATGTATTTTGATATTGATATATATGTGACGTTATAGGTCCAACCCTTTTATAATTTTTTTGTAACTTCAGTATTAGGTATGAGGCAGGATGTGTTGGAGATGCTTCACTGATGATTCCACTGACACATCTGGGATGAAACCTAATATTGTTCGGCGTCTATTAAACTTTAAGTTTGATGAAGATTATAAATTTGGTGATTTGACGCGGCAAATTACACATTTGAATACGCGATATCTACTACACGCAGAGAATTTTACGGTATTTTTGCATAAAAAATTTATAGAAAAATTATTATAGTCACAGTAACATGAGGACAGTATGGAATTGTTGTACAAATTACCGATACGGTAGAAATTTTTAAAATACATCGAACAGAATTTACAAGGTACATTGTAATTTTGACATGGCAACAGACAAAATTTATACCATCTGCACACTAAATATTCTGATTTAACCTAATAAATTTTACTATGGAGATGGTATAAATTTTATTTGCTGCTTCGTCAAAATTACAATGCACCTTGTAAACTCTGTTCGATGTATTTTGAAAATTTCTACAATATCGGTAATTTGTACAATAATTCCATACTGCCCTCAGGTGACTATGACTATAGTAATTTCTCTATAAATTTTTGATGCGAAAAATACCGTAAAATTCTCTGCGTGTTATTATCGACCAGCTATTAGGTAGATATTTGAATGTACACGAGTCAGTTAACATAAAAAAATGGCGGTTTATGTGTAATCATCTTTACATATATTCACAACATCTATTCTTGTTTAGAGTTGCAACTCTGAATAAGATAGCGGGGTAAAATAACCATGATTGGGGATTTTTGGGAGATACTGTCGTTGGACCTTTTGTCTGGGGACGTTTTATCTTGAAAATGAAAACGCATGGAACCGATTTGGACAGATTTTGTCATATCTTGAGAAAATTTTTATTTGAAATTTTTTAGATCTCCTTATGCTTGCCCAGATTTAATTACATTCTCGTCTAGTCATATCTGCTTTATTTTCAATTTTTAAAACTACGCCAAAATCAAATTATTTTTATGACCAGGCGTACGTCAAAATTTGATTCAAAAATCAAATTTTAAAAATTGCATTGAAACCGATAATTTGAAATTTTCTTCTGAAAATAATTAATTATTACCGAAGGAACGGAACCATCTAGAGTACTTGTAATTTGTGATATTGAAAATATTTTTCTACATTGAAGTATCGAGTATATAAACTTGAATAACATTCAATGTCAATGGTAACAAAAAAAAGATGCTACAGAAACGAACGAGTTCTTTTTGCAGTTAAATCTTTGAATGAATCCCCAAGCCCCTTATATATGTCTATATACACATATATACCAAAGAAGTAAAAGAGGAGCTATGAGTAGATGAGGGTGCGTTCTGAAAGTACTGCCCGCCGTCAATGGAGCTCGTCATTATTTAGTACCCACGAAATTTACCTCCCTATGTATTAGAGTTGGTATAGTAAGTAGTATATATGTATATAAGGGAAACATAAATATGCTTCAATGAATAATTATTCTTGAGTGCTTAAAAGTAAGACAAACAATTAGCCGTGCTTGACTTGACAGTCAAGTGCTTGTATTTAACAAATAAACAGTCGAGTACCTAATACACCAGTAAGCAAACCCAGTAAAAACCATAATTAACGCTTATCTTTACTTAAACTCTTATCACTCAGTTAATTTAAGCATAAAAAGTTAAGAAAAATTATATAAAGACCGAATAATTTTAGAAAAATCATTTTTATATATTATAATTATGAAAATAAAAAGTTAATTAAAAAATAGTAATTACACAAAAGCTTCTGATCTTTCATAAAATTACATGAAAAAAACGAGTCCCAAAAATAGTATAATATTCAATAGATTTGAGTAAAAAACACTTAAGCAAATCAACAAATGCATTATTTTTTAGTGTTTATTGCAAAACGTCATTATTTGGATAGTAATTTGTGTCAATCAAATTAATATGGTCGCATTATCCCTGAAATGGCGCATGTCTGTGAAATTTTGAATGTCATATGATGACATTTTGACAGCGTGAAAAAATGGCTAAGAATTTTCGAAATTTTTCTCCGAATAAATTCTGTAACATTTACCCACGGAACAAACATATATCCGGGGAAAATAATATATACATGACTTATATCCTTAGTATTGTCATATGTATGCTATTTTGCTGGTATATATTACCGGATATATATTTTTTCGTATGCGTATTACTTAAAATACTAAAAATTTGAAAATGATCTGAGGTCAAAATGGCGGCGTCATTTAAAGGTCACATATTATACAGACTGAAAATTACTGAACGGTTTGTAATTTTTCGAAAGTACATCTATAAAATTAATAACTAATAGAGACAGCATATAAAAATATACACGACAAGTTTAGAGACTTTCATTCCTAGGAGACTTCGGACCGACAGACTGAGGACAGGATCCGCACGCGGGAGATCAGGGTTCGATTCTCGGTCGAGGCAAATATTTTTTAAAATAAAAATTGACACTATCGCTAACACACATGTTCCATAAATAAATAAAACAATATCAGATTCGATAAATGATTTTTTCCAAAGTCCATTTACGCGCATAAATAAATAAAATTATAAGAAAAAGGAAATAGAAATAAAAAAAACACAATATATATATAAATGTAAATGAAGATTGTATTTATGAAGTAAAATTATGGTAGGGTACAAAGTAAAAAATGAAATGTGGAGGGTAAGTTGCCTATAAAATTTTACGAGTTACTCGTACACAGTACCTACATTAGCAATGCTGTCTCTACTAGTATTAAATTCTTACAGTAAAACTCCTGGCCACCTTTGCAGCCGAGTTTTACCTTTATTGTAACATATTTTTTTTTTTTTATTATTATTATTTTTCATGCTTACAAAATAGGGAAAAATAAAAATATTTCCTAGGACATCAAAACCATCAGGAATATGGCATATCTCAAAGTTACGTAAAAGAAACTGGATAAACTCACAAGGGTTTTTATTCGACAAGTTTTAAAGTACTTTTTGTATTTATACGGATGAAAATAAGAAGAATCTTTGAGATATCAGTCAGTAGAAAAAAAGAAGCTGAAAGACAGTGACGCATTTTGGCTTTTTTCTTTGACGCCATTTAGATGATATATAGATTTTCTTCGTGACACTACGATTATTTGCATTCCCTATTCTTTGACACAGAATATGATTCCCACAGGATCACCAACTTCTTCTTCTATAATATATTGTCAAGAAACATATTAAGTAAATATAATGACAAAGATTTTTTTTACCCATAGAAAATAAAAACATAAAAATGAAACTATAAATTGTTTATTTAATACAACGGGAAGCAAAATGGTCAGCCTAAATCTTTAAGAAATCTACTAAAATTCGGTTATTATTTTATATAGTATATTACATATCAAGGGGGGGGGGGGGTGGGAAGTAGGCCATTCCAAACCAAGTGTATAATTGCTTATCCGAGCTCAAGACAAGGGTAGTGACCATTCGGATTGGGATTCCCTATTTTCCCCCGTGATGTGTATACGATTTTTCACCAGATCTGCACCTGAAAGTTTAAATTTCTGCCTCCGTTTGTGGTAAAAATATCGCGTGCGCTAATTCTTATCATTCGTTTTCTCATAGAAGAAAAGAACGACTTTCTTCCCTCTAAACAGGGCATAAATGTAAATTTTCGGCGCAGGTACGGTGAAAAAAAAATTTAGATTTTACAAAAGAATCAATTAGCGAAATTCACTAGCAAATAGTGAATATTCACAAATTTAAAGTAATAGTCGCACTACTTTTTGGAATAATTGGTATGACTATTACTCTAAATTAGTAAATATTCACTATAGTATTGGTCAATGGGATAGAATTTATAAAATAAGAGTTAAAAACTTTTAGTATTTTTATGAGCAAAAAATCAGTATCTAGTATACTAATTTTTCATTTTATTATTTACCACTTATTCGATTTATGTATATACACGGAAAAAAATTAATCGTGAATGCAACATGATGCAGTCTTGGTAAATAAACATGATGAAATCATGTTGCATTCACATGAATTGTCATGTTTCGGTTACATGATAGTCATGTTGCGGTAACATGATAGTCATGTTGCGGTAACATGAGAAAATCATGTTGCATTCACATGATTTGTCATGTTTCGGCTACATGATAATCATGTTGCGGTAACATGAGAAAATCATGTGGCATTCACATGATAATCATGTTTCGGCTACATGACAATATGTGGCAGCAACATGATTATCATGTGAATGCCACATGATTTTCTCATGTTACCGCAACATGATTATCATGTAGCCGAAACATGATTATCATGTGAATGCCACATGATTTTCTCATGTTACCGCAACATGATTATCATGTAGCCGAAACATGATTATCATGTGAATGCCACATGATTTTCTCATGTTACCGCAACATGATTATCATGTAGCCGAAACATGACAAATCATGTGAATGCCACATGATTTTCTCATGTTACCGCAACATGATTATCATGTAGCCGAAACATGATTATCATGTGAATGCCACATGATTTTCTCATGTTACCGCAACATGATTATCATGTAGCCGAAACATGATTATCATGTGAATGCCACATGATTTTCTCATGTTACCGCAACATGATTATCATGTAGCCGAAACATGACAAATCATGTGAATGCCACATGATTTTCTCATGTTACCGCAACATGATTATCATGTAGCCGAAACATGACAAATCATGTGAATGCAACATGATTTCATCATGTTTATTCACCAAGACTGCATCATGTTGCATTCACGATTAATTTTTTTCCGTGTAATAAATTAATTTACAATAACGAATAAATGATATTTTAAGCTAACAATTGATCAGAGATATCGAATTTCTAAATTAAAGGTTAGTAACTTTTGCAATTTTTCGGCTGGAAAAATCAGTATCTAAGATAGCAATTCTTAATTTGAACAATCATTACTTTTTAATAGATGTATGCCATAAATTAATTAACTTTCACTAATAAGTCACGTATTTATACCTAAAAGTAGTAATAATTACTTTTTGAAATAATTGATAGTAGTTTTTATGAAATCTACAAAAATTAGTAAACTACTTTGCAAAAAGTACATAATAGTACTAATTATTAATAACAAATTTCACTTTTTACTATTATTTATTAATTTTAAATATTCTGTTTTTTCTGTGTAATTTTCAATAAAATTTCATCATGTATAATATGTTTTAATTCGTCTAGTAGGTTCAAAAATACTAATGACAATTTGTCTGAGTTGATAAAAAAGAAAAAAAAATATTGAATCATAATAATAAATTGAAGAAAAAAAATAAAAATCAAACGGAAACAAAACATGTTGTCATTAATTGAAACTTTTAACAGTTGATGAATAATTTTAATCAAAAAATTTTCAATCATCGTAAGCGAAAAAAAACTTTTATTTAAAGTTGCCAAATAATTTTTCCAATATTTTTAATCCAAACTTTTTTTATTTAACATTTGATAAATCTTTTAATCGATAGCATTCTGACTGAGTGTTATTGCAATATTATTATACAAGTGCACGAGATTTTGAATATTGTCAAGAGCAGTCGCATTTTCAAGTATGCAGAATTGCTAATTCCCATTCATTCGAGTATTATCCAGTATTAAAAAAATATTTTAAACACTGATTGAAAAAAATATATTTAGCATGAATATTTGATATGTATTTATGAAAAAAAAAAATAATAAATAAACAAATAACGAATCAAACATTCATAGAATTTCGATAGAATTGTTTTTTAATAAAAATAAACTGATAATTAAAATGTCAGTACTGTTTCATAATCGAGTACAGATAAACGTTTATTATATTTTTGTATTATTCGACTGTATATAGAACGAAAAATAATTTATTAGGTCATTTTGTTTGTACGATTAAATCTATATATATGTAATAGTAAAGAATAAATATAGAAGTGCAGCGAGAAGTGAAAGTCTGAAAAGGTTGGACAGTCAGTTGAAGAGCTTCAATCTCGTACAACAACATAAAAGCAGTATATTCTAAAGCTCTGTGAGAGTCCCTTCCGAGTGCCAATCCAGGCGACCTTTGCTTTACCCTCGGTCTTCGAGAGTTTCTATCGAAAGACGCAGTAAGGAAGAAAAAAATTAAGTATACAAGTGAGAAAAGGACAGAAAAGAGAGAGAGAAAGAGATAAAGATAGAGATAAAGTAGATGGTACGTACAACTCTCGTCTTAAGAAAACTCGCAATATTTACTCGTCGGAAATCAGGCACGAAGTAAAAATACAAAATCACCCTAATCATTATTTACTTTACTTTACGGTCCTCGCGCATTTTCTGTTGAGTTTCTCAAGGGAGAACGCGCGCAATCCTATCAACGTACATTTCATGTAGTCGAGTCTTTACCTTAACCTACAGCTCACAAAAATTTTTTTCGACTCGAACGCACTCGAAATGTCGATCCCCGTGGATGACTAAAGGGGAAAACGACAGGAGAAACTTGAGAGTCTGATTAAAAGCCGTCATTCCCGTCTCGACTTTAGTAAACTATTAATTTCTTTGGGTACACTACAAAATTGCGACTTACTACTCTTAATAATATTACATCCGCTTAACTTCACTCCGCATTCGAGTATGAAAACAAAATCAATTATAGTGATATATTTTTTTTTCTTCAACTTGTAAGTAAAGAGAAATTTCTTTTCTTTTTTTAATATAAGCATTAAAATAATATTTCTATTCAACAATTTTTTGTAAGTGACTCTGTCCCATGTCAAAATGGGAATCCAGATACCCATAGATTCTTATATAAATCCATACACTCTTATACTAATTCCTATAGATTCTTACGTAAATCTATACTTTTCTGCATGGATTTTTTTGATAGGGCAACGGTTATTGTGAACCAGTCGTGTGCTTAAGCATTTTTTGATCACCATTTGACTTAATTTTTCATCCACTTACAATATAGCGCGAAAATTGTGATCAAAATACTGTCAGCCTTCTGTAGCTTACGACTGGATTAAGAATGTTTTTTAATCATCGGCAAACCATCGATAATCATTGATCGGTCTACCATCGGCTGGATGACTGGCCGATTGTTTAACCAGTGCCTTTGATCCGAAAGGATCATAGGCCGGTTATCGAATATTACTGGCCTATTAATGTAGTTCGGTCACCGGCCAACCAAGGTTACCTATTGATCGGCCAACCATTGGCTGAATGACTGGCCAAGTGTATCACTTGCGATTTCGATACAAGATCCATGGGCCATTGATCAGCCATTAATGGCCCAATACTGGTATTTTGATCATCGGCCAATGATTGCAAGCCATTAATAGGCCAGTCATCGGCATCGTTGTATGCCTGGAGGTTCCTACACGGGTAACACATCAGTCATTTAGGAAATTTCGAGTGGTGGTTATAAAAAAAAATTATCTATTTTTTAAAAACGTTTTAATATATATGTCTCTACAACAGTTATTCTACCACAAAACAACAATAGTATTCAGAAAGCCGATTAGCTGGCTAGTGAACTTTCAACTTCTTGAAGTACTTAAGATGTTCAGCAACTCAATATACTTCAAGTGGAATTAAAAGATGAACTTTGTCTTTGAAATTTGACAAAGTTATAAATGAAGAATACTTAAAAGCTCGTAAAATAGAGTAAGAAAACGACCAAACAGGTATATAGAGCTATCAACGTTTAATAAGTGTATTACTCGAGTAAAATAAAGAAATAATATTACTTATGAGAAAATGAAATCTATACGTTGAAAATCGTAGCTGTATAAGACGGCTCATTGAGTTCACGTTTTTACTCAACAGCATTATTTTTGTGAAAGCTCTTTATGGCAGTCGTTGAAAATCTATGAAAAAGAACAAAAACAAGTGGAAAATAGAGATTTTAGCCCCAAGCGAGAATTGCGTGTGACAATCACGACTGCAAGAAATGACGTTACCTTAGCACTGGAATTTCATTTTTTTGCACAGAGCTTCGAAAGTTCAGGAAATTGAATATTACCAACAAAATTGGAGGGGAAATTTGATGCATTTTATTGCTTTGTTCTATTTTATTTTCTCTTACACTATTCACTTCATTTTAAGACGCTATTTTCGTTATCCGATAAGAAAAAAAATATTCAATGCAATTAATCCAAAATCTCAATTTTTAAAAATTGAATTTGCTTAGATTTTTGTACATTCAAGTGGATTTACGGAAATTTTAACAACTGCACAGAACCTGGTTCAACTTTGTCAGCGTGGGTCTGCTTATTAATCAGCATCCGGTCGGGATATGATTGAAGTCTCGATTACTGGGTCTTTGGAGGGTCTGGTCAGGGCGAAATTTGGATCCTGGTCACCAGGTACTACGCCGGGTGCCTGAATTAGAAACATTTACCTGAGTAGACATCTACTAGGCTTACAAATATCTAGTCAAATCAAAAGAGCCTCACATTCTGATCAAGTTTTCGACCGGTAAAAGCCTACAAAGAGAAAAAATATTTCCTATTTTTACATATGTTGACATACGAATTTGTCTTACTCGAGTATCTGGTTTCAATTTTAACCAGAACAGATTCTAGGAAATCAAAATTTGTATTTTCGATTCCAATCTTAATTTTTTTTCCGAAGACTATATTTCGGATGAAGATAACAAACCGTAAAATGAAAAGTGATGATTATCATATTTATGATAAAATTAAAATGTATAACTTTTGAAAAGTATATATATACATATCATGATTCATGACTCGGTAGATAATGAGCAGAGTTTATTGAAGACTATCTTGATTTTAGTGTTTTAAACATTGAAGAGAACCGAACTAACGAAGCAAGAGCCGATTCTGGATTAGGATTATCCACCAACGCGAATCCCGTAAACTCGAAACCCTCGTTCGTTCATACTGAACGTAATTAGCCTCGTGTGAAGGTAAAGGTTTAGGAGAGCATTCAAGACAAGGATAGAATAAGAGTTTCCAAGACTAAGGTAACAGTTCCCGTAGAGGCACTACGAGCAATTTGTAGTTGCTACTTGGTAAAGTAACTTTGTATTTGGAGAGTAGACGAAAGCAAGTTAGCAACGAGTTTATGAGAATTTTACTCGTTGGCTTCTATTCTCCCTATTTTCAATAAAAACCCGTCCAACCTTTGCGCTTTTAACTAACAATATTCATTATGATCTATTATTTAATCAATTACTCTTAAAGACTAATAGCAAATTACAATTATAAGTCTAATCCTGTGTTCATTTTCCTTTATATTACTTTTTAAGACCATCAATCATTTTATTATACACAAAATAATGAATAGGTTCTGTTTCTGTGTGAAAATTATTACGCAAATCTTGAGTTCGCTACTGTGAAAACAGTACACGGTAAGAAATATTTTGCGGCTATCACTATGCTAGTATGGGCGTCAACGCCGTATTGTATGGTATCGAAGATTTTGATAGGACCCCACAATGCCAGTATGGCCGTCAGGCCCTACTGCGTTGCCGTATCCACATTGCTTCTGGTCGATAAACCTAGTCTAACGACATCTATATAGTTTCGGTGGTAATGCGATAGTTTACATTGATTGACACGCCAGAAATTATAGCGGGAAAAACTAGTAGCATTGTGCCCTCGGCACTGTAGTATGGCTCTCAGGCCATACTGTTTCGCCGTGCCTGCTATGCATACGTGTGAGCAATACAATAGCTTCAGTACTGTATAGTATAGTAAAAAGCGCCATACTTCTGGGACTCGTTACAATACTGTCTTGGAATATTTCACATACTATTTTATTATCTGTCTCGTATCTTACAGGTCTATGAGATATTTTGTTCCTGGGTTGAAAAATTCAATCTGATTTTTGTCTAACTAGATTGTACTAAGACTAATGGGCCTGTCTTTAAATTTTTATAAAAATTAAAAGCTGTTTTTGATCTAAAGACACTCCAATTTAAAACTATAATCAGCTCCTAAGTCTTGAAAATCGCGTTGAATACCACAAAAAGCATCAAAACCGTTTTTTGGGCAAACGATAATGAGAACAATAAATTTTAAGACTCACCATTTTCAAACTGTTTAAAAAATAATATAAAATTTACGGTTCTATCGAAAAATTTTCAAAAAATAGCAATTTATAGGTTTTGTAGCTTACCAATTAAATCTGATACATGACGATTTTAAACCTTTCGTTTTATCAAAAATAATTGTAACCGAAATTTCAAAAATTGCTCATTTCTTAATTATTTTCGGTTTCTTTAATTTTCCACTATAACATAAGACAAAACTTTCTTTGAGTTCCAAAAGTTCTCACTAATCACGGGAATATTTCGCACTCGAAATCCTCGAAAATGTCCACATGGAAAATATTTCCAAGGGATCCATGGGCTTGGAAATGGCGGGTAATTTTGGAGCTCACCCACAGAGTGAACCGTTTTTCAGATTTTTTTTCTTCAAAAGTTATATTAAATTAAATGAATAATACTTAAAATTTATGATTTATATTTTTTAATAAAAAACTTATAAATTTCAGTGATTATAAAATGGATGATAAAATACCTTATACACCCAAAAAAACAAGCCTTAATTTCTGCTTAGTCACCGTTTATATTTCATTATATCCTTAAGTGAAACAAATTAACCATCCAGTCGATTAATCACTGGAATCGAAGGGCGGCGTGAATCGAGAAAAAGAACACTAAGAAGTAAAATAATAAAAAAGTGTCTGGGGTGATGACCAGTAGTTAAAGCTCGAGTATAAGCGGAAACATAAAAATAAAAGCGAATCATATATTGATTTAAAACAAAACTTTTAAACATTTGAGTGCATCCGTTTTATACATACTCTCATATATTTTATCGGTGAATGGGAGTATAATTAGTTGGAATAACGGAAGATAAAGCGTCTACCATTACGAAAGCAGCCACGGCGATAAATGTAAATCAGACGGCCGCAGAACTGGCAATAATTTCCGCGTAAAAAACACTGGCGCGTCATCGAGCTCTATTATCTCCGGTGAGAGACTCCATTTTCAACGCCGACTATCTACTCATTTTACTAAACCCATCGTATAACAATATTATGTCGAGCTACAGCATCCAGTAAATTAAAAAAAAACTTACTCGCTTTATTATTTTCATTGTTTTTAATTTGAAATTAATAAACATCAGTAATTACAATTAAAAAAAGTTATAAAAATAAGTGTTGCCATGGTCTTAAAATTATAATTGGCTAGAAATATAAATCCGTTGCGTCATCTTTATATTACTACTCAGTGGATAATGATGTGGTAGCTAGAAGTCATCCGGAAGTCGCAATCATAACAACCAACCGTAGAACTTTAGTCTCTTTTGTCTATATACTATATATTGTAGCTTTGTTGCTGGGCGATGGCGTCGCCGCAATCATGCCGCTTGTTTTGTCATTTGTAACGGACAGCAATTTTCGAAGTACCATCGTAGAGCAGTACGAGCAAAAACAACAGCACCGTCTGCTCTGTATCATCCATTGCTTCTACTGCTGCTACTGCTGTTACTATTTTCCCACCCTCTCTATATATTCTCTTCGCACTCATCCAATTCCCGGTTCAAGTTTCTACAAATGAAAAACACCCTTACAAGTTATTACCATTCGTCTCGTTATGTTGTAACTATTTTTAAACTTGACAAAAAATATAAACAATTAACTTTGGCAACGGTATAAAACCAGTGAGCTTGTTCGCGACAGTTAACTTCTTTTGAAAATTATTTTGCGGAAATCTTTTTAAGAAAAACTTCACTGGACACGAGGAAAGAAAAAAACCGACGACTATGAACAAGTTTTGGTGATTGCCAAAGTCCTGAGGCTATGGATAGACAAGAACTAATTTTAGTTTTTCCATGATGTCACTACTGTGTCCAATATAGGGGAAGGATGGGCAAAATGGGACCACTTCAAAAATTAGTGTAGACTAATTAGACTTAATTAGACTCCTGTCATAATTTCTGTACAATTTTGGTTGCCCTAAAAATTTTTCCAGGGGAATCAATGTATGGGTGACGAAAAAAAATACATACGATGTCTTCTTCGCTATAATCAAATTCTGCACAAGTTATTTATCTTCAATAATTTTGTTTCGGCTCCTTTATTTGCTAACAGTATTGTAAATCTCTTGTTTCCATTATATTGGATACAAGCAATTTTATTATAGTCACACGGTGAGAAATGCATGGCGTTTAACACCATGCTGGTATGGTCTCAAGACAAATACTAAAATAGTATGTGAAATATTCCAAGACAGTATTGTAACGAGTCCCATAAGTATGGCGTTATTTACTATATAGTACTGGAGCTATTGTATTGCTCACACGTATGCATAGCAGGCACGGCGAAACAGCATGGCCCTGAAACCCATACTACAATGCCGAGGGCACAATGCTACTAGTTTTTCCCGCCATAATTTCTGGCGTGTCAATCAATTTATACCATCGGTTTACCACCAAAACTATACAGATGTCGTTAGTCTAGGTTTATCGGCCAGAAGCAATGCACTGTAAAAAATCACCGGGGTAAGTCCAAACGGTGTAGGTGTTAAAATTATCGGTGTTAAATTTACCCCCGAAAGCGGTGTGAAAATAACGCCGCCACCGGTGTAGATATTCTTTACCAGTGTTAAAATATTTTACTTTGTGAATATTTTTACTTACTCGATCACTATACTTGTTAATAAATCATATTTTTTATTAATTTTCATAAAGAACTGTCATTTTTTGTTTTTTATAATCTTTAAAGCTAATAATCCAAGGGGACGCAGTTTACCCTGCTTTTACACCGGTTATCCCGCTATTACACCGATATGACTCCGTTTTTACACCGGTTACCCCGCCTTTACACCGATTATACTCCGCTTTTACACCGGTTGTCCCGATTTAACACCGGTATTTTTAACATCGGTGTAATTTTATTTTAACACCAGGCGGAGTTAAAATGAGTCCATTTTTAACACCGCTCTTTTTACAGTGTGTGGATACGGCAATACAGTATGGGCCTGACGGCCATATTGACATTGCGGCGTCCGCGACAACTGTCGCCAATGTTACGCGATGGTTGAATCATCTATGCATACAATTTTATAACCTATAAAAATATTCGATACCATACAGTACGGCGTTCACGTCTATACTGACATAGTGATATCCGCAAAATATTTCTTTCTATGGCAACTGGAAATTTGATATAGTTACTTAAAATGGAAGTCGAAAAAAGAAAATTAACTGTATTCAGATGCAAAAAAATCTATTATTTTCTTAGCGGTCCCGTTTTGCTTGACCTTCTTTGATATATATTTAATACATCCTTCACGTTGTTATGAACTATGGCTATACTGTATAAAGACTGCCGTCTCACTCATTTCACAAAGAGGACTATTTTCCTCACACTCATTTTCTCTGGTCCTCAAGCGCTTTTACACCCTCTAACGCAGCCTTTCAAGCGTTTTACCAGCAGTATATATTTACACTCGAGAATTTCACTTCATATTCTGACAACTCTTTATTGTCAAATAACTGACCAGTGAATTTCGCACGGTACATAAACTGCTGAGTTCATACAAAATCTTGTACGCAAAGAGGTCCATTCGACACGCGATATAACATTGAGATTAAAGTAGACCTTGAAAATCCGCATAATTCTAAAAGCTGTAGGTTAAGTTAAAGCTATTCATCGCAATAATAATAATAAATATTAAACTTGCAAATTGTAATTGAAAAACAATAACATAGAATTCAATAAAAGTAAATTATGAGATGAGCGCCGTCAAGATGGCAGCCACCAAGAACGCACCACATAAGTACTTTCTCTTGCCAATGTCTTTATGAGCCTAACATAAAGAAACTAAGTTATAATATAATAATAAAGTATATAAAGGCAGAGAACGGTCAACCATTTTCAAATAGCTAAAGTCTAGCTGCTAGACAGTGTTTTATGAACTCCTCCGGCGATAACGCAATACGCTGTATATCTACAGCTTCTTACCCTTCGTTCATTCTTCTACCAGCTGCAATCATTCTTCGGTACCTCTTTTATATATACGCTTTCATTTATATATTTTTTTTTTTTCTGTTTTTCAGATACTCTTTTCGAAATAAAAAAGATCAATGCTTGTATCCATATTTTTTCAAAGCAATTTATCGTAAAGAAGACATTTATATAAATGTTTATGTATATACATATTTTATTATTATTAATATCTCGTAACTGTTGATAAAATCATTGTTTTTTAGTACCGACAAAAATAAATGTTTGTTTACTTTCAACTATGTTCAAAATGTAAATAAAATATTTACTGATATAAATAGGAAACGGGGTTGGGTAGGGGGGACAAAATGAAAATGTTTTCTGTTTACTTTCACGGAAAAAAATAAATAGAACTGGTTACGATGTCAGATAGTAGTCAGTGCCATCTGTAGAAAAAAAAAATAGAGATAGCAGTGGGTCCTATCTACGTAGTACTGGCTACTCTCTACATTGTACTCAGCGCTATGTCGGATGTTGCTCACTACTATCCTACATAGTACACTCTTACATATTGCTCAGTTCTATGTACATAGCAGCCAGTCGTATGTCAGATAGCATTGGTTACTTTTTAAACATATTACCCACTGCTATCTGCAGATAGCGCCTGCGTCTATGTCAAGATATTGCTGGTTACTGTGTAACATAGTAGAGAGTTCTATGTAAGATAGCAATGAGTACTATCTGAGATTTTTTTTCCGTAAGGACTTAAATAATTTTTTTTAGGGATGGCGCTAGTATTTATTATTGACAACGAACAAATAAAATTATTATCAAAACTAAATTAATTATGACTTATTCAACTACGTTTACGTATTTAAATATATAATTATTAATTATTATAATAATTATAATAATAAATAAATTATAATAATAATTATTATTATTATAAATTTACTACCGTAAATTAAAAAAACTTAATTTATAAAATAAAATTCAAAATTCAAGTGTTTATTAATTATAATTAATAATTGTAATTGTATAATAAATGTTGTTATAATAAATTTATTATCATGAATGAAAAAAACTTATTTTATAAAATAAAATTTAAAATTTAAGTATTCAGCAATTAACGAACTCATATGATGTAATTATATTTTTTAATACGTAATATAAATAAATATAAACAAATAAAAAACAATATCATTTATAATTAATAATTATATATTTAAATACGTAAACGTAGTTGAATAAGTCATAATTAATTTAGTTTTGATAATAATTTTATTTGTTCGTTGTCAATAATAAATACTAGCGCCATCCCTAAAAAAAATTATTTAAGTCCTTACGGAAAAAAAATCTCAGATAGTACTCATTGCTATCTTACATAGAACTCTCTACTATGTTACACAGTAACCAGCAATATCTTGACATAGACGCAGGCGCTATCTGCAGATAGCAGTGGGTAATATGTTTAAAAAGTAACCAATGCTATCTGACATACGACTGGCTGCTATGTACATAGAACTGAGCAATATGTAAGAGTGTACTATGTAGGATAGTAGTGAGCAACATCCGACATAGCGCTGAGTACAATGTAGAGAGTAGCCAGTACTACGTAGATAGGACCCACTGCTATCTCTATTTTTTTTTTCTACAGATGGCACTGACTACTATCTGACATGGTAACCAGTTCTATTTATTTTTTTCCGTGTTGAATATCATTAAAAAAAAATATTTTGCGTATTTGAGTCCTCAAAAACAGTATTTCCTTAATCACCTCCCTCCCCTATATATGTATATGCTGGGAAGACCAGAGGAAAATAAGATCCCCTTTATGAGATAAATTACATTTTTTTTTTTGGTTAAAAATACTTAGTTACGATTTATAAAAAAGAAGAGAGTAAATTGTTTAGCTCAAACTGCGAGCAATTTAAAATATTCAACTATTTCTTTTTTTTTCAAGTGTTTGTTATCTGAACTATTTCATTGAGAACTGGAAAAAGCCGATTCTGAGATAAAAAAGGGTGATTATGAAAAGAAAAAAATTTGGTTACTTGAATTTCTGTACTCGATTTTCGTACTGATATTTCTAAATTGGTCTATTGCCTATTTATGACTATTGTGCTTGCGTATTACTTTAAAACCAAGTTTGTTACAAGTGTATTATTTTAACGCATATTAAATGTGTTCTATGTTAAGGCCATAAGCAAAATTATAGTTTTTTGTAGTCACTTAAAACACGTTCCACGGTGTATTAAATATCTATAGATTGCTTATGCCGTTTCAATGTTATTTGGCAATTGTGTTAATTTTGACTACACACTTGGTTTTAGAGTGTATTCACGAATTTAACGAATGATCTTGAAAGGTTGTTACTTGTGTCAATCAATAATTGCGTTCGTTTTGTGTTACGTATTAGAAGAGATGAGCATATATCATGACATAGGTGAGACCTCGGATGGCTTAAACCACAAAACCGTAGATTACAGTTAATTGCATGTGAATTTTATAAGGCACTGTCTTCTTAGGCCAGGTCTCTTCGGTGGTCAGCTTGTGCTTAAAACAAATATTGCTTCTAGACGCGATTATACGAAAACAGACACTCTTCAAGTTCCGTTTGCACGTACATCATATCAAAGGTCGTTTATTATTACTAGTTGTAATTGCTGGAACTTACTTCCGTTTGAGATCACCTCAGTTGAGACATTAGATGAGTTCCGTAATCGATGTTACTTATATCTATTAGATTTAGAGGAAAATGAAGTAGTAGGCTAGTATTTAATTTAATTTATGAGTTAACTATTGAGTGAAAAATAATAATAATGTGAGAAAATGTCAAACAACTACTATAATAATTATATTATATGTATTGTATATGTTTATATATAGTTAAGATAATACTTAATAACTGTATTATTCTTTTGATATGTGATCACAGGGAGCAATTGCTTCATGATCTAATAAACAAATAAATAAATAAATAAATTGGCCGCAGTTTCCAGGCTGATCAGCTCTTCTTAAATTTTTTCTACAAGTCATAATTAAACCTTTCAAACCAAAAAAAATTTAAGTTTAAAATATGACGTCTCATGTTGTCTGCTCCCCAGCATGTGCACCAGTAGAATCGCATATACATATCTAGTATTTGACTGTTAGTTTTCAATTAATACAAGCTAAAGACACAAAGATAACAATTATCCCAGTGGGTATACACATCAAACCCTTTAAAGTACACCCTAAACCTCAGGCTGCGTCAGCTGTAATACGTCCTGATAACCCCCTCTGTATTGCATATACGGGTTACGTATAAACCGCACTCAGATACACATACAAATATATACATAGACATTAATACTAAATGTAATCGTCAAGACATACTCGTCGTATAAATCCAATTTTACGTTTGTCATGCATCTTACAAAACCACTACTCTATCTAGACAGTACGCAATGCAGTATATCTGTTAGACACTACTATCAAAGTAAGCAGAGTATTATTTTTTTTTTTTTTATGAATATAAGTAACAAAAGAACGTCTGTAGAAAAAAGAGTGTTGAAGTCGAAACAAAATGTGACGTTGGAAAAATGTTGCTAGGTGAAAAATATCATTGTTCAAGTCGGTGAAAAGTATATAGAAAGACAGACGGTGTTGTGATATATGCAACTGAAATGTCGCGAATGCATTATGCATTTTTGATACATTTTCGGTTAAAATCACACGAGTGAAGAAATATCCAGTTACTTGATAGCTACAAACATGTACTTATTTCTCAGTTACTTATACTTACTACCGTATATAAGAAACTGGGTTTCGTACCTGAAAAATTTTTTAAAGACTTTCTAACTTTTTTTTAGAAAATCATATGTGATAAATATGAGTACACGTTTTATTCAGCTCGTTTCATACCATTTTTCAACTGTTTGTTCACTGTTGCGTGTTTATGTACATATATATATATATTTATACATATATATATGTACATACAGTATGCAGTTGAGAGTTTTGAACGATGCAGATGCGACAGTATCCACTAGACACAAGAACGTCTAGTTTCAAGTGGCAAAGGGGTAGAAATATATGTATATATATGTATTTATATACATATATATGTCATAGTCTAGCCGAGGATGAAACTTGGTATGATAAAAACAGAGTGAGAGTTAGAGAGAGAAATAAAGAGACAAAGTCCAGTGGAATTGATGCCATGACCAAGCAGATAAAGAAAAATGAAAAATAAAATAAAATAAAAAGAGATAAAGAGACATAATGCTACACACATACACACTGGATAGAGGGATAAAATCGTGGCACGGTGCAATTGGCAGACGTGATCATGCTGATAAAAAGCCACTGTTGGCAATTTTATTAACGTTGCAGATTCTTTATATCATTTAATGATTGAATTATTGATTTGACGGGCGAATGAACCAATGAAAAAACGCAATTTCGTTATCTCTATGTTCTCAATATCGGGATATAAACTGGATATTTGTATTCGATGTGTACGCAATCTGTACAGATCTGCCATTCGTGGATCTCGTGAACGTTTTGCGTGGCGATTACACAAATTTGTCGATCCATGCGTTATCCATAGTGATTTGTATGCTTTTTGAGGGTATTTTTATTAATTTTTATATTTTTAGCTTCACGCAGAAAGAATTTTTTATTAAAAACTATTATCGTTACAAATTTTTTAAATCCCTATATCTGTTATATATCATTTGATCTTTTCAAATCAACCGCTGTTGTTTTTATTGAAATTGCGACATTTTATTTCAAGACTGCAGCGCCAATACTGGTATCGTCCTACGCGGAAATAGATAACACTGGCTAGTAAATCTGCGCCATGAATAATCGAAGAAAAAAGTTTAAAATATTACTTTGTGCTAATACACTGTAAAAAGAGCGGTCTTAAAAATAGACTCAACTTAACACCACGTGGTGTTAAAATTGAATTACACCGGTGTAAGCGATGCAATTTAGCGGTGTTAAAATAACTGTGTTAAATCGGTGTAAAAAAAAATCCCACGTACGGAAATTTGAAAAAATATTCTTTATCAACACTGAAATAGTATATTAATGCATTGAGTGGAAGGTGCTTTTGACAACGAGTGTGATTGGTTCACGAGCCGTTAGGCGAGTGTTGCCAACACACGAGTGTCGAAAGCCCTCCCTACTCAATCCGTTACAATAGTTTTTGCATCGAATGGTAAGAAAGAATGTCTTTTATTGGTAAAAAAGGACACTACATTAAATTTAATCTTTTAACTAACCTAAAATAATATTCAATCTTATTAATATAAAATTAATTCCTGTATTATTTCTGATGCAAAAGATTATTCAATTATAATATTAACAATTAAATATGATTTAATTGATTTTTATAATAATTTAAAATTATTTTTATTGTTTTCAATATATTGATACTCAGCAAAAATAACTAGAGTTTCGAGTCAACGTTTATATAGTGAATTGTACATTATAATTAAATACAGTAAGATGATTTTCTATAGTCTGGGACTATCCGTTGTCCTAACTCGAGACGGCTGTTGATTGGGTTTTCTGTTGAATCATTTAATGACTAATAAATAGTATATCTATACTATTTTAATTCAGTTATATTCTGTCGAATTCTGCAAAACAGAATTCAACTGAATTAAAACTTTGAATTTAAATTAAACAGAATAAAACCGATTTAAAAATTTAAAATTCGTTTTAATTCAGTTTAATTCGGATTCATAACCAGATAAATTGGAGAATTATTTTCGAGTTAATCAGAATTATACCGAATAGAATTATTTAAATTCGTTTTGATTTGGACAAATTCTGGTTTCCCTACCGAATTAACAGAATTTATCTGAATTAAAAATTTAATTCTGTTTAATTCGATGTAATTCAGTTGTTTAATCAGGGTGTAGATTTGTCATATTTTTCACGAACAATGTGGTCATTCTTCGCGATATTCATTCTTTGCAGTGTCATTTTTAACCAATCAGAGACGTGCTTTCTTACCATGAGTTGCAAAAAATATTTAAGCACCAGGATATTTTTTTAACACCGGTAAAGAATATTTACACCTTCGGCGGTGTTATTTTAATACCGCTTTCAGTGTTGAAATTTAACACCTACTCCGCCTGGACTTACCCCGGTTTTTAAAATCGTATAAACAATTCGAAAATAAAAAAATATTCGTTTTAATTTCCAAGTGATCACTCAAAATTAAATGGGAAATCGAGATAAGTAACACGTATTATATTCATCAGTATGAGCTCCGGAGACCCGATGTCATTATTGATCGATCTTTAGCACATTGAATAACGTGCTGATGATGTGCAACCATGTGTTTAACCCAATTTTACACTTAATATATATTGATTGCACGCGAGAACAAGATTGACGAACAGATTAAATGCTTCACTCCAGCTTGTAATCTCACGTGAAAAGGAGCAGTATAGTCAAATATTGATTACCGTAACTGTTGTAATAATTTTATCCTTATCATCATCGTCATCGTGATCGTCATCATTATCATTATCATTATCATAATCATTATTAGAATGTCGATGATAAATCTAATATATTGCGGTGACCCGATAAAGGTCAGTTGTAACTTTCTACCTGCGGTTAAACTACTCTGTCGTTGACGACGAATTAGTTATACGTTGACTGTTGCACCTGGATGTGCTGGCCGGGTTATAACATTTACAGTGAAGTAAGGGGTAGAGTTTAAAGCAAGTAGAGAAGCGCTGGAGAGTGGTCACTAGTACGTGGTCAGAAGCCGGACGGATTCAATTACGTGCTGGTTTAATAATGCCTCACCAGCCGAGGCACGTACCAAGAGAACCACACAGACATTTTGTGGATAATAAAACGTTGTTCAAAACTCGTTTTTAATTAAGCTAGACACTTTGACGCTCTAGATTCCCGTTAATTTTTAAATAAAAAATATAAATTATTTTTAAAATTATGATGCAATGGAAGAAAATAACAAATAAGTAAAAGTTTTTTTTTTTCGCCACTCAGTAATTTTCTCTACGACATTTTCTACGACAGTTATTTTCCATTTAGATGTAGTATTATCATGGTAATTTTCGAGTGCTACATCTATATTCACAAAAAAGTTATAACTGAAGTATATAAATGAGAGCAATCATAATATTCACACTTGACGAAAAAAAATTCAAGTTTGTTCTTTTTAAAGTAAAATTTAGTCCTCTTGTTTCATTGTCTCTATTTATTTAACTTTTATTATCACATTTTTATTTTTCATCACCACAGTGATGATCGTTAAATTTTTAAAACCTTGTAATCCCCAGAGTCCAATATGAGTAAATCCGTACGTTAAATCCAATAATAATTAACAAATGGATTTATCTCTCGCGTGTATGAAAATTAAAATTAACATGAAATTCACCAGAGAAAAATATGAAAGGTATAAAACACGAGTTATACGTTTGTATAATTAATAGAAAAACTTGCTTTGAAAAAAAAAAAAAAAAAAAAGAGTAATCACCGGTATAATCGTTATTATATTTTTTACCAAACTTTTTTTTATTATGAACTAAAGTGTCTCGACTGTCTGCTTAAGATATAATGAAGCTTAGTCATTTGTGTGGTTTAGCGTAGCCAGCTTGTTACATTGAGGACGGATAAAGCTTTACAAAGCAACGCACCGTGAAGCTTTCATAAAAGCATCAAAGCGTATATATATATATATATATATATATATACATACGGAGAAAAAAATATAGTAGAAATTACAACATTACACGGAAAAAAAAGAAATGTTGCTGCAATAGGAACGTTCCTGTAGCATAATCTTGTGGCTGCAACAGAAATAGGCCTGTGGCTGCAGCAGGACTGATCTTGTAAATACTACAAGACTTTCCTGTGGCTGCTACAAGGCCATGTCCTGTTGCAGCAACAGTTATTTTTTTCCGTGTCTAGTAAAATTTACTAACAGATATTAAAAAATACATTCTGTATTTTAAGAGGATGTGCCATCTATTCTCTTTCTTACACACATGCGAACGAACGGAACTGTCCTTGTTGCACTTACATCAGCAAATAGAAATTTCAAATGAGCCGTTCTCAGATATAAACTGAAATTTTCGAACGAGAAACATTTCATTCGATAAATAATAAGTTTACGCATCGAATGACATATTTCGTTTAATAATTTGGGTCTTTACCTGTGAAAACGGTTCATTTGAAAATCACCTGGTGCACTCTCTTAACTATTACAAAACATTTAGTAAAGTTTACTGGTTGGAAATTATTACATAAAAAGATATTAAAAATTATTATGCCTAATGTATTTTTTCCTAAGACGATTATATTTTATTTGTATAGTAAATTCTACTATGTATAGATACCATTAAAAGTTGGTGGGGATAGCATATACAAATATGTATTACAAGTTCTGAAACCTTTGGTCAAAGGAGACATCGGAGCGTCAGACATAGTAAAGAACTCGCGCGCGGGAGATCAGGGTTTGAACCTCGGTTAAAACAAGTGATTTTTTAAAAAACAAAAGCGACCCCAACATCAATACAGATGATATAAATATCAATAATAACCAAAATGATAGCAATAATAATAGATTAAAAAAGACATTAGAAAAAAAAAATTTTTTCTGTAGCAAATTTCTTTTTGCTGGTCCATTTTGCCTCAGATATCGCAGATCGGCTTAAAATATCTTTAAAACATCAGAGGTATCATGATTTGACTGAAAATGGAAAAAAAAAATTTTAACAAAATTTTTGAGGGGGGCCGCCGTGCCCTAGGGGGCCGTAGCGCCCGGTCTCCCCTACTTATCTGTTCATGAATTTTTTATAAAAATCATAAGCGTTTAAAGATTACTATCTAAATTTAGTAATTATTCTCATATTTTTTAGTAAAATTTAATATATTTTTTTCTCCGTGTATTTATACATCTTCATAGACGGTTGTGATAGTGTGTAAGTATTTTTTATTTAACAGAGTATGTGTAAAAATTGTATGATAGAACTGTGGTATAGAGGCACTGAGATATCAACGGGTTTCATCTATGCGTGAAAAATGATGGTGATATATCAAGACCCAGGTCCATTAATCATCAGTGGCCAGTGTCGCCACGACGAAACGAAATCTTTCGGGCGGAACCGACGCATCGTTCCGGGGGGAAAAAACCATCCCCTTGATACTAGACCATAGTCGGGAAACCTGACATACCACGACCGACGTAAAAAGACATTTTTTTTTTTACATTATAACCAGATATTCGAGTGTGTGTGTGAGTGTTAAAAAATAGAAAAAAAGATTGTATTCAGATTTAAATGACGCACGTCAGTATATATATTCATATATATATTAGGGTGCTTCATTTGAAACGAACATTTTTTTTTTTTTAGAGGACACAAGAAAATTTTGTTGTTTATGTTGAGAGAAAAATTCCCTGAAAATTTCAGCTCTTAATTTTAATTTTAAATACTTTCTATCGAGCATCAAAGTTTTCCCATTTAAAAAGCATGTAAATCGAATAACTTTTTTTTAAAATTACTATAACTTAGCCCGATTTTAAGCTATCGTTTTGAAACCAGTTTTTATTTGTAGAGTAATTGTTGCTTTTTAAAAGTGTATGAAACGGATTTGGTCTAACTTGATCCATGTCGATTGTATCAGCTCCGAAAGTCAATTTTTCACTTTTTTCATTTATTTTTGTTAATAGTGAAGAAACGGCTCATCTTAAAAAAAATATGCATAGGACCAATCTTTTAGGAAATTTTGTCTTCTACAAAAGTGCTTATGACATTTATATTGCTAAAGTGCACTGTTCATGAGATACATGCATTTTAACATTTTACAGTAAAAAAAATTGTAAGCTTACTATAGTACTAATCTTTTTTACTGTAAAATGTTAAAATGCATGTATCTCATGAACAGTGCACTTTAGCAATATAAGTGTTATGAGCAATTTTGTAGAGGACAAAATTTCCTAAAAGATTGGTCCTATGCATATTTTTTGTAAGATGAGCCGTTTCTTCACTATTAACAAAAATAAATGAAAAAAGTGAAAAATTGACTTTCGGAGCTGATACAATCGACATGGATCGAGTTAGACCAAAACCGTTTCATACACTTTTAAAAAGCAACAATTACTCTACAAATAAAAACTGGTTTCAAAACGATAGCCTAAAATCGGGCTAAGTTATAGTAATTTAAAAAAAAAATTATTCGATTTACATGCTTTTTAAATGGGAAAACTTTGATGCTCGATAGAAAGTATTTAAAATTAAAATTAATAGCTGAAGTTTTCAGGGAATTTTTCTCTCAACATAAGCAACAAAATTTTCTTGTGTCCGCTAAAAAAAAAAAATGTTCATTTCAAATGAAGCTCCCTAATATATATATATATATATATATATATATAGATATATATATAGATAGTACTTTTGACTCGTCGCACGTTCTATACGTTTCAATGTGAAACGAGTCATTTTATTTGTTAACGAATCCATTTTATCCTGAAATTCAAATGCAAATGAACAAGCAGATTTATAAATGAGTATAAAAAAAAAAAAATAATCTCTCATAACAACAACTGCAATGAGAGTTATAATATTTAAACATATTTAATTATATAACGGAGTTTAGGTGAGGGAAAAATTTAATTTAATGAAAACGAAATTTGAAAAGGAATAAAAGAAAGAAATTAGTTTTTATTAATGTATCAAGTGACCTCTGTATATTTTATTGTGTAATAAAAATGTTAACATATTCCGATGTCTCATTAAGTTTTAAATAAAATGAGCGGACATAATGGAAAATTAAAATGAGTTTTAATTATACATGTAATAAATATTTATCAAACAATCAGAGATAAATAAAATAGTATATTTTATTATGTTTTAAATGAAAATAAAGTTGAATGACCGATATGTAGTAATAAAAATATATAATAATAAAAAAGCTGGGCAAGCTTTATGCGGTTTAATGTGTACCGAATTCGTCGATTTGAGTCACGAACACAAATGCTCGCGAGGAGAAATTTTAACCCCTGTGTTCCAACGCAGAGGGATACCGGATATGCGTGGACAGGTTGTCATTGATGTCATTATAAACGAGCTGGCACGACCGGAGCTATACTCAATTTGTTTGATATCCCTGGTGGCACCGTACTGAGAAACATACTTCTCTATTTCATCATATACATATACGGATATATATATATTTATAGAGTCAAAAAATTCCATTTTGTTCAAATTATATTTTGGCTTCAAAAATTCTTAATTCTTGTAATGATAGAATAGATATTCTAGTTGAAAGTCTGCGGGTACTCCAATTGTACCGACAACGAAATATTGTAGTAAACATTGACCACTAGTTGGCGTTGCTGCTTATGTGATTGAGGTTATTTCAAGTCAGTGTTGGAATTTCTTTGCCCTAACTTGGAGTAACCTTAACTATGGCTGCTGTTTTAGCAATCAAATTTTTTTTCGTGTTATTAAAAAAAAAATTTCATACTCTCTTAAATTTGAAACAGTGAAAATAGTGACTATTAACTGTTTACTAGTGAAAAGTATGTCACTAATTCAAATAGTGGTATACTTTTCACTAACAATAAGTGACTATTCACTGCCAAATAGTGATTGTCACGTGATTTTCACTAATCGTTTTTAGAGAGTATTGATAAAATTCAGTCGAAGTATACTCAGAAGCGATAAAGTCCCGGGTGAAAGTATTTAGCCGAGAATACGCGAAATTTGGCCGCGAAATCACGTCGAAATTTTATTGTTTCTAATAAACAGGCCGAAAATTGGCTGATCATTTTTAGACCTAGATGGTCAAATTTCGTTCACTTATAAGTCGAAAAAATTTTGATTATTTATTTGGCTTGAAATTTTCTTGCCCGAGATTGATTTTCTGAAATTAAATTTTTCAATGCAAAATTTCGTCAGAAGTTTTTTTGTCATGGAAAAAATAAATTTAATTTTGAAAACTTCAAATTTTTTGAGGAACGCTCATTCTGTCCATTTGAAATTTTATACTGGCAGGGTCATATCATCACCAAATATTTTCTTGGTTACAAAAATAAAATAAAACTAACAAAAAATCAATCTATATGCTAAAATTTTTTAGCACAGAAGTAGAAAAAGGGATTTGCTCTCCATTTTGAATTTTTTCACAGCTGCCATTTTTATACCAAATTTAATCGGACAAAAATCTCAGGGGATCCGTATCTTACCCTGACCTTTCTCGGCTAAACGATTTAAATTAACTAGACAAAATAAACTAATATTGTTATTAAATTTCCTCAATCGAAAATAAATTATCCCAACAGAGATAGGGGAGGTTAAAAACTGTTTGATTGCAGGATATATAAAATACTACTGCTATCTCTTATACCAAAAAGTCAAGGATTAAACGTTTATCACGAGGCTTGACATCATCTTTAGTTCACATTTAGCTTTAGAAATATCGGCAGCTCGGGTTGGATACCGTGTAAATTTATCTATGTCAGCATACGGATCGACAGTGTCGCTTGAAGCAAAAGCTAAGTATTAAACTCGCTTCTCTCTAGCTTATCGGATGCCCGTCATGGAAAACGGAAGATCCGATTGGATAAGCATTCACTGGCGCCAGTAATATACACATAAACACATACATATATACACATTTCTATGTATATATATATATATATACATATGTACACATAAATACGTCCATAAACTATATGATGCGAATGACTGTTTAGTTGGTGTGTACATACGCCAGCTATCATATATGCTCAAACATAACACGAAACAAATGACGATTCATGTGGCACGCGACATCCAAAACACAGTTCGCGTCGTGTTTCTTTATTTTTTACTAAAGTCACGCGCGACAGAAAAAGTGTAAGTACCAGTTAAAAAGAAATATATATAACTTGTATATATATACTATAAATTTTATAAAAATACTAATAAAATAATAAGTGGTAAATAATATGTAGTCATTTGCTTTCCGTGTAACAGGATAACGACAACTTTATGAATATAAGAAAATCAATAATCCGTTCCTGGAACCCGCGTGTTTCGAAACCATTTTATTTCATGTTAATTTTTTTAAAATTGTTCATTTTAAATTTCTCTTACTTGCCGTTGGAAAAATTATAAAAACGTTAATTGTCTCATGAGAATTAAGAGGTAGAGTGAGATTTTTTTGTCCTGCTCAAAAGATTTATAAATAAATTCTGCTTGCATGACATTTGTCTAGAGATTATTTTGTCGAGAATGCAACACGTCATTTGTACGCTCATGCTAAATCTCGAGAAGATAATTAAGTTTAATCCAGGTACTTTTCTTTCATTAAAAATAAATTGAGTGTTCTTAGAAAATTAATAAGGAAGCTTTGAATTTATTACTAGAGACAGAAAATAGTATAGTCGCACAGATATTATTTTTTCGTAACCACAAGATCACCTTATTTTTTTTAGAACATCGATTTGCCGACGATCCCATAAAAAAAAAAGAATCGGCCCATTACTGGGTCGTGAATGGCGCCCAATTTTCAAGCATCGGCCGAAGATCGGCTAAATATCGGATGATAACGGTGTGCCAAGCATTGGCCAATCGTGGCAATCAATCATCGGCCAAAGCTTGGTATCAAGAGCACTCGATCAAACCGTTGGCCAACGAACGGCGGTTAATTGTGCGCCGTTTTTATAAGCAAAAGACGGCTGCCAATGATTCACCATGCACGGGCCAGTATAGTTAGCGATTTATTGGCCAATCATTGCAAACCAGGCATCGGCCGGTCTATGGAAAAATTTCGAAGCTCGGCGACTTTGGATGGGATTTTTCGATAAGATCTCGGCTTTTTCGACTTAAATTCAATTTTTGTCAACTTTTAGAGCTTTTTTGATCTTACTTTGAACTTAACTGAGTATCTTTGGCTTCGGTAGTGAAATATATTTCGTGTCAAAAATTACGTCAATAGACCTCACTTACAATAGTGTAGTTTAATTAGAGTAAGTAGTAATCAGTATAAAAATATATTATCAATGAATGAAATGGACAAACGATTACATTTATATATATATATATATGATATTAATAACTCTAAATGTTTCCGACTTTGGCAGCGCCTATAGAGACTTGGCAAGAAATTACGTGAAGGTTTCTCTTATAACTTGCTGTCAAAGTTTGGTAAGCCGGCATACAGACTTACCTTCATAATGATTGGCCTCAGCCTGTCAGTCGACTCACGCGCTAAACTTTATTGGAATTGGTTCCGTAATCTCGGTACATTTCCCCAGATGCGAGCGACGAACCGCGAGAGCGGCAATGCTATTCTCTGGGCTTCTCACTTCTCTTCACTTGAGATCTCTCATACTACCGTCTGTAGGAATCCTCAGCCACAGTTATCACCGACGAGGCGAGGGGCAAATGGGAATTGAGGAAGGATCCTAATCTGAAGGCCTACTATACTCTACCTAACTCTGATATTCCCCAATGTTATATCCAAGAAGACCGTTGTTTCCCGTGAGAACTCGACACGCCTTGCTATGCTCGTTGCTTGCCGTGCCTTGTCTTGCCTTGTCTTGCTAACGCGTCACATCACCCATCGTATTAGACTAGGGTCGAAAGTGGATAGAGGCTGCATATCTAACGGATATTGTACTCTCCTGGGACGATCGCGGATCCATCTGATTATGTCTTATATAAACGAGAAGCTGGGCAAGTAACGAACGCATCAATTATTCATTGCAGTGATTAATATTCAAAAACTTGTTATTGTTGTCGTTGTTAAGGGATTTACTCTGTTACTTATTCAATTTAAAGTTATATAAATGATACACTTTCAGACGATAATATAATCGTACATACGATCCCAATGAGCATTACGAGTAGACTATTCACCCTGTACGTTCGCACGCGGCTGTTCCCAACCGTCCATACCATGGATGTTTCCGAATTTGGAGTACACGTCGTCTAGGCGATGGTTCGCCACCGGTTAATCGGGATTTGGCGGGTAAATTGCGAGAAGCAATTACCGAAGCAGCCTGTAATCCCTTGCACCCTGGGCGGCTGACCCACGTTCTCGCCACACCGCACTCTCTGACACAACTCCTGCAAACCTGCTTAGTTTACATCGGGGGTAAATGAGTAGACGTTCCCTTGCCACAACTACCCTTTGCACGTATGTGTCACGTGCACAGTACGACGCGTGCCAGCTAGTGTACGACGTGCGGCTTTTCGTTATTTGAAAATAAAAAGCCAAAGAAAAAAAAACATATAAATACATAGATATAGATGTATATGTTAATGTATAGAACAGCCGATGGCTTTGTCGGGCGAGATGAGAGAAAACGCCTGGTTCGAAGGAAATGTATACAGCCGAAGAGTGAGATGAGGATTAAATGCGAGTCAAAGGAATATGTGATAGAGAGAATGGTAAAAGCCGAAGTAGAAGGGATGAGGAAGAAATGTGGGCGTTCTCGGCAACCCAAGATCCTCTTTGCGTTAACGTACTAAAGCGCAAAATGCTTCATTCACGATGAGAGTACCTGTTAAACTCTATTTTAGCATTTCCGAGGGTCGTGTCATGTCCTACGTCAAAAGGGATTTTCAAACGAGCTATAAGGTTTAAATAAGAAAGGCGCGATGAGCGATGAACAACAAATCAGGTTTGACTAAAAAATTATAAACTTTGTGACAGATGTAAAGTTTACTAAAACTTATTAACTTCACGCTAAGAAAATTGGAAATTTTCAAAAAAAAGGAAGTTATTGGTTTCGGTCCGATTATCGAACATCGACTTTTCATCAGATGTCGACGTTTTGAGGTCCTAGGAAGCTATTCTGACTATTCCCGGATGGACGTCCGTGTGTATGTGTGTGTGTGTGTGTGTAAACATTTTTGTCCGACGATATCTTTGGAACGAATCAACTGATTTGAACGTACTTAGTGGCAATCGAAAGGGCTCACCAAAACTTAGAATTGATTAGATTTTGGGGTAGATCGGTCATGTAGTTTATGAGTTGTACGAAGAATATAAATTAAAAATTCTTTTTGTTTTTGGTTTTTTGCGTATAACTTATAAACCACTTGCCCGATTCGCCTCAAAATATAATCAGTTTAAAATCTTGTTGAGCCCTTTCGATTGCCACCAAGAACGTGTAAATCGGTTGATTCCATCCAAAGATATCGTCGGGCAAAAATTATAATTTTTCAGTAAAGGTATGTTTTACCGGCCTAACAAATTTTCGAGCTCAAAGAGCTCAAAAATTTACAAGCAATAATGTTTACGAGTTCCCTGAGCTCGAAAACAGAGGGAAGTTTTGGGGCTGGCCCGCAGGGTCAGACGGTTTTCAGATTTTTTTTCTTATTTCTTTGTAAGTTAAATATCATTGAGACAGTGAATGTACGATTTTTATTGCACACCTCAAAAGCGAAGCCCTGTGCTCTACAGACGCTCGTTTTTTTCGGGCACTTCACTCACTTTCAATCATCTCTACACTTTTTGAAGTAGATCAAAATAAGTTGAAACTTATATCAACATATAGAGAATTTTTTGGGAATAATTAACTGATTTTTTGTAGTCACGATATCTCTCGAATAAAACGGCTCACGGGCCTAATTTTTTTTTGTTAGCGTTAGTTTGGTGACAAGAACCCTATCGTAAATCACTATCCAACTCTTTTTGGTTTAATTGTAATTAATAACAACTCAAAATCTTGTAATTTAGCTGCCATTTTTGCTTCTACTGCTGTTATTATTTTTTTTCCTATTTGCTTTCCAACTATTGGGAGCAGCACTAGCGTAACAGCCATACGAAAAAAAAGAATCGGCCCATTACTGGGTCGTGAATGGCTGCCAATTTTCAAGCAGGGCCGAAGATCGGCTAAATATCGAATGATAACGGTATGCCAAGCATGGCAGTCGCAAGCATTGGCCAATCGTGGCAATATAAGCAAAAAGACGGCTGTCAATGATTCACCATGCACGGGCCAGTATAGTTAACCATTTATTGGCCAATCATTGCAAACCAGGCATCAGCCGATCTATGGGGAAATTTCGAAGCTCGGCGACTTTGTATGGGCAGTAGGATTGAAAAAAGAGCGACATCTAAGACAAAAAGGCGGGTTATTTAAAAAAAAATTAAACTGAAACTAAGAAATGATTAAAAATAAAATAAGCTATTGAGGTTCACTCTTTTGGACTTTAAAAACTTTTTCTAAACTCCTGTTGTGATTTCTAAATAATTTCATAAGTTAATGACTTGTCTTTACTATTTACTACTAATGTTTACTCAAGTTTTCTTCTTTGAGTCCTCGCGCCCCGCGGCTCTGTTCTTCTTAGGTATACCTCAGTATATACGCAATAACGACAGAACGAGATATATTTCCGGAGTAGAGCAAGGCGCACTCATGAAGAAGCAAGTAATAAACGATATACTGTGTGCAGAGCTTAAACGGGGCTTTATGAGATCCCGGCCATGATTAATAACTCTGAGCGGTATATATTCTATAGCCACTCTCTGGAACAGCCTTAGCCAACGCAATCTCGTCGTCTGCTGATTCCTCGTTAGCCCAGCTTCCATATAAGTATACACCTAGGATTCCCTGAGGGTGTATCACCAAACTACTTATAGTTGTGTACTACGAATAACCTCAAGATATCGTTTAATTTCGTTTTATTTTATTTTTGTCATCAGAAATAACAACTTTTTACTTTTTACTTTCCATTAGACTGATGCTAATATTAATATCTTTCCTTTGATAAATTTAAAAATACTTATGAACAAAACGACAAAGTGCAATATTCTTTGTTTTTATGTTAAATCCTTGAATTTTAATCGCAATCACTGTCAATTTGTGGAAAATATTATTTTTTTGTAAATTTAAAAGTCACAATATGGACAATAAACAAGCAATCAAATATCAAACCGGAGAGTTTTTATTTTTAAGGAAATACAGTAGGGTGGCCCAAAAAAACCGACTATTTTTTTTTCGAGTCTCTTATGAAAATTTGTTGGTTTCGGATTTTTAGTTTCTAAATTTTTTCTTCCTCGTGGCAGCAATATTTTGTATCTATAAAATGATGGCTATGCTGAAAATTTCAGCCCAATATTTAAATATTTAAACGGCGCTCAAGGATTTTGAATACCAACTGATAATATGTAACTAATACTTTGAATTAGTTTTTGTATTTTTTTATAACTCAATTATTGTCATTTCACTTAAATATAACTTTTGCATAACCGAAAATATACAGGACAGTGTTAAACAATGAAATTGGGTAAGTTTTGAATAAGCGAATAAACCTAAAAATTGAATTAAAAAATAAAAAAGTATGTAAATAACTTATTATTTATATTTCTCGAGTTGTATTTTTATTCATTATGATACAAATTGATGGTGAAAAAATTGAGAAGCTTTATTATTAATATCCAAGGGTCGCTCGAAAACATCCAAGAGACAGTACTCGGAAACATTCAAAATTCTTGAGCGACGTTTAAATAATTTAATTTTGGGCTCAAATTTTCAGCATAGTCATGATTTCATAAATATGAACTATAGCTGCCACGAGAAAGAAGAAATTTAGAACAAAAAAATCCGAATTTCGATCATTTTTGATATTTTCAAAATTCGTGAGCGACCTCTCGAAAATTTTTTATCGAGCTGATTTTTGGGTTCCGTTACTCGTAAGCCGAAGACATTAAATCCATGACAAAATATCCGAAGACATTTTATCCGATAGACAAAATA
The DNA here is from genome assembly GCF_029852145.1 of Microplitis mediator. NCBI lineage: Eukaryota > Metazoa > Arthropoda > Insecta > Hymenoptera > Braconidae > Microplitis > Microplitis mediator. Next base: position 23,114,030 of record NC_079969.1, read on the forward strand.
TCCCCGGACTAAATACTCGATAGATAAAACATCCCCGACAAAATATCTTATAATATAAATAGTACGGTACCCCTTTATCAGAAATGTTTAATATATTTTCACATAAAATTTGAGTGTGTGATATTAAAAATAGATCAACACATATGCTTGAAATCGAATTGTGCCCCTTTTTCACAGATTTTGGGTGGGTATTATTTTGGAAATTGGTCAACACATATGCTTTGAATGGTACAGTACCCGTTCATCGAAAACCATGAATTATTTTTTCACTGAAAATATATTGTTCTTAATAAGATTTATCGACAGGATATTTTGTCACGGATTTTTTGTCTCTTGAATATTTAGTTCAAGGATATTTTGTCTATCGGATAAAATATCTTCGGATTTCATGTCGCGGATTTTACGTCGCGGATCTATTGTCCATGTTTAAACATCTTGAATCAACAAATTTTCATAAGAGACTCAAAAAAAAAAATATTCGGTTTTTTTGAGCCACCCTAAAATAAAGTTTAGGTTTAAAATTAAATTCACCTTTAGAGGTTATGTATAATGTATAGTTTAATTGCTATTGATTTGTTTCAATCTACTAAAAGTTTTACGTTGAATTATTGATAAGTTTATGCTGCGCGATGAACTCGAATGTTTTCGTTAAATATAACGTAAAATTAATCCACTTATTAGAAATTTATTGGATATCTCGTTTCCAGATCAGCAACTTGAAAACTGTTTCCCCTTAGGGAATTTTCTAGTAACCACTAGTTCTCAAGTACTAAATGTGATAATCGTTACTCGCTCAACTATACATAGAATGACCAGGTCCCCTTCCCCCGCCTCTCGCCCATGCCAAAACACACTAAAAGCTCGATTCATGGGCTTGAGGAGCATAAGTACAATATTCAGTTGCCGATGATAAAGCCCTCTGTAGTACACGCAGTATAACTCCCTACGGGCTTTATATACTCTATCCTCACTTATCGACGTGTTTCTCTTCACCCCTTTCCTACTCTGGTCTACTTAGCACTAAAGTGTTAAGTCCGCTTCTTCATCTCTCCTACCCAACAAGACTAAATCGCGTAACTCCCAAAACAGAATTTCGCCGTTGAGTCCCTGGATAACAGAAGTTACGCCGTCGATTCTCACGCGTTTTAGGTACTCGAGAAGTTGCCTCTGGGGCAAATCCCCATGTGTCAGGATCACGAGTTGAGCCAATTAGATCAGTTGCTGCAACTTGTTATGACAAGATGTTACTATGTGTATAAAGTTAATTCTAATGCAATGTTGCGTATCATCATCATCAGAATTGTATTTTTTACACTAAAAAAAAACGGTGTAAGTCTACGCTAGTCTAAAATTAATCGATGTTAATTTAACACCGAAAATGGTATGAGAATAACACCAGTAAGGGTGTAAAAAATTTTCGGTGTTAAAAGAAAGAAGTTTTCATTTTTCACGTATGCAATTCGTTCAGAATAATGAGTGACATTTCCCATTTTCCAGGCAATAAAATTGTTTTTATCTCAATTAACGATGCACTGTAAAAAGAGCGGTGTTAAAAATGGACTCATTTTAACTCCGCCCGGTGTTAAATTGAAATTACACCGGTGTAGGAGGCATAATTCGGTGGTGTTAAAATACCGGTGTAAAAGCAAAGTTAACTGCGTCCGCTCGGAGTATTAACTTTGGGAAGTTTTTAAAACGCAAAAAATTTCTTGACACACACACACGCACTCAAACAGTCGCAAACACCCTCAAACTCAAACACGCGAGTGCACACACGTACACATATGCACACATTCCCAAAGTAAAATATTTTAACACCGGAAAATTTCATTTAACACCGGTAAAGAATGTTTACACCGACGGCGGCATTATTTTTACACCACTTTCGGTGTTGAAATTCATTACCGCCAACTTTAACACCTATACCACTTGGACTTACCCCGGTGATTTTTTACAATGTATTCATACTCCGATCGGAATTAATTTACTTCGCATGTACACTTTTTAACACCGCTACACCTGTGTGAGTTCGTTTAAACACCGTTTTTTTTTTTTTACCGAGTACGAATAATCTAAAGAGTATTTTATAGAAACGAAAACAAGTTCTTTGAAAAGTGACTTAATAAAAAGTATTTTAATTTGGTAAGTGACTAATTACGTAATAGCTTGAATTATGTAAAAAAAATGTGTTTAGCGTTAGTTTACCCTGTGTAAAAAAAGCAAACAACAAACAAGAGTTTGGTGGCTGCATTGGACTGAAGGAAAAAGCATTGGCATTGCATCTACCCCGAGTGAGAGTGGGCGAATAACTCTCTGGGCCCGTTTAAACTTTCGAGTTGACGTTTACAGAAGAGACGAGAGAGGGTATAGTAACTCGACGCAAAGTTAGCCGCGGGGTCGAAGGTCTGTTGGTGGCAGCCAGCAGCAGCTCTTTCTGATGGATTGGCTGTCCCACGCCCCTTAATTCTCTTCCTATCCGAACGAAATCCACTCCTCTACGTTTACTCCTGACTCTACTTACTCCCTTTCACCGTCGGTGTACACCACCCTGACACACGCGTCTTTCCATCTCTCGACGGGTGGTCCACGAGCTCGAAGCTGTAGAGCTTAACTATCCCCTTTGGTTATAAACTATGAAGCATACATCGAACGAATAGAAGCATCAGACGAACTTTCAAGACTCCTCTCACTTGCTCCGTACGCTGTATAGCTAAATGTTTAAAGACTTTTGGTACTAGTTTAGTTTGAAAGACTAAAGAATGACATTTAAAATTGAAAGAGAAGTTGGATCTATATTTCGATTGATCTGTTATAATATTGCTTTTTCATCTTACTACTTGTTTGATGTTGTTTAACAAAATTCAATCACTCGGAAAAGTACGTCTATATATTTGTATAAATAGATGTCAAAGTTATGGTGAAAAGTTGAAATAAAAATTGAAGAAATATAATCGTTATTATTATTTTTATTTAACAATGAAAGAGAATTGTGGAGTTGAATTGAGGATATATAAAGTGCAGAATAGAGAAAAAAGTAAAAATTAAACTATGATACCTGTCCACAGCAGATGCCACAGAAGAGTTATACTTCGGGCAAAATTGGAACGTGGAAATTGCTTCGTGCGTATCAGAAAGCGGATCAAATTTTAATTAAACTTCGGATCACTAGAGGCTTAAGATATGTATTTTATGCTTCAGCAATCCGTTTTCATACCAAATCTCATCGCTGGAGTTATTTTCGAGCAATCCCTTATCTAATGCTTAAACTTCAGTTCTTTTATTCCATAAACTTTTATTATTATTATTATTTTTTATGCATTTTCACGTTTTACACACTGAAATTTCACATATGTTCTACATACAAAACCTGATTTTTCAATCTCCCGTCGTAGTCAGAGCTACAGATTTCAAGAATCGTTTGAAATACTGTGTACAGAACACAAGCATTCATAAAAGGAATAATAACAATAACAAAGTACAACTTTATCTATAAAAAGTCATAATGTTTTATTTTTCAGGCTACACAATGTTATTTTTTTTTTTTCTTTTACTTTTTATTTTAATAACAAACTTTTTTTCGGTAAAATAAAATTATTATCATTTATTTTTTATTGAGTTTATTGCTGTCGCGGATTGATAGATTTTACTGTCTTAAAGTGAACCAGTGAAATTTCACTGGTTGAATCAGTGAACGTCGTGCTCACTGGTTTCAACCAGTGAACTAAAAATATGTAAGCGCGTGGGTACAGCAGTATTCTGCACATGAGTATTTTAAGTGTTTTATTGTGTCAATAAGTAAGTAATATTTATTGATTATCTTCATGTAATATTTCAACTAACTTTTATATAATAATAATAATTATATGACACAATTTTTACAGAGTTTAAAAATAAATAACTTTGGAGTAATTTCAATAGCTTGGAGCTAACCTCAAAAATGAATGACATAATTTTAAAATTAAACAATATAAAAAGCCCATTGAAAATGGAAACAAATTAAATTTTTATAAATCTTAATAAATATTATTTATTTCATTACAAAATAATTTTTAATTAAATATAATTGTTATTAAGACTCTTTTAGTTCACTTTGTTTTTAAATAAACGTTTATAATAAAATAAAATTAATCTAACCTATTGTGTTTATATTTATTTAGTACACCGACGTATCACTGGTTTAACCAGTGAATTTCACTGGTTCAACCAATGAGCCAAGCGGTCATCTTATTCCACTGGTTGAATCAGTGGATTTCACTGGTTTATTTTAAGAGAGTACAGATACACTGTAAAAAATTTGCGGAGTCAACGCGGATTAAATTCGGAGTGAATGCGAACCGGATGACTGCGTATTCAACTTAATCCCCTTGGAGTAAAATTCACTCCGAAAGGGATTTTTTTTAATATTAAAATTCCGAAGTCGGAGTGAATTCGAATTAATGAAATCCGTAATCACTCCTAATTTTCACATGGAGAGAAATTTCAAGTAAATATGCTTATGCAGCATAGTAATGGTTCCATTACTATACAGTTTGTATATATAAGCAGTCACATAAGAGCAGCGTGATACAAACTATAGAGTAATGTGACCTTCACTATGCTGTATACGCATATTTACTTGAAATTTCTCGACGCGTAAGTGTAAATATGGTGACACACTTAGATATCCGTAAAAAAATATCCATTGACAAAATATCCGTAAAAAATTCAATTGATTAAATATTTTTTCGCTATCTTTCACACCATTTTATGTGTGGGTATATTTTTGTAATTGCAAACACACAAAATTTGTAAAAAAAAAGGGCCATGTTTCACACCTATTTATGTATGTATCAATCATATGTATTTTCGCATGAAGTATTTAATGAATTAAATGATACATATTTCGAAAAAAAAAATTTTAATAACTTTCTTTTACTGTTATTTTAACTATGAAAATTTTGATCTGATGAATTCAGATCTTTGGTATGTTCATTTTCAGGATATTCTGTCCGTATATATATTTTATTCATCGGATATTATTCCCACGGATATTTTGTCGTGAATATTGTGTCGCGGATATGTTGTCACGCAACCGCAAATATGATTGAAAATAAGAAACAAATATTGTGAACTTTCTGATAGAAAAATTAGACATTACGTTTAAAAAATATTTAACAATAGTTGTCATTAAAATATAACATCCTAAAAAGTGATAAAATCATTCAACCAATTGATACAATCGAAGAAGCTATCGAAAACTCACAGTTGCACGTTCGTTCGATCAAGGAAAACTACTTCTTCTTAGAGTGCAGTACTAACCTTTCAACAAGTACACTCACACACGATTGGAACAACCTTTTTTAGCTCACACATGTCAATGTTCCCTCAATGGAACATACGAATGAAAGCTACAGTATTTGTATGTATGTATATATCTATATAGTTTGAAAATATAGTAGCAAGTATATATCGAGCAAATGCTGCACGGTGAATTCTCAGCAAGAACATTTTCCAATCTGGCTGGGGCGTAGCTCTTTCGTCTTACCCCGTGGCCAGATTGAAGAAACTGAATGTGGCTGGAGAGACGGGGACGTCGGATAAATGAAACGGAGAATGCGATTGTTGGTGCAATGTTCCGGAAGAAAAGTGTTCTACAAAGCTGGAACGAGAAAGAGTACGAGAAAGAGAAAGAAAACGATAAAAAAAAAATTGCCAGTGAATGAGGAAGGTTTGGAATACTTGCGATCAATGTGAACAAAAACCCACTTCTTTACACCTGATGATTTACACTAACGAAGTTCATCGAATATTAAATTGTTATTTACTCAGTAGAAAAAAAATTTTCATCTGTAATAGAAACGGCTATTCCATGAAAAAAAGTTCATAGCAGCGAACTTCTACGAGACAATTTTGAACTTTGAGTTGATCATTTTGGAACTTTCAAAAAAATTATGAGAAGAAAAATTTTTAATTGCCAGATCATGTTTTCAAAAGTTCCAAAAACGATGAACTCAAAGTTCAGAAATGTCTCAAATTTAAAAGTTCACCCTTACGAGCCTGGAAAATTTCTAGAACGAATTATTTCGTACGCGGGATGTTAAATTTTTTTTTTTTGTCAAATCATCATATTTCAGTGCGTCACTTGAAAATTTAAAATCGACTTAACATCTAACGCTTTAGAAATGTTACCCAGTGTAAAAGTAGAAATGAATAAAAATTTTCAAGTGTCACTTTTCAATGGACACAAAATTCATAGTGAATACAGTTTTTCGTGTCACAATTGACATCTCAAAAGTGTTGAATTTACTTGTCATATTGAACGAACATCGTGTGTAAATTTTAACGTGAATGAGATGTTGAAATTCAACATAAATAGCCAACGTTGAAAACTAATATAAATTTTACTGTTTATTTCCATAAGTTTTTAATTCAATTTTATTTTTGCTTCGTATTCTCTATAAATGGAAAACACACGTAAATGTCTGAATGATACTGACATTGAAATAGATATACATATCCATACAACATACATGTATTTATAGGATGCTACGTATTTTGAAACCCTTGACAAACATTTCTACTTCACGTTTACCGCAAAACCCTATCAGACTGACTGACTGACGCCTTTGTATTCGGTACGCACATCACTTGAGGGTCAGACTCCCTCGAGATGGATCCGTTTTCGTAAAATAACACACGCTGCAATGGACACCCATCACTGCTGGATATGTATGCTAATGTGATAGGTGAGAGATGTTTACTCACAGCAACAGAATCTAGATTTTTTAAAAAATTATTTTGTTTTGTTGTCAAATGGCTTTTGTGTATCACTTTTTTCGAAACAATTTAATGAAATTCTTTGAATATAAAATAAAATAAGATGTCGACAATTGAAAGCTTAAATAAAACAATTATCAGTCACTTTAGCTGTCCGCAAGATGTTGAAGTAGAAAAGGTCCAGTTGTGATCGGACTTTTGAATGAAACGGGTATTGTTATGCCAGCCACAATAAAGCACAAAGAGCTATTGTTAGAGAGCTTATAAGCATTTAAAAAATAATTTGAATTTTTGTTTGATACAAAAAGAAATTTTTGACACAAGAAATATTTTGCACTACGAATCGAAAACAAAAATTTTCTTGGGACAAACAAATATTTTTTGCGTGAAAAATCATTTGTTCTGAGAGTCCCTGATTAAACAACTGAACTCGACCGAATTAAAAATTTTATTTCTGCTTAATTCTGTCGAACTCTGCAAAGCAGAATTCAACGATTGAAAATTTTAATTCTGTTAAATTCGGTAAGACGGAATTGAAAAGAATTCAAGGATTATTATTGAATTAAACAGAATAAAATCGATTTAAAAATTTCAAATCTGTTTTTATTCAGTTTAATTCTGAGTCAGAACCAGAAATTTGAGAATTATTTTCGAATTAAACCGAATAGAATTATTTAAATTCGTTTCAATTTGGATAAATTCTGGTTTTCCTGCCGAATTAGATAGAATACTCTTTTAAGTTAGGTACCGAATTAACAGAATTTATCTTAATTATATAGAATTAAAAATTCAATTCTGTTTAATTCGATCGAATTCAGTTGTTTAATCAGGGGTGATATTTTGTTTTATAAGCTGTTGTTATTATGATAGTTGATCATTAATTTGACCATCATTACAAAATGGTCGCGCTGTGAAATGAAGCCTCAGTTATGTAAAGCTTAGCTTCTGGCAAGGTATGAAATATTTCTGGTTTTGTACTCAAAGAGAGGTTATAATAGACGAAGGATGAAAAGGTGATAAAGACAAGAATAAAAAAGGAAGTGTTGATAGGTATAGAATGTTACAATGATCAAAGAAAACTACGGGCGACACCTGCCGATAATCCCTCGTTTGTTATTCCCCTTAAGTACTTCATCCACTTCTTCAAAATGCTTGAGTTGTTTAACGAGGGTAAAAAATAGCTAAATAAACAAGTGTGAACAATCTTTTGCGACAATAAAATTACGTATTAAAATCGTTATAATTTTCTAGTTAAAAAGTTTCTTCTGAAAATCTTTTTATAAGAAATAAAAACAAAAGTTTCTATTAGCACAATTTAAAAATATCATTTGAGCAGAAATATTATTTTCTTCTTTGTTTCTAAACGCTCGATGAGTCCGGAATTACGTACCGCCATCTTTGGTAGACACAGTGAACTTTTAGATCAATCGGGTGAAGTTGATGTTCTATGTAACCGACAACTATCGCGTGATAACGGGTAGAGGTCGATAAAAAGGAAATTACAAGACTCTTATGATAAAGATGAGGAAAACTTTGTTTCCCAAACGCCGAGGAATCTTTTTTACCAACTAACGGCTGCAGTGTTAACTGTAATTAATATAAAGCAGCTAAATTACCAAGAAGTAAATTAAAGCTAACTCTTATTTATTATATCTCTTTCATAATGAGATACATTAATTTGAAACTTTTGTAAGTACATATAAAAGAGCCGCTTAGTACTTTGATTAATCAAACGAGCTGCACGCCAGCTTCTTTGAATCCTTTATAAAGTTATAAATGCCACTATTTTATAAACAAAGTTTATGTGTCTTATTATTCAATATAAGAAACTCTAATTATGATAAAAAAAATTAAGTTTTAATTAAAATAAAGATTACTACTAAAATTTTCTTCATTCACAATTTTCAGTATCTTTTACGCTGAGAATTTAATAATAATAATGGTCGTCACTGGTGGTTTTTAAAGGGGACTATAATATAGTAATTTTCTAATTTTCTATTATAATACTGTTGGAAAAAAAATCGAATTACAGTAACTGCTCTTTATAAACGAATTAGTGAAAATCATTGTTTGGCAGTGAATAGTCACTTGATGCCACTGAAAAATATACTACTGTTTGAATTAGTGACATACTTTTCATTAGTAAACAGTAAATAATCACTATTTTCACTATTTCACATTTAAGACAGTGCTTCTATTACCGAATGACCCGCGAAAAGTGAATCATATGTAGGTGCAGGAAAAATGTTTGGCTGTAAAAATTTTCTCTGTTTCTACTTTAGTAAAAATATTCATTTTTAAATAGTTTTGTAATGTAAGGATAAGTGGTCGTAAATTTAAGGATTAGGTGAGTAACTAGTTTTACTCGAAATGCTGTCACCAGATGTCAAAATATAGTTACTCTGTAAGATTGTTAAAAATATTGTAGCCTAAGTGCGAGTGAGAGACCGAGCAAAAGTAAGAGTGTATGAAATATGCTGTTTAGAGATGGGGGTGAGAAGGGACCCAGAGGCCCAAGTAATTTTAAAAGATAGTTTACGGCAGTCTAACACCATCCAGGCTAGTAAGAAGTTGTGTGCTATTTTCCTTACAAATAAAGCTATTATTAGGTACCCTTTTTAAAATTTTTTTCTAAAAATCTATATTCTACACATATATGGCTGATTTCCATGTATGGAACATCTCTAAGTCAGGCATATACAAGGCATAGGGAAGAAGTGCCGGTATTGACCACTTTCGTGCCAGTTTTGGACACTTCAAAAATTTATGTGTATTAATTAAGGAAGTTTTTTTTAATACTTATTGACTAATCGAAATAAAGTATAAAGTATCTAAAAATACAGCAGTGGCCACTAATGGTACTTCTACCCTGTATTTGCTCTATATATTGCCCTCTAAAACTAAATTAGTGAAAATTAGTGAATTCCGCTAATTCACTTTTAGAGAGTGGTATACATGAAGCTATACAGAGGATATATGAATAATATATGAAAATACTTACTATACTGCAATCGCAGTAGTCCCTGACAATGTGATGATAATTATAACCATTAAATTCTCAGCATGTGGTAAGTGGAAAGAAAAAGAATACATCTGTTCATTTTGATTTCGACTAGACAAGCCTTATTCAGAAGTTTTATCGGTAGAATAACGCTAATCGGGATGGGTTAACATCTGCTTCTGATTGCACTTCGTATGAGTGGAATAGACGAAAGCACACGAGTTGCTAGTTGAAATCAAACAGAAAATGGAAAATTTCTATCAATGCCTCAGGCTAAGTAGTACAATAAAATCAATAGGACAGACAATGAGCTATTTCATGAAAGTTTACTAGTATAATGACGTGGAGGTATGCTGTAGATTATTAGACATCACTGACTTAAATTTATATGTGAAAAAGTAATTACTTAACATAATCTTTGATAACAAATTTCTGAAAGTTTATCGTGTTTTCTTGCTCAGTTTCATTTATGTATACATATATAAAGCTCATTCATTAGTCTATTATATACGCAGAGGAAGATACGATAAAATAATTTGAAAATTTAGCCAAAAGCAACATCAAGTTCTATTCATGATACTAGCTTGTGTAGCACAACTAATCCTGTAGCAACGTGTCGTAACGAGGGAAACGGCGAGATAAACGTGGAGACGTCGGAATTGAGACTGGTTAACGATGGCATGATAAAGTTATCGGCTTGGTGCACTAAAGTAGACTCTACTAGATGAATTTTCACTGACAATCTACCTACAAGATAATGCTCAACGGAGAAATACGTTTCATGCAAATTTATCTAACAAGCTAAAGCGCGACAAGAATTTTTTACTACTGTCCATAATTTGAAGGAGTACTTTTATCCGCAGAAAAGATTTAATTAGTCAATTTACTTTTTTCACTCTTTATGTGTCTCAACAACAGTCTCTCGGGCCAATATTCTCAAATGTTTCATATTCATGAGCGATTTCCACTATGAACCTGTTATACGAAAACTTCCAACAAATTCAAAATTATGTGTATGTATATATATATATTGAATTCCCAACACCCGAACGGAGCTTTGTAACCATCAGAAACTTCAATAGTGACAGATAAAAGCAGAGTATGTTGTGTATACTGGGTGTTTGCGCTCGGTTGTTTTTCAGTTTCACATTTCCATATCGTCTGCTCGGACCTCTATGAAAATTTTCACTGGCCCGCCTCTCATCCATCCAATATTGGCTTCTATTGAATACTCGCCTGGCATTATCTACCTGTGAAGTTCGACAGATAAACAAAGAAACTTCAAAAAAATTAAATAATCAAATGAAAGCTCGTCTTTTTTGCGTTTAACGGAGAGTTACACGGAGAGTTTACGGAAAAAATTACAACATTTTATGGAAATGGTTCTTATTCTGCATGGAAACAGGTTTGTTCTAATACCGATTAGACAAAAACGCCCACACAAATTGTGGAAATCGTGCCCTGTTACGGAAGAAATTAAAAAAAAAATATTGAGAAATGATCACGGATTGAATTTTTCAAAAATTGATAATTTGTTCAAATATTCGGTTCCGCCCAACTCTTTCCTGTTCTGTATTCATAAATTGTTTAATTTTGGTAAAAGTACACTATTACTTTCTTGAAATATCATTATTATATTATACATGAGTGCCCGCATGAAAATATCATATATGGTAAACATATATTAAAAAATATATGTTACAGATCTAAATATATATGTGACAACACATGCAATCTTATATAGAACTATACATAGATTTTGGCCGATTTTATTATATTTCTATATATGTTTTCTCTTGTATGATTTCATATATTTCCGTATAACTTCAATATATTATTTATATATTTGAAAACTTATAATTTTAATATATTCAAAAACAAATGTTATTTATAAATGGAATCAAATAAGAACACATATATAATTCATCATTATATGCCACGATATATGTACCATGTATTTAAATTTATAAATTTTTATATATTTTTTGATATATAGAACCATATAAGTCTCCCCATATATGTAAGAATAAATAAAATCTATTCTTTTCTGTCTTCCTCTCTCTGTTATAAGATTCAAACATTGTGTTCAGAATATATATATATATGTGTGCTAGCTTACAAATTTACATATATAATTATCAATATATGTAATACATATATGTGCTAACTTATAAGTTTACATATATGATTATAAATATATATAATACATGTATTAACTTATAAACTTACGTATATAATTAATTATATTAAAACTTACTATATTATATATAAGAAAATATATATCGTTTTTGGCCACTTATATGGTCCCATATTGATTATATATTCTTCCATATATATTTATCATATATGGTATTTTCATGCGGGTGGATATATATATATACAACCTTAAGTTTTCCTCTAAAAGACTAAATTGGTGACCACGAGAAGAGGCAGTAGCGTGAAATTAAAGCCATTCGTCAAGCCGAGGGTATCCTACTCAAAATAGCGCGTGCAACCCCTATTGAGTGAATAAAATAATGTGTATGGTGCGTACATAATTCACTTGGCTGGCAGATATAAAACAAAGTGGGTGGTTTTATATATGAATTTTTAAAAACACTTAAAGATTCAAGAGAGTACCGTGGATTTAAACTTAAAAAAGCTGCTAAAGATACTGTGTAAAAGTAGATATATATACCTAAGATATAAGGTATAGATATATATGTATATAATGTTTCAATATTCAAACGCATCATGTAAATATTAAAATTGAATCATGAATTCAGAGTATGAAAGAAATACGAGAAGATATCCTTTTCAAAAGTTATTTCAATGTCTGTCTGTATCACTTGGTTATTCATGCAAGCACTTAAGAATATTATACTTCTTTATTTATATATAAATATACTTCCTTTTGTTCTTCGTTCCGTTTCACTTGTATTTATTATGCAACGAAAATTGTTTTCTTTTCATTTTTATTTTTAAGTAAATAAAAATTATGGGAAAAATTCAAATTATATGAAATGATTAAACAATTTTTCATAAGTTTCTCTTTCAAAAGCCTGAAGGAAAAAGGCAGTCTATAGCAAGGGTATATTGAGATATACTGATGAGTCTGATATGTACACTGAGACGAAACTGCGATAATGAAAATGAAATGCTAGAACAGTTACTATCATCTGAAGCAAATTATTTAACAAAAATTGATGTTAATTATTTTATAAGAGATGATTAGTCTTGAAAACAATAATAACATATTTATATCATATTGTTAAATTTAACATTAATTGCTTTCTGATCGACTCGACATTTAAAAACTCATTAAATTCTATTAATTACTCTCTTTTGTAGTTTATTTTTATAAAAAACTTTTTTTGTTAATTTCATTACTGCTCTGTGAAAAAATTCAGAAAACCCAGAAAATATCTAAATATGGTTAATCCTATAACGAATAGATAGAACAGTTATGCGCATATATATGCGCAAAAAATAAATACGTTGAATAAATTTCGTATACATATATGTTTACACATATTTCGTTATAAATGCAACAACATCTACATTAGTATCTATGTCGACATGCATGTCAACATATATGACTATGTATGGAATTATATTTATGTGAAAAAATGGACATCAAATATATGTTACATATATTTTTAGCATGTATATATTTTGATGCGGGATCAAAAATATTACACGTGGACTTTGTGCCCTCAAGGTTTTTTTGAGTTCTACACTGAGAAAAATAATCAGTAGCAGCTACCTATTGGCAATCGGTAGCCACTACCCATTATTTTTCGGTAGCCGCTACCGATTATTTTGGTACACGGAAAGAAAATTATGGGAAGTTTTCCTATGCATTATGGGAATGGTTCCCATAATGGTATGGGAATAGTTCCTATACTACTATAGGAATGGTTCCCATATATTATGGGAACCATTCCCATAATAGTATGAGAATAGTTCCCATACCATTATGGGAACCATTCCCATAATGGTATGGGAATCATTCCCATACTATTATGGGAATCATTCCCATACTATTATGGGAATGGTTCCCATATTGGTATAGGAACTATTCCTATAATATTATGGGAACTATTCCCATAATGTTATGCGAACCATCCCTATAATATCATAAAATTTTTTTTTGCCCAATAGTGTAGAAATTTCCCAAAATTTGAATTTTCTTGAATGTTTTGTGCTGACAAAAAATTCTTGTTAAAAATTTTAATGTTTTTTTGCCAAATACGATTTTTTTTTTCAATGTTTGAATTTTTGTTTTTATGTTTAATAATATTTCTGTGTATTGTAGAAGTGATTACCACACTTTTCTTTAAATTAATTTTTTCATGATTATATGGGAACCATTCCCATAATATTATAGGAATGGTTCCTATAATAGTATGGGAACTATTCCCATAATATTATGGGAATGATTCTCATAATGGTATACGAACCATTCCAATTGCATTATGGGAATCATTCCCATAATATTATGAGAATAGTTCCCATACTATTATAGGAGCCATTCCCATAATATTATGGGAATGGTTCCTATAATTAATAGGAATGGTTCCTATAAATTACAGGAACCATTCCCATAAATTATAGGAATGATTCCCATAATATTATAGAAAGTATTCCTATAAATTGTAGGAACCATTCCTATAGTGTTATGGGTATCATTCCCATAATTATAGGAATAGTTCCTATAATTATGGAAAACATTCCTATAATTATAGGAACCGCTCCCATAATTTATGGTCGTAATTTCTATGATGGTATAGGAAAAAATTTCACAAAATTATGGGAACCGCTGCCATAATTTTCTTTCCGTGTACCAGTTACCTAATTTTTGGTAACAGCTACCGATTTTTTTTCGGTAGCTGTTACCGAATAATCGGTAGCCGTTACCGGAATAATCGGTAGCAGCTACCGAAAAATCATCGGTAGTAGCTACCGACTGCCAATCGGTAGCTGCTACCGATTATTTTTTTCAGTGTAATTTTTGTACAGTTCAAAGTTGACTTGGTCCCCGACATTTGATCCTTGCGACGATTATTTCTCAGATGATTGATCCACGCGACTAATTTTGTGTGCGTGTAACTTCAAAAATATACTCACACACAAATAAATGTGAAAAATTACGCCCTTTTTTTACTAATTTTGTGTGCGTGTAATTTTAAAAATATACTCACACACAACTTGTGTGTATAAATAAATTGTGATTACCATTAATTGTCACGTAGATCAGTTATCGACATATCAATTATCGGCGGATCAATCGTCGCAAGTATTAATTGTCGGGGATCAATTGTCTTTGGAACATCGGTCGTGTCACCATTTGAATCTGCTAATTTTTTTTAAATATAAAGATTCCAAATTGGGATCAGTTGAGAATTTCATTTTTGAAAATTGAACCGAAATCGATAAATTGTTTTTCTTCAAAACAATCAGTTTGCGATTAGTATTATCGCAAATAATTTTTGGATGTCTGAAAAAGTTTCGTTTTATCGGCATTTAATTTCAAAATAACGATTAGATAACATTGCAAGTATTGTATGGCAGCACTAAAGTCCTCGAATAGTAAACATATACTGCATTGCGATTGTGTGCGTAAATGCGTTGAACAGTGTGGTATGCACTGTACTGCTGTTATGTTTCCTATGTGCAGTTGTATCTACCCCTTGGGTGTCGGGATATGCTCAAAATTGCCGTCCCAGTGTACACATTGGCAACTGTAAATGCGAGCTAGCACGTCCGCACCGCATTCTTGGTAATATTCAGGGATTGGGGTTTCACGTTTGCTTCCACGTCTATTAATGTGTACCTGTCTCGAATTCAAGTGGTACGCGATAACATAAACGTACTTTGAATATATAGATTTTTATAATTTTCCATTTAATGTCTCATTATTTATACATGAATATTAGGGGTGAGTAAAATTATTCAAGTTTATTTTTCTAACTTCCCGTAGGCGAACTATTTTTCACATTTTTGCAGAATTACAGTTTTTTACTCGAAGAGCCGCATTCCTGTATAAAACCGTAACTTTTTTTTTCGTGTAACCTCAGAAAAACTGAGAATTCTAGACACATAATCGTAAAGTTATTTCGTGCATAAATATATATTTCTATTTGCAGAATATTCATTCTTTAAAAACCCACACGGAAAAAAATATCCTGTTGCTGCAACAGGAAGCAGCCATATTGCAGCAGCAGGAAATTTTTTTCCGTGCATGTAAAAAAAATTCGTTCCAAAAATGGTTCAAAAAATTTATGACCGTGAACTTACGAATTTGAGCCAACTTTCTTTCTGAACTTTGAGTTGATTATTTTTTGACCCGAAGTCAATCCCAATATTTTAGAGTGCATTGGCGGTAAAAACGTTCTAATTGACGCGGTTCAAAATTTAACACCGTTCGTCGTATAAATTTCACACCAGCAATGTCGAAAATTTTAACACCACATGGACAAAATTTTTTACAGTGAGTTAACGGAAAATCGTTAAGTTTATACTTGTTTGAAAGCTATGGTGTCATAGTTAAGCCGGACCATGTTGGCCACCTGACGGACATTCAAATAAACACACGGAAAAATTATTATGACCATAGTAAAATTTCCAATGGTTGCAGTAATTTATGATATAATTCTTCATTATTACTATGGCCATAGTAATCTTCCGTCAAGTGGCCAATATGATCCGGCTTTACTATGACACCATAGCATTTCCATCGAGAATAATTTTTCCGTGTACCATCAGAAAAGACTCTGTGACGGTTAAGTTGAGCCAGGCTCTATTAAAATAATCATCCTGTTGGTTGCTACGAATAAATTTTCATAAATATTACGCTGGGAGCTATAGCAGAAAAATAATAAAAACAAGAATAAAGAACCGCAGGTACGAGTTTTGTGCCGTGAAGAAGTGAAGTGATGCCAGACAATGCGAGCATATCGTCGTATTATGCAGATATCTTTGGAGTTATATTATATCAGGCGGTAGACGTAAAATTGTTAGGCTGAGCACGTTCATGTCCTCTTCTACTGCTAGTCTCGTTTCGACTGCCGTGCACTGGCAGGAAGTCCAAACGAGGCTGCTATATCAGACTAGTTCAAATGGCTCTTCAATATCCTGACACTTGGGATGAAAATCAATAATTCTTTATGTTCAATTCCCGCTATTTATATTTTCATTAGTTTATTGTTATTTTATTGTATTTTTAGTTGTTGATTGTTT
This sequence comes from Microplitis mediator, assembly GCF_029852145.1. Taxonomy (NCBI): domain Eukaryota; kingdom Metazoa; phylum Arthropoda; class Insecta; order Hymenoptera; family Braconidae; genus Microplitis; species Microplitis mediator. The sequence continues at coordinate 23,131,008 of NC_079969.1, forward strand.
ATTAATATTCATTAATGGACGAATAATGAATAATATTATAACACAGAAATGTATTAGCTCCAGGCAAGTACTAAAATAAATAATATTTTACATGAGTTTAAATGAAATTTTAGAGAGAACATTCAATTATAATTATTTATAAATCGAACGAAATACTATATGATATTTCTATTTTAACTAGAGGTATACAGCATGAAATTAAATCATTATTTGAAACAAACAAATCGCTACGGGGAATGAGGGGTCATTCTGTATGGAAGTGGACAAGGCCTCATTTTAATTCTATTTAATTAAATAACTATAAATTTCCGCCAGTTTTATCGTTCTTTTGATACTTCAAAGACATTCAATATTTCAATGGATTAATGGATTATGTTTATGCAGAAAATGAACAATCACTAATTTACTGTCATTATCTTTCATCAATATTTCGAATAATTTAGTCTCTTTTTTTATTAATATATTATATGGCTTTTTTTAACTGCCAGGGTCATTGGCCACTGTAAAATTTTGGAAGTGATATACGGGTCAAAAATAAAACTTGATTCAGGCTCGCTTCACCTTATTTTATGTACCTGAAGATCGGAACGTTTCTCGCGGAACGAAAATAAAAAAAAAGAAATGAAAGGTAAAAAATCTACTGGATCTAGATTTCGGAAATGTTTCGCACGTCACCCAAAAATGGGAGGCCGGCCCCAACTACCCCTTAAGTCGCCTTTAGACACAAATTTCATGAATTATATGATTTTGGTTGCGTGAAAAACGTTACGATCTTCAGGTGCATCTTATTTTCTTTTGAAGTTATCGATTTGCTGACGATTTTTCGATCAGATCTCGACTTTTTCGACTTGAATTTTGGAATTGAATGTTGAGAAATCATTGTTATGATACTTGGCAACATCGCAATATTAAATACATGGCGGCGAAACACTGCGGTGATCAACAAAGGGTTGCGAGACCGCGTGACGGACCGAGGGGTTAGTCAAAAGTATGTTATTTTTTGACTGGCCGAGTCTTAGAGAACTGATTTTTTCAGCTATCACTGGGATTCGAACCCAGGCCTGGTCAGTTCTCAAGTTACCTCACAGCCATAATGACTGATTAATACTTTAGTCTTTTTTTTGGAAAAGCTGCGTATTAGTTTGCCAAAATATATGTTCAAATTTATCGCATGCGTGCTAGTGTTTGTTATTATTATTATTATTATTGTTTGTTTTGTCTCTGTACATTAGTTTAATATATATATATATATATATATATATATATATATATATATATATATATATATATATATATAATATATCTTATATTTTTGAAGTTTAAATTAAAAGAAATCATCAGAAATGATCATTTTTGTGTTTAAAAAAAAAATCCTTTTAATTTTTAATTTTTAATATGAAATAAAAAATGATTGATAGTCAATAATTGGCCAGATTGACGCATGCACAAATACCCATGAATGCAAATATTAATTTACTTTTATTTATAAAATGAATTGGTATTTTATTAATAAAGGCACAACAAAATATTTATTTTTTAATAAAATAAATATCGAAATAAATAGTGACTTTTGATGAATATGAATTTTATTGTTGAAGTAAACCACTTGCCTATTTATCTTGTGGTAAAATATATTCAGTTATATATAAACACACACGAAATAGACAGCGCAACGCACGTATTGATTTTTACAAACATATTTACCTTAAAATTTGACATTTCACCCGATAGCTATAGAAAGCATATAAAAATCGATATCAAAGTATGTATACCTTGCGTGATCAAATTCTACACGCAATGTTAGTTAAAATATTCATGAAACCAAGCATCTGCAACACGAAGCAATTTCAATTAAAATCTTAATCACGTTGTTGAAGAATGTAATTTGACATTGTTGAGAGAGAATAACCGCGTATTACTTAATCTGGAAAAGTATCATATATACTGCTCACATACATAGTGATGTATATATGTATACATAGCAGATAATTATCAAAGGATTAAAAATTAAAAAATACTCATATAATGGTACTTGAAATCTAGGTACATTAACCCAGATTTCTATTCAACGATTATATTTTCTTGTTGACTATAAAAAAAAAATTTTAACACTAAAAGCAATTTCGAATTCAACTGATCCAAAGATAATATTCCGAACTTCATTTAGTAAGTAGAATTACATGAAGGATTTTAATCTATTCAGTCTTTAATACTTCAAAAGCCGAACATATGATATCACGTAATTAATTTTTTTATTCAGTGAGTGTAGAAGCGTAATAATTTTGAATGCTGTATTTCTCTGCATAAGTAACATTTCATATCATTTTCATCTATTATATAACTTTCTATTACAAATACAAAATGATATTCAACATTATCCCCGAGAACAAGAGATGAAACCTGAATGAAAATAAAAAAAAAAAAAAAGTCGTATAGCAGAATTATGAAATTGAAAACTGCAATTTACAGCTGAATATTGCATGCTCTTCTTGAACATTATGGCCTAGAAAGAAATACAAGAGATGCAGAGACAAAATATAAGAAACCCAGAAAAAAATAAAAAAATAGGTAATATAAAATAAGTGTAAAAAAGACAAAATAGAATAATAAAAAATATATACGAGAATGCCACACATGGTATTCACGCGATTATTACGTATGAGGGTGTAACGTCACGTGACTTGGTTTCTGGTACCGGTTTCCTCGAAAACAACTAAGCTAACACTTAGCTATTCTGGCGTGCAAGTGAAGGAATAGTACGTGAAAATAGTACGCCTTGAAGGTGTAGAAGCGAAATGTAGAGAACGATGCTGATCGTTAAAGCAAGTTAAAACTTTACCTTCGTGTGTTGCACTAAGATATAAATCGATGCGAGTACTGACTTTTGTCAGGATCAAAAGAGTTTTAAAACCTCGTACAATTTGCTACAGCCATATTGTTGATAATACTTCAGTATAGAAGTAATCGTTGTAATAGTAAAGGTAGTTTATAGTAATATAAGTAGTAGTAGTAGTAGTAGTAGTAGTAGTAGTGGTAGTATTATACGCTTGAATGTATACAAGAATAAAGGGATATAAAATAACAACTATATCATTTTCCGCTAGAAAACTCATTTCTTTTTATACAGGCCCTATTACTCTTTGGTCGAGCATTATAGCGTCGAACTAAAGTCGCTCGTTTGTTATCATGATCCTTTGTCAACTTGTAATTGTACTTCCTTAAAAATTAATTTTAATGATTTCGAATCTTGATCTCAATATAATACAGGAAAAATAACAACTTTTACATTTAATCCCCCATTATATTTGTTTGTACTTTTAATTATTTAAGAAATACCAATTACGGAAATTTTAATGAGTTTGATAACAAAAGACGGAGATGAAGCGAATGCGCGGATTGGTAGAGATAACATTCATATTTTCCAAAATTTGTTTGTTAAAACAGCTTTGAAATACAACAATTACTGTAATTATTTATTAATTTTTTTTTGTATTAAGAGTGTAGTCTAGTTGGTCATTTTTGAAAAATCTTTTTTGTTTTTTTTTTACATTTTTTTAATGTGTATGTATCCAAGCATATTGTGCCAAAGTTTTATGGAGATTCGAGCAGTTTAAGTGTATTTTTCTGAATCTAAAGGTCGACAAACGCGATTTGACGCGTATCGAATAAGTGAACTGCCACATCTTTGACACATCAAGAGAGTGCGGAACGGAAAAAAAGAAGGCCAAATTAGAAGCAAACGATAGTTTTGAACAAGAAAAAGGCACTTCGCATGGTGCAGGCATCGCAGGTTAAATTTTGGTAAGATTTTTTTTTTTATTTAAAAATACTTTAAACGCGTTTATTTCGAAACTACGATTTCGCCGACGCCAATCACGATTTCTCTGGAACCCTAGGGCTGATCCTTCTGAAATTTTGACCACATATTCTACACATAAGTACTTAGAGGATAGACTAAAATCATATAAAAATTTTGATTTTAACTAATTTTTTTTTACAAATAACAGCGAAAAAAAAAACAGTTTTTTTCATTTTTTAAAATTTTCGTTAGATAAAATTAGTAAAAATCGTCTAAAATTAATATCATTAAAATTAATATTTCGAAACAATGAATAAGAAATTTAAAACGTCTAATTACGAGGTATGGTGGAGATGGGTGGAGATGGGTGAGGATAATCATAGACTTTTCTATCCATTTCCATGATTATATCTCACTTTCCCTTATTAGTCTATCTCGTAACCACTGTCATAGCGAATTCAAAACACTTCGATTTTTTTGTTTCAAATAAGTCGTTGCTGAAATATCGTGATTGAGCCGAACTGCCTTTAAATTATGGCGCTCTGTTAAAGTACACCTTTTGTATGAACATACTTATAAAAATGAATAAAAAAAATTTATTTTTCACACTGAAAAAAATAATCGCTAGCTGCTAGCGATTTTTTCTTTAGCAGGTAGCGATTAAAAATCGCTTGCTGGGAGCGATTTTTTCGCTAACATTAAGTTATCTGTTCCTTGTATAAAAAAAAGTTAAGCATTGGTAAAACAGTATTTGTTTTATTTTTGAGTTATACCGATGCTTAATTTTTTTTTATACAAGGAACAGATAAGTAAGTGTTAGCGAAAAAATCGCTTCCAACAAGCGATTTTTAATCGCTTCCTGCTAAAGAAAAAAATCGCTAGCAGCTAGCGAAATAATCGCTTGCAGCTAACGATTAAAAATTGCTAGCTGCTAAAGAAAAAAATCGCTAGCAGCTAGCGATTATTTTTTTCAGTGTATAATTAAAGACTTCATTTATCATCCCTAACAGTGTTTGTATACTATCATAGCAAGCTCGCTAGAAATTCCCAAAAATAGACTATTTTTTTAGCCTACAAACTAGACTACATCCTTAATGAAATTTTCAAGCCAAAAAAAAAATTATTTTCTTAAATTCTGCGCTTATGACATTTCAAATATAAATTAATATATCTGAGTAGTGTTTTCACTTATCAATAAAAGGTAACGTCAATGATAACTTAAAAATTCTAATTCTGCATATAAATTCACGATATTTGTAAAAAAACAAAAAAATGGACTTAATATTTGTCTCGGATACTTGTTCATTTCATGCATTACAACCGTCAAATAAAATTTCCCCAAGATCCGTCACGGCAATATGATATGATGCACACCAGGAGTTTCCGCATTTCAAGCAACCACGATGGCGTCTACTCCTATTCACTCGAGTGCATGTTACGCAGCTACTCTTTTTTTATTTATTCCCCTAAAATGAACTCACGCATGACAGAATATCACGCACGCCAGCGAATCACGAGTTATTTATTTATTTTTTTTTTCTTGCTGCTCTATTTTTATTATTTTTTTCGTTAACATTCTCATATTACTTCTACAAAGACCGTGTAGATTTCTAACACAGGTATAAAAATTATATCTGTGAAAATTTTTACGAGAAATAAATAAGCCGGATTTCAACAAATCCAATGTAATTTATCCTTTTTTTTTCATTTATCAAATTTATATTCTCTGAATAAATTAATCCGAATTTTTCTAGTAAAAGTTATTTTATTTCATTTCATTTTTTTCCCCTTCGTAATTTATTTCTTATAAAACATTCATCAGTGCTTCGTCACTCGGTAATGTTATATTCCAGCTTAATATCTTACATATTTGGGTCAAAATGATTAGATAAATTGAATGATATTTGATGCGTATATAAATCGATTTGGTACCACTGATGCGCAGCCTTTATTGACGCAAGAAAAGTATTCAGATCTACGTCAGAAACGTCGGAATATTCCAAAAAACCTCTTTTATATGCCATTGGAATAACTCGCGAGAAGGGTCTCACCCTCAGCATCTTGTACTTCCCTTACACTTTATTCTTACCCTCGATCTTCTATCTCTGACATTGAGACTTTTTTTTATCCTATTTCAGAACTCGAGAAAGAAATTAACGAGAATCGTGAATTCAGTGACGCACTTGATATTTTTATACTCGAAGATTATTTTTCCCTTCAAACTGATAATAAAGAATCGCGGGATGGAATTGAGAAGGAGATGAGTAAAAAAATAAAACAACGCGCCCATCAGTGAAGAACGTGTAAAGGATGAGAATTGAGTAGTGGCAGCAGTGAGGCGTGGTATTGATACTCCTCCATTTCCTGAAGGATGACATCACACCCTTATTTTAGTTCTTTTCTTTCTCATTCTCTTAAACTTATACCTCATTCACTCGCTCTTATTTTTCTACTCGGCTATTTTCTCCCTACCGTTTTGACTTTAAAGCTTGTGGCGGCACGCACCAGTGAGCGACCAGGATTTTTACGATAACAGATTAGAGGATCCGGCCTTCTCGTTCCCGGAACGATAAAAGAACCTTAACGTCGCTCAAAACGCAACTGTGTTTCCTGTGATCAAAGGAAACACCCTAGCCCGCATCTTCTCAACCCTCTGGCACAGTCGTGACCTAATTCGAGAACCGCATAAATTTTTTTTTACATGACAAATAATTTTGAAAAAATTTATTTATTTTACAAGTTGCGTTATTTCCCGTATGAAAAAACAATATATGGTTAAAATATATAAAATCATATATGTTTGCAACAAAAAATTATATGATATATTATAAAAAATCATATAGAGATTTCAGCCGATTAAATATAAAATTATATACAGTAGTAAATATATGTATTCCATATATGTAACTTATATGTTTTTTATATTAAGCTATATATACATTTAAATTTACCTTATAATATATTATATTGATATATTTCCTTTCATATTCAAAAAATATAAAATTTTTATATGAAATGAAATATATGGTAGTATATAATTTATATTATATATGGCACAATATATTTTCCTTGTTATATTTAAGTAGATATTTTATTCGGTGTATGTATATGTATATGGGTATATATATATTCGCAGCAAATTAACTAATTTTGAAAATTTTAACTGCAATTTAAAGAGTATATTAAAATTTAGATCTAATTAAATTGGAGTTGGTCATACAGATAAGAAACTTTTTTTTCCATACACAATATAAATATATGTTTTTATATATGATCAGAATATATTTTTCGTATATGATAGAAATGTATATTTTTATGTATGATCAAAATTCAATTTTTGTATATGACAAGGATATATATTTTCATATATGATAAAAATATATTTTTTGTATATGATTGACATTTATATTTTATATATGCTAAACATATACGGACTCGTATATGATTAATATTATATTAATTTGTATAAAAAAAAAATATATCAGAAAATATAGTTAAATTGGCCACAAATATTTACTGATATTTATCATATATTTTGACCATATATGTTATTTTCATACGGGTTATTTTGTCACACTGAAATTTAAAGTAATTAAAGTTATATAAAAAAATTGAATGGGGTAACGTTACCCTGTTCTTGACCATAATTACTAATTAAAAATTTTCCTAGTTTATTAAATAGGAAAGTGATTTACAGCTGTCAAAAATAAAATAAGCTCTACTGAGTGTACGTTATATAAAACACAAGAAACTGAAAGTACTTGATGACTAGTTATAAATTAAATCTAAAGTTCTCGCAGAAGCGCGACTGATGGCAAACGAGAAATTGCTTTGGAATTCCCCCTAACAGCAAAAGCAGCTAACTTTCCTTTGCTTCCCTTCCCTACCCCTTTAATGTCTTCGATGGTATGTTCTACTGCCTGCCCGAACCGTCTTATCGCGCTTCAAAAGTTGTCGAGAGAAGCTTCCACTTTCTCCTCCTTATCTTTCCTCAACGATTATATGATCGACGATAACTTAAAATTTCAAAATTTATTATTTGTAGCAAATAAAATTATCACGAATATCTGTATCTTTATGGTTCATTCAAAAGAGAGAGATTATCAACGTTTCGCTGGATACAAATTTACATCGACGTAAAAAAGTAGTGTCATAGGTAACTAGTGTAATTGAATAGTCGGGTTCGGGTTGACGTGTAAAATAGCGATATCTAATAGAAAATGCAAAACAGTGTATTGTATGACGATGCAAAACGATTTCGGACCAGAGTGAAGTTGGCTGCCCGAGCCATAGGTAAGGCTTTCGACTAGCTGTAGAGATACTGAATCTTGAAGTTTCGATTCTAGTATCACAAAATAGTTTATTACACGCTTAGGGAGGGAAGGAAATTCCAGCCCGCATGTATAATTCGTGGCAAACACGTGAATTGGGACGTCCTATCTTCCTCCGTGGTGTTTATACAACTTTTTACCAGAGCTGTACTTTAAATCTTTGCCTCTATTTAATGATAGAATGGCGCATGCGCTACTTTTTCTCATAAAAGAAAGAACGAGTGTTTTGGCGGGAATTCAAACTGTCGGTAGAGGTATAGTAAAAAGTTATTTTTTCAAAAATGTGAATTCAGGCGCTTTGCTACTGAGAGCGACGATATTTACGACAACTCCCATTGATTCACCACACAGATAAATAGCTAATTTCATGCAACTAAATCACTTAGCCATGTTATTTCTTTGTCACAAATAGATATTTATGCGTCCATATCTAACTACACAATTTCTTCGGGTCAAATAAATATTACTTGGCTCAAATAAACCGTGTTTCTGTTAATAAAGTAATCGATTCTATACAGATCGATTGCAAGGCAATATAAAAAGTTTAGAATAAATGAAAATAAGTCGCTCGGCTGTGATATTTCTTGGAAAACAAATAGACCAAGGTAGCGCGATTCTAATTCCTATAAAATATATTCAAATATATAAGCCTATAGTTACACTACATAGAGAGTTACGTATGTCGTATATAGAACTGCGTACATTAACGTTGATATACGACGGGCAAACATACCCCTGAATGTTATTTACAGCTTCCTGCGTGCCTTCGGCTATACCTTCACGATAAGTTAATAGAGAAAGTCCGACTTGCTGGTGTGTTGAGGTGTAGAGGGTTAATTGTACGCTCGTCCGGCATACCTACTCATCCATCTCTATGATATCATATATATATACATATATATATATATATATATATATATATAAATTATCTATATATATATATATATATATACTCTCTCTTAATCTCCTTTTTATTTCAATCTTCTTTATTACTTCTAACTCTATGACCTATTTTTAACCAGCGTATTTCTCTCCTTCCTCTTTTATATAAAAAAAGTATTCTTGCAGAGTCGGGAATTTCTTGATTGCAGCCTCTATTCCACAACTCGAACCAGGATTGTGCATTTTACGTTACTTTTTTCTTGCGCGTCTTTTATTTTTTATTGTATAATTCGGTAAAATTATGGGACCGTAGAAAATTTAACTTTTATGAAAATAGAAAAAGTAAAACGACTAGAAAATTAAGTACCAACAAAATGAGAATTCGACAGTTTTATTTTTCATCCATTAGAATAACGTACATTACTAAAATGAACAATCCATTTTAATTGTGCGTTAGCTATATATGAAGATGAAAATGGTACGTAATTTTTGTAATGGATAATTGAATACCAACATATGAATATTTGAAGATAATATTATACTGATTGGATGAATTTAAATTAAAGTCAGACAATCGTTGAGTTGGCTGGCAAGAGGTCAGTTCCCAGTTATCTACCGCAAATTCACCAACTATACAACGTAGAGTAGACACTACTACTTGTATGATCATGACTAGGACTATGACTACTACTACTACTATGCCTGGTGCAACTGCTCCTATACTACTGGCAACTCGCACTCGAATATAACTGGATTCGGAAATGCGCGAACCAGAGTTTGGAGTCGTATTGATCGGCCATCTCATGCTGCGTGGGAGAACGAGGGTGGGTTAGTGCCAGTGACTGTAACAGTAGGCACATCTAGTCACTCTCGAGTTCTGCGTGAATCCTGGGTAGGCGGAAAAGGGTCTTTTCTCTTTTCTCTTATCTCAACTCTTTTCTCTTGTCCGCAACTGTACATTATTTTTTTTTCTTTACTTGTTTTTTCGTACAAAAAGAAACAACGTACATTCTCTTTTACAATTTAAATAAAACAATTTACTTTTACTTTTTGTAACAATAAAATTATTTTATATCAAATAGAATGATAAGAAAAAAAATAATACTGTTAGTCATGACAATGTATATAATGAATACGTACAAATAAGGGAAGTTTTGTTGAATAATAAAAATAATAATAATATGTACGTAATAAAAAAAAAAAAAACCAAATGTAAAATGAGTCCCCTCTAATTTAAATTCAGTAAAATGATAATACATATGCCTACAAGTCAGTTTATTCAACTTGAATAAATTTGAATTGTCCAGTTTTCTGGGATAATTTTATGTTTGTAAATATATATGTATATATTAGGGCGATTAAAAAAAAAACAAGAATTTTTTTTTTCTCGGAACCAGGCTCACAAGTTTCGTTTAGATGCCAAAACAGGCCTCTGAAAATATGAGCCCTTAATATAAATATTAAGGTTGTCCGCATCGCACTTTTCGATTTCCCATAAGAATAACACAGGAAAAAAAATTTTTTTTCTTCTGATTTTTTAAACTAATGAACCGTAAATTGGATTATAATGTCTATCAAATATTTTTGTAGAGAATTGAACGCTCTACAAAAAAAGTCTCTTATCATTTTTTGATAAATCCATCTGTTCGAAAATTATTGGAGCTGGAAGTCAAATCTACAGTAAATTTCGAGATCTTTTTACTTTTCAAGCAAAACTATTAGACTTATCAAAAAATGTCATAGGATTTTTTTTGTAGACAATTTTATTCCCTACAAATTATTTTCAATAAAGTTTATTCCAATTTCGCATTGTATTCAAGTTATTTTCATTTTAACGTTAAGTTCTCAAAATCGATTAAAAGACTATTATTTTTATGAGATTGGCATTAAAATGAAAATACCTAGCAAACAATGCGAAATTTGAATAAACTTTATTGAAAATAATTTGTAGGGAATAAAATTGTCTACAAAAAAGATCCTATGGCATTTTTTGATAAGTCTAATAGTTTTGCTGGGAAAGTAAAAGAATCTTGAAATTTACTGTAGATTTGATTTGCAGCTCCAATAACTTTCGAACAGATGGATTTATCAAAAAATGATAAGAGGCTTTTTTTGTAGAGCGTTCAATTCTCTACAGAATTATTTGATGGACATTATAATTTATTTTACGGTTCATTAGTTTCAAAAATCAGAAGAAAAAAAAATTTTTTTCCTGTGTTATTATTATGGGAAATCGAAAAGTGCGATGCGGACAACCTTAATACTAATATTAAGGGCTCATATATTCAGAGGCCTATTTTGGCATCTAAACGAAACTTTTGAGCCTGGTTCCGAGAAAAAAAACAATTCTTGTTTTTTTTTTTTTTAATAGTCCTAGTATATATGTATACATGTTAACAAAAAATGTAATATATGATTTTTATTTTATTTAGTATAGCGTATATCCCATTCCATCGTTTCAATACGACATTTTTATACTAGCACAGCTATTATAAACACGTGTGAGCGAATTTCCCGCTGCACTTTACCAGAAGCAGCAACTGAAGTTTACGGAACGACGCCTTTGAAGAAAGGAATAGCTCCCTTAGTATTTTTCTGTTCACTCCTCTCCACTTATTTAGGTTTTTTTTCCGACACACTGAGTCTCGATGTTTCCAAGTATAGAAGGAAAGAAGGAAATAAAGAAAAAGAAATAAAACAAAAAAGGATAAAAATAATAAATAAAGAAAGACCATAAAAAGGGAGTTGGCAGGAGAAAAAACAAGGCAGGAGTGAGATAAGCAAAATTGACAAAGACGTACTGAAGTGTGAGGGAGTGGAAGCACGCGTGCCTGCTTAAAAATACTTTTTTCTCCTTCTTATACATTTTTATTTAATCCTCTCACTTTTTTCACTCTCGCTTTTTTCCTTTATCTCCCTCTTTCTTCGTTATCCCAGAGAAAGGAAAAAAATACGCGCACACGGATCCTGTGCGAAGATTAAAGGGTTAAAGGAGTGGCGTGATAATCCGCCAATCACGGAAAATTTTCTGTGTATCAGGTTACTGTGTGTAAAATAAATATTTGGATAATCAAGTGATTGTCGCTCTGTAAAATTAATTAACTTTCTTTATTGTCCAATAGGGTAACTATTTAATCTGCCAATCATGGTTAGTCTGATAATCGCACTGGCTTTCTTGTCTATTACGGGTAAAGAGCAGAGACTTATTACATCTTAAATCCGGACATCCTTAGATTAAACTTCAATTAATGGGATTCATTAAACGATCAGTTTATTAACTGAACAATCTGCTAACGGGAGTATAATTCCTTATAATATCGTACACTTTTAAAAGTATTTATTTGATATTAATGAATGTACACTGTAAAAAATCACCGGGGTAAGTCCAAGCGGTGTAGGTGTTAAAATTATCGGTGTTAAATTTACCCCCGAAAGCGGTGTGAAAATAGCGCCGTTGCCGGTGTAGATATTCTTTACCGGTGTTAAAATATTATACTTTGTGAATATTTTTACTCACTCGAACACTATACTTGTTAATAAATGATATTTTTTATTAATGTTCATAAAGAACTGACATTTTTTGTGTTTTATAATCTTTAAAGTTGATACTCCAAGCGGACGCAATTTACTCCGCTTTTACACCGGTTTTACTCCGCTTTTACACCGATATTACTCCGTTTTTACACCGGTTACCCTGCTTTTACACCGATTCTACTCCGCATTTACACCGATATTACTCCGTTTTTACACCGGTTACCCTGCTTTTACACCGATATTACTCCGCTTTTACACCGATATTACTCCGCTTTTACACCGATATTACTCCGCTTTTACACCGATATTACTCCGTTTTTACACCGGTTACCCCGCTTTTACACCGGTTACCCTGATTTAACACCGGTATTTTTAACACCGGTGAAGTACTCCTCCTACACCGGTGTAATTTTATTTTAACACCGGGCGGAGTTAAAATGAGTCTATTTTTAACACCGCTCTTTTTACAGTGTATTTATTTAAAACAGTTTTTCAGCCTTATTTGGCTGAAATAAATATTTGTTTGCCTCAATATTTGAGTGAATATCGCTGCGGTATTTTACTAGAGCGCCACATTCTGTTTATAATACTATTCAGTAGACGGTCTAGTGTAAGTCGTTCTGCCATCACGTCTAACAAATTCGAAATATAATCAACTGAATATTGTTTGATAAATTAAAAAAAAAATGCTCATTCTGTTAAAGATTAATTATAGTTGAATTAGCGACACTTTGAGCTTCGGTTTTTTACCCCCACCATCAAAGCGAAATGTCTTAGGCATTGAGTTTAGATGGTGGGGGTAAAAACCGAAAATATTCAAAACACAAAGTCTCGCTAATCCAACTATACTGTATGTATTATTTTCTATAAACAAATCAAATTAAAAAGTACTATAAATTATTTGTCATAACCCTACTCTGTAAACATGAATAAGTAAAAAAAATAAATATTCACCAATTCTGAGTGCCAACCGAACCACTTTTTGAAATTAGTGGTTCGGTTTGCACTTGGAATTAGTGAATATTCACTTATTTTCACTAATTCATGTTTAGAGAATACTTAATTAACTTCATGTGTAATTTTCTTCTATTCAAATAAGCCATTTATTAACTATTGTATAAATTATGTGTAAATCAATTTTTTTTAACTTCCTGCCATGAAAATTGCAAAATTTCAAAAAAAAGGAAGTTATTGGTTTCAGTCTGATTTTCAAAAATTGAGTTTAGATCAGATTTCGACGTTTTGAGATCCTAAGAAGCTATTATGACTATTTCTGGATGGACCTCCGTGTGTGTAAACTTTTTTCTCGAACGATATCTTTGGAATGAATCAACCGATTCGAATGTTCTTGGCGGCAATCGAAAGGGCTTATCAAGGCTCAAAATTGGATAGAATTTAGAGTCAATCAGTCGTGTAGTTTACAAGTTATAGGGAAAATAAAAATAAAAATTGTTTTTTTGTTTACGTTTTTTGCATATAATTAATAAGCCACTTGCCCGACTTGCCTCAACATGTATCCAGTTCTAAGTATCGGTGAGCTCTTTCGATCGCCACCAAGAACGCTCGAATCGGTTGATGCATTTCGAAGATATCGTTCGACAAAAATTATGTTTTTTCAGTAAAATGTATGTTTTGTCGGTCTAACAGTAGTCCGAGCTCGAAGAGCTCAAAAATTTACTAGAAATAATGTTCTTGAGCTCCCTCAGCTCGCAAACAGCGGGAAGTTTTGGGGTTATCCCGCAGGATCAACCGTTTTCCAGATTTTTTTTAATAAAATAAAAATATTCCGATGAAAAGGTTTAAATATAATTAGAGAAATAAAATTTTCGTTTTTTACGCGAAAGGTGAACGAGAAATCCGTAATCTCTTAGAATAAAAGTATTGTAATAGAGAGAGTGAATTTTCCCTCGATAGAAAGACACTTCAGGGAATAGCGTGTGGTTCTTGTGACATTATCGATTTCACGTTTAAATTATCCTTCGAAGCTTCCAGGCGTTCGCAATCCTTGCTGCATCGGCACGCTGCTTTAGAAAATACATGTACCCAAATACATATATGTATGTAGATATATATACATATATATCCATGCATATATATTTGAATATATAAGATGCTCGTCAGTCTATATAACGTATGTGCTCTGCAGTGCAGATAATACAGTTTAAATTTTATACGAACTTATATATATAATATAATTATATATATATAAGGATTAATTATTCATTAGTAAAATAATTGACACACTTAATACATTGATATTTAATAATGATATACTTATTAGTACGTAATGTGACATCCTCGGCTCAACGAGATATCTCAATAACTATGTGATTTCTAGGTTAATTAAATTTGTCAAGTATATTCTTATTTTTAAAAAATATCTAAAGGTACACGGTAAGAAATGCATGGCGTTCAACACCATGCTGGTATGGTCTCAAGACAGATACTAAAATAGTATGTGAAATATTCCAAGACAATACTGTAACGAGTCCCAGAAGTTCCGCGTTATTTACTATACTGTATAGTACTGGAGCTATTGTATTGCTTACATGTATGCATAGTAGGCACGGCGAAACAGTATGGCCTGAGAGCCATACTACAATGCCGAGGTCACAATGCTACTAGTTTTTCCCGCCACAATTTATGGCGTGTCAATCAATGTATCGTATTACTATCGTATTACCACCAAAACTATACAGATGTCGTTAGACTAGGTTTATCGGCCAGAAGCAATGTGGATACGGCAACGCAGTATGGGCTCGACGGCCATACTGACATTGTGTCGTCCGCGACAACTATGGCCAATGTTACAGTTCCCGCAATGGTCGAATTATCTATACATACAATTTTATAACCTATAAAAACCTTCGATACCATACTGTATAGCGTTATTTACTATATAGTACTGGAGCTATTGTATTGCTCACACGTATGCATGCAGGCACGGCGAAACAGCATGGCCCTGAGGCCCATGTAACAATGCCGGGGCACAATGCTACTAGTTTTTCCCGCCATAATTTCGGGCGTGTCAATCAATGTATACTATCGTAGTACCGCTACAACTATATAGATGTCGTTAGACTAGATTTATCGGCCACAAGCAATGTGGATACGGCAATGCAGTATGGGCCTGACGGCCAAACTGACATTGCGGCATCCGCGACAACTTCTGCCAATGTTACTATTCCCGCAATGGTTGAATCATCTATGCATACAATTTTATAACCTATAAAAATCTTCGATACCATACACTATGGCGTTCGAGCCCATACTGGCATAGTGATATCCGCAAAATATTTCTTACCGTGTACCATAAAATACATTTCTGAAAATTTTCATTTGCTCACAATAAACTGATACATTTATTTAAAATTGTCTTTGATATTTTTTTAATGTATCCGTTTTGCTCGTCCCTTCTTTATTTCTAGAACAATGAATAATTTAAAAATAGCATGTTAACTTCTTTTTTGAATGATATATTATCGGAAAAGAGATTATACGGTAGTTGTGTAGTTGACGGTACTTGGAAGATATTATGTTGCGAAGAAAGACTAGACGATTCGAAAGTCTTTACGTACAGGACTTAGTGTACTTCTCGAAGAAGGAAGCTTTAATCCGACTTTGTGAGCAATTGTCGAAAAAAAAGGACATCGACGATAGAATACAAGATTAATATTTAACTACTAGAAGATAATAAAGTTAAATAGAATATTAGGTGGTGATAAAAAATACATGAAAATTTGGAAATTTCTAATGCACTTTTTATTCTTCTGAAGCCTTGAATATTTTCAATAAAATGTCAACGAGCAAAATAAAATCATTACGCAGAAAAGAAGGACTTCTTGGGACAAGAAAAATTTTGCATAATCAAATGAAAACGAAATTTTTCTCAGGACTAAAAATTTTTTTTTGCCCTGAAAATTTTTTTTTGCCCCAAAAATTTTTTTCTTGACTCAAGAAAATTTTTTCTCGCCCCAAGAAAACTTTCGTTTTCAATTCATAATGCGAAAAATTTTTTAGGACAAGTAAAAATTTTCTTGGAGTGAGTAAAAGTTTTTCGCGCCAAGAAATCTTTTTTTTCTGTGTACGAAAAGGCGAAATAAATTATTCTAATACGATCAAAGAAATTAACTTTTGAATAAATAAATAAACTGTGAATAGAAAAAAAATGAAAAAATGCGTATTTCGATAATCGAAAAATCAGCGCGCGCATTTTTTAAAATTTATTTATTTATTGATTTGAAATTTATAAATTGTCTGATGTCTGCTATATTCACACTCATATAAAATTAATTAATCCTCAGAAATTTTTTTAGGTGCCCCTCCCTCCTCCCTTGGTTGAGCATATTGTTATTTAAAAAACTGTAAAAGCATAAAATTTTTTAAGTTATTTGAATTCAAAAAGTAAAAAAAATAAAAATACTTTACGACATCAAGTTACTTTTACGAGCAGAAGCGTTATGAACGTTCGATTTTTTGTTGTACCGTGTAACTTAACTCAAAAAATGAAAACTAAAACAACATTTGTAAGAGTAAAAAAAAAAAATTTTTTTTATGCTACAAGTTTTATGTGTACGGTTCATCTGCATAATATTATATGAAACTTTAAAAAAATTTTAGCGTTGCAATTTACATAAGAATAACTGTTTTAAAATCAGATTTAATAAAAATGAAACAAAATATTTCATCCAGCTCTAGACTTTTGTTTGTAATACTTTCATTGCGGCTAAAAATTATTTTTCCATGGGAATTATTGTCGCTTTTAAATCATAAATTTACATTAAATGTTAAATTTAAAAGATTAGTGGACTTCGTTTGGAATATTTTTTTATATATCGAAATATAGCTATATTAGAGTAAACTGTTTTCATATAAAAATATATAAATATATATATTTCATCTAATAGTAATATATAGAGAGATTATTAAAAAAAATGATAACATTATTTGTTAGTGACAACGAAATCAACGAGACTCGAGTTACAAAAGTGTATCGTACACGTTTTTAGGTTTTTTAAAAGTAAAGAGAAACGGCGGGATTATGGAAAAGCTTCTGTTCGCTGGAGACAAACTACCCAAGAAGCACCCGTAATTCGCAGTGGCTCAAGCTAGGGTAACGATTTCTAGGATGTGACGCGTGTGAAAATGAGCTCGTTCAACGAGTTGCACAGGCGCGCTATATAGTGCACTGACGTTATACATAGTTTACTATAGAGTTACTTTACTGGCTATTTTTCACCCCTTAGTAAATACAAAACGATCAGTTTCTTAGACGATAAAAAAAAGCTTTGATACTGAAGTTACCCAACTAATAATTTTTGGAATTCATTCAAAACGATAAATTATAAAAAAATAAATATTTGAAAAAATTGCACTTGTAGTTTTTTCAATTTTCTACATGTGCATTTTTTTAGTTTTTTTAACTTCCCGCTAAGAAAATTGTAAATTTTCAAAAATTCGGGAAATTATTGGTTTCGGTCCGATTTACGAAAATCGAATTTCCATCAGATGTCGACGTTTTGAAGTCCGAGGGAGCTATTCTGACTAATTTCACGATGATGTCCGAGTGTATGTACGTATGTAAATACCTGTATCTTTTGAACGGATGAACCGATTTTGAACTTTAAGGTGTCATTCGACGCGGATTGTCAATATCTTGAAGCCGAGAGAAAATTGAGCTTGATCGGTAGGGCTCGTTCAGAGATATTTCAAAAATAAAGTTTTTCGAAAAATGTTTTTTTTTGATAACTTTTAATGTGCTCGGTAGATTGATTCCAAAATGGACTGGGCTCTAGAGCTTTATAAGCCGCGTCGATTGCCGCCTCAACCATCAAAATCGGTTTATTCGTTCGCGAGATATCGTGGGATAAAGAAATGCTAAAAAATGTTTTTTTACAAAACAATGGCATACAAAAGTATTTGCGAGCTCGAAGAGCTTGAAAATGTATTCACAATAGTGTTTTCGAGCTCAACGAGCTCGAAAACAGCGGGAAGTTTTGGGGCTGGCCCGCAGGGTCAACTTATAGACCGATTTTTTTTTTGTAATTGATTTGTTAAAAAAAAAAATTCAAAAATTGTTATTCTCTATTAACTTAATAAAGAATGCACACACACGCGCACACATGCACACACACTCGTACATACATCCCGTGTAACATAACTCATAAATATTTTTTTTATGTCCACTGAAATTCGTCAGTAGAACCGAAAAAATCGGTAGCGGCTACCGAAAAATAGTCAGTGGCAGCTACCGAAAAATAATCAGTGGCTGCTACCGATTAACAATCAGTAGCTGCTACTGATTATTTTTTTCCGTGTAGGATCATGAAGCTTAGAGATCATGTTTCGGTTTACTACAATGAAGCAGAATTAAAAATATAAATTAAAATACATGAAATTATACTTTTTGATTTGAATCGACTTTTTTTGTTTTCATAGGTACCAGAAATTTTTTTCATTACCATAGAGTTCTGAAGTTGATGGTTGTGAGAGAGTTTCAATTCTAAATTCAAATGTAATATTTTTCTTACGTATTATTTTAAAATATAAGTGAAAAAGTATTCACTTTTAGAATTTTTTCGAAGTCATTTTCAACTTCCTGTCATGGGAATTGAATAGTTTCAATTGAAAAGAAAATTCTGATTTTTGAAATTAATAATGAAAGCTTGTAGTTAATCTGCATGCGCTGGATAGTTAGATCGTGTGAATCTGTTTTACCAGTAGAAGCTTGATTTAGACAGGTTGAATTAAAATTTTGGGTCGAAAATTTAAACCTGCAGCAGGCAGTTGGATCACTTGTCTAAAGTGAGAGTATTTGCAAGCGAAACAACAATTCAGCCTAGAGCTGTAGAGCGTGACTATGCAAACAGTGAAGCTTCCCCGAAGGAATTCAACTTCACAGTTTTGTGACAGCTGTGTCTGAGCGGTGAAGATGAAGTTAACCCGGAATCAGAGAGGACTAAATTTGTATGTCACAGAATAGTATAATTGCTCTCAAGAAGAGGAAAAATTAGATTTGATAATTAATCTACGGTTTATAAACTATTATAAGATTTGTTTTACTTTTAAGTAAAGTCGAAAAATTGCTAATTAAATTTGTACATGATAAGTATTATTATTATTAAACCTTTTACATCCAGCTTAATATCAGCCTTAAATTTTTAAAACTGATTTATGGAAGCATAAACTAATATATTTAATTTTGAAAATTAGACTTAATCTTGGACTTATTTATACATTCATATTTATTTGAAGCCACCCCTGCAGTTCAGTTGGAAAAGCGGCTGCACGTGTAATAAAAGCTCGATGGTTAAAACTTATTTAAAATTTTTATTTAATAAAGTTTAATATAATCATAAATAGCCATATATGAAAATTCGCTAATTTTCATATATACGGACAAAAAAATTAGTAGCAGCTACTGATTTTTTCCAGTAGCTGCTCACAATTTTCTCAGGATTGACTACCGACTATTTCAGTAGCAGCTACCGATTTTTCCTAGTAGCTGCTCACAATTTTCTCAGGATTGACTACCGACCATTTCAGTAGCAGCTACCGATTTTTCCCAGTAGCTGCTCACAATTTTCTCAGGATTGACTACCGACCATTTCAGTAGCAGCTACCGGAATAATGGTCCACCGTTACCATTTATTTCGATATTGGCTACTAAAAATTAATCGGTAAGAGCTACCGATTATGTCAGTAGCCGATGCGGAAATAATCAGTAGCAGCTACCGAAAAATACTCAGTAGCTGCTACTGATTTTCTTCTCCGTGCATGATCCGTATATGCTCTATACATGAACAAATATGGTTCATTTTTGACGGGTCTTTTTTCAATTAAAAACATTTGCTATGATTTGAATTTAATAGGATTAGATCATGTAAATTTTAAATTGAAGAAATAAAATAACATTCGTGACAAACTGTTTTTTTAATTACTAAAAACCTACTTATCAAAAGACCTTAAAAGCTTACCGACTTGGTGTCGGCTTAGCTACCCAGCTTTGAAATAACAGCGATAAAATAACGGAGTAACATAATAACTGGAATAAAAATAACCTTTACAAAAATTACCGGAAGTATAAATTAAGTACGAAGTATCAGTAAAAATAAACGTTAAAAAAATTATAATGAAAATTTCGAAATTTTTTAGTATCTGATATTATAGTTGTGTTGAAATATTTATTGATTTGATATTATGCTATGATTGTTATTGATGGATGTTACTTTTGATTGATGATTGATTTTGATTGATGATAATTGATATTGTTTGTGATTTAATAATGAGTCTCTTTTAATTACAGGACAATGTTAACCACCAAAAAAATATACAATGTAAAATGTGGCGTTGCTATTATTAAAATTCACTATTTTTCTTTATTTTCATTTTATTCTTATTCACCAAAAACTGATATCCTCGAAAATTTTAATTTTTTTTATTTTCCATTTTGTAATCAATCATTTCAATGACTCCAGCAAATCTAAATCGCACTTAGCACTCATATTTTAAAACCAAAAGAAGTCATACTGTCTTCAAAATTCAAATTTTAAAAAGCCCGCGTTTAATTGAACACCGAACCAGAAAATTTTTCCAAAAATGAATACAACTTATATGACAATCAATTTTTCAGTTGAAAACGAATGTAATTTCCCTGCCATCTAATGTTTTACTAGGGACAAAACAGGACTACACTTCCAACGCTTGGACCGCAGGAGGTTAATTATGATTTTTTAATGTTTCATTTACATCTGAAATTTATCTCGGCTGTTATATTCTCGGGTCATGCCACAAATCAATCAAATTTCGTATTATCCTGAAAGTATTAAGAAAAATTTTGCCTCAAAACGTCGAAATTCGTTACCATTTCGAGTTAAAAAATCTCTCAGAAACGAACAATTTTAAACTTTTACTTTCCATAGAAACTAAAAATATTTTTCAGCTCAAAGACTCAAATTTCAAAAATTTGTTCAAAAGCTTGAAGAAATTTATAGGAATTCTTTCAAGCATAGAAAAAGTTTATTGATTGCGCAGTTTTTCATCTAACGACAAACGATAATTTGTAATGGAAGCATTGAAGTATTGATTATATTATTTCTAGAACGCGAATATAACACGAAGTACTAGGCATATTAATTGTATGCTCTAACAGTTTATTAGAACAAGTATAAATATAATGGCTGCTATTAATCAAGGCATGATTATGTAAGATTTATTGTTGGCATTATTTGTCCATTAAAAAACTAATAGTTTTCAGTAACATTGAACATCGCAGTTCCCGTACTTTATTGCAGACAAGACTCTCATAAAATGAAAGTATACAATGATTGTAAAAATTTTCATTATTACAACGATACTGTGTTACTTAAAAAGTTTTTAGTAACGATCATTATATACCATTACATAGAAATATTGTGCCAACTTTTTCAATTGTCTCCTGTAGTACTTTGTTATAATACTGGGTGTGTCTGTGATGTATAATTGTGTGTACATTGTTACCAAAGTAAAGCGAAAACATTGAGATTTAAGAGAATCCTCTTTGCATTTATTGTTAACTCATTACTCATTATATTTTACTACAATCATAAGTTACACTGTTATGATTAAACTTGGAAATAATAAGTACCGGAGCTATGAATACATTGGAAAGTACAATAGAACAGAGTTTAAATTAAGTGACAAATATTCTTGAAAAGGAATTAATTCCAGAACGCGATGACCATCAGTGGAACAAAAGAATAAAAGAATCAAAAAGAATAAAATCGGAGGAAAGAACGGGGCAAGTTGATAGTCGACACTCATACGCAAAGAACAAAACGCTAAAAAAGTCATATTGTCTTCAAAATTTACATTTTGAAAAGCCCGCGTTTAATTGAACACTAAACCAGAAAATTTTTCCAAAAACGAATACAACTTATATATGGTAAGAAATATTTTGCGGATATCACTATGCCAGTATGGGCGTGAATGCCATACTGTATGGTATCGAAGATTTTTATAGGTTATAAAATACATGCATAGATGATTCAACCATTGCGGGAATAGTAACATTGGCAATAGTTGTCGCGGACGCCGCAATGTCAGTATGGCCGTCGAGCCTATACTGCGTTGCCGTATCCACAATGTTTTTGGCCGATAAACCTAGTCTAACGACATCTATAGAGTTTTGGTGGTAATACGACAGTATACATTGATTGACACGCCAAAAATTATGGCGGGAAAAACTAGTTGCATTGTGCGCCGGCATTGTTACATGGGCCTCAGGGCCATGCTGTTTTGCCGTGCCTGCTATGCATACGTGTTAGCAATACAATAGCTCCAGTACTATATAGTAAATAACGCCATACTGTATGGTATCGAAGATTTTTATAGGTTATAAAATTGTATGCATAGATAATTCAACCATTGCGGGAATAGTAACATTGTCAATAGTTGTCGCGGACGCCGCAATGTCAGTATGGCCGTCGAACCCATACTGCGTTGCCGTATCCACAATGTTTCTGGCAGATAAACCTAGTCTAACGACATCTATATAGTTTTGGTGGTAATACGATAGTATACATTGATTGACACGCCAAAAATTGTGGCGGTAAAAACTAGTTGCATTGTGCCCTCGGCTTTGTAGTATGGGTCTCAGGGCCATGTTGTTTTGCTACGCCTGCTATGCATACGTGTGAGCAATACAATAGCTTCAGTACTATACAGTATAGTGAATAACGCCATACTGTCTTGGAATATTTCACATACTATTTTAGTATCTGTCTTGAGACCATACCAGCATGGTGTTGAACGCCATGCATTTCTTACCATGTATGACAATCAATTTTTCAATAGAAAATGAATGTAATTTTGACATCGAAATTTGTCATTTATATTTATTATAATTGCCTGCCATCTAATGTCTTACAAGGGACAATACAGGACTACACTTTCAACGCTTGAGCCGCAGGAGGTTAATTATGATTTTTTAATGTTTCATTTACAGCTGAAATTTATCTCGACTGTTATATTCTCGGGACATGCCACAAATGAATAAAAATTCGTATTATCCTGAAAGTATTCACAAAAATTTTATCTCCAATCGTCAAAATTCGAGTCAAAAAATCTCTCAGAAACAGATAATTTTAAATTTTTACTCTCCATAGCGGAAACTAAAAATATTTTTCAGATCAAAGACTAAAATTTCAAAAATTTGTTTCAACGCTTACAGAAATTTATAGGGATTCCAGGAAAAAGAATTAATTCCAGACCGCGATGACCATCAGTGGGAAAAAAGAATAAAAGAAAAAAATCTGAGGAAAGAACGGGACGACAGTCGACACTCATACGCAAAGAGCAAAACGCTGTCTGGATAACGGGGAACATTTAAGTGAGCTGGGAGAAGCCTCTGTGGCGAATGAATATTTAAAAGAAACCTCAGCGTTGTCGTCTACTACGAGGACGAGGACTACCCTCTTGTCAGAGATCAGAGGGTTAAACGAAGACGATCTTTTCTCTGCAACTTTCTTTTAATCGTCCAAGTTCGTGTACCATTATAGAGAATAGAGCGAAAAAAGTTTAAATATATTCTCAAACTGCTGAACAAAAATACCTTAGAAAATTTTACTGTCGTCTTTAAATAAAAATGTCTTGAGACATTTTTCTAATGCTTATAAATGTTTGCGTGACTAACAGAGAATGCTGTATAGAGAAATAGATTTTTATATTTATTTTTGTTGGGTAAAAAAAACTGTCGTGGAACAGGACAAAAAACGTCTTACGTTTTCATTAAATAAATCCAATTTTACATAAGAGAAAAAGTACTAAGTATCTTTGCACTGAAATCTTCTTTGTTTTCTTGTCTTTTCTTTTTTATTTTATTGTTATTATTATTTTTTTTATGTTTACTTTGAGTTTCATTGTGTGTGTACACCAGTATCCAGATAATGCTTTTCGCATAAACCGATTTCCCGGCGTTCTTTTACGTTGGGGCTAATGTCAAGTCGTTTCGTAAGAATTAATATAACGTTATCATGCCTGTAATGAGGGCACTTGACGTTCTTTGAAATGCTTGCAAAGTATCGGGCTAGACGATTACCCGAGCCCCTACTTCAGTAGTTATTTTGCTCAATGTACTCATTGTACTCGATAGTTCCAAGTGTATAAGCATATAAACGAAAGAATCATGACAAACCGTAACGGGAGTAAAAAAAGCAATAACATTGCAATGAAAATAGTAGCTGAGATTGCTGTATTGTGATTTTTATATATTGGAAAATAAAAAAAAACACAATGTGTTTTAACGTATGTGATACTATCAACAACAACTTTATTATACAGCAGCATTTGAACAATGGATTTTTTAACGTTTTGCTTGAATCAACGATTTTAAAAGAGGATTTCAAAATATTTTATATTCGAAAAATTCGTGCCGATGGCATGACACAAATACTTTATATCAGTGTCCTATTTTTTTACTTTTTTTCGTTTCACAAATATTGGCTTGAAAATTTTTAAAATAAAATTCTTTTTAACTTCTATGCATAGCAGAATAAAAAAGGCTGCTGTGGCAGTCAAAAAAAAAACCAGAATGTCTACTGAGACCTTATTTATTTTTGACTTTCAAAGTAAATAACCTCTTCTGTAAAGCGACTAAATCAAGATCCTGTGAAAAAGCCAGTGAGATTAGAGATAATATATAACGAGAAGCTGACTATGACGGCTACGACGACGAAAACGACGAGATGCTTGGATGAAATAGTGTATATATATCGTGTCTGTGAGATTTGGGCTCAGTTTATGTAAAATGAAGGCGAATTTCATATATGGCTGCAAATGAGGCCACAGATGCGCTCGAAGATAAGGGATGATGAGAGTAGTTGGTGAAAAGAGCCGTCGGTTCTATTGAAAGAGAAAGAAGGTCGAACGAAGAAGCTTACGACCTATACGAGCTAATAGAAACCTGAACGATACATTCATATAGAAGCTACGATATCAGCTGTAGCGTAGGGTTTACTTTTTATAAAGGAAGCCTTTCTGGGTCACTTACTGCTAGAACCGAGTTAAAAAAAATAAGAAAAATGAGGATACGGATATTTTAGTGGAAAATTTACAACACGGAATTTTCCATACCCTGAACATTAACGTGGGTTATTGAAAATATGGATCTTGCTATCTCTTGTACATCTATCTATAGGACATGATCTCAACAGCAATCTTGTAGATCTTTTATATATTTCCTAGTTGAATACCGTAAATAGACTAGCGTCATGTATGCTGTTATGATAATGTATTCATCCCTTATAACAGCTCTCAGAATTTTCCCCAGATACTCCAAGCGCCATTTCCTTTCATCAATACAGAGGATCTGAAATTCTGCAGCATTCCTTGATTTTGTTACGCATGACCTGGCTGCTGGTAGAGATGATGAGAGACTAGAACATCACAGAGCTCGAAAACGTTCACGACAGTCGAAACAACATTAAGACAATGTATACCTTCGCTTTCAGGCTCTCAGAGCGACCCAATACTCTTGTAAAGCACTCCCTGATCACGTAAGAAACCCGAGCTAAGGATTCTCGAGATTTGCCATTTCGGTAATTGAATCTAGCCACGGCTTTCTCTTTCTCCCTTCCCCCATTTCGCGCGACTCGTTTTAGCTAATAGCTAAAGTTAGTCGCGTTTCTATGCAAATACGGTGCTTACGGGCATCAACAGACTCGTAGGAAGAGTAAAGCGTACAAGGGTCACCCATCCCCATTGTTTATCTACTAAAGTCGAGTGTCGACGGTGAATGGGGATTTGAAAAGTATAAACCCGATGGTGTGAGAAGTATGTTTGCAAAGGAAAGTGAAAGAGATTGCGTGGTGTAGGAAATACTGTTCTATACCAACTACTTTCGTTGTCGCGTAACTACAAGCAGTTAGTGCCCGGTCGCTTGAACTGCGACGAACGACCAATGTGTGCAGAATAACGATAAGCCTTAACAGTGAACAACAGGCGATATTTATGCGTCTGGCATGCAACAGAGGGTAATATACTTTACATCCATTCATTTATTCTTTCCTAAATCTTAAACAACTTGGAAAATTACCAAAAAATTACCTCCCGCAATGTCGTTAGTAATTATGATCGTAATGCTTCACTTAAGTTTAATTTCTTATTATTCATCCCGTATGAAGATAACATATATGGTCAAAATATATGATAAATATCAGAAAATATACGTGGCCAATTTAACTATATTTTCTGATATTTTTTTTTTATACTAAAAAATATAATATTCATCATATACGAGTACGTATATGTCTGGCATATATAAATATATATGTCAATCGTATACAAAAAATATATTTTTATCATATATGAAAATATATATTCCTGTCATATACAAAAACTATATTTTTATCATACATAAAAATATATGTTTCTATCATATACAACAAATATATTCTGATCATATATAAAAACATATATTTATATTGTGTATGGAAAAAAAACTTTCTTATTCGTATGACCAACTCCCATTGAATTAGATTTAAATTTTAATATACTCTTTAAATTGCAGTTAAAATTTTCAAAATTAGTTAATTTGATACGAATATATATACCCGTATACATAGGGGAGGGGGGGGGGCAAAAGGGGGTACCTGAGGAAATACTAAGTTTTCGAGGACTAAAATACGCTAAATCTTTTTGTTTTTAGTGATATTCGAGGTAAATAGACAAAATTTTTAGCTGCCGTTAAAAAATAAAATTTTTATTTTTGGCGGGCAAAACGGAGTACTCTTAAAAAAAGTTGAAAAAAAAAAATTTCTGAAAATTGATCAAATTTTATTACTTGAATCTTTTATATGTAATATACATAAAGAAAAATTACATTTCACATCATTGGTGGACACGAAGGCAAAAAAAAAAATTTTTGTGGGGCAGAGAGGCCTCCCTCCAAAAAATGATAGTTTTTTTTTTTCTTTTTTTTTTTTAAATTGTTTTCATCATTAAGAATGTATTTCTTTCTCTTGACAACTATTTTTGGTTTTATAATACTCAAGAAAAATTTTTTTGTAATAAATCGTTTCCCCTCGATTAGCTTAATTACTAATTGCTATTTAATAAAAAAAAAACAATTCTGTACTTCTTATTTGTCATTATTTTGAACCCAAAAAACGTGTTTTTTGATTTTTTAGATTGCAGATTATTTTGCATTATTTAAAATATTTTATCAATAAAACAACAAAATATTATTTTCGAATATTTTTAGTGGCCAAATTTGCCCCAGCTATAACAAATCAGCCGAAAAATGGATTAATGTATTATATTTTATTTAATTTGACGATAAAAATATAAAAGAATCATTTTTTCAAAATTTTCGGCTGGTCCATTTTGCCCTAGGTGTTATGGGTAAGGCTATAAATGCGGAATTATATCAAATTTTTTTTAATTTAACAATAAAAATTTGAAAGAATCATTTTTTCAGGATTTTCGGCTGGTCCATTATGCCCCAGGTGTCATGTGTAGGGCTAAAAGTGCGCAAATATATCGGATTTATACTAATTAGACGAAAAAAAAAAATTTTTTTTTTTTCATAAAATTTCGAGGGTACCCCGTTTTGCCCACCCTTCCCCTATACATACACCGGATAAAATATATGCTTAAATATAACATAGAAAATATATGTCGCCATATATAATATAAATTATATGCTACCATATATTTCATTTCTTCAAAAATTTTATATTTCCGAATTTTAAAGGAAATATATCAATACTATATATTATAAGGTAAATGTAAATGTATATATAGCTTAATATAAAAAATATATAAGTTACATATATGGAATACATATATTTACTATTGTATATAATTTTATATTAAATCGGCCAAAATCTCTATGATTTTTTATAATATACAATAAAATATATCATATATTTTTTTGTTGCAAACATATATGATTTTATATATTTTAACCATATATTGTTTTTTTCATACGGGATTGCCGCAGTAAAGTTTTCATTTAATCCATTGCAGTATCACTGAACAGCAGGTGTTTATTATTAGCAGCTCAGAGTGTAAGGAAAGTAAATAAAAAATGTGATTAATCAGTATTGAATTATTTCATTACTTATTGTTGTAGTTGACACCATGAAAAACTGGCATTAGGGTTCATTCCAAGAATCGGAGGGTGTCCAGAAAGCTTGTTTACACTCAACTTTATTGCTACCGGTTAATGCGCGTGGCACAGTGACTCAGACGACATTAAGGAATCCCCTTCGTGAGGTGTGCCTATCAGTTGTTGCTGATCAGACCACTGGCACGAAGAGTATTTTAACAAAAGGGGTTACACAAGTAGTTGTTGTCGTTCGTATTGCTATTGCCGATGGTCAAATGGGAAATAGTAGTGGTCAACTTGTGTGTCTGTTTGGTGGAACACACAGCAAGCCCAGCACTTTTACCATATATATATATATATATATATATATATATATATATATATATATATATATATATATATATATATATATATATATATATATATATATATATATATATATATATATATATATATATATATATATATATATATATATATATATATATATATATATTTATATATCTATATATGTATATTGTAATGCTGTCTCTTTTTAGTATAGTAGGGTGGTGAAACCTTGCACGTGCGGACGAGCAATATACGTTTCACGGCGGGGTGGTTCAGGATAACGACGACCAACAACGTGACGAGCCAGTGGATTCGACGAGACTAGTACGATTCTAGTTAACTGATTTTACTGTACTGGTATAAGTACAATGAGTTATTGTTATTTCTTGATAAGCGTACAGGGTATATACATCTCTATAAATTAGTACAGATTTTATTGTCTAAGGAGATCTCAAAGTTTAATAATATATTGAATATTTATTTTAAACTAACTCTGTAATTATATAATTACATAGCCAGTGACAATAGTGATCACTAAATTGTGATAAAATATTGTCGCGCGATGTGTAAGTGAAGGAATGTAACATGGAGAGGTCCATTGAATTCAGTAAAATATTCTGGCAACTCTACACAAATTTGTTAATAATTATAAAATTTTCGACGCAGAACTCAACTTATTAACTTTTGAATTTCGCAACATTCAGTATCGTAAATTTCATTGAGTTAATTCTACATCATTGTTTTACGTGATGTTTTAACGTAAATTTGAAAGTTTGTGCATGAGAGTTAATCAGTAAAGGAGCTTTGAGAGAATGGTAAAGGTCGTTGAAGCACGTAACATGTAGTTATACATTATAACGCTGAGAACTATAAGAGAATCGTTGGATTATACCAGCAAAATTGTACTCTAAATAGTAAAATGCATTTACATGTATACATGTTGGTTAAATTTAGCAGTGCTTGTATATATAGGCAGTTGCACCTGGTACTCGGTGAGAAGCACGGAGGTGCTTGTTAATGTATCCCAGTTACTATTGTACATAAAGATAAGTCCCATGTTCCAGGCATTCGCGGTTTCATTATTGCCAATTACGTCTCACGTAACTGCGTCTTTACCATTTCCACATGTTTTTATCTCAATCTGTTCTTCTTACTTATATTTTATCTTTTACTACTCATTCAATGATACTTCATTATGATACTTTTGATAAGTATCTCGGAAATTTATACTCTGAATCTAATCCACGCTGTATCAAATAGAATTATTCTACATGGTAAGAAATATTTTGCGGATATCACTATGCCAGTATGGGCTCGAACGCCATACTGTATGGTATCGAAAATTTTTATAGGTTATAAAATTGTATGCATAGATGATTCAACCATTGCGGGAATAATAACATTGGCAATAGTTGTCGTGGACGCCACCATGTCAGTATGGCCGTATCCACATTGCTTCGGGCCGATAAACCTAGTCTAACGACATCTGTACAGTTCTGGTGGTAATACGATAGTATACATTGATTGACACGACAGAAATTATGGCGGGAAAAACTAGTAGCATTGTGCCCTTGGCATTGCAGTATAGATCCCAGGCCATGCTGTTTCGCCGTGCCTGCTATGCATCCGTGTGAGCAATACAATAGCTCCAGTACTATATAGTAAATAACGCCATACAGTATGGTATCGAAGGTTTTTATAGGTTATAAAACTGTATGTATAGATAATTCGACCATTGCGGGAACTGTAACATTGGCCATAGTTGTCGCGGACGACGCAATGTCAGTATGGCCGTCGAGCCCATACTGCGTTGCCGTATCCACAATGCTTCTGACAGATAAACCTAGTCTAACGACATCTATATGGTTTTGGTGGTAAGACGATTAGCATTGTGCCTTCGGCATTGTAGTATGGGTCTCAGGGCCATGCTGTTTCGCCGTGCCTGCTATGCATACGTGTGAGCAATACAATAGCTCCAGTACTATACAGTATAGTGAATAACGCCATACTGTCTTGGAATATTTGACATACTATTTTAGTATCTGTCTTGAAAACATACCAGCATGGTATTGAACGCCATACATTTCTTACCGTGTAGTATCGCCTTTTTTCTCTACACTAATAAAGTAAAAATCTAGATGCTCGCTAAATGTGCTCGCAGTACTATATGGTAATTCTTGCAAAAAATATCTAGTGTGCAGTAAAAAATTTTGCTGTGCAATTTATTTATTTTGCAGAGTGTAAATAAAAAAATTCAACTGCTAGGTGGTATTTAAAAAAACTGGCGATATAAATTCACCGATAGTTTTCCGGTTTATTCAGTGCCCATAGATTGTCAAGTACTGAGTGAAAATGGAAGACAAAAAAAAATAGTAAATAAAGAAGTATCCACGTAGAAAATCGAGCGTCTAGGCGAATGACTCGGTTAGATTGGACAAGAGCTGTATGAGATTCCACAATGACGTTTGAAATAAATTGTTGAAACGTGTTACAGCCAAGCTGTGGGTACCAGGAATGCAGCCTATTGGCTTGTGTGATGCTAAAAAAAGCTTTAGCTTTTTTTCAGTCGATGCTTTTTACTTTATACAGCAGGCGTGAATACAATTGCATTTCTTAAAGCAGCTTTGTCAAATCGGCCTTAAAATATTGATAAAACAATGAACTATTTTGTGTTATTCTGTCAATTACGATGTTTTGAATAAAATTTGAAATCGAATAACGAAATACAATTTATGATGGGAATAAAATTGTTTTACGAGTAAATAATTCATTTGAGGTTATCTTAATCTAAAATGAAGAAGATAATATTAAATTTGTGAAGTAAATTGCCGTATCCTTTAGTGAAACGATGCATACTAAATGCTGACCATACCAGCAGAATAGATTTCCTGACAACAGTCGTTCTCTAAATCTAATAATAAACATTCCCACAAAGGATCCCTTTTGCATGCAAATGCCAACATTGAAGCATACGACACAGAAAGCACGACCAAAAGTTTCAGGTACGGGAAATCTCCCTCTGAGTTCAACGGATTTCATCCCGCTGTACGCGCATTTGTATTTCCTTTTCTGTTTATTTTTATTTTATATTTTGTTCCTTTTTTTCACTCTTTCAGAGCTTCCTGGTTTCTCCTGGTAGTCTCCAATGAATCACTAGATTCAATTTACCAAGCGATAAAATCGCCCGTTTTTCTAGGCGTCCGACTTGGATAAATAGACGGACTTTTTTGAATGGTTTCGACCAAAGAAATCCTGTCTCTAAACGACTTACTTTTACTTCTTATTTCTTTATATAAGCAACATGAATGTTCCCTTTTTGCAGCCTTAACTTTCTACCCCTTACACTTTCGACCTTGCGAAAATAAGTGGTCGATCTACCCCCTTCAAACTTGAGAAAATCTTAAGTAGACTATTTGAATTCAATCGACGTGCACAAAACTCTTGATTCCATTGTCTGGTTACAAAGTTCATTCCTACTGAGTCTGTAAAGTCAGACACACTTTAAGCATATAGCTAGTTACTTCCGAATAATTTATTCCATTATTTACAATGGGTAGATGTACTTTTAGTCGGTACTAAATTTTACACACCAAGAAAACTAATGTGACTACACGTGAAAAAATCTTTATACAAATTTTTATATCGAAAATCGATATTTTTTGAAATACTGGATTCAAACTTATGAATTTCCATCAAAATTTATAGAATTTTACAAAGTTTCATGGAATTCGATTAAATTTCATAGGATTTCATATATTTCTTGTAAAAAAATTTTATACAAATTTTATAAAATCTTCAAAAATCATTTTCTTAGGACTGGATTCCAATTTTATGAAATTTTACCAAATTTTCTCTCGTGATATTCTGTATAGGGGAGGAAGAGGCGAAACGGGGTACTTAAGGAAATACCAAGTTTGTGAGGACTCAAATACACTAAATCTTTTTGTTTTTAATGATATTCAAAGTAAATTAACAATAATTTCAGTTGCCGTTGAAACAAAAAATTTTTTACTATTGCGGGCAAAATGGGGTACCCCTTTAAAAAGGTGAAAAAAAAAAAATTTCTGCATATTAAATAAAATTGATTAAATCAAATTTTTTTGTAAGTAATTTACATAAAGAAAAATTACATTCTACACAATTATTGGATGCAAAGGAAGAAAAAAAAATTTTTATTGGTTTTTATCATAAAAAAAAAGCCATTAACATTTTCCGACTGACACTCGATTTTTGAAAGAGTGATTTTGGAAAGTTTAAAAAACATTTAAAATATAAAAATATTTTTTTATAAAATTTTCGGGGTACCCCGTTTTGCCTACCCCCCCCCCCTAATAATATAAAATATTACAGAATTTCATACAATTCCCTTAAAGTTTAAGAAATCCTATTAAAGATTTTTTCGGGTAAAGATAAAAAAAAAAAACAATGAAATTCGTCGAGTCCAATTACCATAAAAAATACAGAATTATAATTATTGCTTTTTTTTTGCGTAACCACTACTACTTACACCGTAATTTACTTAATTAAAGTCAAGTGGCTCAAACGATTTATTAAAAAATTTATTTTAATTTTTTTTCTAGAAGTGGAAAATAATTATTTTTCTGTTATCCATCAAACTAGTAAATAGAAAAAGGTCGACGACAGTAGTTCATCACTTGGAAGTACTGTCCATTGGTAGAAGTGTAATCGATCCAAATGCTATTGCTCGTAAAATAAAGATTTGGCCGCAATAGTAAGAGGGTAGGCGTGTTAGTCCGCATTGAAGAGCAGACATGGGGTACACGGATGAAGGGTCGGCGTTACGGAGTGTGTCTGTTAGAGGAGGAATATCCCGGGGATTTCTTTCCTTCTCTGTTTTGCTCATTTCATTCACTCTTACTCTTTCTGACTTTCTCTCGATACGCTCCAGTATCCGCGGTAACAGAGGGTCGGTTCGCGTGTGCTCGTTTTGAATACTGATTCTCGACGGACGCATACATTATCCAACGGATAAAAGACATTTGCATTTTGATGGACCGCACCGAGTGCATTTGACGTTTCGTATGCATTCACAGGATGCGTAAATGCTGGCTTTGAAGTTATCCCTTTCTCATTGACTTATTTATTACTTGATATATTGACTCTTAATAGTGAATACCGTTACACCATTTTATTTCACATTTTCGATAAAATATAACCAAATGTAAACATATGAGTGTACATAAATATAGTTATGTTTTGTATACATTTATGTATCGACAGATAAGAAATATAAAGGCATTATTTTTTTCTTCTTTATACTTATTACTTTCTGAGACACTATAAGCCGCTTTACATCTCAACGTCTTATTTTAAGGTATGATTCATTAAATTTTAGATTAAATAATTTCTGTATTTAGCAAATTGCATTTTTTAATGAAATCGAACGAAAAAAATTAATTGGAGAATTGAAATTTAAATTGTGTACGTCTGTCTCAGTTATTTCACTCGACAAAGGTTAAATAGAAACGCAGCTATTATATGTAGAGGGCGGGAAAAACGGACCACCCCGAAAATTTGGTGCCACGACCGGTTACCCTCGACAAAATAACCCCGACAAAATAACCTAGAACAAAATAACCTCGTAATAAAATAGCCTGAAAAAAAAATGACTTTGTTATAAATTAACCTGAAAAAATTTACATAAATCTATAACGATAAAATTCGTAATTGAAGGTTATTGTTGTTCGGTTTATTTTATGACAAAGATAATTTTTTTCAGGTTATTTTTTTCTAGGTTATTTTGTCCGAGGGCAATTTCTTACGGAACCAAAAATTTGGTAAAATTTTTTTTTTCCAACAGTTATTTACGGCTCTTATCGTTATTTTTATATAATTTGGAGTATTCCGTCTTTTTTTTTAGGGATTTTTCAGTAGACGCAATGTATTTTGCTGGCCACGAAGAATACATATATACTGTACAA
This sequence comes from Microplitis mediator, assembly GCF_029852145.1. NCBI lineage: Eukaryota > Metazoa > Arthropoda > Insecta > Hymenoptera > Braconidae > Microplitis > Microplitis mediator. Next base: position 23,165,913 of record NC_079969.1, read on the forward strand.
AATGACCGGGGTAAGTCCAAGCAGTGTAGGTGTTAAATTTCAACACCGAAAGCGGTGTTAAAATAACGCCGCCGCCGGTGTAAATATTTTTTACCGGTGTTAAATAAAATTTCCCGGTGTTAAAATATTTTCCTTAGTGTGCACGCATGTGTGTTCATGTGTTTTTGACTGAGTGCGCGTGTGTGTATGCATGTGTGTGTGCGTGTGCGCTCGCGTGTTTTAATGCGTGTGAATATATTTTTTGCGTTTTATAAGCTTTCCAAAGTTAGTATTCTGAGCGCACGCAGTTTACCCCGCCTTTACACCGGTTTAACACCGCCGAATTACGCCTCCTACACCGGTGTAATTTTATTTCAACACCGCTCTTTTTACAGTGTAGTGTCTTTTTCTATATTTAAATTTTTTATGTTATTTATTTCCAATAATTTTCATAAGAAACAAAATCATTTTCATTTTTGTGGAGGGTAGTCCGTTTTGCCTCCCCGAAAAATTTTTATATGGCAATTGGAAATTTGGTATAATTCTTTCAGAGGAAGTCAAAAAAAAAAAATTCACAGTATTCACATGCACAAAAATTTTTCCTTAGCACCGTTTTCCCCGCCCTCCCCCTATTCTATTTTTAATTATTGAAGAACACTCACCATAAGATTGTCCATTCTCTGCTTCAATGATAAACTTTTGAATTATCGGCTGACTTGATATTTTCACTCGTACACGAATTAATTATTTATATTATTTTAATAAACAGTTTTACTCACTTATTTTAATTAACATAATTTCACTCACACAATAACATTCACACGATTTATGCGCGAACTCAAAAGTCCAATCTTCATTTCTGAAACAAAAATTTTAAATTATGGTTAGTATATTGTTCCAAAAAAAATATCAGTTCATCTGAATGTATATAAGAAAAACAACCCTCGTCTCCTGTTTTGTAATTACGCAATTTAACCTCTTATTAGCTGAGCTAGTCTGAGATTAACGTTAAAAAATATCGGGTCTCTTTATAATTTAATAAACTTTCATATTATTTGCTATCTTTAAATTTCCTAAAATTAATTATTATTTATTTACTTCAATTACTTAAATATTACAATATACCCGGTACAAAAAGTCCAGATCTACGTTGATCTAATCAGATCTCATTAGATGTAAATTATTTTTTCCAGAGTAATTAAATTTCATTTTATTTCGTTTACTTTTAATTATTTAATATTAACAATAATTAAAATAAATAGAGTGAGGGCAGGAAAAAAAGTAGAACCTCACCCTATAATTTCCATCGTCTGGTGGGGAAAAACGCCTATCCCATAACTTTAAGTTAAAATTAAATTTTTTCCTCCCATGAAATATGATAGTTGTTTCAATCTTTTTAAATAATCTCATTATTTTTTTCATTGATGTTATATGTACTAATGAAATTATAAAATTTATTTATGATACTCTGTTATTACTGCGTACGATGACTCAAACATCAAAGCAGAGAAGTAACAGAAGTTCCAAACCACGTGGAAAAAATTTCGGGAACGGTTCCTACACAAAAATAATTATGATTGCAATAACAGCAGCTGTAGTAGGGGTTTTTTTTTGGTTTATGTCTTTGTAGGCTGGCCTTGTAATATTCGGTGGCCTGTAGTTGAGGTCACTACAAGTTAATGTGCCAATATTAATTTATAATAACCTCAAATACACGTGTAGTTACGCCAACTACCGCCATTAATGTTTACTGCAGTACTTAGGTGTCAGTACTACCCTATAAAAAAAAATTAATGTGGGATCGCACAAGAACCCGTAGGAATCCATATAGAAAAGTATGGATTTAAATAAAGTTAAAAATTTTTTTTGAAATAAAAAAATTGTAGTTTCGGGTACACAGCTACGGAAAAAAAATTGAACACAAATTTATCGATGGGTCTATTAAACACTCTTATGATAAATGTAATGCAAAGTTCGTGTAAAATAATTTATCATGGAAATAAAAACTTTGCTAGTACAAAATTTTATTTTTCGAAGCGATATATGTAACATTATTTCTAAAGCCAGGATGGATCGACCGGGTTCGGAAGAGGGCTGAAGCCTCGAATGTTGAAAAAAAAAATATTAGTCTCATCGGTAGCGGCAGAAATGATAGCATACGAAAACGAAATCCCGAGAGACAGCTCTCGGAATATTGGGCTTCATGATACTAATACCTAGACTCGCTTTCAATCTCAATCGGCTGTGAGATCAACTAAAACTGCTACGTCGTGCATTACTTTTTCTCTTATGATGTTCAGTTATAAAGAAAAAAAATATATATGGCCATAAAGACATGAGAGAAAGAAAAAAAATTACCAGTTAAAAAAAATTGAGGAATAAAAAAAAATGAGATCGTGAGAATAGGAAAATTACTCCCTTGACACGGTACGATAGGATGCGAGATGGTTGAAATGAAAAGGCTCCAAGTTAAAAGTTTAAAGCCCAGAGGAAAACTTGAGAGAAGCTTTGCAACTTCGACGATCTTTAAATTGGCACAACTACTAGTAGCTTTCTTAATGTCAGGCGAACCATATATAGCCCTTGTTTAACTATGTCGATCTTTTATTTCGGCTCTTTAAATCTATCCTCTAGTTGGCAAAAAAAACTGTTACGTTGTAAAAAGCAGCGGTAAAATGGACTTATTTTATCACCACTGCGGTGTTAAAACGGACACACAACGGTGTTGCGGTGCTACTTACTGGTGTTATCCAACCCACGTGAAAAGCCTATACAAAAAAAAGAATCGGGCCATTACTGGGTCGTGAATGGCGCCCAATTATCAAGCATCGGCCGAAGATCGGCTAAATATCGGATGATAACGGTGTGCCAAGCATTGGCCAATCGTGGCAATCAATCATCAGCCAAAGCTTGGTATCGATCATCAGCAAAGAGCACTCGATCAAACCATTGGCCAACGATCGGCTGTTAATTGTACGCCATTTTTACAAGCAAAAAGCTGGCTGTCAATGATTCACCATGCACGGGCCAGTATAGTTAGCCATTTATTGGCCAATCATTGCAAACCAGGCATCGGCCGATCTATGGGAAAATTTCAAAGCTCGGCGGCTTTGTATGGGAGGGTCTACATGCGGAATAAATAAAAACAATATTCAGTTAAAATTACGAAATTATCATTAATTGAGACAAAAATAATTCATTACCTATAAATAAGCAATGTCACTTTTACTAAACTGAAGAAATTGCATAAATTTTTGATCACTTATCAAATTAAATATTTAGAAACAATGCAATGATTACTTCTATTATCACTCTCATGTTTTTCATGAGGTAATAACTGAATTAAAGATGATGAATCAATCATTGATAACTTTTTATTATTTTTTCCACTGAACTAGTTTGCAAAGAATTATAAAAATCTGTTTCCCATATTTTGCACCATAACATCAAAATGTAATTAAGGACAAATTTTCTTTCGATTTTTCCATAAATTTGGAAATTTGTCGTACTATTAATTTTTGAAACACAAATTTTTTTTTGTATTCGAAATACAGTTTCACTTCTGATACTTCAAAAACTACTTTTGTTTTTAACACCACTTAACACCGGGAAAAATTTAAACACTGTTTCAATAACGTGGACTAACACCACTTTTTTGTAAAGTATCAAAAACTATTTTTACATGGATTCAACTTTAACTTATACTACAAAATTTTTTTTTGAGACTGAAGGATGTTTTTTATTAAAATTCGATCAAATCAATGAATTCTACTTTAATTACCAAAAGTTAGTGTGCTTTGGATTTACGAGTTTTCTCTAATAAACGATAAGTATAATTCAAACGAACAAACGGACTCGGAATAATAAGTGATTCTTTTAACATTCGTTACCAAGCGATTCACGGATTTGAGGCGTGTCCGTTATAGGAGGGCGCGGTCAGTTTTTTCGTAATGTCCGGAAAAGATCAAGTGTGGATTGCAAGTGGGAAGAAAAATTGATGGTAGGATATTAAAAATAAATAACTGGCGAGAAAATTAAATTAAAAGGAAAAATAAATGAAATGAAAAAGGTGGAGTGTTATAAGTAAAAATAATAAATGGTAACAAAAAAATATATATATTATATCATTAATTACATTCTTTGCCAGCCTCATCTCTCTTAATTGTATACTGACGAACATCTCGTTATGTAACCCTACACGACTCCTTCCCCTTTGAATTATTCACCCTTTTCGTTTCACTTGATGCTGCAAAAAGAATCGACAATGCGCTCTAATTTGATGGAAACGAAGTAGAAGAAGAAAGAAAATAAATTTTAAAATTTATTAAAAAGGATGAAAAAGTTTAAAACAGCGAAAAGTTATTTGAAAGAAGAAAAAAAATTGTGCGAGATTCTTTTTAAAAAAAGTTTCTATGTACAAATCAAAGCACACATTGTATAGGTAATGTAAATTCAAGGTAATGCTATTAATGTCGTCTAGGGTTATTCCACCCCCTTAATTCTTCTCACGGTGCATGTAGAAAGCAAACCCCGACGGCGCGACGTCGCTTATTGTACAAGCCGTCTGCACACCCTTCGTTCGTTTACTATATGTATTGTAGATTGTAACGTCGATTTTACGGCGACGGTGGTAACGAAAAAAAATCTATATCTGGAAATAACATTCATGAGTATATTGTTACAGATAATTATTGTAAATTATTGTACGCACAAAGTGGAAGAGACGGAAAGTTAAAGAAAAAAAGTTTTATTGTAGAAAAAGAAGAGACAGGACTTGGAATTGTACAAAGAGAGCTGCGATGCCAGAGGTTATGATGACGTCTTTTGTACTGCCAAAAGAAATGAATACGGTGTAGATATTTTTTCTCTCGTTCACTTGATATTACTTTTTTTATTTTATTAAAACAATAAATATTTTATTAGATCTGTATTAACTATAAGTTTATTTCGAAATGTAAATAAAAAGATTTTAATTTTAAATTTATAAACAGAGATTTTTAAATTAAAAATTTTATGAAAGTAAGTTGATTTTTTTTTAGAATATATAGAGAGAAGACAGGTGCAAAATATCTATTGAAGAATTTTAGTTTAATATCAAACTAGCCGATATATTTGATCATGATTAAGTAAAAAATTGATTTTTCAGTTGATAAGTTTCAAAATTAAGGGGTAAAGTAGACCTGCTACGAAAATGAAAATTATTTTTATTATTAAATTTATTTATTTATAACATAAAATAATTATTTTACTTCTGACAAAAAATAATATGTAGAAATAAAATCTAAAAATTTTTTATCGTGGGTCAACTGGCCTCGTTCAGTCAATTTTTACAGGTACACAATTTGGCTCACAATAAAAATGAAGACAGAAAAATAAATTTTGTTGACTTTTCGTCACGTGTCTAACTTACCCCGATCAGTTTATTTATACGCGTAAAAAAGTTACCTCTCTATAAACACCACACGGTAAGAAATGCATGGCGTTCAACACCATGCTGGTATGGTTTCAAGACAGATACTAAAATGGTATGTGAAATATTCCAAGACAGTATTGTAACGAGTCACAGAAGTATGGCGTTATTTACTATACTGTATAGTACTGGAGCTGTTGTATTGCTCACACGTATGCATAGCAGACACGGCGAAACAGCATGGTCCTGGGAGCCATACTACAATGCCGAGGGCACAATACTACTAGATTTTCCCGCCATAATTTCTGGCGTGTCAATCAATGTATACTATCGTATTACCTCCAAAACTATATAGATGTCGTTAGACTAGGTTTATCGGCCAGAAGCCATGTGGATGGGCCTGACGGCCATACTGACATTGCGGCATCCGCGACAACTTCTGCCAATGTTACTATTCCCGCAATGGTTGAATCATCTATGCATACAATTTTATAACCTATAAAAATCTTCGATACCATACAGTATGGCGTTCGAGCCCTTACTAGCATAGTGATATCTGCAAAATATTTCCTACTGTGCATGCCAAAATTTTTTTTATAATTTTTCGGAGTCAGCCATTACAAAATTGGGGATCATCTTGCCCCCTCCTCGTATTAAAATACTATAAGTTTTACCATAAGTGTAAAGAAAAAAAAATTCGACTGTACATTAAGCTACGCTTCTTTTATATAATGCACCCTCACGTATGTTTTTTTTTATTCCTATATATAGTGAAGTCGCAATTCTCTTTTCCCTACCGCGAGTGGTTCGCGGCAGTTGTCGTATTTCCGGCGGCGAGGCTCCCCCAAAACAGAAAGGCTGCTTGCATTTTTGAGTCCATCCTCGTGTGAGGACAATAGTGACTAGACGTCCTACCAGACGACCGACAATTCTCTTTAGTTTTTTTTTACATCTCACCCTTTCACTTGCGGCAGTGCTCTCACCCTTTACTCTACCTTAGAATGCACGAGTCGCTCTTTTCACTTTTAACTTCCCAAGAGTGTCGTCTTTAACTGCACCATAGAAATCTCGTCTTCATCTCTTCTCTGGTTTTAAATATTTAACTTTTAAATCGCCCAAGTGTTTAAGTTTTATTTTCAATAATTTATTATTTTCGTCGACTAATTTCTGAAAGCCGATAGCAGCCAGTGTAAGAGACGTAAAGCTGGAATTATGTTGCGAAATTTCGTTATTCACACCTCTAAAGCCTTTTTCACGTCGAGAGGTACGTCGTCCGGAAACCCGTTGAGCTCTTTTGTCTTCTCATTTTCCTCCCTATACTCTTCTTTTTCATCACTATACCTCCATCTCTACGTGTTTCCGTTTAGTACTCATTAAAAAAAAAAAAGAAAAAAAATTCTCCCATGTAAATTTTATTATACCATAGAAATATATTCATGTTTTATATATCTCATTATATGTATTGTATGTAAAAGTATAAATTCTGCGTTATAACATACAAAAGCTATTATATCTTTTACTAAACATTTTATAAATTTTTATTGTTCCTCTGTAATATTTTTATTCTCCCTTTCTATTGAAAGGATGATAAATAAGAGAAAGTAAAATTGCATTAGATGAAAATACTAAAAGTATAAATATGAAATAATTGTTAAAAATGACTGTAAATATAGTAAAATATATTTTGACAGCTGTGTAAAAAAATGAACGACAATAATGGGAGCTATAATCGGTTGTCACGCGTAAAAGGGAATATTAGGGATTGTCGAGAGAGTGAAAGTGAAAAATCGCACTCCTACCACTTACAATCATCTCTATAACATAAACGAGCTTCTAACAACTTTACGATCCCCTTACTTAAAACTTTTTACACGTTCCGACGCCTCTGATGCATCGTCGCGACGAGAAGTAAATATTAATTACTGTAATTTAAAATTTTCTAATAATGCTTGTTATTTAGTATTTATAATAATTTTTTTTTTCAATATAAGCTTAGTATGTACTTTTTTTTTGCACGAATAAAAATATGCTCTATCATCGTATTCTCTTATATTAAAGACTGAACTGCCACCAATATGTCAGAATGCCGGGATAAAATCTGTTGTTGAAGAAGATTAATAATAGAAATAGAATCTTACGATGGTACAGTTAAATTGTACATCGAAAAAAAAAAAATTTTTTGGCGCAAGAAATATTTTGCACTACGAATTGAAGACTAAAATTTTCTTAGGCTTGGAAAAAACTTTTTGGCGCAAGAGAAAATTTGATTGAGGCCAGTAAAAATTTTTTGCATTAAGAAATCCTTTTTTTTTGTGTATGTATCAATGATGGAGATCATAAAAATTATCGAAAAATTTAGACCTGAGTATTATCCGGGATCAAAAAAATAAAAATGTGTTTTCAGTCAAAACTTTGAAGAATTTTAGCAACTGAGTTTAGGAACTTTGTAGAATTTGTCTAAAATTTCTAAAAACTCTTTACAAAAATTGAGAAGAAAAATTTTTGTAAAATCTACTACTTAAAAAAAATATCAAGAATCAAAATTTTAATTCCAAAAAATGGCATTCTTTGAAATGATGTAAAATGTAAAATTCTTTAATAAAAAATTTAACATTCCTTTGCTGTTGTATACTATTTACACCTAAGTACCGAGTTTCTAGAAATATAGGGTAAAGGTACCGTTTTTGGCCACTTTAGGACTAATTTTGAACACTTGAAAAATTTATTAAATATGCAATGACGTAATTCATTTTTTAACTTTTTTCAGACATACTTCTATCACACAATTGCACTATAAGGGGTAAAAAATTTGGTACAAGAAATTACGCTAAAACGTGAAAAAAAAATGTTTGTAACACGTGTATATATAAAATTATCAAACTCATTGTTGATACATTTGTTCAAAGCAGACTATACTTTTCCACTGTAGATATTGCAAGATCTTGTACAACAGTAAAACGGTAATCAATCATAGTCTGAGTGTATATTGAGAGAGCGAAAAGCCTTTGAAACTCGATGAAAGATCATACATCATAATCTCAATGTTTTATGCATCTCTCCATTGCACCCAAGCATTATATTCCATAAAATCACTTGATACTGAAAACATGAGATGGCTAAATTTATCAATGTTTCATCATCTTTTCAATGAGTCACTAAAGCGTTATTTTCAGTCATAAAAATGATAAGTAATAAGATTTATCATAACGTCTATATATACATATACGTACGCATACTTTTTATATAAATAATAAAAGGAGAAAAGAAAAGGCGACAAAATGTCTTCCCTATAATAGGAATAATATAGGAACCATTTCTATAATATTATGGGTACTCTCTAAACATGAATTAGTGAAAATAAGTGAATATTCACTAAATTGAAGTGCAAACCGAACCACTTTTTTCAAAAAGTGGTTAAGTTGGCACTCAGAATTAGTGAATATTCACTTATTTCACTTATTCATGTTTAGAGAGTAGCATCCTCATAATTATAGGAACTGTTCCTACAATTTACGGTCGCAGTTCCTATAATTGGTGTGCCGTCAACTGATCTCAACAATTTTATACCACGATAAATGATCCCTTCAAATTGATACCACCAACATCTGATCCCATCGAAATTCAGTTGAAAATGATGAAGATGATGGTTTTGAAAATGATGATAATGAAAGTTACGAAAATCTTGATGAAACTGATGAATTAGAAGATTAGTTTTCAGTTGGACCAATTGTCAGTTGGATCTAGTCTGTGGGATCAATTGTCGTGTGATCACTTGTCGGGGATCAGTTGTCTGAGATCAGTTGTCATGGAACCCTTATAATGGTATAGAAAAAAATTTCATAAAATTATGGGAAGCGTTCCCATAATTTTCTTTCCGTATACTATGCAATAATTTGTGTCCTGGCGGGCTAAATTACTTATATGAAACATTGGGCTTCGGCAAAATACAAAAACCCCAAAAATTGATTTTAATTTTGTAATTTTTCTGATGGGGGCATACTACTGTCCTGTTTCAAAATTTGGAGATCTGTCAAAAACATGAAAAACCTATTTTCCAGTTGACCATGATAAAATGCACTAATTACTTCAATAGTAAACTAACAAAATTCTTAAATGTTCCGTCTCACCCCCCGCTGCACAACAGAAATAATTTTCCATTCAATCTTTTGGGAATTATAAAAAGTAAAATGATCACTTTAATGGTTATGAAAGCGTTTGTATGTCTCTTTGGTTATTCGACGGCACTTAAAAAGTCGTTAATAACTAATGAACTGCTAGCGCAGATGAATGTTCAAACGAGCTTTTAAACTGTACTGAAATACAATTAATTATTCTTACAAAACATGGTGAGTTTTTTGATTTATCAGAGCCGAGAGTATTTTATTACTTCTCTCTCTCTATACATTAATGTTAAAAGGATTACGATTTCATAAAGCACGCACATCAACTATATAATAAATGTACTCAACGTTTTATTAATCGATAATTGATATTCACAGTGTTTTAAACATGAATGACTAACACTTTCCATTATAGGTAATCATAAATTCACAGAAAGCTTAATAAACTCAATGTGACGTACTCACTAAACTATCATTACATTTAATAATCGGATTTTGAATGGCTAACGCGAGTGCATATCTCTGATATCGTAAGCTAACTAAACGTGATAATTTCGAAATTCAATGATCTATTAATGGTGTTCTGAAAAAAAAACAGTGTTCAAATGAACTGATGGCGGTGTAGCTGTACACTGCAACAAATTTGCGGTGTGAATGTCCATTGAATCCGGAGTGAATGCGAAACGGGTGACTGCGTATTTATTTATTCCCTTTGGAGTGAAATTCACTCCGAAGGGGAGTTTGTTTTAATATTGAAACTCCGGTTCAAAGTAAAACTTACTTCTAAAGGGGGTTTATTTTAATATAAAAACTCTATATCGGAGTGAATCTGGATTTAAATAAAATCCAGATCACTCCAAAATTACTCCGCTGAAAAAACGAACTCCAAATGACGGAGTGAATTCGGAGTTATATAAAATCGTAATCACTCCGAATTCACTTCCGATTTTTTACAGTGCAAAATAAGAAATGTCGCTTTTATGAACCTGAACAAATTGCATAAAATTTGGTGCCGCGACTGGTTACCCTCGGACAAAATAACCTTGACAAAATAACTCCAACAAAATAACCTATTGTCATCTCAGCAAGAGATTGGACTTCGGGTATCGTCGGTTTTTACTCCTACTCTAGATGTATCATGTGCTAAATGTTCTCCCACTTTTCTGTACGCATGCGCAGTTCATAAATGTTTGATAGTGGGGGCAATTTCCGAGGTCTCTTCTCTTACTGGGACCACAATAAAATAAAATAACCTGAAAAAAATAACTTTGCTGTAAAATAACCAGAATAACAAGAACCTTAAAAAATTCACATAAATCTGTAACGATGAAAGTTGTACTTGAAGGTTAATTTTGTGCAGGTTATTTAATAGCAAAGTTATTTTTAACCAGGTTATTTCGTTACGACGATATTCTAGTTCAGGTTATTTTGTTGGGGTTATTTTGTCCGAGGGTAATTTGTTACGGAACCTAAAATTTGATCACTTATCAAATTAAATATTTAAGAAAAACATTATTGAGATTGCAAAGAGACTTGAATTATAAAAATTTGTTTCCCATATTTTGTACAATATCATTAAAATTTCATTGTGGGCAAATATTCTTTAGATTTCTCCATAAATTGGTAAATCTGCCAAATTATTAAGTTTTGGAACAATAAAAAATTTTTTTGTATTTAAAACACGGTTCGATTTCTGATATTTGAAAAATAAAACTACTTTTTTTTGTAACGTTTAACACCGGGAAAATTTTGACACCGTTTTCGGGGGTAAATTCAACACCGATAACCTCAACACCGGAATAGCATGGACTTACACCGTTTTTTTTACAGTGTGTAAAGCTATCTTCACTGACAAACTTGTGAATTTCTTATCTATCAGCCAATTTATTTGATAAAAAAACTTGTGTTCATCAGTTTTGATTTGTTTGTTTTTATTATCTTTTTTTTTTTATTTCGTAGAGAATCCTTTTGTACTATATCATACCCGATAAGAACGAACATGATACCTTTTATTTATATATTTTTTCGTTTTTTACTTTTTTAGATTCTAAAGGATCATTTAATTTCTGGTTAAACAAGTTTTAAGACTAAATAATTCACGCAGTGCTTCGGGAAAACAAACAACGACGAACAAAGTAATATAAAAATAAAAATAATAAAAGTATGAGTAGAGAAAGAGAGTAAAAAAAAAAGCAATACTTGGAAGTGTAATAAAGAGTAGCAGCGACAAGAGAACGAACGTCGACAATGAAGTGAAGCTTCGAGAGATGAAAGAATCGACTACAGCTCTCGGAAAAATTTTGCTATTGGTGGAAAAAAAGTATGAGGTGGTAAGACTTCGATTGAAAGGATGCGTCGCTGTGGTAGATGCTTCGCGATTGCATAGAAAGCTAGACATTTGTATGAAGGTATAAAAAATTGAAAAGAAAGGAAAATATTTTGAAAAATTAAAAATTAAAAAAGAAGGGACTTGAGTTCTCACGCAGCTTATGGATTTTATATTTTTGCGTTATCCATTTTCATTCCTTATATTTTTAAAAGTTTCGCAGGACGTAACTCTTCGCATAAAACACGTTGGGGACGTGAGGAACTTGGTTGTGTCACAACAGTTAGGTCGTCTACGTGACCTCAGAGTTAGCTGAAACAACTTCCATTCCTACGGGGAATTACATCCAACTTGGGAAAAAACGGTTAGTCGATAAAAAAAGAAGTAACCACAATAGAATAAAAAAATATTAAACAACAAGGTAAAAGTATAACGTCATAATATCATATGATATTAACGAAAAAGTCCTTGAGAAATTCGTGATAAGCTGATCCATTATATCTTAAAATAAAAGTTAAGACCATGTATTTTATATAAATTTAGTTCTTGTGAAAAATATAAATGGTGTTATTAATAACCCGCAGTGAAAAAATTTGATTTTGGTTGATACTTGGGCTCATCAACATTCATGCCCAAACTCAAAAGACTGGGCTTCGAATTATCCGACAGAGAAACGCGGATGTAGAATGTCAACCAATGATACGGCTTCAGACCGCAGCCCACACCATCTGCATTTTGAGCGACAGCTCACTGGATCCCGACAGTGGGCTTGGCACCGCTCATCTTAAACAACTTCTTATCTTCTTGAGTAAAAGTAAAGACGACTCCAACAATACTCTTATTGTAACTTGAAAAAATACTATTTCTATTATTTTTTAACGTTAATTTTAAATTGTGGCGACGAATGAATTTTGATGATTATGAAATACAAATTATTAAATTTGGGTTTCAATGTAATCGACGCATTGCCCTACTATCCGACTAGAAATTGTCCCGAGGTATCATCGGGACCTTATAACGATAATGTAAGGCATGCCGTAACAGGGTATTACCCGATGCGATCCCTGCCAGGTCCTTGTCAGGAAACTCTAAGGCATGCCTCAATAAGGCATTCCCGATATTATAAATGGCAGGCCCTTATGAAGCTAAAGTAAGGTATGCCTTACTAAAGCATTTTCAAGGAAATCTGGGTCGGGATGAAAGATATTTTTTGAAAAAAGATGTGTTAGTTGTAGTAATATATACCCAAAAGGGGTTTGGCGCCCTCTAAGGGGGGGGGGGGGAGCAGACCAAGTACGTGCCACCCTCTTCGTGGGTTTTGGGACTATTACTCCAACCGTCAGCAGTACCTACTTTATAATAATGCTTAGCATTGTTGTAAATGTGGCAATTCTGTGGTTGCAGGAAGCTAATAGGCACCTCTGCGTGGGCGATTCCAACCCTTCTGACTGTCTAAAAAATCTAAGGGATACTAGCCCGTACATAATGCTATCACTTGGTGGTGTACTGAGGGCAATCCCTTATAATTGCTGTCTTAAGATCCAAGTAAAAATAAGTGGAAGAAACCCTTTTAAGCTAATGAAGAAAAGTTGCGTTTCATCACTAATCTGCAACCTGAAGACCAATACAGGGAATTGGTACCATGGGGGTACCGTTCCAAGCCCCACTTCGACCAGAGTCTCTCTATTTCCCGAGATGGGAGGAGTAATGGGCCCAAGTAAGGTTGGACTCGTGATGGCCGGTGGTGAGGCACGCACATGCATTGCATGCCTAAAGGGTTAATGTTCTCACATTTCGCTTTTAATATATGGTGAAATAGGCTTTAATGCAGCGCGAGTATGCCCAAAAGGGTGAGGTATCGGCTTCCGGTCGGCAGAGGTGGACTTAGGTCCCGTTACATAAATTAATTTAGTAGTATACATAGCTTTAACCGTTGAGCCTTTCATGAATAACTTATATAAATATTTATTATTCATCAAAACTGTTTAAAGTGAAAGAGTATGAACTATTACTGTGGTTCAAAAATACTCATCTCCAAATGTGTAAAAAGTTACTGCTATGCTAATAAATATGAGACACATTTCATGTTTTTAGAGGGCACTGTTCATTCTACGAGATTATATACATCATAGATTTTTGTTTTATTTTTTTAGAATATTTTTGAATAAACGACAAGAATATCATTCATTTGTAATCCTCTATTATTTCAAACTATCAAATTACAGTGATGTTTTTCCCATCAATTCAAGGACTAACAAAAAATATATCTGAATATGTTACATCTGTACTCGTGTAGCATAGTAATCCAAAAATATATCTGGATTACGAGTATTAAATGCAACTGGAATATATTTTAGACTAAAAAAACATCTGGTTTTTCATCTACATATTCAGGCAGAATACTAACGCATTGAAAAATATATGCTGATCGATAAAGACCATAATTTATATACATATATATATATATACATGAATTGAACAATAAGATAGGGTCAAAAGGGCCTACACAGTTGTTGAACGATTTAGCAACGTCCATAAGTACCATTCATCCCTTATTCTCTTTACCCTTTGACTTATCGCACCCCTGACGCGACTTTTAACACTCTCCACGAGTTCCAAGGATAAAGTTGGCAAAAATAAAGTGAGCGCAAAAGTATATATTCTCCTGGGTTACATCGTAACCACGCAACAGGGGTTGCATATAAAATAGAATTGACTACTATGTTGTAGAATAAATTTATAGAATAGAAAAAAAAAACAAACATTTAAATACAAATAAAATCTAAAAAAAAAAACTACTTATCATGTGAATGCCATTCAAACTGATGTTTGTAAGCGAATCGAAAATTTTCTATATCGCAGTGAAAAATATTCCAGCGATACAATCAGACAATTGGAAGTACTATTAACGAGACTGTCACTGTTGTTATTGTTGATATTGCTGTTGTTATTGTTGATTTTTTACACAAATGCCAATTTATTCCAGTGAAATGTGACGTTAATTGCTACATCGCTCTACAACCCTATTATTCGTGTCACATCGCGCGATCAGTTGGGGAAATTGTCCGATGTTTCTATTTGTGTGATATGAAACGATAATTTTTAACATTAACCAAACATATTTAAAACCATTCAATTATATTTCAGTAACTAACATTTGTTGAATTCTGAATCAAATAATTCAAAAAAAAAATAAAATAAAAGAATTTTAATTCCGATTAACTTTATAAAACATGACGAGGAAAAAATTTTTAACACCTGAACCGTGAATGCATCGAGAGTGATTCACAACCACTAAATTATTCTCGACTGATTTGATCACATCAAATCATGTTTACATTTTTTATAGTTGTCTAATACATACATAAAGAAAAAAAAAAAAAAAAAAAAAAAAAAATTTGAAGAACAAATCTGACATGGTGACCGCTCTTTATATCTCAGCCAAAAACATCTCAGTCAAAATATCTCATATAAAATATCTCAGTCACTAATATCTCAATGCAAAAAAATCTCATGACAATAATGTATTACGGTAGTTGTCGGGTAATGGGCATAGTGTCAGAAAGTTTAAAAATTTTTTATACTTATTAAGGGTATTCAGATATTATTATCATTAAAATTTGAAGTCGATTGACCATCTCTAATTCAAAATATTTATAATCAAAGTTAGGATCATTAACATTGCGAACAATTACGAGTATGCGTTTCAAGCCGTGTTCGTGATTCTAATAAAAAAACTAACAGTCAGAAACTTTTGAAAAACTAACAGAAAATTAATGAATTTGTCCTGAATTTATTTAAAAAAAAAAAAAATAAAGTATTCACCATCTTATTATTGAGATATAGCAACGCAAAGTTCAACAATAAATGAAAAAATATACATGTCGGTGAATTGGAAAAAAACAATCTGACAACGCTGTATGCGAGTATACATAGTATTGTTTGAGCGGTAAATTTAAATATATACTCAGTACACTATACAGCCACTGGCAGAGCATATGCGACGTTGTCAAATTTTAATTTAAGAAAATGTTCAATAGTATTTGTGTATACGTATTTATGAGTAGTGTGTAGGTAAACTTCTCACGGGTACAGTATCAAACAAAAGCAATGTCTCGTTTTAACTACCACCTATCCTACTCTTACCGCGTATATGACTCACAACTTTTTGACAATATTGTAGCAGGACAACTACCTTAAGCTTGTATGTCTCGGGTTTATAATTCTCAAATATCGAATTTACAAAATTTTTTTATCGGTTTAAATCGAGAAATAGTATAATTATATTCATGATATTGTAGATGACAGCATGTGTTTAGTATAATATTACATTGAGCTGCTTCTCTTATAATATAGTATTATTATTAACTCTCAGGCAAAACGTGAATTTTTAGAGGTTATATTAATATTCATTTACTAATTTGTATGATTGAATTGTATTTTTAATTATATAATTGTATTTTTTAATTTAAACATTTTTTAAACATGCAGCTCAAGAAGGAGCCACCTGACATAATTTCAAATCAATCAATTAAAATTTTCGTATGAAAAAATTTTGATAAAAAATTCCAGTGTTGTCGGCTAATCTGCGAGTGTCAAAAATAACGAAAACTCTCAAGAAATCAATCAGTTGACTTTTTTTATGCTTCATTATTTTTTTCTCCTCGAAAATACTTTCAATTTGTTTTTTACTGATTAAAGTGTTTGTTGACGATTTGGTAACAGCCTAATTAAATTACGTATGCCTCAGAGCAAAACAACCTTTTTTTATTGAGTTGTGCATTGTGCATGAGGCACAGAAGAGAACATTAGTAAACGGTCAATCAACGGCTGGTTGCACGTGAATTGTGCGAGGGATAGAGCATAATAATGGAGCACAAGCAGTACTACCATTACTAGGGAATCGGACAGAAGAGTGGGAGAGAACTCACCCCTAAGGCAACAAAGACGCAATATTTTACAATATCAATCATAGCTTGCAATAAACCGTCCGTAGGGTTGCCAAGAGACAGAAGCGGTTAATGGCACTATTACATCTAAGCCCGGCACGAGGCTCACATGCCGCGAGCAGGGTCGATGTCATCGCAATGTGCTACCAACTATATGACTTATGACGTATCACGGTCGCGGTAGTCTCCTGCACCACCACGACATCAGAATACCTTCAACTATTATATCACTACTATATACGTACAAACTCACACACAAGCATGCATTTACATATATATGTATGTATATTTGCCCAACTACACCAGCTCTTGCTTTAGTTTCAACACATGCTCGGGATGCCAAAACCCATGGACTTCTCTACTATAGTAGAGAATTTCTCTCTTTCTCTGCATTACATGTAGATATATACAGCAGAAGAGAACATAAGCCCTGCTCAATATTCAATATAGCTAGACGATTTATCGACAAAAACGTTACTGTCGACGAATCGACATAAGCTTCTGTCATTATGACGTTTCATTTTGTTTTTTATTTTTAGCATTTGATTTGCAGGTTATAGTCATTGATTACGAAATACAACCTGATTTGTATATACACTAATAGTAGTTTATATATCGAGTGCGATTGTCCATACACGCTGGTTGTGACGATTGACTAACGGGTTGTCAACACAACGAGTGTCTTATACAAAATTGTACTAGACATATATGTACACGAGCTTTATGTAAGAAACACTCCAAAAGTACGCCAACGAGTGCCTATAGGTTACCGGTGGCAGGTTACCGACCGCAGATAATAAAAAAGTGCTTCCCTGATTAAAAAAGAGAATCAAAAGACATTAAAAAGAAGTAACTTTTCAATATTTTTAATCCTTTTTAATACTACCAATCCTATCTCAAATGGTCCCGTTATATGGCTCAATCCTTTTTAATTCTCTTTTTTAACCAGGGTTGAAATATGACAAGAAATTTTGTCACAAGATGGCTCAATGAGTTACTTCGATATTTTTCCGACGCTGGCTATAGTGCATGCAACTAAAAAATAATATTTTTCGCACGGCTGACGTCACAAGTATCTTGATTACCCATTGTGCTATATATAATACTTCTAGATGCTTATAGAAGACTATAGGCCTACATTGAGTGTTGCGAAAAAATCATTTTTCGCAACACCTGCTCTGAAAGTTCAATTTTCGAGCGCTGAGTCGCTTTCAGCTCTTAGTGACATCTACCAAATTCGTCCTCACGTGAATGCAACATAAACCTCGAGCTCATGTTGCAACAACTCGACTGTCAAATGATTCACCACCTGCTACACGTATAGCTCAATTTACTACTGTTCAATTGATAAACTATACTTTCACATATTAGAAGCTCATGCGCATATCCCGAATTAAAGAAGACGATTTACTCAATGATGAATGTATGTCTATATAGTAGTAGAATTGAAGTTTCTACACGGTAAGAAATGCATGGCGTTCAACACCATGCTAGTATGGTCTCGAAACAGATACTAAAATAGTATGTGAAATATTTCAAGACAGTATTGTAACGAGTCCCAGAAGTATGGCGTTATTTACTATACTGTATAGTACTGGAGCTATTGTATTGCTCACACGTATGCATAGCAGGCACGGCGAAACAGCATGGCCCTGAGACCCATACTACAATGCCGAAGGCACAATGCTACTAGTTTTTTCCGCCATTATTTCTGGCGTGTAAATCAATGTATACTATCGCATTACCACAAAAACTATATAGATGTCGTTAGACTCGGTTTATCGGCCAGAAGCAATGTGGATACGGCAACGCAGTGTGGGCTCGACGGCCATACTGACATTGCGGCGTCCGCGACAACTATTGACAATGTTACTATTCCCGCAATGGTCGAATCATCTATGCATACAATTGTCTAACCTATAAAAATCTTCGATACCATACAGTATGGCATCCACGCCCATACTGGCATAGTAATATCCGCAATATATTTATTACCGTGTAATCGTTTTGAATCGTTTCTTTTAATCAGGTATACTTCTCAAAAATTGAAAGGTGTATTACTGCCGAAATTATGCTCACTATTTTAACCATCTATAAATATTCTCATCTATAGAAAGAAAGTCGGCGCTGCCAACAAAACCGCCGGCTGAAAGACGGCTGGCATCTTGGTACAGCCAACAAAACTAACAGGTTCTTTAAAAATTACACTGATTTTGGTATTGAAAATTTTTTAAATTACAGGCGTAGTTATGACATAAACTCTCTTTGATTTTAATTTATTTCCATGTTAATTTGAAAAATTCCTATGTTTGATCCAACTCTATTATGAGTTGACAATTTCAGGCAATTTATCAATTAGTGAAATTTGAGTGATTAATTAATGAAGAGTAATATTATTATTTTTAATTGTTTGTTAACATGTAAAAAGCAGACAATAATGAAGAAGTAAATTACCGTGAAATTATTTATTAAACATAAATGAATAATAGGATTATAATTACCGAACTATAAATGCAGGGCATTATTATTAATGAAATTCAAATTTATTTAATTACTAAAAGTAATTTATTACATTAAAAATTTAAATTAATGATCATTGTATACTAAAATACCAAAAACTTGATAAATTAATCGTAAAGTTTATTATTTCATAAAGTATTAAGAAGTTTATATAACTTTAGTCATTGTTTAATAATTTCAATTCGTGAATATTCTCTTCTTGTGACAAGTTTAGTGTCTAATGGTTTGAGATTCAATGTAAAAGGTTAAAAAAGAAGACAATAGCTGTACAAACTATGTGACAGTATATCCTGAAGATTGAATCCGCGAGTAACGCCGTTCATTTTCGCATCTCTACAACTTGAAAATTAATTACCCAGTTGTCAGGTACAGACCACAGGAGTTTTAGCTTTAATTCGAAAGACGAGGGTGAGGCCTCTTCATTATTTTTCAATAAACTTGCCGAGTTGAGCTTTAGGTTAAATGGAAATCTTTATTCTCTATTTTTACATTCTCTCTTTATCATCTCTTCCATTTCTCTTGCTCTCTTCCACTTTTTCTCTTTATTCGTAACAAAAGGTAACTTTTGAAAAACTCGTTTAACGAATTGTCAGTTTGAATGCTGCTGGAAAAACCAGTGAAATTGGCAAACTCAACAACTTTATATGTATATAAATATCTGTACATATATGCCCATTTATTCATATATATGTATACATGTGTATGTGAAGATAAATCTATTACTGAAGATGAACTGATATTTGTTATAATTAAAATTGAAGCTTATAAATTAAATCTGATATATTTCTGTATTATATAGAAAATATAAATTCAGTTAAACTTTTTCAATGTCACTCTTTTCAATGTCTCTAATAATCTCACTCGCTTTGAGACTCAGGGGAATCGCCTTTCGGACCTTTGAAGTCGCGACTGATTAAATATATATGTTTTCATTGAATAGACCCTTTAAATGTACTTGCGGAAGATTACACATCAGAGCTCTTGAGATTTACGTTTCTAATATGGTCATTGGCTACATCTGAACATCAGTAACTATGATAAGATTTATACGACTGCTATTTATTAAGAAGTTGTCGAAGCTTGTTAGAGTACAGATATATTTAAACCAATCATTTGTTACTTCGCACTGTGAGCAAATGAGAGTAAATACTTTTGATATATGTATATAAGGCCTGTCGGGTAATAAGGTCTAAGTGACAGAAATAATATTTAATATAATCGCTTCCGCTAAAGGCTACTCTCGTAGAAGGGTCTTGCATATAGATGTTGCAAAAAGTTTATAGAGTCCCGATACCACGTTCTCTGTCTTCTATATTTCATCATCGGTCATATGCTGTCGTAGCGAAGAAGAAATTATAAAAAACAATCTAGTATTCTAACTCTTAAAAAGGATACTGATAGTTTTAACTTTTCGTTTCTCGCGTCAACTCGCCTGACGATTTTCATCGCGCGGCGAGCACTGTACTGTCCATGCTAAAGGAAATGCGGCGTTGCCAAATTATAATGCTATAATGAATTGTTTCGTGCAGTAACAACAGTAAGTTTGGCAACGTGGTCACAAAAATTGAATCGACGATTTAACTCGCATAATGAGCACTGTGCCGCTTTTTCACATTCTTGTAATACATAAATATACTTTTTTATATTTAAAATGGATATTTATCAATTATAATCATATTTAACAAAAATATGGATTTCAAAAAGAGAATTGGTTAAGTATAAAGTCACAAATACCTATACAGTAATTTATATTGCAATTTTAGTCAAAAAGACGGCGTCATGCTCATAGCACGAGTAACGAAAGGTTAAGTGCTTTTGAGCAAATCAATCTAGTCTTCTGACTTTTAAAAAGTATTGTTGCTAAATTTAAGTGATGATTTATCATTAATACCAATTTTATTAAGTATAGTTTAACTATTACAGTTTGTTTAACCCGTAGGCTTTATTACCCTATCGTAGTAAAATAAGGCCTATTCGTATGTTTTTTGTAAAAGTAATTTTTTGTTTGTTTATGATAAAAATTACCATTACTTCATCATATTTTATGGCTAATGTATTGAAATAAAGATCAACGATACATTTCGATAATTAAATGCGATATTTTCGATTCTATTTAAAATCTCCTTTAGCTAGGCCTCATTAGCCGCCCGTAGCGTAATGCAAAGAAAATAATTTTCTCATTATTTTTTTCGAGTACATCCTAATAGGGTATAGGTACCGTTTTTGCCACTTTAGGCCCAATTTCGGACACAAAAAATTCAAACAAAATAATTTGTAAAAGACGCCATGACAATTTATTATTACAATGTGTTCAAAGATCCTTCTATTCCACTATTAAAATGGAAATTTCATTTTATACTTTTTCCTTAATTAGAAAAAGTATTGAATGTCCAAAAGTAAAGCCTGCCACAAATTTTTTTTCAATGATTTTTCTGAGAGACCTCAAATAAATTTTTTATTTTTTCACCTTAGGTTCAAAAGTCCGCTCTTAATATCATATATTGATTTCGGTAATCTATGAATGACAAATCATGTGGATGTTCATATTAGAAGTACTCGTTCTATTTTTATTGTTTAGTTGTAAATAAGGGTGTAAACTTACAGTTAAAAATATTATGGCCATTTAACATTTTAAGGTTATCGTGTTATATCGTTTTACTCGCTATATATAATTCTTTTTATTTATAACATGTTAACTTATACGTGTATTCATAGTATAGTAATAAAAGGAAAAGCACTTGATGGAAAACTTGTGGTAGCCATATTTTTTATGCGCTTGACCCTCTACGACGAAATCGTTTCGGGTAATATCACACGTAACAAGCGATCGGCCTATCGTTTTTTTTCCTACTTTTTCAGACCATGAGGATCATGCCACGAATTTTCTACAACATAAAATCGACGTTAGGTCGACGACTACGACAATTCATCGTCTTTTTTCCTTACATATATATCAGCAGCCCTGGGTACAAATTTGGCCAGTAACTCGAGAGGTGACGATAGAAGAATTATGGCTCAGCCGTGAGGTCATACTAGATTTTTTTATGCTACCTATTTTTAGTTCACCCTACAGTTTTTTTCTTCATTATTTTTACCCTATAACTTTTTTTTCTTTAACTTTTATACTCCAAGGGTCTATTGAAGTTGCTACTAAAAATTTTTATTACAACTTTTTATGATAATTCCATATTTTTAAAGATTATTTCAACTTTTTTTCAGGCAATTTCATTCAAATTATTTCTCAACCTAATTTTGAATAACAGAAAAACGGCATTTTTTTTTTTTTAAATAAAAAAAATAATAGGGGTAATAAAAAAAATCATCAAACAAAAAAAAAGTAATAGCCTGCGCAGTAAAAAATATTGTGTTAAAATCAACACAATCTGTACGTTAGAAATGGTCCACATAATATTTGTGTTATTTTTCAACACAGACTGTTTGTGTTGAATTTTAACACAAAATTTGTGTAAAAATTTCAACACACAATTCGAGTAATATGAGAAGTAACTTCAACACTTTTTAATTGTTAATGGCGACACAAAAAAATGTTAACTTTTACATTTTATTTTTGTACCATGAATTATTTTTCGGTTATCAAAAGTGTCAACAATTATTATTTAACATTTAACTATTTTGTGATAGTAAACATGATCCTAAAGTTAGCAAACAGTTAACAATTTTTTAATTTTTTTATCAACAAATCAATTACGAAAAAAAAAAAATAAAAAATAAAAATGTGCGCACGTAGAAAAGTAAAAAAGCCATAGATGCATTTTTTTTTTTACACTATACGAATCATGAACTTTGTCAACTTTATTTTTTTATGTCTAATTGAAAATAAATAAAATCAGTGTCTCAAAAATAATAACTAACCAAGAAGAACTGATGCTTAATGGCGCTTCCCGCGTGAATAGAAGAAAGTCATTTTTTTAACACAATTCAACTGTCGCTTCAACACTTTTTTGTGTTGATTTTAAAGTAACACTTAATAAATGTTGATAATATTGATTTTTGTACTACACTCAGAAAATTAAGTAATTGTGTTTATTATCCTAAATTTTTAATTACAATCATCTAGAATGATTCGAAAATTTTCAAATGCTAAGATAGTTAGTGTTATAATTTTTTTTAATAGAGATAATAATATCAGGATTATAACAGTTACTATCAGGGATTGTAATTAATATTATTACGATCTAGATGATTATACAATCATCTAGATTATGTTCACTACTATCGGATTGATAGTTAAGATTTTACCATCACTAGATGATAATTCCTATCATTTAATTTTCTGAGTGTAGGTAACTCTTCTAAAGTGTTCAATAGTAGATCGATTAAAAATTTTTAAGCAACACAGAGAATTTTGTTGATTTAACACAAAATAATCAACATGAAAAATTAAACACGGACTGTTTTTAACATAAACTCACAATCATTTTTAATGTGTGCAAATAATTTTCTCGCTCGACTAATTTTCATGTTCGATAGCGAAGTACATTAGGAGCAAAAAAAATTGATGCTTAAAAAATTTTCAAGTCGTATTCCCAATTACAAATAAGTTAGTGTAACTAATGAGTAGCCAATTATTGTGTTAGTTACTACTAGTTATTACTCAGAGAATAGTTTTTCTCAATTATTTCCAGCTATCTGCACTAAATCGATTTAGCTGCGGCGGTTCACACAGAGTGAACCGCCGACCACTGAAAATCTATCGTGTGCCTCAACAATTTTACCAGCAAGGAGTAATCGATTTTACCCATTTGTAACTGAGCAAACGGGACTCGAAACGACCAACTGAAAGCGATCAAAAACGCGAGAAAGAAAATGAGTAAAAAAAAAAACGCGCTAAATAAACGAATGGTATAAAAAAAAAGTTAAAAAAATTTTTGCCACCCTCACATACACCACGAGTAGAGTTGAGTAGAGAGTAGAGACCCGCAGGTGCTCTCATGTTACTGTCATGCCTCTGCACGAGTCGCCCCTCGTATTTCCAGTGAATGAGGGGGAAAGAGTAACGTGGAATCACATGGCATAACCATTAAAATCCCATTAATTATCATCTGGAAAAGTGTTCTCACCCCTCAAAAGTGTTATCACGCTTTGCTCTCTAAAATATTCAAATCATTTCCACACATAGCCACACCCTAACACATATATATTCACAACTATACCAAAATATAACAATTGATCCCACTCCATGCCTTAAAAATTCTGCATCAGCAATAAGTAAATGAAATAAACTCTCGAGTTACTCATTACTTGTGTGAAATAAACCTCTGATACTGTAAATACTACACTGCACAAAATCAGTGTTACAATGAACACACCCGGTGTAGTGGTGTTATGCAGCCGGTGTGCATAGAAATAAATTAACTCCGATCGGGGTTAAGGTGTGAGTATTAGTATTTTAAGATCTGTAAAGCAGAAAAACTAGTAACAGTACTTCGTTAAAATAACGCAATTAACGTTGATTGAGATACGAACAGTTTCATTACCTATAAAATAAGCAATGGAACTCTTATAAAACTGAGTTAATTTAACAGATTTTTGATCGCTAATCAAAGTACTCTCTTAAAATGAATCAGTGAAAAGTGCTGCGAATCAGTGTCAAGTATATCATTGATTGAATTAATGAGTAGTAAAGTATTTTTCACTGATTCATTTTAAGGGAGTACATAACTATGAACACGGTAAGAAATATTTTGCGGATATCACAATGTCAGTACGGCCGTCGAGCCCATACTACATTAACGTATCCACAATATTTTTGGCCGATAAACCTAGTCTAACGACATCTATATAGTTTTGATGGTAATACGATAGTATACATTGACACGCCAGAAATTATGGCGGGAAAAACTAGTAGCATTGTGCCCTAGGCATTGTAGTATAGGTCTCAGGGCCATGCTGTTTCGCCGTGCCTGCTAGGCATACGTGTGAGCAATACATTAGCTCCAGTACTATACAGTATAGTAAATAACGTCATACTTCTGGGACACGTTACAACACTGTCTTGGAATATTTCACATACTATTTTAGTGTCTATCTTGAGACCATACCATCATGGTGTTGAACGCCATGAATTTCTTACCGTGAACAATATTATAATTATTTTTACTATGACTGATGTTTTTCATAATAAGGTAACCCAAGTCATAATATTGAGACTACATAAGCCTACAGGACGATTTTGAACTGTTTTTATCGATAAATAAATGAAAATAATTAACTGAGCCTACATTTCGATTCTTTGTTGTTTCAAAAATGAATACTTTTCTCCGTACCTTTTGTCATGACCATAAGTTAAGGGGGTATTCGAGTTTAAAGTTTAAAAAAATTGAGTATCGACTTTTGGATATCTTTAAACTTGAGACCTTCAAGAAGATATCCTACAATGATTTTTTTTTTCTTGCTGATTTAATTTGCAAAAAGGCTTGAATCATAAAAATCCGTCTCATATTTTACACAATAGCACTAACATGTAATTGTAGTCAAATATTCTTTGGATTCTTCCATAAATTAGTAAATATATCGCATCATCAATTTTTGAAACAACAAATTTGTGTTTATATTCAAAATACAATTCGACTTCTGGTATTTCAATAATAAAACCTTTTTTTTCAACACAAAAATTTCAACACCGTTTTCGGGTTTAAATTCAACACCAGAATAGCGTGGACCCACGCCGTTTTTTTTAAAGCATACTAGCACTTATCCTTAAATTTCCACTCACACCTGTACGCTTTCAGTAATCGGATAAAACCCGAGTAATAGCACCGGCAATAGTACTAGCAACTGCACAATATCTCTCAGCTGCTCTCTAAGCTCTACTCGTAAGAAAAGGAAAACTGACCTTGAGGGAAAATCCAGCATAATCCTTCGGGAGCCAGAGGAACGTCATTTATGAAATTTCGTTGTATCCAAGAATTCGTATTACCCTATCCCAGTAGTAGCAATAGCAATAGCTCGGCATGTTAAAGTGGTAGAGTATGCACACTCTCCTCTAGCTACCAGAGTAACTTAATTATGCAATGTTTGTCGACCGCCACGCGGGTACTCTCTGGTATGATTAATTAATTATGTAACCTAATCAAAGCGTAGCATTGGCGCCCGTTCACTATACTACGCCCGTTATGACTATATGACTACTATGATGAAGCGTCAGCTCTACTAGTAATAGTACCGAGTAAACACGCGGGATCAGTAACACAAATTCGTGATTATACAACACGCGAAACGACAATTCTTATTCGTCAAACGTCACCGGTTATTAATTAAATCAATTAACGATATTATATCAATTAGACATGTATATATAAATATTATTGTTTGAATACACAGAGAATTCACAGTATTAAACAAATTTTTATTCCAATCACTGATCACTTAATTAACATTACACTCATTAAGAAAATATACAACGAACATAATTAAACTAATTACGATTGTATGGAAGATAATAATTATTATCAAGCACACAAAATATTTTTTGTTTACTGAGTAAATGAATGTACTTTTAAAGAGTAAATGAAATTATCCAGCATACGCATAAAAACAGGTATGGCGAGTTGTTTACTTGTGGAACGGGTAAACTCACAAGGGAGAAGGACAAGGTCAATTTTGAATGCAGAAGAGAGTGTACCCTGTCCACATGCCACAATATAAACGTCGAGGTCAATCACCACATGTACAGTCGGTAAACACAACTACATCGATGTCCATTTTGTAACTCGTATCACTGATTCAAATAAAAACAATAATAATAATAACTTTTATTATTATGAACAATCAATTTTTGGGAATTTTAAATTCACTATTTACTGGCTAAACAATTTTGGTTATTCAATATATATATTAATTGATAGCCGGCTCGATTCAGTGGTAAGTTTAAATAAAAGTGTAAAAGTTTTGGTAAAAGGAGTAGAGATGATACCACAGTACCGTCGCCCACGAATCGGCCTGGTGACTGAATTCACCCTCGGGTAAAGGGGAATACGCACCACGACAGAGCACTGGGAAGGGCGCGAATCTAGTGTCTAGTAGAGGGGTATCAACGGAATACGACGACGAATACACCCACGTTCTGACGCATGCGCTTAAACTTTCAAATAAAATACTCATCCTGGAGAATTCTGCTTTAAAACGTCATATATATATATGATGTATATAACGTTATCTTTTGCTATCTTTCTCTTCACTGTTTCGTCTACATTTCTCTAGTCTTTCATGCTCTTGGTATACTTGGGAGTATGACTCTCTTGACTCCCGAGCATTTTCCACGGTAACAAAACTCTGTAGCCTTGTTGACTCAGTGTATATTCTGCTGCCATGCAATCGGTCATTTTCATCACAACACTATATGAGATATGTAGTTTTACTTTCCTTGTGACCCGTGTATGTGTAAATAGAGTTTTTTTTCAACGTTGTTTAATTAATTCGAAAGCTACGCGGTACTGAGTTGTAATTAAAACAGAGTATGTTCATAAAATTGTGTCTAATTTTAACCGGACATTATTTTTATAAGTTTATTTTTGGTTACAAAATTATATAAACCAGAGGCTGACTTAATTATTGTTGAATTTTCATATTTATGTAGCTTTAAATTTATCAGAAATTCAAATATACTTTCAAATAGAAGACAAAATTTTGAGATAATCACTGCCTGACAGATTTAATTCATAGGGAATACTGTACATTTTTTTTATAAAGACAATTACTCAAAGGTTTTTACGAATCGTTGCACTTGAAATAGAGATCATTATTTGGTCTGAGACAGCTATGACATTTTCCGTACGGCTTCCTACTTTTCTTTAAGAAAGTCTAGTCTACTCTTGTTCACTTGTACGGTACATGTGTATATTGTAGGATGGTTCAAAAAAATTTCGCGCTTTTTGTTTTCACTCTTATCCTACAGAAAGTTACTAAATGGTGGAAAAAAAATTCTACCCGAGTTCGGGGTAAAAAACTTCCATTTTTTTGAAAATACATTAAGAGGAAAAATAAATTGTATTTAGTTATTTCTTACACGGTAAAAAAAGCGGTGTTAAAAATGGACTCAACAACACCACGCGGTGTTAAAATGAATTAATACTGGTGCAAGCGGTGTTATAACAGTGGTGTCAAATCGGTGTAGGTGGTGTTATAACAGCGGTGTTTAATCGGTGAAGGTGGTGTTATAACAGTGACGTTAAATCGGTGTAAAATAGATGTAAAAAAAAATTACACCTATAGAAATTAGAAAAAAATGCATTACACATTTGAAAAATTTTTTAACACCGGGAATTTTTTTAATACCGGTAAAGAATCTTTACACCGGCGGCAGTGTTATTTTAACATCGCTTTCGGTGTTGAAATTTAACACCGCAAATTTTAACACCTACACCATTTGGACATAGCTCGATTTTTTTTTTTTGCAGTGTAGGTGCTACTAAATTCAATCGATCTTAATAATCAATCAAATAGAATTAAATTACTCAGAAATTTTAATTTTTTTATTTCATACATTTAAAATATGAAAATTCACTTACGCGTGTAATAAATACCTCATAATTTAATTACAAATTTTTTTATACTTCGACATGTAGATATATATGTGTGTGTGGGTGTGTGTGTGTTAAATGTTAATTAAAAATGCTTGAAATTCACCATTTATTAACTTGAAAATTTAAAGCATTCCTTTTACAATTTTTTTTCTCTTATTTTTTTCTTTATTACCATGTCCGAAATAGCACGACTCTGAATTTCAGTAGGAGATAAATGCGCACGCTCGGTCTTCCTCGACGATGATTACGATTAAGTAAATAGCTGTGAATCCACTTTCCCGTTGTTATTCGTCACCAGGAGATAGCCCAAGAAGAGACTGCAATCCTTCTACAATTTACCCAAGATCCTTCTCGTGAAAATCACCGCTAAGGATCGGAAAAGAATTTAAAGCTTTGTCTTCATTTTCTTCTTTTCTTTTTTACAAAATTACTAGAGATGTGAAAATGATTGAAATTTACAAATTTTTCTAACAAATCGAATATTAATATCCGATTTTAAATTTGAATCATAGAAATTAAAATTTCAAATAATTCGAACTATCAAAAAAATCAGAATTTTTCGTAAATTGTCTCAATTATTTTTATAGTTTATCAAAAGTGAGATTAAAAGTTGGACCGAATGTTCGAATCCTCATCGAATAATTCAAAAATACTTTGAAATTTTAAAATTATTTGAAAAATTTTTATTGAATAGAATATTTTTAAAAATTATTTATCAGTTCATACCTTCGTAAAAAGTAAAAATTGATACACTGTAAAAAGAGCAGTGTTCAAAATGGACCCACTTTAACTCCGCGTGGTGTTAAAATGAAATTACTCCGGTGTAAGAGGCGTAATTCGGTGGTGTTAAAATACCGGTGTAAATGCGGGGTAATAAAACGCAAAAAATATTTCAACACACACACGCACTCAAACACGCGCACACGCGCATACACAAATGCACACATTCCCAAAGTAAAATATTTTAACATTGGAAAATTTCTTTTAACACCGGCGGCGGCGTTATTTTAACACCGGCGGCGGCGTTATTTTAACACCGGCGGCGGCGTTATTTTCACACCGCTTTCGGGGTTAAAATTTAACACCGCCAATTTTAACACCTACACCGCTTGGACTTACCCCGCTGATTTTTTACAGTGCAATGATTGGTAAAAATTAATAAATTCATTTGAATAGTTAAATGCAATTAAAAAAGTTTGCAATTGTAATTTTTTCTTAGCAACGGAATAAGTGATTCCGTTTTAATAAAATGGTCCATTAGTAAACGAGAACCGAAGATTGGATTTTGTGTACATACAATAAAAGAGAGGTAACGATCTTGTACGGCTGGATTGAACTTAAATTACAGTAGAAATATCCTTAGTTGGGTCAGACACTTTTTACACAAAATTTTTTAAACTTGTTGTTGGCACTGTATTATATATATCTATATATATATATCTACAGTAAACACAAATCTTTTTCCATTAGTGAATTTGTCTGATCTCGCGGTGTGAGAAGTGGAAAGAAGAAACGAGTAAACGTAATTAGTCGTTCGATGGTCCTAAGGGTGGGATCTTGACAAGCTATAAAACTCAAGTTTCAGTTATAGGAAAAAAACTTCTCTTCCTCAATTATATTTTTTTTTTCATCGCTTATTATATTAACTATGTATTTTTTCGCTTTATCGTTTACTTATTTAACCATTTCCGTTTTTTGTTATTTTTTTTGGTACCTTGACGGTGTTGGTATTTACAGCGTCGACGCTGAAGAGTATTGCAAAGTACCGGCAGCAGCAGTGGCAGAAAAACTCGTGTTCAACGGTATAGAAACTATATGAGGAAATCCATGAAGCGCTTCTCTTAAATATAACCACTGAACTTTCCCTTTTTTCTTCATATATATATAGATATATATTTTACCTCAGTTTTCTGAGCACTTTTCTTGTCCTTCCTTAACTTACTATAGCACGCATGAAAGAACTGAGTCGTCGAAAACGAGAGTGTGTAGTGAGGGTAAAAAAAAATTGAGAAAATAAGAAAGCTCAAAAAAAAAGAAAGAAAACTGGCCAGCGAACCGACCCGTCTGGCTCAAGCTAAAAGCTTTAATCGTTGTTTTTACTTCCTTTCCTACGGGAGAAAGAAATTATTGCGCTCCGCTACCGACTTCACCAGTTTGTGGCAATCCCTAGAGTTATAGTTCTCGCTTTCTATTCTATTTTTTTCCCTCTTCCTTATTTGTTTTTTATTTATTTATTTATTTTTTTCATTATCCTTCTCCGCATTTTCCATTTTTACCTCTATCTCTTCTTTTCGATGTAATTATCTTCCTTTGCGATCAACTTTATCTAATAAAAATCTGGAACACTATCACAAATTTTAAATCTAAAAAACAAATACTATATCTATATTCCCAGTTGTTTTGACGAGTTTGTCAAACTTGTTTTAACATTTTCTTCAGATCATATATAGTTACTTTTGAGTTTAATAGTTCGTAAATCATTTACATTTCATAACATATACTTTTAAAACTATTCCGTATTTGAAAAATAATAACTTTTGACGAAAAAGTTTTAAAACAAAAATAAACTTATCTTTGAAGTAATTCCATTGCGCGCCAAATTCAACTTTTTTCGTTTTTTATAAATAAAATTAAAGATTTGCTGGTCAGTACACTAGTTGAAAAAAAATCAGTTCTGACTTTTTAATTTAAATTTACTTTGTTACACGGTAAGACAGTATTGTAACGAGTCCCAGAAGTATGGCGTTATTTACTATACCGAATAGTACTGGAGCTATTGTTTTGCTCACACGTATGCATAGCAGGCACGGCGAAACAGCATGGCCCTGAGACCCGTACTACAATGCCGAGGGCACAATGCTACTAGTATTTCCCACTATTATACTATCGTATTACCGCCAAAACTATATAGATGTTGTTAGACTAGGTTTATCGGGCAGAAGCAATGTGAATACGGCAATACAGTATGGGCTCGACGGCCATACTGACATTGCGGCGTCCGCGACAACTATTGCCAATGTTACTATTCCCGCAATGGTTGAATCATCTATGCATACAATTTTATAACCTATAAAAATCTTCGATACCATGCAGTATGGCGTTGACGCCCATACTGGCATAGTGATATCCGCAAAATATTTCTTACCGTGTAGAGTTACGAAATTTAAAGAAAAATCACTTCCTTTACAGAGAAACCCATTGAGTTTTCGTCAACGGACAGCAATTTTTATGCAAAATTATATTTTTTAAATAATTTGTTAATTGAAAATGGTCGCCCGGAATAAAAATGAAAATTTGAATACTTCCCGCCTAATTCATCAGCCTGAATCGGGGTGTCATTTGAGGTTATAACCGAAACTAAATGTAAATAAAAGTTTGACCCATCTTTTCTCATCTAAATATTCAACGCGTTTCAACTCCCTCACCTGTCAACATTCAACAACAATTTTCGGCCTCTTGGAAAGTTAAATACAGCTCTCTACCATTTTATAATTTATACTGATTTTATTTAGCTTTATTGTAATTTCAAATGATTATTTCAAGTGTCTATCAAATAGAGGGCACTCGGAGTTATTTCCATCGGTAATTGACAAAACAGAGATCGTAACTGAACCGATTTACCCAATCGAAATATCAAAACGTCAGACTTAACCTCAAATTTTATTTTAGTTAATGCGTAAATTTGAACCTCACACTTCACTTCACAATTTTTTTTGTTTTTTCAAATAAAAAGAAATATAACTTTCCCTCATAGTAAATTTTGGTCTAAAAAAATTAGATGAATAAAAATTCATTTTTTATAGTAAAGCTAACGCTGACGTTTTCTTATCGATTTATTCAATTTAAAAAATTATTCAGGCCATCAATTATAAAGTCATACATATTCTTTATTGCTGAAGTAAAAAAAAAAATTCATTTATTAAATTTAATTGTACAACAATTAATTAAATCAGTCTGGCATAATCTATTTCATTGGTATTATTAAAATGAATGAAAGAAAAAAAGAATAAATTGTTATTATCTGCATAGTCGTTTAAAAACGTCTGATGTGTATGACTTTATCATATTTTTTTCTTTATAATTCTTGTTGGTCTGAATCTATACTCATCATACAAGAAGCTAAAAACGTTTTGTTCTCATTATTTTTCAGAATGAACCAACTCAATGAAGATCCTCACTGAGGATCTCAAGACCACTAGGTTAATATTGGAATCTCTCCAAGTATTTCACAAATTCAGATGGCATCCAAATGTACCTCCGTGTATTCCGCTCGTTGCACTCGATATCAAAGTTGTTTAGCATATCTCTAATTGCACTTTCATTATACGGAAACTGGAGAATTTCCATTATGAAAAAGCATCGTGTGGTTATGTTTGAAGCTTTTTTTTTATTCGCTTAATCTTTTTAATCTCTTTATACTCACGTTTTAAATATTCTTATTTTACTAATTACTATTTTTAAAAATTAACCAAATAAATTTAATTACGTTTCAGAGTAGCTGCCGGAACTATAATACAGTAGTTTACTTTAAAGATTTTAATAATAATTGTGTTTACCAAATATTTTGAAATTTATTGCAGTTTTATGAGCTTATCAAAATATTTATAGTGAGATTATTGGTATTATCCTCTATATAATATATTAACGTTCAGACATTTTTAATCAACGTTAATTTTGAAATAATTGTTGGAAAATCCAAAAGTGCACAACTCAAATTCCCTCGTTATATTTTGAATTATTAGTTCACTCCTTAAAATTATAGAAAAGTGTATTCTTTTTTAAAATAAAAAAATATATCATCTGTTCAATTAACACGGAATATTCCTTCCCATACGATACTGGCAATTCTTTTTTACTTAACCGAAAAAAAAATAATTCCAACTAATGAAAAAAATGAAAAAGTGAATAAGACCTGAACACAGTGCACAATTATATCAGAAAATCTAAAAAAACAAAAACAAAGATTTGAATCACCCGCGTTTTTTTTATAAAAATTGTAATGGCGGCGCTGTTGCTCGGCGAAATACAGCAAGAACAGTCAATGGAAAATGGCTGCATAAAGTGTTTGTTTACATGTAAACAGCCGGTTTTATCAGTTATGACGTATGATCAAAAGAAATGAAGACTGCAGAAGTAATTTTCGAAAGGAACCCAGATAGCAAAATGACGTCTTGATGAGTTCTGAATGAGTTCCTATTTATGGACGTCTTATCAACATCTCAAAGAAGTCTTTAAGAAGTTTTCAAGATGTCGAATGAGCCACCTAGCGAACTCAGTAAGACGTTTTTAAAAAGAGTTGGGGTACAGGAATTCTTATAATTATATCCCCCTACACGGTAAGAAATGTTTTGCGGCTATCACTATGCCAGTATGGGCGTGAACGCCATACTGTATGGTATCGAGGATTTTTATAGGTTGTAAAATTGAATGCATAGATGATTCGACCATTGTGGGAATAGTAACATTGGCCATAGTTGTAGCGGACATCATAATGTCAGTATGGCCGTCGAGCCCACACTGCGTTGCCGTATCCACATTGCTTCTGGCCGATAAACCTAGTCTAACGACATCTATACAGTTCTGGTGGTTATACGATAGTATACATTGATTGACACACCAGAAATTATGGCGGGAAAAACTAGAAACATTGTGCCCTCGGTATTGTAATATGGCTCTCAGGCCATGCTGTTTCGCCGTACCTGCTATGCATACGTGTGAGCAATACAATAGCTCCAGTACTATACAGTATAGTAAATAACGCCATACTTCTGGGACTCGTTACAATACTGTCTTGGAATATTTCACATACATCTTGAGACCATACCAACATGGTGTTGAACGCCATGCATTTTTTACCTGTACTCCTGTAGGCGGGTTCATATCGCGACTTGACTGTATTTGAATTTTTTTTCATTTTTACAAAAAAAATATTCTTTTCGTTGCATGAATTTTCGGAACTTCAAGTCCATTAAGTTTATTTTTCATCCTCAAATGTTGAAGTAGACTTTTACTTGACTCCACATCTTACAATATATCATTAGTCATCAATTACTTGAATTTCTACAATTCAAAAACTTCAATGGCGATATTCTTCTAGTTTCCGAATTCCCATAAGAAAATTTCAGATCGATACTTTCATCCTGCCGTAAATTTTGTTCTCTAAACAAGCGATGGAAAAAAATAAGTATTGCAAACTTTCTTCCATTCTCTTCCATAAATAAAGGCAGTATAAAATTTTTCCAAGCTGATCTTCTCGAATCATGATTTATAAAATGAAAAACTAAATATCGAACTCATAATTCTTGTAAAATTTGTTTTTATATAAAATATGAAAAATACTCAAGAATAATTTCATGCCAAAGGTGAGAAAGGCAAGTTCGTTGTTAGATACTGTTTCAGGTATTTATCAGTCTCCCTGAGGGAACAAAAAGACATAGATGCTGTAGAAAAGCCCCAAAGGTAACCTGACATCCCGTATACTTTTGTGCCTTTCATGTCTCGAGAAGTTCTCCTGCATTCTGTTATTTTATTGAAAATAAAGCTCATTTCTTATATAACATTCCACTTAAAAAATGCGACGAGTAGGAATATGTTATTTGCAGATTTTTTTTTATCCCATAAATCCTAATTGTCAATTTGTTTGTATCAATTTTCGTGATGAGGCAGAACTACTAGTAAGTGATACAGATCAGTGGCTACAGCAGAAGTGTATTTCTGGCTGAAAGACACTAAACCAAAACGGTTAGTGCAAACAAGGGTCTCTTTTATTCTATACATATATATAAATGTAAAAAGAGCTCATAGAGAAAAAGAGAGCGAGTGAGAGAGAGAGAATGGACGTTGAGAAAAAAAACTTGTTAATGCTGGTAGACACTTAAGTCAACACTGGTGACGGCTGTCTCGAGTACTCCCTCGTGATACTGAACTACCGTCAAGGGTCTGATCTTCATGATGCGTTCACATGCAGTCTCTACGAGTAAAGTCTGGAGTCCTCATAAACATCATCAAGGGAGTTAACTTTTGTACCGCATGTGAGTTAATATTAAAATCATTGTAAAGTTAAAAAAAGTTTGCTTTCATTAAATCTCGGCGTACAAAGTTCAAAAACGAGTACGACAACCTTTTGACATCACACACTGATAGAACTATTTTTTTGAGCCAAATAAAATTTACACTGTGAAAAGAGCGGTGTTAAAAATGGACTCATTTTAACTCCGCCCGGTGTAAAAATGAAATTACACTAGTGTAGGAGGAGTAATACACTGGTGTTAAAAATACCGGTGTTAAAGCGGGGTAACCAGTGTAAAAGCGGAGTAATAGGGAAGGGTGGGGCAGAGCGGCCCCCCTAAGCCAATTATTATTTTTTGTGGCTTTCAACCATAAGATCACTTTACTTTTGTCCTATTTCGGACAAATTTATGGACATTTTGCCAAAATTCTGAAAAATTTTTTTTTTTTTGTGGGGCAGAGCGGCCCCCCTTCAAAAAGTGATAAAAAAAATTTTTTTTTTCGTTTTTTTTTCTTTTTAAATTGTTTTCATCATTAAGAATGTATTTCTTTCTCTTGACAATTATTTCTGGTTTTATATTACTCGAAAAAAATTTTTTAAGGTGTAATAAATCGTTCACCCTCGATGACCTTAATTACTAATTGTTATTTAATAAAAAAAGAAAAACAATTCTATAGTTTTACTTTATTTCAAAAATTTATCAACTAAAAAAAAAAATTTTATTTTTATAAATTTTAGTGACCAAATTTGCTTCTTACATAGAGAAACGGCCGAAAAATATGAAAAAATAATTTTTTCAGAAGTTTCGGCTGGTCCATTTTGCCCCATGTGTTATGCGTAGGGCTAGAAATGTGGAATTATAATAATTTTTTTTTAATTTGACAATAAAAATATGAAAAAATCACTTTTTCAAAATTTTTGGGTTGTCTATTTAGCCCCAGGTGTCATGCGTAGGGCTAAAAATGCGCAAATATATCGGATTTATAGTAATCAGACGAAAAAAAAAAAATTTTTTTTTTTATCAAAATTTCAGGGGGGCCGCTCTGCCCCACCCTCCTCTATATACTTTGCAAGTGTGTGAGTGCGTACGTGATTATTTTCTTAATCGCGTTATGAATTACGTCTCAAATTTGAAAATTACTAGTACGCAATTATCTGAATTGATTCTGAACAAATTGACATTTGGTTTTACAAAAAAAAAATTTAGTGGGTCAATTACTTGTTTGGTTTTGAAATTCCCGAGTCTTTACTGTTCCTTAAATTAAATTTAAATTTGATTTTGTATAAATCTTCAAAGTTTATTAGATTAGTAAAAAATCGCTTAAACCAAAGCTTTTAATGCAGATTTTCTGTGATGACAAATTCAAATATCCGTAGGAATACGGTACACTAGCCAACCACTCATGAATTTGAACTTACTTTGAGTGATATGTCCACTGAAATGCGCATTGAGTTGTCAGAGAATGTAAGGCTCAATATCAATGGAAAGCTATCTCAAAGCTCGATTCTATCCACTAAATGCTCAAGGGTAATTTGCAGCATGTCGCAATGCACTTCTCATTAACACATTTTGATCATCTCTAATGAGAGAAGGCACATTAGTAACGTATCAACGAAATTCAATTGCTGTAATTGGAGATAGATATCTCCAAAATCTAGGTTACATTGTTAATTGTGATCTATTCATCTCTATTATCACTAAGCTATTTGGACGCCTCTAATGATATCAGTAGTTTGTTATTTTTATTTTATTTTAATAATAATACTGAACTTAAATAACTATAAATTCGAAAACTCGAAAATTCATCATTGTTTCGCCTAAAATTATGTACCAAATTTGGTGCATGAATTGGCGGGAAATTTTTTTTTTTCAATGGTTTCCTACATCCCGTGTAAAAGAAATTTTTGTCCATAATTAATTTAGATTTGAATTTCATGACGAAACTCAGATCGTGACAGAAATATGACTATCATGAATTTACTCCATTTTTTCGTCTAGTAAATCTGTATCAATTCTAAAATTAATTTATTATGTCTTTGAATTGGACTTGGGATGAATTCGAGAGAAACATGACTGAATTTTTACCTTTCGTCGAATTTATCGATTACCAATAAATTTCTCCTATCACACGGAAAAAAGAGCAGTTGAAAAATTACAGTTTATACAGTAAAGATAGGCCTTCCGGCCAATATTTTTAAACGTTAAAGCTTAAATTGTAATTATAAGAATTTGTTATACACGGAAAGAAAATTATGGGAAGTTTTGCTATGCATTATGGGAATGGTTCCCATACTGGTATGGGAATAGTACCTATACTACTATAGGGATGGTTCCCATATATTATGGGAACCATCCCCATAATAGTATGAGAATAGTTCCCATACAATTATGGGAATGGTTACCATAATGATATGGGAATGGTTCCCATACCATTATGGGAACCATTCCCATAATGGTATGGGAATCATTGCCATACTATTATGGGAATGGTTCCCATATTGGTATAGGAACTATTCCTATAATATTATGGGAACGATTCCCATAATGTTATGGGAACCATCCCTATAATATCATAAATTTTTTTTTTGCACAATAGTGTAGAAATTTCCCAAAATTTGAATTTTCTTGAATGTTTTGTGCTGACAAAAAATTCTTGTTAAAAATTTTAATGTTTTTTTTGCTAAATGCGATTTTTTTTTTCTATGTTTGAATTTTTGTTTTTATGTTTAATAATATTTCTGTGTATTGTAGAAGTGATTACCACACTTCTTTAAATTAATTTTTTCATGATAATATGGGAACCATTCCCATAATATTATAGGAATGGTTCCTATAATAGTATGGGAACTATTCCCATAATATTATGGGAATGATTCCCATAATGGTATACGAACCATTCCAATTGCATTATGGGAATCATTCCCATAATATTATGGGAATAGTTCCCATACTATTATAGGAACCATTCCCATAATATTATGGGAATGGTTCCTATAATTTATGGGAATGATTCCTATAAATTATAGGAACCATTCCCATAAATTATAGGAATGATTCCCATAATATTATAGAAAGTATTCCTATAAATTATAGGAACCATTCCTATAGTGTTATGGATATCATTCCCATAATTATAGGAACTATTCCTATAATTATGGGAAACATTCCTATAATTATAGGAATCGCTCACATAATTTATGGTCGTAATTCCTATGATGATATAGGAAAAAATTTCACAAAATTATGGGAACCGCTGCCATAATTTTCTTTCCGTGTAGTAATAAAATTAATACAAATTTAAGAAGCAAATTTTACAGTTCAAATCGAAAATATCTAGTTTGAAACTGTAATATTTGTTATTTCTGTAAAATGTACTGATAAAAAATGTAATTTTTACAGTTTCAGGCTCGGAGCGCTTTACTATTATACGAAACTGGAATTTTTCAACTGCTCTTTTTTACGTAGATCAATTCCGATTGTAAAATTAATTTAGTGAATGAACTTCAGATCACGAGGACAAAAAGTTGACAGTCATAATTTTGTCGCGATTAAAGTTATGTTGTTACAAATTTATGATGAAAGTCATATTTGTGTCACGATCTGAGTTTAGAGATGAAATTCAGATCTAAATTAATCATGAATGAGATGTTTTTAAGCAGGATACGACATATTATTATTATTATTTTTTTTTTAATAATAAAAATAATAATAAAATTGTAATTTAAATTGTAAATTTTGTAAAATATCGGTAAACTGTCACTGAATTTTTTTTTTAAAGTTACTAAATTTAGAATTACACGGGATTTCATGTACAATTTTATTGAAGTTTCCCTTATAATTTTTTTTATACAAAGAATATTAATAGCACACCCTTGACTCTAATAAACTTTATTGTCAATAACCGTGTTCAAAAAAATAAGTAGAATGTTTTTGACGAAAAAATTATTAGATAAAGATAAATAAAATTTTTTATGACGACTGATATATTTTTTTTTATCATATTTTACCAGTTTTAAAACTTGGACACAAAAAAATAAATATTGCTCTCAAACAAAACGCTCCAATATATATTGGATAAGAATACATAAAAAAAAAACCTCATCAGATTTCTCTGCCTATCTGATAAAAAAAAAATATATATATATTGTTGGTATAAGAGAAAAAGGTTTCAGCTTTGTCTTCAGTGTTTTCACTTTCCCTTTGGGTTAGTCTCGCTAATAGAAAGGGTTTTCAGACCTTTCAACCGAAACACGGTTGGAAAAGAAAAAATAAAATAAAATAAAAATGTTAAAAAGTGGGATAGTGAATTATATCAGATTTACAGAGTTTCGAAAGTTGAAATAAATTATAAAACTTCAGCATTAAAAACGTCTAGTTTGCGTTAATGATCACTGCGAATCGGCAGATAAAAAAGAAAAAATTAAAATTAAATTAAATTGGACTTGATCAAATAAAGAAGTTCAAACTTTTAGTTAATAATTTTTTGTCTCATATTTTATTATTTTTTTAATAAACTCACTATGATGAAAACTCGATAACAAATATACGGTGAAAGCTAGAAACATGAAAGGGAGACAAACGTTCCGTTCGATTTGAGTTGTTCCAGTCAACTGAATTCATTTGAACGTGATACAAGCCTGCACTCTCTCTCTCTCTCTTTCTCTCTCTCGCTTTCGATTTCTCTCTCTTTCTCTCATTTTTTTTTTATTGCACGAACGATTAATATTCCAGAACTTATTGATTAACCAGTGAGAAAATAAAATTTGAGGTTAAATAACCTTTATGAATAATCGATAGGTTCAAAAAGACACTTATTTATTTTTGGTGATATTGACATAATTCATAACTAATAACAGCTATTTATATCTGAAATTTGATTCAAATATTTCATTGCCGAAACGCGATTTATAAATCTCATGCTTTGTAAACGATTCGTATATATATAAATATTTGCATTTCCATTGTTTATTCATGATAAATAACAGCCCTTGGGAAAAAAAAATATTTTTTTTTCTAATTTATGTTACAAAAAGTCGATGTATTGTAATTTATCTCGTGACGCAAATATTCGTCACATAGGTTTCAAAAATAGCATTAGTTCAAATTTTATATATTTTGATAAATTTTATGAATCTCAACGGATTGAAATGAAATTAGTCATATATTTGTAAAGCGGATGTTTTGATCAAGTTCAACGATGACCATGATTAGCTAGACGATTTAGGGCCCGGGTCAAAAAAATAACGATTTTGGCGTAATTTATATTTAAGTCAAATCCAAGTCAACGTGACTTTAATTTGACTTAAATTTTAAAGTTAAAAAGTCATATTGAAGTTAAAAAAAGTCAGTGTAGCTAACATCAAGTTATCTAAGTCAAATACAAGTCAAAAAATCTAAAAAACGGTTGACTCTGTGGAAAAACTCCAAAACTTTTCGCTGTTTTTGAACTCCGGGAGCTGATGGCTGCCCAATTTCAAAACACAGTAAGTGAAAAATTTTTTGAAATCGATTTTTTAATACTTTCAGTTCCAGTGGAGTCTTGTGAACATCCCGAGTCGAAATTTAAAACGTATCTCAAGCGTCTCAGGCGTTTAACTTAAGCGCTCAAAATTGCACTTATTACGTTTTTGAGCTGAAACGTTTTAATCACGCTTACAACATCTGAGATGTTTGACATACGCTTTAAACGCCTAAGACGCCCAATATACGCTTCAAACGCCTAAGACGCTTGAGATACGTTTTAAATTTTGACTCGGGATGATTCAATGCATAGTTCAAGAATTTTATTTTTGTCAGTTACTGTCTTTTGGAATTGGGCATCCGCTGAGTTTAGATTATCTGTACAATTTCTTCGATGGCGATTCTAATCAAAATTAAGGCGTCCGATGGATGTTTACATGCCTTGAGGGTATCAGGCAAGTCTTCTAGAAGAACGCTAGCACATAGAAGTGAATGAAAAATTTTTTTTTCTCAGCATCGATCCCTGAGTCTAGATTTTCTATAAAATTTCTGAGACGGGGATCCTGATAAAAATTATGGCATCCGTGGGATGTTTGAAGGCAAGTAGAGGGACTCAGCCGTTATTTGAAACTAATTATTCCACTGTTCTGTTTTTCGTGTAATTAATGAAATTTAAAAAATCTATTCGTATAGATTTTTTAAATTTCATTAAATTTTAAAGTTGATACAACAAGGACGGGATTAGCAATTAATTGAATTAACAAATGAGTAATATCAAAAAAGCCCTTGCAATTATGAGACGTGAAGGACCCGAGTCTCGAAGAATTACTACATAATTCTGCTCAACGACGTGTCAAACACAATCAGGGTTGAAGATTGCTTGGATGAAGCGCATGGGGTTTTACTACCTTTTACAGCGATATTCTGAACGATAATCCAACCAATTATTGTGTTTATATTGACACCGAAAGTAGACAAGACCGAATAGAGTATTCAGAGTTACATGACATTATTTCGCTCAGCTTGTAAAGTACACTCTTGGCTTCATGGCATTTCACGTTCACGACTCTGGAAATTTCGTTTAACAACCAACGCCGATGTTTAACAGCATGGGCTACTAATTTAATTAGCAACACGCTGGCTTCACCTGCCTACTACTATTTATGATGTTTCGATATTACCTCATACTTTAATATTATACTCTACGTGAAATTCAGTTAATTAACTTTCCTTTAATCTTCTTTATATAATATATATATGATATATTATTTTAAATTCAATTAAATTCTTTTTTATCGACCTCTCTTTTACTTTATTTGTTAAATTTACTTCATTTTGAGATTGCTCAGTCAGCAATACAAAGCAAACGAAGTGAAATTTTCTGATTATATTTCACAGAAACAATAAAAAAACAAATAAAAATAATAATTTCCTGGGATATATTCAGATATGGATTCGATTAATTTTCAAATGCATATTCAACCATTTTTTTGCCTTTTTTAAGCTCGCAAGCTCTGATAACTAAGCAGATTTTACAAGATATAAAACAATGAATTGACAAAAAATTTATTAACGTCAGACTGAAATCAATAAGTTGACTATTTTTTATTCTCAAACAGGAAGTTCATAATAAATATGAGTTTATTGAAATTTCTCCAAATTTTGACTAAAAATTTGGTTCCATACCTAATGAACTTTGAAAATTTGAACTTTTACACTTTGAACTTGGAAATTTGGACTTTGGCAATATGAACTTTTGTAAATTTGAGCTTTGGTAAATTTAAACTTTGAATAATTAAGTACTTTTTCTATCAAAAATAATTTTTTTTTAATATGATTATTTTCTTACCAATCGACTTTGATTTATTTATAAGTTCATTACCGTAAAGTTAATTCGTTAAATATACTATTATTGTTTGTAATATAAATTATTACAATAATGATTATGAAATTTATTTTATTAAGTTATTGTTATGAGAAAAAATATCAGTTTCGCAGATTTTTTCACGAATTTCGTGTGTGCTTATTCGAAAATAGACCAACACATATGCTTGTTATTGTGCTGTGCCCTTTTTTCATAAAATTTATTCATAAAAGTTCAAATTTACCAAAGTTCAAGTTGCCAAAGATCAAATTTACCAAAGTTCAAACTTACCAAAGTTCAAATTCGAAAAGTTCAAATTGGTAAAGTTCAATTTTCAAAGTTCATTAGGTCGATCACCAAAAATTTATAATGAAAATAAAATAAATATTTATTTTTTTAAATTAAGTTTACACATTAATTAATAAATTTAAGATTTTAAGTGAACACAAAAAAAAAATTTGACCCTGTGGCCTATTCACACAACTTCCGCAGTTTTTGAGCTCAGAGCTCAAAAAACGGTTATTTTTTCTTAGATCGCAAAAAAAAATATTGAGAGGAAAAATAGTGTAAATTTTTGTCCTACAGTATCTTTGGAACAGATCAACCAAACTGGATATGCTTTGCGGTAAGGGAATAGGATTTTTGAGACTTAGATCTGATTGAATTTTCAAAGATCAGTCAATATGTTGACGTTATGCAAAAATAAACCAAAGAAAAAATCTTTAATTATTATTTTTTGAGTAACTTGAAAACTACTCGACCAATTGACTTCAAAATCAAATTAGGGTCAAATCTGTTGGATCGTCCCAAAGACATCGTTGGATAAAAAAATTTACATACCCGAGTCAAAAAACAAATTCTAGTTTAATTTTCAAAAGCCTCAATTCCTTTGATGTTTTATTTGCCGCTTAGAAAGTAACTCTACTTTAGTACTCAAAATCCTCAATGAAAACTAAGAATTTTTAATTATAATTAAGGCCTCAAAATCCTCAACGAATGAAAAATTATATTTCGGACTTTTAAAACTTTTAGATAGAAAAAGGAGGGGAGAGAATACGTCGAACAAGACTTTTGAGGTTCAAATGCGGATAAAATTATTCCTGTATGTTGGAAAAAGACAAACGAAGTGTAAATAAATAAAAAAAGTGATAAAAAGAATAAAGCTAGTCAGTAATAAGTCAAAATAGAGTAATTACAAGTTTAATACTATACACTCGCGAAAACTAGGGAACAAATTACACTAATTTAGTATGAATTATTGTAAAAGTGCTAAATCAGGTATGAATGACATCAATCAATGTAAATAAGTAAATAAACTAAGACTAAAACTAAGAATAAGGGAAAAAAACTGTTACAAAAAAAGCGGCTGAGGCAGCCGTTCGGCACGCGCGTGGCTCGGGCGATCACCGAAGTTAAGTAGCATCGAGCATTGTTACTATTTGGCTGGGTGACCGCTTAGCCACGCGTTGGGCTCGAACGAAGGTCTCTGATCGTTTGGGGCGGGATGAAGAGCCAGTGATCGGTAAAATGGGAATTTTATCGACCACTGGAGCTTTACCCAAAACCGAAACTGTACTGACTAAGGTTTTCTCTGTGGTTTCCCTAGTTACTGCACCCTCCATTACACAAGGGAGGTAGCAGGGCATCACCGTAATGATGCAGTACAGTCATAAGCACAAGTCGGGCCACAGCCGCAAAAAAAAATTAAAAAGCGGCGAGAAAATGGGAGAATTTG
Organism: Microplitis mediator; assembly: GCF_029852145.1. NCBI lineage: Eukaryota > Metazoa > Arthropoda > Insecta > Hymenoptera > Braconidae > Microplitis > Microplitis mediator. Next base: position 23,210,832 of record NC_079969.1, read on the forward strand.
AATGTAAAGTCTTGTAAAACACGATGAGTGATACAAGTAAAATTAAAATAAAAAAAAACTGTAACAAAAAACGGAAGTTGTACAGTGAAATGCAAATAAAGATTATTATTATTATTATTCCTGTATGTTTTGAGTATTTTGAGGCTCTAATCCAGATTATGTTATTCCAGTTTAGTCCTCAAAGTGGTAAAATAGGTCGTAACTACTACTTTGAAGACTAAGCTAGGATAACTGTCTATACTGTTGTCAATCTTCAAATTCTAAATTGATCCTCAAAAACCTCATTGAAAATTTTGAGATTTAAATCCGAATTTATTTTTCGACCCGGGTACAAACATCCATCCCGAAATTGTCATAATAATTTACTAAGACTTTAAAACAACAAGATCTGTTGAAAAGTCGATTTCCGAAATTCGGACTAAAACCAATAACTTCTTCTTTTTAAAATGTTTAATTTTCATAGCAGGAAGTTAAAAAGTTTTACCAATAAAAAAAACGAAAGTTAATTGAAATTGATTAAAAACTAGTAGTGAAGCTTTAAAAAAGTTTGTAAGTTTATAAAATAAATTACATTATAACGAATACATCCGTATTTTTTAGGTCAAGAACTTTTCAGTTAATTACAACTTTTCACGAAAATCCATAACTCCATTAACTATTTTATTAAAATTTAATTTTTATCAAAAAAGCAACTTTACTTCATCCACACGAGAACTCTCGAATTTGTGTGTAGCCTAAATTTATCAAGTGACGCGATAAAGAAGTGTAAAAAAATTAACTTGTCAGTAGCATAGTCAAGTGTCAAACCTAAAGAGTCGCAATACACTTCGTTAGGTCTCTCAGCGGGAACTTTAGCATTTCATGCTACTGGATAATTAGATACTCTCAGCAACTGTGTTATTTTAAAGTTTAATCGTGGTTACGCGACGTCAGTGAGCCTTGTATTGTGTGTAACCAGCGTCGATTCATGTCAGGTGTACAGTGTATCTGGTATATCAACCCCACGTCACTACTAAATCCTCTTTCATTATATGCGTATGGCCTTAAAGCAATTACGTATTATCAGGAAAATTAAACCAATATAATTAACTTTAGGGTGTACGCGTCACATTTGAAGTTTGTTAATTATCTACGTAAGTGGATTTCTGACTGCAAAGCGTTGCTAGAGAAGCCTCCTTTATCTATAAACTAGTTTTCGGAAGCTTTACAGTTCTGGATATTAGGAAACATCATACGTAAAAAGTTGGGTGAACGCCGAGCAATCCTGATTCGTTTCAAGTACAGAGAAATACTGCAGTCAAATAGAAATTTTCGGTCGTTGTGCCAAAGAAAAATTCTATAAAAAAAAAAGTTAATAAAATAAAAATTAATGTTGCTTGGTTTCAACGAAAAGTTTTAAAATAATTTCTCAACCCAATTGCAGAGATTAATTTAATCTGGATTCCGGGAAAATATACTAAATGTGATGCAATAACGTTACAATAATTATCATTAGCGTAACGAAAGTTGGGATGAATTTGTAGATAAAAGTTGTGGGTATATCTTGTTGAATATCGAGAAATATCGACGTGTAAAACTGGACGTTTAATTAAATCGGATTGTATAAATGAGAAGGAAAGAGGTCGACGAGACTTTGGCAATTAAAAGGAAACTTCGTAATTTGCGCTACAGCTGGCGCACGTTATCGTTCAACAGCAGCTGCTTGGGCTCTCTATGCGACTTGAAGAAAAAATTTTACTCTTTCTACGTCAATATTGTACATTAGACTACAAGGCATGCTCGGTTTTTTTAAAAATATTATGCTGTTCAGACACAAAGCGAAACAAGATGAGATTCTGAGGTGAGATTAGTTTAACTCATGGCAATAATTCGGAAAACGTGAAGCATCGCGGGTGTGTTTTATGGTCGTTCAAAAATTTTTTGCTGATATAAAATACATCTAGATGATCTATTCCCTCTGAATCGAGATCTTGGAGAGCTTTGGAAATAATGTGGAATGATAATCAGTAGGCAGAATGGAAAAACATTATTTGATCGACACGCAGAGAAGATGTCCAGACACGTGTTTCTGGTGTGAATGTTTTAGAAATTAAAAAAAAAATCTTTCCTTCAGTATTTTATATTGTGTTACATCAGCAAAAAATGATAATTCGTTTTAGCTATAAATCGTATCCCATCCAAAATCGTCGAGCTTCGGCTAAATTTTCCCATAAATCGGCCGATGCCTGGTTTGCAATGATTGGCCAATAAATGACTAACTATACTGGCCCGTGCATGGTGAATCATTGGCAGCCGTCTTTTTGCTTATAAAAACGGCGCACAATTACCCGCCGTTCGTCGACCAACGGTTTGATCGAGTGCTCTTGATACCAAGCTTTGGCCGATGATTGATTGCCACGATTGGCCAATGCTTGGCACACCGTTATCATCCGATATTTAGCCGATCTTCGGCCGATGCTTGAAAAGTGGCAACCATTCACGAGCCAGTAATGGACCGATTCTTTTTTTTGTATGAGTATGTGGATGTAATTTTACACTAAAACTTACAGTCCATGTCTAGTAACCCGACTAGAAATTTTAATATAAGACCAATTAGGTCCCCATTGGGTTACCTATTGGGGCCGTACATAGGGATGTCACGCAAAGTTCTGTCTGGCCCTAATTGGGCAACCCCACTTGTGCCTCAATTGGGTTGCCCAGTGGGAACCCTACATTGGGATGTAACGCAGAAACATTATTGGGCCTCGATCGAGCAATCTCTATAGGTCCCTAATTGGATAAGACCTACGTGCTTCCGAAGGAATGAAATTAGCGTCTGCTGAATTTTTAGTCATGATTTTTTAATAAACGTACAATTTAAAAACGTGTAGTAGAAAAAAATGGTATAAAAACTATACCGTGAAGTGAAATGGCATTTTTATAAACAAAAAAAAAAATCGAAATGAATTTTCAGTTTCTTTAACATATCGAATTCACCCCATAATCGAAAATATTCGTTACTATTTCCTTGGCATTAGTTTCGAATTACCGTATAGAGAAGAACTGTATATTGAAAAATTCTATCAACGTTATGTAGTTGTAACTAAATAAATAAATAAGAAGATTAATATTTTCTGGCAATTTTGTCTTATTCATTGTCAGCCAAGTAAAATCAACGTCCTATTTTCTGCGAAAATTCTACGAAAAAGTTTCGAGTTTTCACAATCTTTTGAAGCCAAGAAATCTAAATTGTTAACTTTTTCTGAAAATCCGATTTTCTCATGATAATTTATAATATTTTATAAATTTATTATCATTTTGACATTTAATATTTCCATGTTGTGTTTTGCTATTTATGAAAATATCCAAAACCACATACTTTTGATTTTCTGTTAAAATTGCCCGGCGGCTTTGCGGATTTGTCGAGGATTTATACACGAATTATAACAGTTCATCCTAGTAGCATTAAATAATCACTTCTCCTATTATATATATATCGTCTAATCTGTTTCTCTCTCATTTACAATCTCCCTGTTAGTACTGAGGACATCATCTATTCAGAATGCACACCAGCGCCGAGGGAACTAACGGCATATCTGCATACAAGTTCACCACTATAATTATTGCTAACCGGTCGGTTGTGAAACCTCAGAGCCAAGGGATATGTGGTCCACCAGAGCTGAGATCCTATAGATTCATTCCCTTGATACAGAATATTAATTACACTTAATTTTTTCTCTAAATGCTGGGATCTTGAAATACAGAATACAATTTTTTTTTTTGCAGGATTTTCGATTACGGAGGGAAATTTACGGTAACAATTACAATATTTTATGGGAATGGATCCTCCATATCTTACGGTTTTTTTGAAATATCGATTATAGGAATGGCGCCCATACAAATTATGGTAATCATTCCTATTTATAGGGTAACATATACCATAGTAGTATGGAAATGATCACCAGAATCTTATGGGAATATTACATATGTATTATGGAAGCGGTTACCATGATATTCAGGGTCTTCTATCCACTTATAAATCGATCCAATGTGGATCTACTTACGAATTTGAATCCAATTCGTATCTTAATTAGATCCCAAGATGGTCCGTGACGATAAATTGTAAATTATAGCAATAATTTATAAAAAAAAAAAATTGTTTTTTCGTGAATTCTATTCGGAAAGGATCCACTATACACAAAAAAAATCAGCGTAGCAACAGAACAATTATTTACCAAGTTATAAACAATCAAAGTTGATGCTTGAATGTATACCCCTCAAAAACCACTTTTTTAACCTTCAATTGTTTCTATCTTGGGTAAAAAATTTTTTAGGTTCATGAAATTTTGGATAGGAGTAGAAGAGACTTTAATCTAACGATCTATATGTTTCACGTTCAAATGCGATTTTTTTAAACACAAGTCATGCATGTTTTAAATTTAGGGTCAATACTTTACGACCAGATAGTAGGATTTATTACTGACTATGGGAATTAGTCCCATGTGCATGGTCATTATTACTACACGGAAAGATTGGAACCCGACTGGTTACTGTTCTGCACCCGCCTCAGTACAGTGCCGGAAAAAAATGCCTGATTGTGGTGCAGCACCACACTGATTACTGTGCAGAACCTGACTGAGTCATATGCGCACACGATTCAGTCAGGATCTGCATAGTAATCAGTGTGGTGCTGCACCACAATCAGGCATTTTTTTCCAGCACCGTACTGAGTCGGGTGCAGAACATTAACCAGTCGGGTTTTAATCTTTCCGTGCATAGTTCCATTTACATATGATATGGGAATGTAGACCATAATGATGGAAATTGTTCCTATAGTTATGGAAACTTTTCCCAGAAACTATGGGCGTGACTCCCGTAATTCCAAGTAATTGTTACCATTACGTTATGGGTTGATATTTTTCTTAAATGTACTAGGAAAGGTTACCATAATTTTCTGTCCATGTACAAAGCAAGCAGAAAATGCAATGGGAGTGGGCAATTTCCATAGTCCAGATTTTAAAAAATTACTCAACCATAAGTAAAAATTGTAACCAAAAATCAAAAGCTATGAACACTTAGTAATTTTTGTCAAATTCTTTTTCGTCTATTTATTTATTTGAACAAATTTTATCTTACCATTAAAGTCACTATTCTCAACTGGCCATTAGTCCTAAATCAACTAGGATTCTCTAGAGGACACCGACTGTCCTTACAATCATAATCTGAGATCTAATCTAAATTACGTCAACGTGGTCTTCTATAAATTTGTTTAGTAAATAAGTAATATTTATTATCATAAAACAAAGCATAAATAAACCTGACCGAGTAGATAAATACACTTACGCTATTCATGTATCCTTTCTGTTGAAAAATTGATAAAATGTTTACAGGATATAATAAAATCTACATCAATTTAAATTTAAAAAATTTAAAAAAGAACTCTATTGCACCTTAAATATTGAATTTAACCACAGAGCTCTTATATAAATATTGAATGCAGTTTCAGATACATTAAACCATTGAACCAGCGTTCATTGTACTGGTAAATATCGATTCAAGTGTGAGCTACGGGTGTAGTAGAAAGTCTCTCGTCTAGAAATAGTTTCATTCAGTAAAATCGAAGCACAGTTACTGAAACCCAAAAATAATATCAATCGATTGGGTTTCAGTATTCACATGCAGGCTATAGGGAGTAGGTTTTACCTTTCGTTTTTGTTCATCATCTATTCAACTAAACGGCGAATGGAGTAAAAATTTATACCGTTATGAAAAATTATAATCATTGTTATTAACACGACTTTATTATTAAAACGAATTCGGTAGAACTTTAGCAATCATTGAAGTTTAAAACTCGCTGGACGAACGGGGATTCAAAAGAGCCATGGAATAACCTTCAAGTTAACTCTTCCGGCATGATCGCTCGCGGGCGAGTGCGCTAATGGAGATCCCATCGACTGGACTGCGTACGTGCAGGTTGACGATCATACACGATGCATATAGAGAGAAAATTCGACCGAGAAGGACGGTAATATTAACTGTAGGGACGAAGCGTCAGACACAGTAGGACGTAAACGTTATATAGCTGAAGCGCTGGAAAACGTGGACCACTTAGCTGGCTGGCCACCAGCCAACTGCAATCCTTGCACAAGCACGCTAAACCCTCCGAATGCCGAGCGCACCTGGATGACTTCCGGCATTAATAGATTACCCAGTAGGAATTTGTCTTAGTTACGTAGGATGCACGCTTACGCAGTGGTCTATAGTTTAGGGATTTTAATTCGAGGTGGGAATCGTAGCTCTGTATTATCATACATGGAACAAGAATATCTTGATGCATCTTGAGCGGTTAGATTCGAATGAAATAAACATCTATAGTATCTAGTGTTAATCCATGACGTCAGCGGATACTTGTATGATAATTAGACGTGTCGAAATTTAATCCCTAACTGTCGATCGTTCAAGACATATATAGGGATAAGATTTTTGCCTTATTTTTGAAATAAGTAGTTCAAATTTTTGATATTATGGGGAAAATATCGGTCTTAGTAAAAAAGTTTTTGAACAAAAGTTGTAGGAAATTTAATTTTATTAAAAAAATGTCTCTTATGATTTTCTTATACGATCAATATTTTCACCGTAATTCAAAAATTAAAATTCATAATGAATGATTCAAAATTTTGTTAATTATGAAAGTCTTAATTTTGAAATTACGGCTTTCTAATAAGATATTAGTCGTAAGAAAAAATTATAAGAAATATTTTTTTTTGAAAATTAAATTTTCTACAACTTTTGTTTGAAAACTTTTTTCATAAGACCAATATTTTCTCCGTAATATAAAAAATTTCACATCACTAATTATTGATTATTTTTAAATTAACGCAAAAATCCTGGCCCTACATATATTTATGTATATATATAATTTGAAATTTGAATTTTGAAAAATAAATTCGATGATTTCTCATATGGGTCAATGTTAAATGTATGGAAATCAAAATTTGATTCGTTTTCTTCAACTTTTCAAAAATATAATAAGATATATTTTTTTACTCCGGTTTGAAGTGAAATTCACTTCTAAAGAGAATTTATTTCAATATGGAAACTCTAAATCGGAGTGAATTCAGATTTAAATAAAATCCGTAATTGCTCCGAATTCACTCCCGATTTTTTACAGTGTACACAAAAAATACTCATTTAGAATATAACAGGTATCCAAATTTAAATTTTATCAAATGTTTGTTTTTCCTTCAGTAATTTAAATTAATTTAAATTAAACTTTAAGAAAATATGACTTATCACAATATGCAACAGACAATTATTCAATAGCGCAGAAACTTAGTTACGACTACGTTAATTATCGATTACGAAGTGAATTTCTCATCGTAAAATGAAAAAACAAAGAAAAAAATGAGAAGAGGCAGTCGTTATCCGACGATGTCGCCAAACCCAATTTTGTTCGCCTCGTTCCGGCCGTTAATCGTTTCTTCAGCCATGGAAACGGAGTGAGAGAACGATGAAGATAAAAATAAGACAAAACGAAAGAGGAAAAGGTTTTTTTATTTTATTTTTTTCTCTTCTTCTTCTTATACTTCTCATCATCTTGTCTCTTTCACAGAACTAGTTTTATTTCTTCTTTTAGCGTGAGAAGAGAAACCCTCGTTTCTCTCTTCCCGGATTCATATTCTTCTTCCATTCTCATCGTCTCTTGTCTTTGGGCTCTCTAATATATATACCCTCTGGGTTATCTAGCCAGACGAAAACGTGAGAGTACTCCTTGTGTCGACCAACGCGCCCACACCTTCAATCAGACTACTCCATATTTACGGACTTGGGTGACGGTATATATACTTTTCAAGCTAAAATTTTATATCCGAGCCAAGTTCAAAGCGTCACAGTAAAGAGAAAGTCGGTATGTCATTATCATAATCTGCGTTGGAAAGCGAGTAAAGCAGGAAACCAAGCGTATACCTATGCCAGAACGAGAGAGCTTTTGCCACACAGCTCAACTTGATTATCTTTCGCTCTTTCACCCGCGAGATGATAATCCCGGGAGACCGGAAAATTTTCATACCCACTACGGAAATTGTTTTTCCATCGTGAATAATTGGAATACTATACACTTCCTTTAGTAAAAGGATGATATTTTTTTTTCTTTGCGCTCTATAAACATGAGTACTTAAGATAATAAATTGTTAATATGCAGTTTATTAATGATGTTAGAAAATAATTATAGAACAGTAAGAAGATTAAATGTAATTCATCAGGAAATAACGAGGTTCAAAATGTTTTAGTTATATATTACTTTTAATAATAATCAAATTTTTAAATAATAAATACTTATGAAAATAATTTTTTTTTTTTCTTAAAAATTGCGATGATCAAGAATAAAAGTGACCTAATGAACTTTGAAAATTGAACTTTACCAATTTGAACTTGACAATTTGAACTTTGGTAAGTTTGAACTTGGGTAAATTTGAACTTTTATGAATGAAACAACCTATTAATATTCAAATATGATTTTTGATGAAAGAAAGAAAGAAGAAAGAAAGAAAAGATGATGAACAAAATCATCAAAAATTAATTTTGATGAAAAACAAATAAAAAAAAAAATTATTTTTGATGAAAGAAATACTAAATTATTCAAAATTCAAATTTACCAAAGTTCAAATCACCAAAGTTCTAATTTACCAAAATTCAAATTTACCAAAGTTCAAATCACCAAAGTTCAAATTTACCAAACTTCGAATTTACAAAAGTTCAAATTGCCGAAGTTCAAAGTGTAAAAATTCAAATTTCCAAAGTTCATTAGGTATGGAACCAAAATAAGACGATTTTAAACATAGGTGCAGTTGGCTGTCTGAGCCAAAGGCGGGGGTTGACATCATCCAAAATCGGATATTATGTTTTATCCCGTGCCACGCACTATGTTTCTCATATAATTAACAAAAGTTTAATAATTTAACAGAGCAACCAATAGCTTTTCATCAATTAACATTTTTTTATGGAAACTCATCATTTTTGATCATTTGATTTTTTTCATTTCCAAATTCAATCGTCAGTTTGGTTGCTTATTAGAATGACATAAATATTTAGAGGTTTGTAATAAACGAATACGATTCTGCTCAGGCCCGAGTAAAGTTAAAAAATAATTTAATGGGTAAGCTCATCAATTCCTGCCCGCTAAAATATAATTGGTTTCAAATTGACTTGTTTTGATACAATGAAACAGTAATCGAAATTTTTGCTATTCACGTAAACTGAACTTTTATTGAACAGTCAAACTCCTTTGTGGAATCAAAATTTTTCACAAGAACATTGTCAGTCCTTGCAAAATAGTCAGAACTAATTTTTGATGCATCGAAACCTTGATTTCTGTTGAAAATTCGAATTCAAAAAATCGGACTAAAATCAGTAGTTTAATTTTTTTTCAATTTTTATCGCAGAAAAACAGAAAATTTGAATTCTTATTCATTCGCCTAAAAATTTTTATATATTATTTTAACTCTCATAAATAACGATAGTCCTTTCAGAAAATTTTTCCAAATTCTACCCGTCTATTTATTTTTGTCAAAAAAAAATCATTACGTCATTAATTATGTATTTTACGACATCCATAATAATTAGAAATTTTACGACTTCTACGCATAATTGAATTTTTTATAATTCTTTTGGAAGTTAAAATGGCACATTAGTATGTACGTACATTGGCAGTTGAGCAGTAAAATAATAAAAATATACCAAAAGAATAAACGAATTATCATTAAAAATACGGAGGTACGTAATAAACGCTAAAAACGCGTGTACGAAAATACAATTCGCATAAAATTTAAAGTATTTAATGCCTCACACATACGCATACACGTGAGCGATTTTCAACGCAAACGTTCTCTCGTATAGACATTTTGTGCATGTCTGCATTTAATATACTTTATGGGATTCTACGGATGAAAAGCGAAATCTCGTGGGCGTTGTTCGTATTTCAAGTCCTCTCGTCAACATCAAACTATATGATCGTTGATGTTGCGTAGCAAAATAGCATTGAATTCCCGTAAAATCGACATTTAACGCTGATGCTGTTATACACACATCACATTAATTTCCCTAATGAATTTCATCACCTGCTCAACCATCGCTGTGTGATGTTTTACATACAGAACACAATATCCATGTGCATTGATGTGATCAATATACGATCGTATGAAAAGTATACACTGTAAAAAAAGCGGTGTTAAAATAAACTCACGGTGTAGCGGTAATATTAAGTAGTGTTATCCAACCAGTATTAAAAAAGGTGTACATGCGGAGTAAATTAACTTCGATAGGAATATGAGGGTGTTAGTATAAGTATTTTGAAATCTACACAACAAAAAAAAATAATGTTTTGTTAAAATAACGAATTATCGTTTATTGAGATAAAAACAATTTTATAAACTGAACGAATTGCGTAAATTTTTGAACACATCAAATCGAACACTTAGGAACAATTTTATAATAACTCTGATGTTTTTCATAAGGTCATGATTAAATTATTGATTTAAAGATGATTAATTAATCATTGGTAATTTTTTTTTCTCGGTGATTTAGTTTGCAAAGAAAACTTTAAAAATTAAATTACTTTTTTTTAACACCGCTCAACACTGAAAAAAATTTTAACACCACTATCCGTATTAATTCCACACCATTTTTGGGGAAAAATTTAAACACTGCTATTAGTGTTATTTTAACACCATTTCCAGGAAAAAATTTTAACACTGATCCCGGCATTCCTTCAACACCATTTTTTGGGAAAAATTTGACCACTGCTATCGGTGTTATTTTAACACCATTTTCAAGGAAAATTTCTAACTGCCAGCGGTATTATTTTAACACCATTTCCGGGGAAAAGTTTAACCCTGCGATCGACGTTCTTTTAACACCATTTTCGGGGGAAATTTTTAACATTGCTATTAGTGTTATTTTAACACCATTTCCAGGAAAAAATTTTAACGCTGCTAGTGGCATTCTTTTAACATCGTTTTTTGGGAAAAATTTTACCACTGCTATCGGTGTTATTTTAACACCATTTCCAGGGAAAAATTTTAACACTGTTATTGGCATTCTTTTAACACCTTTTTGGGAAAACGCTGAACACCGCTATCAGCGTTTTTTAACACCATTTTTGAGGAAAATTTTTAACTGCTATCGGTATTATTTTAACACCATTTCCGGGGAAAAAGTTTAACACTGTTATCGGCGTTCTTTTAACACCATTTTTGAGGAAAAATTTTAATACAGATGACCTTAGCACCAGGATAGCTTAGACTTACACCGTTTTTTTACAGTTCAACAAATATTGCCAAAAAAAAAGAAAATTCACTAATGCGATTATTAAACAAACACCAATCTTATAGAATTATTTCATTGTTGCCTCGTATATAATATATAGCATGAACGTTTACCATCTAACCCGCTCGTGCAAATTCTACAGTTTAACAAGATTACAGTAATACCATGAAGCCCTTCTCATTGCTGTATATGTCTGGTCGTAGTAGGTAGTACTTCACTTGTTTGATTCAGTATAGGGTAAAACGACATGCTTGTACACTCACGCTAACATGAGTACATTGTTCCAGTCACGTATCAGCTCAATGTATAGCCTATAATACAACCTATAAGTGAATTATCAGTTTCTCGTTTGGAATATTGCTATATTTGAATACTCAGTGATCCATTTGATGCAACTTTGTTATTCATATCTCTCTTTGTTTACAACCACAAATATAATTACTATTATTACATTACCATAATTGCTCAATCAAATTTTATGATATTCATTTGTATTTAATGCTTATAATAATAACAGTTATTTTAAATAAAATTTACATTTTTTTTCGTCATTCCGCATTCGTTTTTCCGCGATAATTTAAATGAAAAGTTAATGAATACTTGAGTGTTATTTGGATAATAATACACCAGCTCTAGCAATGCAAATAAAACTGGTGAATATAAAGAAGAAAAAAAAAGTATAATAACAAAATGAGTTTCTTTGTAAGGCTCCGAATTCAAAGAGATTCGCGTTAATTATTGCTCGAAACAGTTGTTGTACTCAGCTCTTCGAGTAGTATTTCTAACTGTTCTTATTTGTTCATATATATGTATATATATATACAAGTGCTCTATACAAACTCAGGAAAATTAACATGATAAAATTCCATTCTTTATATTATTAATACTATTATCTTATAGACTTTTCATCTATTTTTACTCTTTTTACTGGAATAAGTGAATAAATTTAGTCTCGCTTAATTTACCTTTGAATTGCTGTAATTTTTGCAATTAGATTTAACCATGTCGAACTTCTCTGGACTTTGTCACAGTATGCTGGTAAAGTAAGTACTAGAGTTATATGAAAGAAGAACAAAAAAAAATACAATGAAATGAAATAAAAAAGTATTAATAAAAAAATCTCTTTTAGTAATTTTATTATTATGACTTTTTTTTTTTATCATTTCTCTCATTCGTTTTCTTCATCTCTTTCAATTTAATTCATTCACTTTAAAAATTTAAAAAGAATGCAATTAGACGAATTTTATTATCGAAATTTGTTTCAACCCCTATTTGTTTTACTTGACTGGTTCTGAATAATTAATTGCAAGAATAGAGAATTTCAAACTAACCATTCTTGAGAAATTACGGACTACCTTTAGGCAAATAAGGGTTCCTGCTTGCCAGTAGTTGCTCTCAGAAACACGAAATATCGAGTTCACTGCTTATCTCGAGACACGTGCAACATTTTCCGCGAGCTTTATCTTTGTGAGTCGTATAAGACTTGACCGAGTCTTTGTTGTAGTGAGCTTCCTCTGTTAAATTATCAAGAGAATGCGACATAACCATCCCTCGTTTTCCGTGAGATTAAATCTTCCATGGGTTAATCGTTCCTAAGGGTACTAATTTGTCTATTAGTCCTGCGTTACGTCATCAGCAGCATTCTGCTTAATTATTCTTATGATCAGACAAATTTTACTCACTTACACACTTTTATACTCGGCAAATAGTCGATGCTAATTTATATAATCGTTTGCAAAAAAAACCTGCCGACAAATTATATAAACTAGTCGACTGTTGTAAAGAGTGAAGTTTTAAATGGAAATTAAAGTGAAAGAATTCCAGCAGTAAGTGAGTGAGAGGAGTAAAGGACTTAAGGACATACTCTACCTCAAGAACAATTCAGTCCTAACAATAGATTCTTGACGTCAAGTTCTTCTAAACAAGTATTCTCATACAATACTTCCAATGTTTGACCTCCATTTTATATCACTAATTTAACGCTCCACACTTGAATTAAATTTTAATTAAATTTATTATTCCATCTCAACTGTAAAATATACTCGGGTTTACTCTACTCTACTTTACTCCTTTTTTTATTTGTTTAATAAATAGGATAAATGTAAATGTGATGAAATGTACACATTAAAAAAGTATAAGTATTTTACGTTTATACTAAAAGTTGTACAATCATCGCAGACTATTTTGAGATTCACATCAAGTACATCCGGAATTGGAACGACGGAAAAAAGGAGTAAGTAACTAAATCCGAGAATCGATAAAATTTATTTATTCAACCAGTGCCAGCAAACATTTCCAGGCTGAATAGTTAGGAAGGAGTGCAAGAATACTCGAAACAGTGCCATCACTTCCTTTTATCAATTATTTACTAGAATTCAGTTGTATATATATATATATACAAATACATATATATAGAACAGAGAATTCGTACGAATGCCAACTAAACGTAAATAATCGTAGAGTGACTAAATATTGATAGATTTACTCGTAAACGGGAATTAAATATTCACTTTCTATTCGTTGTTAGATTATTCTTATATCATATTATTTATAATGTAAACTGTACGGAAAAACACTCTTATTTATTAATAAATGTGTATGTGGTACTAACCCGGGTAAAAAATAACTTGATTTTGGCGAAATTTTACACGGAGAAATTATTCTTGTATGCAATGCTACACTGTAAAAAGAGCGGTGTTGAAAATGGACTCGTTTTAACTCCGCCCGGTGCAAAAATGAAATTACACCGGTGTAGGAGGAGTAATACACCGGTGTTAAAAATACCGGTGTTAAAGCGAGGTAACCGGTGTAAAAGCGGAATGATACCGGTGTAAAAGCGGGGTAAATAGCGTCCGCTTGGAGTATTAACTTTAAAGATTATAAAACACAAAAAATGTCAATTCTTTATGAAAATTAATAAAAAATATCATTTATTAACAAGTATAGTGATCGAGTAAGTAAAAATATTTACAAAGTAAAATATTTTGACACCGGTAAAGAATATCTACACCGGCGGCTGCGTTATTTTAACATCGGTACAGAATATTTACACCGGTAGCGGCGTTATTTTTACACCGCTTTCGGGGGTAAATTTAACACCGATAATTTTAACACCTACACCGCTTGGACTTACCCCGGTGATTTTTACAGTGTACACAGTAAAAAATATTGTGTATTTGTGTCGAAAACGGTTTGTGTTAAAAATTGTAGTGTGTTAAACTAACACAAAGTTTGTGTCACTTTTTTTTGTAACATAAAAAATGTGTTATACACTCTTTATTAACACATTTTGTGTGTTACTCTGGAATACTTTGCGCCCTCTTGTGGTGATATTTCAACATTATCTTTGTGTTAAAAAGGTGTGACACAAAGTTTGTGTCGAAATTTCAACACGAATTTTGTGTCAACCGTTTTTAACACACAAGCTGTGTTAATTTTACACAATATTTTTTACTGTGTATGGTATCATAGTAGAGCCGGACCAAGTTGGCCACCTGACGGAAATCGAAATAAACACATGCAGAAATTACTATGACCAATACTGGTTTCAGTAGATTTAAAAAAATTCATAACCGTCTTTTTGAATAAATAATTTCATAATAAAAATGCCAATTACATTTACCGTCTGACATATATATTTTCAATCTCCTTAGGTGCGTGACTATAAATGTAACCTTCCACTGTATTAAATTAAACTGACACGTGGCCCCTTCAGTACAGGAAAAGCCAATCACACGCACGAAGGGAGTAAACGTTAGTCGATGCGTAAGAGGAAAACGATGATACCAATTTTTATATTTTCCTGAGTATTTATTCTCACCCTCAGGTCTTCAACCCGAAGCCTGTCAGACGTTCGAGACACTTAAACGATCGACCTGTCTCATCATCGTCGAGCTATTTTTTACTTCATTTAACCACACCTATATATATATATTTTTTTTTTTCTTTTACTGTTGATGCTAAGTAAAGGAATAGGGAGGGGATAGAAAGAACAACGAGCAAAACGGATCACGATCGCGAAGGCAACTAATTTTCAGTAGCTCTTGAGACACAAGAACGTTGGATGGGGTAAACTAGATTTAGCTTCGGGTATTCTCTTTTATAATGAAGACCGATGACAGCGCGAGCTCTTGCCAAGGCAGAGCGAGGGGACAAACGAGATAGCACGGTGAGCAAGACAAGAGTATAAGTTGTGTTGGTAGGGTGAAATGCCGGCGGCCAGGAGGCTAGAGCCATTCATCCTGATTAGACGCGAACTCCCATAGGGACAGACCGAGAGTCCTCTCGTAGTCAACCTGCACCCGCCAACGTCTCTACTAACGTTCGAAGACACAATCTGCTCTGGATACTTATTTTTAAGAAGTATAAGAGTATAAGTTGAAGAGATAAGTAACTAGATCGCTAAATCCACCGATTAATTTATATCCTGTCTACTTTTCAAGATTTAAAATTTATTACATCGTATTAATTGGCCGTAGATTAAAAAAAAAATATTTGTAAGCTGCTATTTTTATTAAATTTAATTGAATTTTCATTTTTAATGCGGCTATTTATTAAATTGCATTCTTTTTATTAATCTACAGTCAAATATTAATCTCGAGACTTTTTTATTTACTTTAAGTTCGTTACTCACTGACAGTTTGAACGAAAAGTCAAAAATGAGCGCATTTCTTTCAAATTGGTACACGGTAAGAAATATTTTGCGGATATCACTATGCCAGTATGGGCTCGAACGCCATACTGTATGGTATCGAAGATTTTTATAGGTTATGAAATTGTATGCATAGATGGAGGCGGCAGAGACAGCCGATCGGTTCTCGTGTGGCTCGGGGGATCACCGAAGTTAAGCAGCACCGGACATGGTCGCAATTTGGCTGGGTGACCGCTTAGCCACGCGTTGAGCTCGATCGGAGGTCTCTGGGCGTTAGGCGCGGGATGAAGATCTAGTGATCGGTAAAATGGGAATTTTACCGATCACTAGAGCCTCACCCAAACCGAACTGTACTGGCAATGGTTTTCTCTGTGGTTTCCCTTGCCCCTATACCCCCACAGCCAAGGTGGAGGATAGGGTATCACCGTAATGGTACAGTACAGTATAAGCACAAGTCGGGCCACAGCCGCACAATGAAAAGCAGATAAAGAAAGGAAGCAGTTGCGATGTAAAGGCAAAAAGTGTAAAAGGCCGTACATGCGGCTATACACTAGAACAATTATAAAAAAAAAAAAAAAAAAAAATTGTATGCATAGATGATTTAACCATTGCGGGAATAGTAACATCGGCCATAGTTGTCGCGGACGCCGCAATGTCAGTATGGCCGTCGAGCCCATACTGCGTTGCCGTATCCACATTGCTTTTGACCGATAAATCTAGTTTGACGACATCTATATAGTTTTGGTGGTAATACGATGGTATACATTGATTGACACGCCAGAAATTATGGCGGGAAAAACTAGTAGCATTGTGCCCTCGGCATTGTAGTATGGGTCTCAGGGCCATGCTGTTTTGCCGTGCCTGCTATGCATACGTGTGAGCAATACAATAGCTCCAGTACTATACAGTATAGTAAATAACGCCATACTTTTGGGACTCGTTACAATACTGTCTTGGAATATTTCACATACTATTTTAGTAATCTGTCTTGAAACCATACCAGCATGGTGTTGAACGCTACGCATTTCTTACCGTGTAAAAACGTTTTTTTTCTTTATCATCCCATTGATAATTTTCCGAAAACTAATCTCTTGAAATTTCAAAAAGCCATAAAAAGTTTTTTTCAGAAGCCGACTAATTTAATAAATTTCGAAAATTCTTCTTTATTACTGTCCACAAAAAACAATCAGGAAATGACAATTCCTCGGATTATATGAAAGCTCGCAGTATTTTTTTTTGTTTTTAGAAATATTACAAGTACACATATTGCAGCAAAAAACAAACTTTTATGTCTGATTATTGTGGAGTTGAAGCTGCCCAGAGCAACGCATAGCCAGACGGTAGCCGTCAGACATGTACTCGGAAAACAAACGCACTAGGGAGAAAGAGTAGACGAGAGGGATGTGCAGTGTAGGTATTATATGACTCGTACGATTTACAGGCACGTCAGAAGACCGCCTCAAGGGGTCGCCGACTCCACGAGGGATGAGCTTCTACTAACGTCTGGGACTTTGCACCATCTCTCACCCTCGCTTTCTTTCCAGTAAACTTTCACCTGAGCTTACGTTTCTCTCTCCTGTATAGAGAGTATATTCCATACTCTTTCTCTCGTTCTTATACTTTTATCTCCCTATCTTCATTTTTCTTCCGACCGAAGAATTCTCGCAAAACAATAAAGTACTGTTGACTTGAAATTTTTCGAATAGCAACGTACGATTCGTCGTTGACTTACACCAGAATAGAATTTCCCTAGCGGCGGCAAATTCACCCTTTATATTGTCACCAGTGTTAGCTTTTGTACACATATATATAAACGAGACGTGTACATACCAAACTTTTTAGGCTCTCATATTTATATAATTTTTTTTTACATAATCATATTTTTATTATTTTTTTCCGACGTCGAGAAAAAATAGTTTGAAAAAAAAAAAAAAAGAATAAAAATAGAGAACAACGATGAAATAAAATTGAGTAAAAGTAGAAAAAAGAGTAGACAACTTTAACTTTTGACCGATAGAATGCTTTTCCCTTCCTTCTAGCTCTTAAGTTTGATGGAATTTTTTCTTCATGACAAAATTTACCAAGAATCTGCAGCCAATGCATTTCTAGATGTCGACAATTTTTTTTTACCATCAACTTAAATAACTTTAAACTTTTTTTAAACTTCAAGACATTAAAGGATATGTAATCCTATTTTACGTTTAAAATTTCATGATACAAAATATTTTTTCCATTCATTTGAAAAGTTTTGTTATTTGTATAATTATCAAATTTATTGTGGTTATAATTATTATGTACACAAAGATCGGAACTTTTTTTGCGCGATGAAAATGGAAAATTGATGTAATTTGACTGATTAAAAGACTTAGGGGGTAATTGTGGGTGGCTGCAATTTTCGGCTGACATCTAAGCACCGATGCGAAATATTTTAGAAATTTAGATCCGCACTAAAAAAAATAATCGGGAGCAGCTACCGATTGCAGCTACCGATTAATTTTCGGTAACAGCTACCGATTAATTTTCAGTAACAGCTAGTGATTTCCAATCGGTAACTGCTACCGATTTCAATCGGTAACGGCTATCAGAATAATCGGTAGCTGTTACCGATTATTTTGGTTTTACTGACGAATTTCAGTGGACATCAAAACACTATTTCTGAGGGATGTTACACGGGATGTATGTACGAGTGTGCGTGTGCGTGCATGTGTGCGTGTGTATGTGTGTTGGAACGTAACTGATACCAAAAAAATCGGTAATAGCTACCGAATTAATCAGTAATGGCTACCGAAAATTAGTCGGTAACGGCTACTAATTATTTCGGTAACCGCTACCGATTCTTTCGTTTACGGTTACCGATTATTTCGGTAACTGTTACCAAAATAATCGGCAGCGGCTACCGATTGGCAATCGGTAGCTGCTACCGATTAGTTTTTTCAGTGCAGTAGATGTTTTACTTTTAATTGGGTTTTTTTAATTTCGTTCCGCGAAAAAACGTTCTGATCTTTAGGTACATTAATTATTGCGTAAGTGATCAATTTAAATAAATGATAGAATTGTTACATGTATGAAACATATAAAACAAAAATTGAGTTATTTGAATTTTTAAAATTGCTATGAGTGAATATTAGAGAAAAATATAAAAATCTATTTCGTTTATATGAATATTGTATTTGAAAATAATCAAATCTGTTTTTGTTTTACTACAGACTTTGTTGTAAAATTTACTGTTCCAATTTATTTTTCAATAACGGATAGATATTTATATAAAATAAAAAAATATACTTTGACATATGTTATTTTTGTTTTTGATACATATTGTATATTATTAAACCGTTAAAAGGACAGACTAATGTTGTTATATTATATATATTTCATTCAATTACGATGACTGATATGTCAATTTACGAAATCGAATATAAATTTATACAAAACGTTATTTCGAACATTGAAAAAATTTCCGATAAAAATATTTAAACAGAGAATCTGATGACTTCAAATTTTGATACGGGAATAAAAAAAATTATTGTCACACGATATTTTACTAAAACGGGGAATTTTTTTATTTTCAAAATCTGAGCACTCCCCACACTTTATATTTAAGGGTGCACTTATAATATTTATATGTAAAGAGATCAAATGGCTATGAATCAGTCGTATAAAAATTCAGGCTTAAATTGAATCCTTTATTTTATTTAAATTCAATAAACGAAATGAATTCCAAAGTAAATACGGTTACATTTATTGTCTTGGTAGATTACCTGTTCGTGTAAATTCTATACTATTGGAACCACGTACAAAAGCGCTTTTTAAACCGAATTTATTGCTACTAACAGTGGGTACACCACAAAACATGTCGCGGTCACTGTTGTCCACCTTGCTGGTTCCAGACTTTCGTCGGCCACACTCGATTCATGTCCCCACTATGACCAGAAGATTCACCTCTTTCCCATTTTATATTGTCCAAGTTTCGACCACATTTTCCGGCTTAATAAAAAACCTTTTTTTTCTTTTTGTAAAGATCTTATTAAATAACTACACAAAAAAATGTTGGGAAATCCAAAAGTGAGATGATTCAACGAAAGTGAATTAATCGAAAAATAATTTTGATTCGCTCGAAATGTTCAAAAATTCTAGTAATAAACTAGAGTTTATAAAAAATTTGTTATTTTTTTTTTTCGTTATTGACTTCCCGGGAAAAAATATTCAGACCTGATCAGACATGAAAATTGACCGGGCATGAACAGGCATGATGTTCTGTTCATGTCTGATCAGGCCAGCCCATGTCCCGCCATTTTTCATGCCTGATCAGGTCTGATGACTCATGCCTGTTCATGACTAACCAGATCCGAGCATGTTTGATCCTGCCTGTTCATGTCTAACCAGATCTTTACGCTTCAGACATGATCATGTCTGTTTATAGTTGGTCAGTCATGCCCATGCATGATCAGGCCTGAACGTATTTAACACTTCAGACATGAACAAGCATGAACAGGCATAATCATGTCTGACATCAGACATGAACAGACATGATCATGACTAATTTCAAGCCTGATCATACATGAAAAGACATGATCATGTCTAATTTCAGGCCTGATCATACATGAACAGGCATGATCATGTTTGACATCAAACATGAACAGGCATGAACAGACATGATCATGGCTAATTTCAAGCCTGATCATACATAACCAGACATGATCATGTCTGCCATCAAACATAAACAGACATGATCATATCTATTTTCAAGCCTGATCATATATGAACAGGCATGATGATGTCTGACATCAGACATGAACAGGCATAAACAGACATGATCATGACTAATTTCAAGCCTGATCATACATAACCAGGCATGATCATGTCTGACATCAAACATGAACAGACATGATCATGTCTAATTTCAGGCCTGATCATACATGAACAGGCATGATCATGTCTGAAAATTTTTTCCCGGGTTAAGAGAAAAATGAATTGAAAAAAATATCTTTCCATTGTGACAAAACGAAAGGAGTATTCGTAAAAGGCCACTAGAGGCAAAATAAGGAAAATAAATAAGGTAGGGGTATAAGATAAAAAAAAAATATAAGGGACTGACGGTTGAACATCTCACGTTCACAAGAACGTGTCGGATGTCCATCTATCAAAGCCTGACAGACTGTGTAGTCCAAGCTGCCACCGTCCCATCACATCTATCTCAGATTATTATCTATACACTGTTTGCCTCTCACTACAAAATAGTTCACTAACCCTGAATTTACTAGCCTTAATTTTAACATCGAGATCACGAAAAGAAAGATCACATCATATTTGTTTGTTTTTTTGCTTTTTATTATTTAGGGTCATCTTTATTTTTGTGAAGCTTTAATAATAATAACAATATTCGAGGGAAAAATGAAAAATACGAGACGTTATAAAGGTAAACTGGAAAAAATTCCATAAATTATAAGCTATTTTTCACTATCATAAAATTTGCACAAATATTAGAATTAATTCATTCAAAAAATTCATATTTTTATTCATGTATAGGATTAATAATAAAAATAAAAGAAATTAATATTGAAAAGTATGAGAGCTTGTTGAGCAAAGTACAAAAAAAAATAGAAGACTGAAAGAAAAAAGTTTAAATTTTTTTACAGAGGATTTTCTACTTTTTCCTTAAGAAATAAAAAAAACTAGAGTAATTTTTTTACTATTTTTAGATGCTAGGTATAAATAAATAAATTTTTTTTTATTTTTTTACATTTCCTGAAACCTACTCGACCGAGTTCTCAAATTTGCATATCATCTCTCAAAAAAATCTTTTGACCACCGCAAAAGTCATTTGACTCAGTTTATTCATTAAAAAAATATAGACGGTTTATATCAAAAGGTTGACATCTGAAAAAAACCTAATTTTAAAAGGTCAATTTTCTTGGTAGAGAGTTAAAGAAAAAAACTATAAATTGCATAAAAAATGTGGAACATAGAATTTTTGAATTTATTAACGTATCGATAGATTGTTAATCATAAATTAAATACGCAATCTGTTCCTAATGCAAGATATAAATAAACAGATTTATTTAAGTTGAATATATCTAGTGCAAAAAATATAAATGCAAATCGCGTCCAGCAATAACTATTAAATATGACTCTGAAGATACAAAACCACACCAAAACACACAAACGATATTTTGTTTTTAAAAAGTGGTATTCATTTTTGAACGTTTTAAAACGTCATTAGTTCTTGGATGTTTTCTTGCCTGAATTATCTTCACATATACTACAATTTTTACCATACTTCGTTTTCTAATAGAAAAAAACAATAGTATAATTAAATTTGTTACCGACCATTACGTTATGAATTAAGACATTTTCATGCCAAATGGTCATAAAATAGCAATTTCCCGCCAAGTAATGAGATTAGAAGATCATATATTATGCGTTGATTGTTTGAAAATCAATTACAGCTAAAAATATTATATATATATATATATATATATATATATATATATATATATATATATATATATATATATATATATATATATATATATATATATATATATATAACAGCAAGTACTAGTGATAATAGTGCACTATATAATTAGGTAGTATTATTAATATATATATTTCTGATAGATTCAACAATTTCAGCATGAAAATTTTTTCTACTTTCATTCGCACTAGATAATAAGCATGAAGTTTATAAGAGCGGAAGCTCAACTGAATTTCTTTATTGAAAAAAAAAATTATGATTGAAGAAAAAAATGAGAAAGTATGAAGCGTAAAAAATACAAGAAAAAGAGAGAATACCTTAATCCAACAAAATGAAATTAGATGGTATATTTTGAAAAACCCACCACACAAATTGGCAATAATGCGGTAGAAGGACGCAGCAGTATGAAGGAATGAGGATAGCAAAGAGCCGACGAGGGAGAAATCTTGGTCTCACCCTTCGAGAAAGTTAGTTCGGACCACGCAATGGGGTAAAACTTTTGTAGTTAGCCTCCGTAGGCCAAGAGGGAGGATAGAACGAGGACTCTCGTAAATATAGCTTATATAAGCTCAAAATATAAAATAATGAGATGTCCTTTTTAATATTTATAGTCAGATGCAACCACCATGGTCGGCTTTTCTATTCCAATGGGAACGAATAAATAAACTTGCTAAATATGATTTCGAAACACTGAGATTTCAACGAAAATCAAAAATAAATATGACATGTATCTAAACGTAATAGTATATTGTGTAGCAAGGGATGAAACGAGACGACTTCATAAGAGGGTGCAGTTAACTAACATCACTGGAAGTCTAAAATCGTGTCTTATTCCATGCAACGCGTTATATTTTCTATGAGTAACTGCACTAATATGGCGAGTTTGAATGTCTGGGTCCAGTCAAAACAGGCTAATTTAAATTTAAACAATTTCACAGGAATTTTACTATCCCTGCTGGATCCGAATTAGGTAAGTTACGACAATTTGTTGTATTTACGGTATTTGAAAAAATTACGGTACTTTACAATAAACGTACAGTACACGGTAAGAAATGCATGGCGTTCAACACCATGCTGGCATGGTCTCAAGACAGATACTAAAATAGTATGTAAAATATTCCAAGACAGTATTGTAACGAGTCCCAGAAGTATGGCGTTATTTACTATACTGTATAGTACTGGAACTATTGTATTGCTCACACGTATGCATAGCAGGCACGGCGAAACAGCATGGCCCTGAGAGCCATACTACAATGCCGAGGGCACAATGCTACTAGTTTTTCCCGCCATAATTTCTGGCGTGTCAATGTATACTATCGTATTACCACCAAAACTAGATAGATGTCGTTAGACTAAGTTTATCGGCCAGAAGCAATGTGGATACGGCAATGCAGTATGGGCCTGACGGCCATACTGACATTGCGGCGTCCGCGACAACTATCGCCAATGTTACTATTCCCGCAATGGTCGAATCATCTATGCATACAATTGTATAATCTATAAAAATCTTCGATACCATACAGTATGGCGCTCACGCCTATACTGGCATAGTGATATCCGCAAAATAATTCCTCCCGTGTATTTCACAGCAAACGTACAGTATTTTTTGCAGTAAATTTTCAGTAAGAGAACGGTACTTTACCGTAAAATTGCAGAAAGCCTGCGGTATTTTACCGTAAAGCGAAGTATTGCAGTGTAAAAACTGTAAAAATAGAAAGAACATACGGTAAAAATGCCGCAAAATATGGTAAATTACTGTGACTCGGATCCGCCTGGGTATTGTAGGAAATTAAAAAAAAAATTTGCTATAAAATCTCGTTTGATGGACAGTTACTTTAAAAAATAGCTCTGAAAATAGTATGAACATACATCAGAACAAAAAAAGTAATTAATAATTATTAGACTGACTATCCATAAACAGAAACATTTTACGGCAACGATGTCATCCATTAGCTGGCGTAGAAAAAATATTGGAAATAATTAATGTAAAAAATACATGTCTCTGTGGGTCACTCAAATGGCTTTGATTAATCAAGAGTTGTTGATTAAAGGCCGCAAGGTCTGGTCTGAAAATGAGGATTACGAGTGCCAAAGCATACGAAACTATTTTTACTAGTGTTAAATTTTTTTATGTCTTCTCCTGTTCCATGTAAAAGACTTTTCACTATACTATTGATTTGTATTTTTTGGGCGCGACAAAGAGCCTTTTTTCTCCCGCATTTTCTTCAGCTTTTCTCTTTTATTTCTGAAATCTGTGCACAC
The DNA here is from genome assembly GCF_029852145.1 of Microplitis mediator. NCBI lineage: Eukaryota > Metazoa > Arthropoda > Insecta > Hymenoptera > Braconidae > Microplitis > Microplitis mediator. Next base: position 23,235,521 of record NC_079969.1, read on the forward strand.
TTACCCGTGGGACGGGTTTTAACGTTTTTTTTATGCTTTGCTTTCATCATTTTTATTTTATTTAGCTATTTTTTTTAAGGAAGCCGATACTCGCGTGAGTTCGTCAAAAGTACGAGGACGTGATTGAAATTCGATAACTTGGTGTATCGGTACACGATATGCGGCGAGCCGGAACTTTAAAGTTCAGCTTTTGCTTTTCAGGAAACAGGACGAGTACCGTAAAAACAAGAGAGGAAGGAAGGAAATTTTTCTCCATCAGTCAAGTCTGTGATGGTCGAGCCTCAGCTCCAATTACATTCGACCTACTTCTGAATCACAATAAAAATTAAAATAAAAAAAACACAAAATTGAATACCGGAAATTTAAAAAACTTAAAACGAAGAATAAAATTCTGTAATTTACCTTTAGGGTAAACGAGCCAAATGTTCATCTCATCAGCGTTGGGCAAACGAGATCAAGTTGTTTCGAACTTGCCAATTACAAATTACGAGAGACAGAATGGATAGAGCTTTCACATCAAACAAGTAAAGGTACCATTCCGGAAACAACCACCGGCGACACGTCCGGTTTTCTCGCGACATCCAACCGACCTCATTAAAACTAATGGCGTCCAAACAAGTCAATCTGTTAAATTCAAGTTCCACATTGTTGTGTATGCATCTATGTATGTACACAATAGTCAACGGTTAATGAAAGATAAACTTCCTCGAGGTTACAATAACTTTCTTCAATATTTACATGATTGTCATCTACATTCTTCATTATTCAAAACTTTCAATTTGTCGATCAATTTCATAGTTTTAGGTCAATCCAATTCGATCCTGGTTTATTGTTTACATTATTATAAAGTGACTTTTAAAAATTCAGCCATGATATCGTGTAATTTATCAAATGCTTTGTTATTTATTACGATTTTGTTAGAAGGGGGGGGGGGTCGCTCGAAAGTAATTTAATGTATCACGAATGAATCGTGACTTTTTCTACAGAATATATTTCATTTTAAGCTGAGATCTATAAGACTTCACTTAAAAAAATATATATAAGTAAAAATGTATCCGAATTCGTTAAAGTGAGGCCTGTATTTGTTAATTACGAAAACGGATAATGAATTAGTTTAAAAAAAAACAGATGTAAATTAAGTATGAATGCAATCGCTGTCTCTATTTTACTAAATATTCTGATTTAGCGTAACCAATTATTGGGCACGAGGTAAGAAATATTTTGCAGATATCACTATGCTACGAGCAGAAAATTTTACGATCTATTTTACATCAAAAATTTATAGAAAAATTACTATGTCATCGTAACATGAGGACGGTATGGAACTATTGAACAAATTACCGATAAAGTAGAAATTTTTAAAATACATCGAACAGAATTTAGAAAGTGCATTGTAATTTTGACAAAGCAACAAATTAAGAAATTTAAAATTCCTGGATCAAATTACAATGCACCTTGTAAATTCTGTTCGATGTATTTTAAAAATTTCTACGTTATCGGTAATTTGTTCAATAATTCCATACTGTACTTATGTTACGATGACATAGTAATTTTTCTATAAGTTTTTGATGTAAAAAATACCGTAAAATTCTCTGCGTGTAGTATGGGCGTGAACACCATACTGTATGGATCGGAGATTTTTATAGGTTATAAAATTGTATGCATAGATGATTCAACCATTGCGGGAATAGTAACATTGGCGATAGTTGTCGCGGACGCCGCAATGTCAGTATGGCCGTCGAGCCCATTCTGCGTTGCCTTATCTACATTCTTCTGGCCAATAAACCTAGTCTAAAACATCTATATAGTTTTGGTGGTAATACACGGAGAAAAAAATATTGTTCTGAGAAGTATACTGTATAGTTACAGTAACAATACGAAAATTTTATCTACTAGATTGTTACTGCAACGATCTACTGTATCGTTCTGACAACAATACGGTAGATAGCTCTGAGACCTATACCGTATCGTTCTGACAGCTAAACCGTATCGTTCTGAGCCCTATCTGACGTCACGTGCGTTGCAAATGATATGAGACGTTTAAAAATCTTTATCATTAATAAATAAATGATAAATAAATAATTTTGATTAAAGAAAATAATTTATTTATTAAGCGTCTGCTAGCAACAATTATACCCGATACACAAAATAGACGCGAAAATGGATGCTTAAATAGGTTAGGTGGTGCCGTGTGAGGTGGCGACTACGGAAAGTCGCATAGGGCTCACAGCTATCTAATAGATAGTTACAGGAACGATACGGTATTGCTATCATAAGTATACACATTGTTGTGGTAACGATCTACGAGTTGCTATACTTTAGATCGTTTGAGGAGCTATATTTTTTTCTCCGTGTACGATAGTATACATTGATTGACACGCCAGAAATTATGGCGGGAAAAACTAGTAGCATTGTGCCTTCGGCATTGTAGTATGGGTCTCAGGGCCATGCTTTCGCCATGCCTGCTATGCATACGTGTGAGCAATACAATAGCTCCAGTACTATACAGTATAGTAAATAACACTATCGTTCTGGGACTCAAAATCACTAGAAAAATTGTAAATTAATTTCTATTTATATAAAAAATTCCTCCATTGGTAATTTTGACTATAATTCCATGTTGGGATCGAACTCATTTATTTTAGATACATGACGTTTTCCGAAAAAGGTCATTAAAAAACAAAAAAACATGATAAATAAAATGTGTCAATATGCTATGTCAATAATATTATTTTATATCGTTCTTTGTTTCGCCTCATTTGAAAAGATTTATTGGACTCGTGAATCATTCGAATGTCAGCTTATTGTCGACCTAGTTTTCTGATTTTCTTTTGTTTTTTGTTTTTTTTCTCCTTCTTTCGAGTGAAGAGTGTAACGCGTTACTTCGATGGAATCTTGAACTATCGGAACAAGCGAAAAGTTTCATATACTCGTGACATCCAACCACTATCTATTGGAACTTCAAACTTTCTTGAAACTGATTCAGTAAATTTTATCAGTTTTATGAGTTATTCTACAATTAAAATGACAATATTTTATTTGATAACCTAGATTTATTCCAACTAATATCCATAAAAATATGTAATGATTAAAATTCTAGTCCAAAATTATGCATCAAATTATTAAGTTATACAGTTTTATCAACTTGTCAAGTATCTGGACATTCCATTTTTTTTCCTACTTGCTAACGTCTCTATTCTTAACCATTCAACTGGGCCTCTCTTGTTACTCATGTGTCTAATGTTCTTTTAATATTACGAAATCATAATCAATTATTTAGATCAAAATTAGAATTTCTGCGGATCGCATTAAGGAGAGGCGATGTCAGACATGACTATCTGCGGTTACCAAGAAGTCATTCTGCTATTTATCAAAACTCTTTCCTGATTCATGGCATAAAAATTTGGAATTAATTACCGGCTGATATTACAGTGATTGACAACTTCGAAAATTTCAAACAAACTTGTTTTAACTTCTTCTTGCAATCAATGTAATTACGTTCAATCCTGTGGTTTAATATGTTAGTGTTATTAATTAGTATCGGTCTTTCAAATTGTATTGCGAATACTGTATCAAATGTGTACCTACAAGTTTTTAACTTTATGTATTGTTGATGGTCCTGAAGGAGCTTAGAACTCCAGGATCAAATAAAAATTTTTATCTATCTATCTATTACAAAAATAGCATTGGGTCGAGTAGAATTTTTTAAATGGGCACCCGACCTAAAAATTTCCTATTGAAATTTCTATGGGCTCCAGTAATTTATACGCTTGGTTTTTCATGGATTTCTATCTGAAATTATCACTGTCGAAAATTTTTCCTATTAATTTTCATGGATTGTTACAGGATCTCATACTTTTCCATGGGCTTCCACGGAAATCTACGAGAATTCATGAATTTTTACGTTTCCGTTCAATCTCTATGAATGCATACATAAGTTTTCCCTCCGTGACAAAATATATCATGATTATTTGATTTAATTCTTAAGATTTTACGCGGGAAAAATTGTTTTAAGTAGTACCCTAATTTTTTCAAAATTTTTAGTTTATAAGAAGAAAGTAAACATATGTTTATAAAGTTGCCTATTACTAAAAATATGAAATACATCAAACATTGTACTGACAAAGTCGAATGAAATGAAAAACAATAACATGACAAAACAGAAATAAACCATAAAAGAATATATATTCTTAGATGGCTTTCATCGCGGAAAATTCGTTTCTCTTTACGTACTTGATTCCATCGTCTTTCTATGTTCAGTAAGCAATGCCATGTCTGGGCTAACTCTACGTTCTACGTCAAAAAATAAAAGTCAACTAGAAGCTTATTTCCCGGAACGCCACTCCGGAACGTTCACGACGGAATCACCCGTCAAAACTGTAGCATCTTGTGCTCAAGCTTTGAACCACGCACGCAGTAGAAATTCAATATATACATATATATGATTGTATTTATATATAATATATCAAAGTAGATGGAATATATATCTGACGATTTTTGATGTAAGATCTGGAATATGAGCGTTGTAATGAAAGTGTCATAAAAAGTTACTTTTTGATAGAGGTTCACTTGTCAAGCGCATCATGTACAGCGCAACCAATGTTACTATATTTAATTTTAATTAAATTGTATTGTTGTGATAGTCGTAAATGACAGTATGATTGTCAGATGACAGGATACTATCGGATGCAGGAAATTCACTGATTCGCGTAAAATACTATTTTCTCATTAATAATGCATGTCTTTTTCAGACTAGATTGCAGTATACACACTGTTCATAATTAGTAACTAATTTGTTAATATCACTAATTAGTCATTAATTAAGAAGAAACTAAATTTCAATTAAACCAGAATTTAATTATTTCCTTTACTCAGACAATTATACTTCAATTATATTATTAAATTATGCGCAGTAGATAATGTTTAGAGAATCAACTCATTTCAACAAATTCATTGTTTTTTTATGTAAGAAAAAGGATGGTGTAGGAGTAGGAGAAACCCCGAAAAGTCTTGAGAAAAATTCATTTCTTGCGTTCAGACCCATATGAAGGTGGGTGGACGGGTGGAGATGGGTGTAGATGAATCTCTGTCAAGAATGGCCCCTATCTTTTTTTCTCTTGGGAATAACCCATCACAATATAAACGTTTTTTGTTCATTATGATATCCTCTAGTAGGAAAAACCGGAGAAAGTCCTAAGAAAAATGTATTTTTGAGTTCAGACCCATGTAAGGATAAATGAGGATGAGGCAGTTCATGATTTCTTATGAAGAGTGGCCCGCAATTTTGCTCCTGTTGGGAATAACTCAGCACAATACAAACATCTTTCGTTCATTATGATGTCCTTTGGTAGGAGAAACCCCCAAATGTCCTGAGAAAAATTTATTTTCTGAGTTGAGACCCAAATGAGAATTAATGAGGATGAGGATGACATTTCACCTTAACGTGGAGACACAGCAAAAAGGAATTTCTTGGCGCAAAAAATTTTTACTCCTCCAAGAGACTTTTTGAACTCATAGTTGAATTTATAATTGAAAATAAAAATTTTCTTGGTATCAGAAAAAAAGTTCTTGGGCCCAGAAATTTTTTCTAGACTTAAGAAAATTTTTGACTTCAGTTCATAGTCCAAAATATTTTTTTTTCTGCAAAATAATTCTAAAAAAAAAGTATTGATAAAGAAAGCGAATTTTTTAGTCAGGAAAACCGTAATTAAGACGCAACATTGTGTCAAAGAAAAATTACATAAATCAATCAGAAAATGTAATTTATATAATTTCAACAAGTTTTTGATTTAAATAATAAATCATGGGCTTATAATGACAACGATATTGAATAGCACTCAACAATCATTATGAAGGATGAGTGGGAAATGAGAAAATGTGGTTGAAAGCTCGAGTTTCAATTATCCACTAACATTTTCCGGAAAATGCCGCGGTGAGATACGAGTAAATCGTATTATCTCGGATTCCCACGCGTGTTCCGAGATTTAATGGAAACAAACGTCCAACTCATCTCCTGAAAATAAAAAAAAAGATCTGGCACTCGATCGCTTTTCGAAAACGTAATGTACATAGATAAAGGAACGATCAAGTGCTTCTTCAATTATTAATCAATGCAAAATGAATAAGATGATTTATTTTCTATATACTTCTAGTATCACATAGTTGAAGGTAAAAATCGCCAATTGAGTAAACTATGAGAAGGTAAAGTACTCGATAAATGATTGGAAACTCATTCAACTATTAAATGCTGATGATAGCCAAACAATTTGTTTCACAATTGCCAATTATCGGGTTTGTTCAAGCATCTATGTCTGAGTTTCGTTGGAGATTTCACATTTCCGTACATCAACAACTCAAAAGTGTCTATCGATTTATCGCAGTTAATTTTTCATCTTGTTATATAGAAACGATCAAAAAATTTAGCCCAATCAATTATAATTATTAACCTACATAATTTTATTTCTGTTTAGGCAAAGTCAATTTTTCTTCCCCACCCTTTGAAAAAAAATTTATATCTCACCAGATCTCTAAATTATTACCTGACTAGATCTGACAAAATATAAGCAATGGCTCATGCCCAGATCAAAAAAATAACTGAAATTTGAATTTTTTACTCAAATTTAAGTCAACTAAGACAAAGTCAAATTTGATTTAATTTGGTCACGTTAACCGATCGTAAAATCAAAGGTGTTTTATATCCATTTTTGACTTGCTTTCGGTTAAAGTGACCTACTTAGTACCGACTTAAGTCAAAAAAGTCAAATTCCACTTGGTTTCGGCTTAGTCGACTTAAATTGGAGTCAAAAAATCCAAAGTTCAGTCATTTTTTCCATATGGATACAAAAAACATATATACATGACATATGTAATGCCGCCGACCCCCCTACGGTATTTTAAGAATTTTTCAAATTCAGATCAAACAATAATTTAATTAATCACATAGAACATATATTTTAAATTCATCACCCCGACTAGAATTTTTCATAAGGACCTGACGAGGTCCTTATCAGGTTAACCTTACGTCGAATAAGGTCCAGATCAGGGTATCCTGACGAGGAACTGATACGGATGTAACGCTTAAGATGGCATAGATGGTAAAGAACTTTTTTTTGAATAAGGATTTCCTGATGAGGTCCTGACAAGGACCTCGTCAGGTTTGCCCTAATAAGGCAAACCTTATATCAACCTGACAAGGTCCTTATGGTACTTCAGGCAAATCAGGAAAAAATTCTAGTCGGGACATCGTATTTTTATTCAAAATTATGCCTCAATTTTTGACATTCCGAATTTTGTTGTCAATGACAATTATCCTTGAAAATAAACAAAAATTTTAATAATCTATATACCCATGCACCTATTTCCTGTATTACATATATTCAACCTCTCTGAATTTTGAAACTAATTATATTTTTAAAACACTATTATTCCATATAAAAAAAAACCAACGAACGCATACAATACACTAAGAAAATGACTTTGCAACGGACTTAGTAATCGTACGAAGGGGTCTACGACCCCCTTTATAATTTGATGTTGCGTGCTATTATGTACCATTAAAACTCTGGGCATCTACTAATTACGTGCACGCAGTAGACTGAGGGTTGTATGTATATAGCAGTAGTTGTGAACGGCGGATACAAGTCCAGAACGTTTAATCAATATTCAGTTGTTTCTACAGGGTGCCTATATCCACTATACCTTGGTCTCCTGTCAACTTCCCGATCAAATATTGTACTTTGTCTCTCTACTCTGATTTCAACAACCCAATCACTAGCACACTTGATCGAGAATGCAAAGTCATTGCTGGGCAAACAACGTCGTTGTGAAACGTTAGGAGTTATGCAGAAAAAGACCAACATAAAATCCACTATCAACGTTATATTCTTTCAAGACAAACGAATACAAATACATTGAAGAGTAAACTAAGAAGACAATTTGTATAGGTAAAAATAAAATATATACGTATATTTGCTGCAGGCAATGCATGAATAATCGCAAAATCACGATTGTACATGAGATCTCTTTATGATGCCAATATTCGAATCAAATTTTGAAAAATAGCCAATAATAAATATATGAAATATATATACATATATATCATCCATTTATATAAATGTACTTTTCTGATATAAGTTTATCGTCTTATCTATGCATCAACTGTATGCTAAAACAAATACAACGATGAACTTGTATTTAGAGCAATAAAATTGGCGCAAGTAAGCAACTAAAGAAAGAAAGAAAGATATACTTTTAAGTTGTACGCTATATATAAGACAAAGAAAAGTAAACACACAGTGGATATCGATACTTTAAAACTTTTCTAGCAAGTCATTCACACGCGAACTTCACGTAGCTTTCGTGAGAATGAATTCTCGTTCCGCTTTATTGCTTCTATCTACGTTGGATTTCAAAAACGATCTACGTTGTACTATGTCTTTTCTATTTCCAAACATTACCTTCTTGCAAAGTCTTTAAGTAAGATCAGCTTTCTTTCTATTCTCATTTTTTATTTTTATTTATTCACTCACCCCCTTTATTTGGTCCAACTGAGGTGATAAATTGTCTCGAACGTCCTAGAGTCCTGATTTCCCACGCGGTCGGAAACATAAAACGGCTGGCACACCTGAGAAATGAAGAAAAAGTTCTACCATATAAATGTACATATACTTTTTTTTTTTAACGTTTTATTTCTGTATGCAAGAGGTATCTCGTCATTTCGTTATAATACAACGCTTATCTTCTTCTCACCAATTTTAACCAGCTAACGTAGTCCTTTTGAATGCTACCTATATCTTTCTTCTTCATTCTTCTAGCTTTCATATGCACTGACATTGCCAGATGAACTCATAACATTTTACAAGTAAAAAATTACTTTTGCTATATATATGTTTGAATTTAATTCTCTAGGTGCAACACTTTCAGTACTTTCTATTTTCATACCACTAACACTTTATGGTAATTTATACAGGCCTATAACTTGACATAATATGTTAGTTATGATATAACACTAGTTTATGCCCTACACTATACTGAAATTCGTGTATCATAACTTTGAATTCATGCGAAAGTGATCACGCACTGTAGCCTCGTCTATGTGCAAAATCAATTCATATTCTTGTAGGGAGAGGCCGCGCAAAACGGGAGCGCTAAGAAAATAATGGATTTATGTGGATTTGAATTCGATAAATCTTTTTTTCACTTCTATTTGAAGCAATTAAACCAAATTTCCAGTTGTAGAAAAAAAATTTTTTCCCTGGGCAGGTAAAATAGATCCCCCTCCCCAAAGTAAAATTGTTTTTTAAGTTCCCGCTAAGAAAATTTCAAATTTTCAAAAAAAAGGAAGTTATTAGTTTCGGTCCGATTTTCGAAAATCGAGTTTTCATCAGATGTCGATGTTTTAAAGTCCTAGGAAGCTAGTCTGACTATTCCTGGATGGACGTCTGTGTGTATGAGTGTGTGAGCTTTTCTTTGTCCGACGATATCTTTGGAACGAATCAACTGATTTGAACGTACTTGGTGGCAATCGAAAGGGCTCACCAAAACTTGGAATTGATTAGATTTTGGTGTAGATCGGTCATGTAGTTTACGAGTTATACGAAGAATAAAAATTAGAAAATTTTTTTGATTTTGGTTTTTTGCGTATAACTTATAAGCCACTTGCCCGATTCGCCTCAAAACGTAATCAGTTTAAAATCTTGTTGAGCCCTTTCGATTGCCACCAAGAACGTCCAAATCGGTTCATTCCATCCAAAGATATTGTCAGTCAAAAATTATAATTTTTCAGTGAAGGTATGTCTTACCGGCCTAACAAATTTTTGAGCTCGAAGATCTCAAAAGTTTACAAGTAATAATGTTTCCGAGCTCCCTGGGCTCGAAAACAGCGGGAAGTTTGGAGCCCGCAGGGTCAGGCGGTTTTCAGATTTTTTTATTTTAAAAAAACGACTCATAAAATTGTTGCAGATAAATAACTTAAGTAACATTTGAATAAAGCGACGAAGACACTGTGTGTATATATTACGGCCAACAATACAGTTTACTGAAAAATTTATGAAAAAAATTCTTTTTTTCAATTTTTAACAGAAAATTTTGAAAAAACATCTTGAGACACTCGAAATTGTGCAAAAATGATGACAAGAGTTGTCATGTAAATTATAGATAAAAATAATTTTGGAAAAACAAAATTCCTACAAAATTTTTAGGGTGGTCCGTTTTGCCCGTCCTTTTACTGTATGATTTTATGAATTTTCCTTAGCTGTCTATTGCATATCGAGGAAACTTTTCTTCAAAAATTGAATTGTTTCTTACTATGAATCTAAATAAATTTGACACTTAAGCCATTTTTTATCCCGAAAATCGAAACAACGTTTACAGTTACAAGCTCAATAATTAATAGGACAATCCAGGACAAAATGAGACACCATATTTTTTAGTAGATGTCCCGGGCAAAATACTTAAGAAATCGTGACGTATTCTTTGTAACAAACTATAAAACTGTCTTGCTATTCGAATTCATATAAACAATGAGGCGGAAATGAACAGAAAGTAAAAGAAGTTTGTACGGAATTTAAGAGCCATTTTCATTCGCTCTAAATTTTCTTTAAAAGTTGTTACTGTTCTATTGATGGTACACTTTTAAAGCTATTCGAATCAATTCTACTCGAACGAAAATAATGATATCAATAAATATACCGATTAAAATAAATTTATAAAATATAGAACTAAAAGAAAAAAATTATAATCGTAAATTTATATATTTTACTTTAATGTTGAATATAACGATCGACATCTGGTCGTATGATTATGGTTCAATATTTTTATTTTTCCAATTTTACTACATTCAAATTACCCCTTGTTAGTTTTTGTTCTTTTATTAATTCGCGTAAGTATACAATCGCAGTGAGTTTAAATAGAGTTTATTAAAGGCTACCGATTTTAAAAACATTTTTTTTTATCTTTAATGAGTTATAAAAGTGTTGTCGCAGCCGAACCGCACCTTCTAGACGGTAAATGTTGAACCTTCTGTTTCTAAGTAAGTAAAGTTTGATATCGATTCTAATAAATTTCCGACGGGTTTATAACGATGGAGAGATATAAATGTTTCCCCTTCAATCTGTTACTCTGCTCATTTAGAAGATACTTTGAATTTTACTGCTAAGGAAATTCAACATCTATAATAATATAATATAAACTGTACGGATAATTTTGAGTCACTCGAGACGCGTAATTAAAATTTTAATTAATTAATTTAATTTTCTGACAGCTAAATAACCAAACATATATAGCTTTACAAGTAACATGACAGCCAAGTGGTTCGCACCATAAAATTATTATTATTATTATTATTATTTTAATTTCTAGACTACAGTGACATGTGAAACTGCATGGGTTGACTTGTTCACTTAGAACTCAATGATTTTAATTTCGATTGGATGAAGAAATATTTATTTGATTGAACTTTAAATAATTAAGTAAGTAAAGAGGCTACACTGTGAAAAATCGGGAGTAAATACGGATTTTATTTCAATCCGAATTCACTCTGTCACTCGGAGTTCCGCAGTAAAAAAAAATCACTCCGTAAAAGGAGTGAATAGAGATTTTTTTATGGGCGGAGTGATTTCGGAGTGACGCGGATTTTATTTAAATCCGCATTCACTCCGGTCTGGAGTTTTAATACTTAAATAAATTTATATTTAATAGAAACAGCTGTTAATTAGAAACATAATTATTTAAATAAATAATTCATTGAGATATTAATAATTAAACTTAAAATATTATGTTTTTAATTTATAAAATGTTTTAGTGACTCACTAAATTATAATTTCATATATATGATACATAGTGAAAATAGTAGATTATTGAATCGTTATGGTGACATAGTTTATATGGGAATACACGGTAAGAAATGCATGGCGTTCAACACCATGCTGGTATGGTCTTAAGACAGATACTAAAATAGTATGTGAAATATTCCAAGACAGTATTGTAACGAGTCCCAGAAGTATGCCGTTATTTACTATACTGTATAGTACTGGAGCTATTGTATTGCTCACACGTATGCATACCAGGCACGGCGAAACAGCATGACCCTGAGGCCCATGCTACAATACCGAGGGTACAATGCTACTAGTCTTTCCCGCCATAATCAATCAATGTATACTATCGTATTACCACCAAAACTATATAGATGTCGTTAGACTAGGTTTATCGGCCAGAAGCAATGTGGATACGGCAATGCAGTATGGGCCTGACGGCCAAACTGACATTGTGGCGTCCGCGACAACTATTGACAATGTTACTATTCCTGCAACGGTTAAATCATCTATGCATACAATTTCATAATCTATAAAAATCTTCGATACCATACAGTATGGCGTTCACGCCCATACTGGCATAGTGATATCCGCAAAATAATTTTTACCGTCTATATTATATTTCCGTACAATATGAAATATTATCTCGTGGTATGGTCGATGCAAGTCATACGACAGTTTGTGACTCAGTGGAATTATATTTGTGAAAATTTTATTATCAGCTGCTTATAATTTTTAAAAATCATTTCATGTGAATATATGCACGGAAAAAAATGAACTATATAAATTAAGAACGACAAGTAAAAAAATGATAAAGTGATCAGTAAATACTATCATTCTAAATCGTAATTTTTTTCATTTATGATTAAAAAACGTGAATAATTACAGGATAAGTATGAAAATTTATTGTCTATGCAAGAAAAATTACTATTTGAACTTTAATAATCGTAACTGATACTTAGAAAATTGACGACACGTATGATAAAATTTATTATTTGGAATGTTAAAATTCCCCATATTGATACCCGGGTTCCGGGTTATAATTTCAAACACTAATTTTTAAAGTTAATTTTTTTCCGTGTGGAAAGGGAGCTCGTAATTATTTCCGTGCTCAATATAAATGTCAAAATATCGAAGATCTAAGCTCACTATGTATTACTAATTTTTTTTGTAATCAATATTTTCCGAAACTTCTCTTCGGAGTGAAAATCACTCCGAGGGAATTAAGTAAATAAAAAATCATCCGCCATGAATTTTACTCCGAAGGGCAGTGAATAAATAAAACGTCAATTTTTTACAGTGTAGTAATTTTTTTTATAACTAAATAAATAAATTGAACAAAATAAGTTAACATTTACTTTTATAGACAAATTATCAGAATAATTGCGATGCAAGGCGTCAACTTCAGGAATTGACGGCATTGTAATTTTGATCATAAAAAATTTAACCGTCATTTTTTGCTGTTCTTTAACGATCGAAGATTGTATTTTTTTCAAATAAATTTTATTGGTATTTTTATAAATATCTTCTGTACAAATCTCTCTGTCTATTGAATTCTTTGTGGGGTAAATAAAAAAAAACTAAATAAATAAATAAAAAAAAAAACGTATATAAGAAGTGATGAAGATAGAAGAGAGGAAGTGCATCCATCTAGCTGTCGTAGATTTCCGTCAGCTACCTCATGGAAATTTTTCGCGATGCCACGAAGTTCAGAGGTGAAAAATCGTTGAGTCGCAGCGCTCTTCCTGTATGAAAGAAAAAAAATAAAAAAATGGACTATGTGGTGTCACTTTCAGGTGGTCTTATTCGCGGATACCGGCGGAAAATGTGAAAAATTCCCATTAAAGGATTCCAATAGAACTCACACCTCTGCTCCGGCTGGTGGGTGTTGGAGATATAAAACATAATATTATTTCCGGAGGAGCAGTGATGCAAGAATTCAATTTAGCCAGTGACATAATACTTTTTTTCACTAAAGATAGTGGGAGAAAATACTCATCCTGTATAGGCTGAGTGAGAAAAACTAAGTGAGATCGCGTTTCAAACGTAAAGCCCGGCAAAGATTCAATCAGCACCAAACTTAATCCCAGTGAAAATTCCATTCTTCCAGTGTTTGGTCATTCTAAAAATTCTTTTATTTACTTTAACAATTTTACACTTTTTCCTTTATCCGCTCAGGAGAAAAAAATTTTCATTATCCTTTTGAACGTTGAAATGATCAAAGTGGAAAAAAATTTTAAGACCATAAGATCCTCAAAAGTTAATGGATAAATTTGATTGATAATTTCCCGCGGATTTTATCGAATTTAATTTATAATTTAACGTTGCACTCAAATTTCCTTGCCGAATATTCTGTTTAATCATTCTAAGCTCTTAGAGTACATATGGGATGTTATATAAACAATGCTTTACTATATATGTATATTATTAATAGTATAATAGATAAATAATAATCCCCCGATTAAACTATTTCCGAATGTGCGGTCGCAAATAGAACTTAATAACATACCGCGAGAATATATAGACGACGAGGCACGTTCCTTAATTATAATCCCGACTCATCACAAGAGGGGAAAACCTATATTGAAGTTATAGAGAGTCTATATGCTCGCGGCAATGCAGTGAGTACACCCGCCGCCGGTGGGAATCGAAGCCATTAACCTCGGTTTTCCTCGGTGAGCCGACCCTGCGGTTTATTCTCCACTAAATAATTCTAGACTGACCTGGGAACGCGCCCAGCCCTTCTCTGCTCTTTCGCTTTAAAGATTGCTGGTAAATTCTCGCTTGAGTTATACCGCTTTCCTAGTTTTCAGTCAAAGCTTACTTTGAGAGATCCATTTGCCTAAACTGCTTGAATTAAATATCCTCGTTATTCTAATATAAAATTTTAAATAACAAAATTAAATTTAATTAACCGGAAGGACAAACATTCATTCAGCTTTTGATTTCAATTTTAAATTTTAAGTTCTTTTTAGTCAGGTCATTGACATAAATAAATTCATTGTCATCGCTATTGATCTGTAGAGAATTCGCGGAGTGAACGCGAATTAAATCTGGAGTGAATGCGGACCGGATGACTTTTTATTTATTTGATGGTCGTGGAGTAAAATTTACTCCGAAGCAAAATTTATTTCGATATGGAAATTCTGAATCGGAGTGGATGCGGATTCAAATAAAATTCAGATCACTCCGAATTTACTCCCGATTTTTTGCAGTTTAATAAAAAAAAAGGGTACGGGAAAATGAGTTTTGAAACTTAAAAAAAAAAATTATGTGAGGCAAAATGGGCACTAAAAGTTATTATTTCAAAATTGTACGATGAGGCAACTTAAATGTCATGGGGCATTTTGGACCTTCCAAAGAAGTGTCGAAAAAATTCAAAACCTAAAATTGGCGCTAAAAATTTGAATTCGAATAATTTTGACCAAATTTTTACTATTGAATATTTAAAAAAATTTGAATTGATAAAATTGAGCAAAATAATAAATGCAGAATGGATAAAATGATTTTTAGAAATTACGGTTTTCAATAAAAAAATTCCAGGTCATTATTATTTTTAGTATAAGAGATAGAAAGTAAATTTAATTAAGAAAAGAAATTAATTTCAATTGTGAAAGGTAACGGATTTTGCTTCACATTTTGAGGTATTTTTTGTGACTGGCTATTAATATATGATCAAATTTATGTTAAATATTTGTATAAAGACTAAAAAAAAGTATAACTCACTTTATTATATATTTTCTAAGCCCCGTTTTTCTCTATTACACCGAAGAGACAAATTTATTTGATAAAAAAAACATGTATATAGTGCATGTTTATTCACAGCATTTCTAGATTTATTGGTATTTAATAAACGTATTTGCTGCCAATATTTTAGACTGAATTTATTACACATAAATACTAGTTTATTAAATAATAATAAAATTTTATTTGGAACATAACCAAACAAAGATTTATTAAATATAAATAAATTTCATTAATATTTAATAAATTTTCTACCAGCCTCACTAGTCACACATACGATTTTTATCCATATCCATAATGACGATTGAATTTTCGCCACCGTCTAAAGAAAGTTTGATGTGGGTTCATCTTTAATTCATTTGTTTTCCCATAACAAAAAGTGCTACTTCTTTTCTGTTAAGCAGGGCAAGAATACACGCATTCCATTTCAGATGTATTGAAAAATAGATTTTCATCGAGACTTTTAAATTACTGGTGACGTTTCTGTCAATACTCAATCCAAGGGCGCAGTATAATTTAACTTGAGTTTACTTTAAGGACATTTATCGGAAATATCAATCAGAAAAAGTTTTTTAATGTCACTGCGGTCGTTAACAATCAATTTTCTGATATTTCACCAGCACAAGTTATAAAATATTAATTAAGGTCACATTAAAGTGATCATTGATAAATTTATTCAAGTTTTACCTGGTAATAAATAGTTTGCGGATATCACTATGCCAGTATGGGTGTGAACGCCATACTGTATGGTATCGAAGATTTTTATAGGTTGTAAAATTGTATGCATAGATGATTCAACCATTGCGGGAATAATAATATCGGCCATAGTTGTCGCGGACGCCGCAATGTCAGTTTGGCCGTCGAGCCCATACTGCGGTGCCGTATCCACAATGCTTCTGGCCGATAAACCTAGTCTAACGAAATCTATATACTTTTGGTGGTAATACCATAGTATACATTGATTAACACGCCAGAAATTATGGCGGGAAAACCTAGTAGTACTGTGCTCTCGGCATTGTAGTATGGGTCTCAGGGCCATGCTGTTTCGCCGTGCCGACTATGCATACGTGTGAGCAATACAATATCACCAATACTATATAGTAAATAACGCCATACTGTATGGTATCGAAGATTTTTATAGGTTATAAAATTGTATGCTAGATGATTCAACCATTGCGGGAATAGTAACATTGGCAATAGTTGTCGCGGACGCCGCAATGTCAGTATGGCCGTCGAGCCCATACTGCGTTTCCGTATCCACATTGCTTCTGGCCGATAAACCTAGTTTGACGACATCTATATAGTTTTGGTGGTAATACAATAGTATACATTGATTGACACGCCAAAAATTATGGCGGGAAAAACTAGTAGCATTGTGCCCTCGGCATTGTAGTATGGGTCTCAGGGCCATGCTGTTTCGCCGTGCCTGCTATACATACGTGTGAGCAATACAATAGCTCCAGTACTATACAGTATAGTAAATAACGCCATACTTCTGGGACTCGTTACAATACTGTCTTGAAATATTTCACATACTATTTTAGTATCTGTCTTGAGACCATACCAGCATGGTGTTGAACGCCATGCATTTCTTTCCGTGTAGGAAAAAAAGGATTTCTCGTCCTAAGACAATTTTTAATTTAAATTCATAATGCAAAACATTTTCTGCAGTACGGAATTTTTTCTTCTGTGTATTTTTAAGTCATTGGTTTTTTTTTTTTTTTGTATATTCAGAAGTTTAAAAATCTTCTGAAAAATTCGTCATTACGTTACGTTTGAAGTTTATTCATTTTTTTAACAAGATGACATTTTATATAAATTAATAAAAACTAGTTTCACTTAACTCCAAATATATCTTTGTCATTTTATATACCAGCCATTAAAATATTTTTGTTAATTATCTCTAAAAGTAAACTGAAACTTTTTCCATCTCACTTTCGTATTCTTGACCAAGCCCTCGAGACCTAGGTCGACTTTACTTTCATGTGTTTTTGTCTTTTACTTTTCTCATCTCATTCGTATTCTCATTTTTCTTTGCCCCCAGTGAGCCTCCTTATATTTTTTCACCTTGAATTTATCCTACAACTACTACTCCTACGACTACTACTACTATAGTTAAAACCATGGTTGAATAACGCGAGAGGATTACATAGCCTGAGCTGGAAAGTCTCAGAAGTCACGCTCTCGTTTCTTACCACCTCGAGATAACGTTTTTGAAGGTAGGATTAGAGCGATTGGACTCTCTTTCACGTTCTTTCTCTTTTTCTATACTTTCATCTTTACGTTATATTTTTCATAGATAGTCTATTCACAAAAAAAAAAAAAAAAAAAAATTTCTTCATCTTTTTCACGGGCTGACTTTATTCGATTCCGTTCTTTCGTAGAATTCGAGTGTATCTATTCTATGCAATCATCTTCTAGTTCACGTGGCTTCATTTCATTCAGCGAACTAAAATGAAATGAAATCTGACTTGATGGTTATGTCAATCGTACTTTTAAAAAAAAATTTCAAAGATATCTTATAATCGTGATTTTTTCATATGAAAACATTTTTCGAGAGGAATTCGCATTTACGGTAAAATAATACTGTGATTGTAAAATGAGGAAAAATAATTTTACATACGCGAGCTGTAATTTCCATCCGATTAAATCATTTTAATATTAAATTCGCAGGTACACTTGTTAATGGAACCTAAATAAAAGCGATATGTATGAAATTAAATATTTTCAAAGTAAAATTCCGGGTAACTACGACAGTGAACAATAACCAGATAAAATTTTATAATAATAATTGATAATAAAAATTGAATTGACGTGAAATTTTAAACTGGAATTTGAAAATAAAAAATATTGATAATAAAATAATGGTTTCAAAAAATAATCTTCAGATGTTCCAATTGATGGTAAACGAAAAAAATCCATAAATCAGTCACTTTAACGACCTACATGTGGTCAACGAGCTAAACGATATATATATATAGATATCTATTGTGTCAAAGGCAATTAGTTCACAGTGACCGAAAGCGTTGTACCAATCGGCTCATTGGATCTGCTAATAATTTTTTCCACCTCGACAATTCTGTAAAATATCGTTACAGCAAACTATAGTGAGCTGTTGTGAGCAAGAAGATTCTTCAGAAAGTAGTTTATTACTACACTGTAAAAAATTTCGGTGTAAAAATGGACCCGGAGAACTTTACACGGCCGTCTAGTGTGAAATAACGGTGTAAAATTCTCTCGATGTGAATTTTTCATCCGTGTAATTTTAACACAGTGTAATTTTCTTTTTTTACACCATTCGATGTTAGTCGTAATTTTGATTGATGAGCAACAAACGATCATTGAATATTTTTCACTACTTAATAAATAACTACATTAATTTTATTTAGATATTAAATAGTATTTTGAATATTTCAATATTTTTATAATTAATTTTCTTAACGCAAAGTTATCATGAATTATAGATTTACACGTTTGGCGGCGTAAAAATTTAAATTCACACCACCTAAATTTAACACCGAATTTAGTGTAATTTTCACACCGAAATTTTTACATCTAGACATTTACACTACACCGGGTCCAAAAAATTTTTTACAGTGTAGAGCAAAATACTATTTTCTCGTCGTACTCTCGTCTTCCTTTACTACACTGAGAGAAAAGTCGATAGTCATTTTAACTAAAAAGACTTTAACTATTAAAAATTAGTTATTGGTACTAATGCGTTAGTATGGCTAACTATTCAGTAGTTGCTCAAACTAAAAAAAAATTAATTAAAGCAACTAAAATTTTTCAGTCTCCGAAATCTGTTGTTTTAACTAAAAAAATTTAGTTGATAGTATGTGAATTTTAAAATTAATTATAACTTAATTTTTTTAGTGTATGTAAATAAAAATTGTTTTTATTATAACTGCTGATTTAAAGTTAATATAAAATAGTTGTTATAAATATAAATCTAGTTAATGGAACTAAAATTTTGAAGTTACTATAATTGAGTTAAATGTAGGCAGGAAATGGATTTTTAATTATTTTTCAAAACTTAATGATTGAGTAAATAAATGTTTTTAAATCGCCAAAAAATTTTTACCAAAAACTTTTTCTCAAACATATTTTTTTTTGCAAAATTATTTTTTTCTAAAAAAATTATTTTTCAAAGAATTTTTTTTTCCAAAAAATTTGTTATATTAATTTTTTTAGAAAACTTCAGTTGTTAAAAATATTTTGAAAATAGAAATACATATATATATATCAATTATTTAAGATAAATTGGAATACTTAAACCGAACTGTCGTACAAAAATTTTCGATTTAAGCATAAAAATATGTTGATTTGAGAAAAAAAATTTTGATTCAAGATAAAAATTGTAAGATAATTATTTACTTGGTGCAAGAAAATTTTGATGTTCCGAATCGTTAAAAAAAAAGTGTTCTTGAATCAAGAACATTTTTACTTGATTCGAGTTTACTTTTTTCGATGTAGTTATAATTCGCCAAAATATCGGATAATTTTAAAAAACATTCAGGATCAATATTAATAGCTGACGAAAGTTTTTCCTTTAGCTAATAAGGTTCTTCATTTGTACGTTATCAAAACCTAAATGCGTCTTTCAAATTTTAGTTTCTCTACACTGTAAAATATTATTGGATTCGGTGTAGTGTAAATGTCTGTGTAAAAATTGTGGTGTGAAAATTACACTAAGTATTGTATTAAATTTAAGCGTTGTGAATTAGAAATTTTTCCTCCGTCAAGCGTGTATATGTGTAATTTATGTTTAAATTTTGCGTTTAAGGCAAATAATCATAAAAAAATTGAAATGTTCAAAACACGAGTTAATATCTAAATAAAATAGCTTAAACCAAGAGAAAAATTTCTTGAGAGAAAACATATGTATGGAGGAGAGGAAAGTCACCGGTACCAGACAGCAGTAGCGGGAGTAGTTCAATGCTCGCCACGAGATCGCGCCCAGCCGCTGTGTAGTGTTCCTGGCAAGATATATATCTCAGAACTGTTAAATTCCAAGGTTAAAATCAATTTCGGCATCAGTACAACTCTGTCATTTGACAAAGTGACAATTACATTTTTGGATTGTATTATAGTTTATCCTATATTACATCAAGACATTAATATTTATTATTAATGGTTCAATAAATAATTTATCTTTAAAATTTAACTTGAACTTTCAAAAAAAAATTAATTCTAATCAAAACTCTATAGAGTCTCTACTTAATAATTCAAACCATGTGAATGGTATATTTGTACGAAAAAAAATTATTTATTTAATGGATTTAACTAAAAAATATTAATTGAATTAACTAAAAAACATTGTAATCATACTAAATATTTTTGTTTGCTTTAATGAAAAAGTTATAGATGAATTAACTACCTAAGTTCAGTTTAAAAAATTAAAAATTCTTAATTGAATACAAGTTTAAAAATCAGTTACATTAACTATTTATATAGTTAATTGAACTAAAAAATATTTAACATAACTACTTAGAGATATTTATAATAACTATCTATTGGTGTTGTAGTAACTCCGAAAAAATAGTTAAAGCGCTATTTAACTGTCATCTTATAGTTAGATTTACTGGATTTTTCTCTCAGTGTACTTATCTATAAGGTGTCAACATGTCTGACCATGTCGGGTAATTTCTCCTTATGAGTTAAACATTTGACTCAAAATTCAATTATTTTACGATATTTTTATAATTAACCCTCCAATATAACAAGGTGCCATTTTGACCCTAGACCATCAATTACAATTGAAAAAGTGCCGATCGGTTTTGATCGAAAGGACAAACAAATTTTACATCATCAATACTTTGACGTTGACTTGAATAAAATTGTAATTAAATTACAATTTTTTAAAATAAAATGTTAAAGTACTGACTTCAATGTAAACAGGAAGATATAGGTCACGCGACAGATGCAAAGAGAGAGAATCAATATAAAAAACTGAGCTCAAAAATTTGGACTCGTTTTACACAACCAATAGACTATTCAATAAAAAGACACGGAATAAAAGTAAAATAGAGCGGACATTCTCAACAATTGCAACTATTACATTGTATTGCTTTGCTTCGCTGTTGTTTATTGGAAACTCAGTTTCTTACAGAAAGCTTCCATTGTCACAAAGAATCAGTAACTACATCAAAAACAATCAACTAATGTAGATGATTAAAGTTAATGTTATCTTAATGAAAATAAGTAACATGAAAGTAAATAAGTTAGAAGAGTATTCACAATCGATTGTTTCTTTTTTTTTCTTTTAATAAAATTTTACTCAATAACAGTTTGAATTCAATGTAATGTACAAAATATTAAATGAAAGGAAAAATTCTGAAAAACGGTTGACTCTGTGGGTCAATACCAAAACCCACTATTATTGGTAGGGTTTTGAGCTCGAAGAGCTCAACGGTTGGACCGAAATAATATACATTTTACTGAAAGAAAGTAATTTTTCCAACGGTATCTAAAAACGTACAGAAAACTTATTTTTTAATTGTTATTTTTTGTATAACTTGTAAGCTGCTCGACCGATTGACTTCAAAATCTAATGAGTTCTCAGTCTCGATGAGCTCTTTTGATTACCGCCAAAAACGCTCAAATCGGTTGATTCATTCCAAACATCCCAAACAAAAAAAAAAAGAATCGGCCCATTACTGGGTCGTGAATGGCTGCCAATTTTCAAGCATCGGCCGAAGGTCGGCTAAATATCGGATGATAACGGTATGCAGCACTCGATCAAACCGTTGACCAACGAACGGCAGTTAATTGTGCGCCGTTTTTATAAGCAAAAAGACGGCTGCCAATCATTCACCTTGCACGAGCCAGTATAGTTGGCCATTTATTGGCCAACCATTGCAAACCGGGCATCGGCCGATCTATGGGAAGATTTCAAAGCTCGGCGACTTCGTGTGGGATATCGTCCGACAAAAAAGCTTACATACACACACACATACACACACACACACACACACACACACACACACACACACACACACACAGGTGGACGTTTGTCTGAGAACGGTCAGAATAACTTTCTAAGACTTCAAAACATCGACATCTGATGAAAACTCGATTTTCGAAAATTGGACCGAAACCAATAACTTCTCTTTTTTTGAAAATTTTCAATTTCACAGCGGGAAGTTAAAAAAAAAATGAAGCCAGAATAAAATAAGAAAAATAAATAAATCAAAAGGGATTGCACGCTCACTTGCCTTCTGTTCGTGTTTTACAATTACGGTAGTTTTATGAGTTTAAAATCTTGGTGGACTTTTACCAACTTGTGATTGCGTAAGTTTGTGCTTTACGAGTATGGACTACATCGCTATGTATACGACAGTGATTTTACTTTTACGGCCAAAGGCTCCAGCGCCTTCAATATACATTACTCGCACATTGAGCTCTATAGAATAGCGTGTCTTGTCCTATGATTAGATGCATAAATAACCGTAGTCTTGGAAAGTTGTAAAAACTACTGTGCATTTCTACCATCTCTATTATGCCCCAGAGTTCTGAGAAGTTGTTTTAAAATATTGCATTAAATTATTGATTTCAAATAAAACATTTTAAAGAATACTTGGCTTATTTTAATTTTTCATCTATTTTTGAATAACAAATTCATTAAATCAAATCGTATACTTGAGTCGTTATTAGGTCAATTTTAAAAGTGTGTAATCAACACGAAAAAAAAATTTCTTGGTTTAGAAATTTGTTAGCTCAAGTAATTACGAAAAATTATTTTTAGTGAATTTAATGCACGAAAGGTCAAAATTGGGCATTAGTAAAAAAAGAAAAATTTTTTTTTCTGAAGCTTATTTTGACTACGGAAAGTTAAGGAAATTCGAGTGGAACTAATAAGCCAGTATATTGTTATTTTTTTTTTCTTATAATTTATCAAGTAATCGTGAAAATTCATAATTCCAATTTACGGCTTATTTTACAGACCAGGGAATTTGAATGGACCCAACTCATAGCTCGTTTATTTTTCAATGGTTTTCATAAATTTATTCTTTATCTACAGTAAAGCTCTATATGATTTCTAACGGAATAAAAAATCACCTTATTCAAGAAAATTATTTTTCAGAAAAACACCTCTAAGGCAAAAATTTTCATTTTTCCAACAATAGTCAAAATAACTGCTAATTTCAAGCCTTATCAATACCAAAAAAAAATCAAAAATCTTTCGTAACTTTATGTCCCGCACGAAAATAGTTATTTTCGATACGTGTGTGGAACGGTAGGGATTCTGACAGCTTGGAGTGACGTCACGAGTTTGAGGCTATGGGCGCATTCTTATCAAGATCGAGTTTGTTATCCAGTCGAGCGAAGCGAGCACTTCAAGTCTGTCAGGGTTCCTACCTTTGAGCATAAAGTATCGAAGAAAATTTTTTGTCATATCAACGGCGGAAGTTGAATTTGAGAGAGAAACAGTCAAAAATGTTTAATTACTGTTTATTTAATTTAAAAGCACAAGAATTTAAAAGTTTTTGAGTTAAATACAAAGCTTGTCACACGAGATTAAATGGCGACGGATTAAGTGTACGTATATGTTGAAGTCGTTTACAAGATTCGACTGACGCTAAGATTTTTTTTCGATTTTTACTCTACCTAGCGGACGTTTGTCAAATTAAAAGATGATTCGACTCATCTATAGCGTATTTTAGTAGTCGTGTAGGAATGTAGAGACAGATAAAGAGAGAGAAGTTACTTTTTGATACAAGGTCGAGGAAAGTTAACTAAACTATACATTGCCTAAATCGTATAGTTTGCGCCCTCTGCATGTTGCTCAAAAATCCAACTTTCGCGGTTGATATGACAAAAATATATATCCTGACTTATATCTGTAGGGGAGACCGGGGCAAGACGGCCCACCTAAGCCGGTTATTATTATTTGTGGCTTTTAACCATCAAGTCGATTTACTCTTGTCCAACTTGAACTCAATTCACCAAAATTTTGGTGAAGCTCCTGAAAAAAATTTTTTTTTTTTGGGGGCAAGACGGCCCCCTCCGAAAAAAAATGAAAAAAAAAATTTTTTTTTTTTAGTTGTAAAAAAATTTCCCGCGTAACAAATGTTTATATTTTTCTCTTTAACAACTGTATTTACTTTAATAGTACTCGAAATAACCTCTTTTGATATAATACGAGTCATTTTTTCACTTCTGTAGAAAATTGATTATTGGTTTTTTTAACTTTTTCAAATGCTCTATTTTAATCCAAATCCATATAATTAACCAAAAAATGATATTTCTATTAAATTAATCATGACTAGGTTATAATACTATGAATTACATTTTCTTTTAGAATTTTTGAGTGGTTCATTTTGCCCCAAGTTTCATGTATCGGGCTAAAAATGAGTAAATAATCTAAATTTGTGATAATCAAAAGAAAACAAGAAAAAAAAATTTTTGGTTAATTTTTGAGGTGGACCTTCTTGCCCCAGGTGGGCCTTCTTGCCCCAGGTGGGCCGTCTTGCCCCGGTCTCCCCTAATATTGTCTTCTGTCTGCTATTTTGTCGGCATATATTCCCGGATATATTTTTTTCCGTGTGGGATACTTCTATTTTTTTTTTTTTTAAATACTATTGTAATTAAAAAATTAAAAACGGATAATTATGAGTACTATCTCACTATCTGGCAGGGGATAAAACCGAAATAGAATTAAATTAAAAAAATCTAAATTATATTCTATTATCTTGTAGCTGATATGACATTAAGGTTACAAACCTTCGTCATTACATTGTGATCAGCATAGAGCGAAAAAATGTTGCGTGTAAACCTACACAGAAGGAGATTGTTAACGAACCAACTATTGTTAATGAGGTGCGACACGAAGGTGCCAGAAGATAGGTATATTTACATATATATACATATATAGTTAGGAATCAGAAGGGTTGTTTCGAATACTCAACTCTACAGACGGGGTTGAACTCGATGGGGTTCGACGCGAAGAGTACGTCCATGGATTACCATTCTAGTATATTCATCGACAACCCCTCACACTTTGGTAGTGTGAAAATACATGACGACAGACATGCTCACAAACTGAGTAAAATAGACGCCCCCGGGATTTTACGAGACACCTTCACTCACTCGAGTGTGTTCGATGCCTTTCGATAATGTCATCCGACCAACACCGATTGGCACTTGTGTCTTCTCTAACCATCCACCCTACAGCAGTAACCTTACAAGTACGTGATATGATACCCTGATTGCATGTAAAATTATTTTTTTTTTCATGTCAGGAATTTATTATTATTTTTTCAATGACAAAGTTTTATAGCTCTATAATTATGTACTGATAAATTTTGAAAAAAATAAAAAAAATAAACGGTGAAATAAAAAAGTTTGAATAATAATATAAGGAAATGCAAGACGCCTATCTCATCGCGTGGCTACGATGAAAATAGAATGAAGAATAGCGTGTAAACGTTGCGCCACGTACTTCCGACACGTGGACGTGTCAACTTACAAAAAGGGTTGACAAAGAATCCAAACTAAAGTATAACCCCTCTTTTGCACAGTTGCTAAACTTTTGAAGCAGTTTTGTTGCTGAAGAATAAAGAAGCAAAAGAACTTAGGGTAAAGAACAAGGTGAACTATAATAGTCATAATGTAAAAAAATGCAATAACACTAAATTTCTAATGCTTTAATTTTGAACCGGAAAAATAATTTAGATCTATGTAGATCTAATACTGTAGATTTCTAATGAGGAACAGATCTCAGACCTCTAATGATTTTGGCAGACCGTCAATGATTTTTTAGATCTATGGTGATCTCAAAAAACCTCCAATGATCTCGAATCTTTTACTTCGATCTTGGTAGATCTGCTTGAAGTAACATAGATCTGGAATAATTTTTAGAAAAATCAGATCTCTATATACCTACTCTAGATCTATGTAGATCTAACACTGTAGATTTCTATCGAGGAATAGATCTCAGATCTCTAATGATTTCGGCAGACCGTCAATGATTTTAGATCTATGGTGATCTCAAAAAACTTCCAATGATCTCGAATCTTTTACTTTGATCTCTGTAGATCTGCTTGGAGTGATATAGATCTGGAATAATTTTTAGAAAAATCAGATCTCTATAGACCTACTATAGATCTATATAGACCTAAAATTTGGAATAGATCTTAGAAGATCTCTCATGATTTTGGTAGATCGTCGATGATTTTGGATCTACGATGATCTTAAAAGATCTCTGATATCAGTAGATCGAAGAATTCAGAATAATATCAATAGATCTATTCAAATCTACTTTAATCTCCGTAAATCTGCTAGAAGTAAAATTGATCTAATTTTCGGAAAAAATCAGATCTCCTAGATCTCTTGTAGCTCAAAGGAGATCTAAATTATTTTTTCTCAGGCAACAGATTTTTTGAAATAAAAACAGAATATTTATGCATAACGTTTTTTGCTAGACTATATATTTTAGGTGGAAATTTATCGACACACATATGAGTCTACAATCAAAGAAAAAAAAAATAAATCATGGAAAACATACATATATGTGGAGATTGGTTGTATACCACCTTATAAATTGTGAAACACGCAACACACAATCTTACATATCACACGCCGATATTATTCTTTATTTTACACTCGTATAATATGAAATATTATTCAAAAGAACTAAATTTCATACGGTGACTTTTTTTTTTTAATTTTATTATTGCGTTTGCTCGACTCTATATGCGCAGTAGCTCTCAAGCATTTGCGACGTATATCAAAAGACAAAGATCTTTCCATAATTTTTTATTGGAAAAAATATATGAGATAAGTATATATATACATATAAATATATAAAGTCCATCAGGTATACGGAGATGAATAAAAAAATTATTACGATTGGGTAATGAAAAAAGGAAAAAAAAATAATAAAAAAAAGTCTATTGACAGTAAATTCAAACATTGACTGGCTAGTAATAGTAGTGATGCCCGAAAGCAATATTATGTCATGTAGAGAATTGCACAAACATTTTACGATCGGCACGGAGATTGGAAAAGATTTGAAATAGACGAGAAAGCTCGTTACTGGACGAAGAAACCTTGACCGGTTACTGCACAAAGATCCTAAAGTCCATAAGTAAAAAAGGTTTTAAAGTATCAGAAGTACTAGCTACAGGATGTGCTGAGATATTACAGATTGCAATCCAAGTTTTAACACTTTTATTATTTTAATATAACTTTTTTTTTTACTCGTATTCCAAAGTTTAATTTCCTTTTTTCATTTTATTAACTCTCTCCGCAAGTCGTTTGAAGGCAGAAATGAATAATTGAAAATAGCAATATACTGGTATATATTACATAAAGTATAATTACCTTGAGAACTAAAGTACAAATAAAAATATAACTGTTGTTATATATGAGAGGGAGAATATTCAATTTAGTTTAAACGACAGTGCAACATGAAACATGATCAACTATGTGCAACCTCCGAAAATGCAAATTCAATTTTGGTGTTGGAGTTTGGATACATGAATAGTGATTATCCGAAAACCGATACAAAGACGGTGATATATTGATTTAGTTATTGAATATCATAGAATCGGAAGTAATATAAATTGAAATTTATAATCTAAATTGATTTTTTTACCATCAGTTTAATGTAAATATTAATTGAATTTTTTATTTTAAGATCCACTGGGATCGAAGGTAAACGGATGTGTATAATTTTAACCTGTCTTGTGTGATGCTTTAATTATTAATTTAATTCATCGATCGAATGTCGTTTACACTGACGTTTGTACTCAGTACTGAATATTTTATCAAGGAAATTGATATATCTTTACTCAAATCGTTTGATGATAAATAAATATTAGGAGAAAATGCATTGAAAAAAATATGTGCTGCGAATTTCCGCCAATTCGCTCACACGAGACGTTTTTTATTTAAATATTCGGCTTGACTGTGATCAGAAGATTAATTCTAATTCACAGCATATACTTTTTTTTTTTTTAATACGGGACACGATGGCTCATCTGAGCGAGTAATTATTGATTGTCACTATTGAGCAGCGGCTGCAAATTATTTTGATGGATTTCAAACAAATTTTATGTCAGTTTACAATAATTTTAATAAAAAAAAATTTTTCGGAGCATGATGACGTCCCTACATTAAGCAATAGTAAAAACGATAATTTTTTATTGAAAAACTGACTTCTTTAATAAACTAATGAACTCTTCTACGCTGTAACAAATCGGGAGTGAATTCGGAGTAATATAGATTTAACACGGTAAGAAATTCATGGCGTTCAACACCATGCTGGTATGGTCTCAAGACAGATACTAAAATAGTATGTGAAATATTACAAGACAGTATTGTAACAAGTCCCAAAAGTATGGCGTTATTTACTATACTGTATAGTACTGGAGCTATTGTATTGCTCACACGTATGCATAGCAGGCACGGCGAAACAGCATGGCCTGAGAGCCATACTAGAATGCCGAGGGCACAATGCTTCTAGTTTTTCCCGCCATAATTTCTGGCGTGTCAATCAATGTATACTATCGTATTACCACCAAAACTATATAGATGTCGTTAGACTAGGTTTATCTGTCAGAAGCATTGTAAATACGGGCCTGACGGCCATACTGACATTGCGGCGTCCGCGACAACTACACTCAGAAAATTAAATGATAGGAATTATCATCTAGTGATGGTAAAATTTTTACTATCAATCCGATAGTAGTGAATATTATCTAGATGATTGTATAAATCACCTAGATCGTAATAATATTAATTACAATTCCTGATAGTAACTGTTATCATCCTGATGGTAATTTTACCATCCTGATAATAACCGTTACCATCCTGAGATTATTATCTCTATTAAAAAAAATTATAACCCTAACTATCTTTGCATTTGAAAACTTTCGAATCATTCTAGATGATTGGAACTAAAAATTTAGAATAATGAATACAATTACTTAATTTTCTGAGTGTATTGCTAATGTTACTATTCCCGCAATGTTTGAATCATCTATGCATACAATTTTATAACCTATAAAAATCTTCGATACCATACAGTATGGCGTTGACGCCCATACTGGTATAGTGATATCCGCAAAATATTTCTTACCGTGTATTTAAATCCGCATTCACTCCAGATTTGATCCGCGTTTACTCCGCAAATTTTTTACAGTAACCTCTAATGACCTTAATTACAAAAAAATTTTAATTTCTTTTAATAAAATTACCGTGAAAGCGCCGTCGTACCCGGATAGATTGTATTGCTCTAAAACTTGTAAAATATATAAAACTTATGAAAACTTGACACTGAAAATTTTTTTATCTCTCAAAAAAATTTCCGGACCGGGCTGTCATGTCCCGGTCTCTAGACCATGAACATTAAAAATTTACAAAAACAATTTATCCTTAAACTTTTCCCCTTTCATGCCTAATAACATAATTGATATATTTATTATAAGTATATATAATTATCGTTCTAAAAGTTTTCCCCCAAGTATAATGTCATGTTAAAAAGTTTCTGAGTTATATATTTATCTTTATGTAACGATAAAGGTCGCAAAAAATTATCAGTACGTTGTTTCCTCTCTAAACTTCTAACAGTATGCAACGATAACATTGATTTGGTCAGATATCCCTTCCGATCTAGGACAAGAATAAAAAAAACACACCCCCTATTCTTCTAGGACGCGTGGGAAATCTTCGAGGGTATTATACGTTGTATCTTGATCAACCTCACATACACTCAGACACGAAACCATTCACAAGTCCCTTAAGTATAAATTGATCGTAAAAAATATTTTCAAACCCCTCGAACAGTAAGCAAGCAAGCGCGATTAAAAATAAAAAATAATAAATCAATAAACAACTGATTAATTCCAACCGTCTAATAATTAAACGTGTAAAATTAATTACATTCTATAATTAAATTGTGTTGGTATAATAAATAATATTCAAACATACAACAGACAAAAAACGTTGAATACCGGCAATCAATTTTATCAAAATACACGGGTCAACTCACAGACTAATGAAAATCGCAATAACTTTATTTTATTTTTCATTTTTATTCTTTCATGTTATTATTGAATTTATAATGATATCTATCTACTATTTTTTTTTTGGTATCTAAATTAAACGTAGAGGACATCAATTGGAGTTGACAGTAAAATTAGGTCGACATGATTACTCTGAAGGGACTTATCAACCATGAGTGGCTGTCACAAACGCCCGTAGCACCCATCCCTGAAGTCAATTCTGCCTCTTCACGCCACATGGATTCCCAATGCTCTCACTCTGGCATTAATTATTCCGAGTTCACGCCAAAGCTTCCACTCTAAATTCCCTGGTAGTAGAGCTTAGTAAGCAACGCGTACTTTGCTAACTCTCTTCAAGAGAGAAATCGTGAGAGAAGCTGTTCTGACGTTTGCGTAACTAACATCATCACTTTCACATTACTATATTTAACATCTTGCCGTATATACCACTCTCTCTGTTAGTTTTAATACTCTGAATTTCATCATAATATCTTAGTCTCAGGTAATAATAATTAAAGTAATATTTACTTGCCATCATAAATGCCACTAATATATTAAAAGTAAATAAACATTTTTTGAGAAACTAAAAATAGGTGAAGGGGAGGCAAAAGGGGGTGGGTAGGCTAAACAGAGTATCCCAAAAGGTTATAAAAAAAAAATTACATACTTTAAATGGCTTTTAAACATTCAAAAATCACTTTTGTAAATATAGTTTAGCATTATTTTGAATTTTTGTTGTTAAACTTTTCTAAAAATCAATTGTCAGTTGAAAAATATTAATGACTTTGTTTTATTATAGAAACTATTAAAAATTCGTTTTTCTTCTTTTGTATCCAATAATCATGTAGAGTATAATTATTCTTCCTGTACACGGTAAGAAATATTTTGCGGATATCACTATGCAGGATGGGCGTGAACGCCATACTGTATGGTATCGAAGATATTTATAGGTTATAAAATTGTTTGCATAGATGATTCAACCATTACGGGAATAGTAACATTGGCAATAGTTGTCGCGGCCGCCACAATGTCAGTATGGCCGTCGAGCCCATACTGCGTCGCCGTATCCACATTACTTGTGGCCGATAAACCTAGTCTAACGACATCTATATAGTTTTGGTGGTAAGACGATTAGCATTGTGCCCTCGGCTTTGTAGTATGGGTCTCAGGGCCATGCTGTTTCGCCGTGCCTGCTATGCATACGTGTGAGCAATACAATAGCTCCAGTACTATACAGTATAGTAAATAACGCCATACTTCTGGGACTCGTTACAATACTGTCTTGTAATATTTCACATACTATTTTAGTATCTGTCTTGAGGCCATACCAGCTCAATAAAATTCATTTAAAATCTTGAAATTTTTTTTTTCTTTTTTAGGGGCTACCCCATTTTGCCCGCAAAAGTGAAAAATTTTTTTTTTTAACGGTAACTGAAAATTTTTTCTATTTACTTTGAATATCATGAAAAAAAAAAAAATTAATGTATTTGAGTCTTCGAAAACTTGGTATTTCCTTAAGTACCCCGTTTCACCCCTCCCCTATATTTGTTTTTATTTTTCTTTTTTCGTTTAAGAAAACGAAATAAAAATATTTTATAGACAATATTTATTTATTTATTTGTAATCAATATTCGTTTTCCAAGAAACAACCATTTCTTTTTTCCAATACCATGGGTTGAGTTACGATCTACGATGCAGACGACCATTTTACCCTCGACCTACTCTTTTCCTATAAGAAGTTTTCGTTTTATTTTTTTTCCTCTCTTTCTTTTTCTATCTCTATCTTCTGCAAGACGAACTGTACAATCTAGCGCCCTTAGACCACACCCCACACTTTCTATTGCTCTCTTTATCGTGCACCTTATTCCTATCCTGCACTTTCTTTCGTCGACGGAATGATAGCCGCAGTAGATCCGGGTCGCGCGTAAATTTCCGGAATCTTAGGCTGATTTATCGCTTACCACGATATAGGTTGCACACCGGAAGGATTTAAGCCAGCTCGTGGCTGTCAGACAAGTGTGTGTAAGCCTTCCCTGTGTGTTCTACTTTCTCTCACTACCACAAGCCATTATTGCTGTTACTATATAGTAATATCATGTACTATGATATAATACCTTTGTAACCTCGACAACACTTTGGTTATTTTTTTTTAAAATCAATGCTTGTAAACCGCCAAAAATGATAAATCCCAGACTTTATTTTATTTTTTTTTTTTTTTCATCGGTAAAGCTATTAAATACTCATGTCAAATACAACGTGGATAGATGACGTTAAATTGCAGCAAATCCGGCTGAAATTTATCACGTAAAATCTCGTTTGATGACTCAACCGATAAAAAACTACGTAGATTCGTGGAAATGTGATCGTGAAATTTATGAAGCTCTTCATCAATCAGACAAAAGGGGACACTTTGAATTTATGAAACCCATCAAGATATTAAATCAGAGATTGTCCAACCCTTTATAGTTTTTTTTTCCTGTCAAATCTCGTAACTTAAACAATGAAATACAGAGTTCGGGAAAAAAATTAACAAAATAGTATTTTTATTGGCAGTGGTATGGCGAAAAAAAAAGGTTTACTTGCAAATATTGTCTTGTGTTTTAGAGAAATGTACCATTACTTTGTATTTTTATACCGTGCTTTGTAACTACTGATCCTGTTGAACCGAAAGCTTGCTGCAATGTTTTTTCAAGAGAGAAGAACGAGATCGAATCTTGATGCTTACGCTCGAAGGTTGCAGAATTTTTCATTCTCTTTTTTCCTTAACTTATTTTTCTTCTCTCTCTTTCTCTCATTGAGGGTAAGAGACACAACAGCCGCTTGCACTGCCTACTTGGGATTTGTTAGCCAAACAACGTTATGATAACAAATCGAAAGGCGCGAGCATTTGCGCCAGTCTGCACAAGCTTTTGCTATTTCAATCTCACTGGATTATTCGAACGTGAAAAATTTTGTTGACAAAAATAAGTTTTCAATTTAACTTTTTTTTTTATTAACAACACATTATATTATTTGAAATGAAAAAGCTATATTCGAGAAAATACGTTGTAAAGTTTATTTTGCTATCTAAAAATATATATTTTTATATGTTAAATAATAAATATATTTGCAACGAATAAATTCAAATTGAAAAAATCAACTAGAGGGACGGGAAAAAAGCGTCATCTTTTTAGAAAAAAAAGACTTGTGTATCATGGGACATTTCTATTCGCTTTCTATTATGGACTAGTGTAGGTAAAAATAGTCATACAGTGTCAAGAAGACGAAACATGACAAAACTCTAAGTTTCGTCCGGCCAAAAAAAAATTTTTACGATTTGGTTTTCATATCAAATTCTGAATTCTGTTAATTAATTTAGCTGTGGGGTTCTACTTATTAGAATTCAGACAACTTCTTATTAGCTTTGATAATCTAATCGTGAACGCCATACTGTATGGTATCGACGATTTTTATAGGTTGTAAAATTGCATGCATAGATGATTCAACCATTGCGGGAATAGTAACATTGGCAATAGTTGTCGCGGACGCCGCAGTGTCAGTATGGCCGTCGAGCCCATACTGCGTTGCCGTATCCACATTACTTGTGGCCGATAAACCTAGTCTAACGACATCTATATTGTTTTGGTGGTAATACGATTAGCATTGTGCCCTCGGCATTGTAGTATGAGTCTCAGGGCCATGCTCTTTCGCCATGCCTGCTATGCATACGTGGGCGCAATACAATAGCTCCAGTATTACACAGTATAGTAAATAACGCCATACTTCTGGGACTCGTTACAATACTGTCTTGTAATATTTCACATACTATTTTAGTTATCGGTCTTGAGACCATACCAGCATGGTGTTGAACGCCATGCATTTCTTACCGTGTGGGTTCGATCCCATTGTTGGTCATTCAAGTTCCCTAATTTGGTTTTAATCCCAAATCTAAAATTCTGCGGTAGAATAGTAATTTTTTTTTTACTTTTGAAGTCTACTAAAAAATAGAGCAAGTCGACCACTGGCACTTTAGCCGTCCAAAAATTTTTTTGTCTTCATAATAGTCCTTTGTACCTCGTATACCCGTTTTCTTTCACTTCTTAATTTAAAAAAATTACGTAAGTGTCAAATACTCAAAAATTTCTCTGAAATGGAGTCAGATTTCACCTCAGTGTCTTCTGTGATCCCATAAAAGGTTTTTGCTTCCATTCGATTGTTTAATTTATAATAAATAATTTCATAAAAGTAATTTTGTTATAAATGATTGCGTACCAAATGGACATAAAATATCTCTTTTTATTTTACTGTTACGGCAACATAATTTATAAAGACGGTAAAAATATCATAGTTACTTTTGACAAAAACCTTTCGCATTACTTTTCTCTGAGTTATAGACAATTACAGTTTTAAAGACCGTAATCTTTCAAAAGTAATATTAAAATAAAATTTAAAAAAAGCATAAAAACTTTTTTTTACTTATTCATGCAGAACGGAAAAATATGTAAGAAAGATTAATAGAAAAAATTAATTGTTAATGTGTAGAAGCAATAAATTTTTTCTATTTTTTACAACAAGACAAGTCGTAAATATTTAATTTAATTTCAGCAATTCGGAATGTCAAATAAAAGTCAACTATTTTTTGCTTTAAACATTTTCACCGTATCACCCGAAAATAATAAAAAGTCAGCATTGACATGTGACAAGTACGCTATTTTCTATAAGATATTTCGTAAGAGAATTTAACCCACGCATTCAACGCACGTATTCCATCAACTTGTGAGGAAAGCGGATCTGAAGGAACGAACGGACGACAATGTACAGCAAGCGTTTGGTATTTACCGTATAGTAGCAAAAACTTGAAAGTCAGACCGTTTCGTTTCCAAAACGTATATATATTTCCAACGGTCTTTCATTTTATTTATTTTCTCTTACACTAAGCCCTTAAACTCACGGGGGGTAACTTGATACACGATATTATATGTCCACTTTTTCTTCCCATAAACTTCCTAATTTAAGATAAAACAATCTTACTCTCCAAGAAATTTAATAAATAGCCATAATTTACTCTGTTCAACTGACGAAGAGAAAATACAGTTTAATTTTTTACGTAAAACTCGGGCAGAAGATAATGGACATTTCCAATAAAATAATTCCTTCTAGTAGATTATGTGCCAGAATTAATTGAATAATCTATAGGAGCTCCAAATGGACTTTAAAAACATTTATCCGAGTTAAAAGTGGACTCGCTCCAAGTGATTCAGTCCAAGAGATGATGTAAGTAGGCTAATATTCAATCAGCGAGACACACTCACTTACCGGCAGATGTCCAAGACGATAAACCATAATCTCTTGTAAATGATTTTGATTTCTAGCTCGAGTAATTGAAAAACTTGGTTTGAAAATCGTTATCCAATATATCTATACTTCATTATCAATTGTATGGGTATATCTATATCTTGACACAAGATTAAATGAGATAATAGTTCATTTAATGATTGGATAAAATAATCAAATTTAAATGTGCAGAATTGCTGGTTTCTAACTTTGATACTCTGGCAGGCAAGCCAGACTTGGGCCAAGACTGGGTAACCTAGCCTTGGCCATTCAATGGCAACTCAGGCTTGGGCTAAGACTGGGTAACCTAGCCTTCGCCGTCCAATGGCAAGCCAGACTTGGGCCAAGGTAGGATTACCCAAGTTTGGCTATACCTATGATTCATATAAGTAGATCATATAAATGTATCAGTTCAACATTAGGTTCGTCCAGTAGCTATCGTTCGGACCCAGCAATCAGAAGGACGGCAGTTCGCGCCCGGAGCCCAGCAAAATTTTCACCGAGTTTTTTTCACATCATTTACCTCCTTTAGATAGTTTAAACGTTAATGATCATAAATTCTACGAGGTTAATAATAATAAAAGTTTTTTTTAATTAAATTTATTCGTTTCCTCGATGCATGGACAAGCTCTTGCAACAAAGTCTGGGCAAGGACTGGCAACGAAGCATGGGTCAGGTCTAGCAACCAGGTCTGGCCCATTGTTATCATTCCAGAGTCCTACCAAGGCTGGGCCAAGGCTGGCTTACAAGCGTGGACCAAGGTTCTACATACTTGGGCCAAGCCTGAGCCCGTCGTACTTTCCTCTCTAGGAGGTTCAAAAATTTAAAGATAAATAGGAACCTGGGAAAAAATGAGAAATAATTTTTGAGACCAAGAAATTGACTTAAAAAATATTTGGTTACGATTTATGGAAAAATGGGAGAGCATAAAAATTTTTGATAAAAAAACCCATGGGTTTTATCTTCTGTAACTTTTTATTTTTGGGTGCTCAAAATTTTAAAAATTGTTTTTGAGAAATTTATTTCCTATTCTACCTGCCAGATGTCGCTTTTCAATTTCTTTCTTATGCTCAGAAATATATATAGATATTTGTCTGTACAATTCACATCGACGATGATTGAATAGAATGGTTAGTGCCAAGTTTAGTTAACGCCATTACCCGAAATAAAATTAGTACCTCCTCGTGTGAGGCTCTTGTAGGCGATGGAAACGAGGACTTGTCGAGTGAGACATTTGTCTTGCAGAGTACTGAGTATAGAGATAGAGCGTACATATAAGATGGCAGGTTTTCTTCTCTCGAATGAGAACTGCACGTGACGTCTAACGTAATGCCAATAACTCAAATTCACGTGGTACACACTTGAAGAGTTAGAGCAGTAGAGAGTAGAGTACAGAACTCAGTCTCCTTCCTCCCCTTATTCGCGTGCGCGAGTGGTCCTAGATATAGAGTAAGCTTCTGGCAATGCCACCCACATGACAACCGATGGACGACAAGAGAATAGGACGAGCTTTCCCTACACCTCGGAAATTTCCGTGCATGTGTACAGTAAAAGGGAGGGAAAGAGAATGAGTGAAATTTTCGGGGATAGAATCCAAGTCAAGCGAGCCACCGCAATAACCCTAGGCGACGGCAAGTTTATCAAGGGATCAACGAGAAATTACAACTATGTCTAGCTAAATTCCGCACCCTCATAAGATCGGTAATTGCTATGAGAGACTTAGCTTCGTCATTAATTTACCTCCAATTTCACGGATTAGCTTCTTATATATCACGTGTTATTGGTACGTTATTAAATGAGTCGCGTATGTTTCCGTTATAACTTTGTAGATTTGATTGGGGATATATAAAGCAATAGAAAAATAAAAAGATCAATGAGAAAAGTTCGGACGATTGGACTGGAAGCTCACCAGGATCGGATTAACTGCTTTCACCAATTTTATTTCAGCCTGGCTTCCAGCTACTTTATCGCTTCATCCTGACCCAGCCATTAATAAAAAAAAAAAAAAAAAAAAAAATGTTAACATAAAAACAAGTTTTGTACTTACTCTTTAAAATTTATGAGAAAGTATGGGTAATACACAACAATAATTGTATATTTTTATTGTAAAAAAAAAAGGAATTCCATTTTTCTATTGCCAGAATTACAAGTTAATTTTTTTCAAATAATTAAAGGGGTAAAATGAACATGATAAGACAACGGGTTACGGAAATTTTTTGACAAAAAATTGGGAATTTTGAAATTTGATTTTTGCAATTAAAAGGGATTTTAAATATTTTTCTTAAGCGCCAAAACTTTTTTCTAAGAGAAGCCAAACTTAATTACGATAATAAATCAATCGATCTTTAACAAGATGGAAGATGTTATTATTTTCATCAGAACATTATCTGGTATATATCGGATAAGAAAATAATTATAAGATAATATTACGGCAGAATAAATCATTTATTTATAAAAAACAAAAAATGAATCCCTGTGTTTCGTATATTCTATCACTTATTTTACTTTTTTCGCCCTCATATTTAACTTAAAATAACATTCCGCAAGTATAATATAATGTTTGTTTCTGTTCATATCCATATTGTAACGAATGTTAACATGAATAACGATAGAAATAGGAACAAGTTGCTTCTCCTTACTTTACAGTAATGCAATTCATGTTATTTACCGAGAGTTGACAACCAGCTACAATTTAATATTGAAATATATATAACGTTTATAATTCATAACCCAGTTATAATTAACAAATACTGATTATAATATTTTCTTTACCGTGTAAAAATATTTACTTCATGTACTTATCTTGTAAAATATTTGAAAAGTTTATTTTACATTAATGACCATCAAATAATTTTTATTGATGATTGAAAACCAATAAACGAGTCTTACTGTTAAATCAAATCATTCAGTTTAATTTCATTATTTTCTTTCACTTATTTGGATTACAGCGGACACAGAAAAAAGAGTAGTGAAAGAATTACAGTTTTTAATCTAAAAACTAGGCCCTTGTATAAAAAATCTCAAGTATTATAGTTCACTCTCTAAAAATGAATTAGTAAAAATCCCTATCTAGCAGTGAATAGTCACTTATTGCCAGTGAAATGTATACCACCATTTGAATTAGTGACATACTTTTCACTAGTAAACAGAGAGTAGTCACTATTTTCACTATTTCAAATTTAAGAGTCTGCACTGTAAGTAAGGCTACTTCTTGTAATAAAGTTATTACATTTATAAATACAAAATTTTCCAGTTTCTAATATATTTTTAGTTAAATGAAACATTATTATGAATGAAACGCTATACTCTCTAAACATGAATAAGTATAATTAGTGAATATTCACTGATTCTGAGTGCCAACCGAACCACTTTTTGAAATTAGTGGTTCTGTTTGCGCTTGGAATTAGTGAATTTTCACTTATTTTCACTAATTCATGTTTAGAGAGTATTAAGGATTGAAAAAAAGTCTTATAGGGAACTGTAACAATTGCTACGTCTCATAAATAATGAAATTTTGACAGTTTTGAAGTAGAGGGACTCTGCTGATATTTAAAACTGTCATTTTTCCACTATTCTTTTTTGTATGAACATCTGTATAAATTTTACACTTCGATCTTTTTGATGATCTGCCTATTTTTTTTGACTCCCTTTCTTATTATCTGCTTCTATGTAAAATAGGGGATCTTGCTTTTCAATTAAATCTGCTGTATAATTTCTGCCTTTCAATTCTAAATCTGATACCTCTTTTCACGGCTGCCTGACTTATCCTATACGGTAGCACATCTATCAAGGACTGATTGAAGAATCACAGAAAATCCCAATCGATACGGTCGGCTCTATTGATACCTCCGCTTACGGTTGGGCTCGAACCCAGTTCCCCCAGCGAAAGTATTCAATTTTACCTCTGGCTCACCATACATCGTTTTCAAGCTCATTATTTTTATTTTTCAATACATTGTATTCGGAAAAAATTCAGACTCTCGATAGAGCAACAATTAATAGAAAACAGAAGTCAAACCCTTGACCAACTGGATTGTTTTTATGAAGAAAATTTTTTTTCCATTTTAATTATCAATTTAGCCCATTATTTCGTCTACAATATTTTGAATACACACGAGCTGCACATTGATATGTACACAAACTATATGAATGTACTAGTTTTCATTGTTACTGTAACGATAGATCCCTTTGTGTTTTGGTCTGGATAACGGATAGAACATGAATCGAGACGATACGAGCAGCTCGTGAATCATTTGTAGTGATGGGCTCAAAGCCCGACCAAACTACACGAATCATCCCGCAAGTATCTCATTGCATGTTATACTACAGGATTGGCTCGCCTAGAATGTACGCACTTTTACATTTTAATTTTTTAAGTAAATCATTTCATTATATAACAGAAAACTCAAAAAAAACTACAAAAAAACAAGGGGTTAAATTAAATCGATTACTAATTTTCTTTTTCTATCGTGCTACACCTCGTCAAAAAAAAATTTTCGTACTCCGACTAAAGTAAATAAAGTACGTAACTTACATTACTAAAGTAATAATGTAAAGAAATCAATAAACAGATTTACTTTACGTACACGGAGAGAAGTGAATGGTATATTCCCAATGTAACATAGTAATTATTACCATGTAGCATGGTAATGCAAGTTTTTTAGCCGTATTATTTATTTGACATAGTAGTTTATCCGATTCTGAATGGGAATCATTCAAATGATACATTGGAATTATTAAAATTTCGATGAAACTGTTTCCAATTCAAGGTAGTAAGTTTGATATTAAAATAAGGTTTTATAATTAAAAAATTAGGTTATTTAATTAATATTGAATAAATTTTTAACTGATTTAAAAAATTTTAACTGATGGTTGAAAATTATTCCACACATTCGATAATACCTTTATTTTTTTATGAAAAACTTTTACATGTTACGTTTATTGCACGCCTCGGAAGCGAAGGGGAGAGGTTGTGCTTTATAACCGACCTGTCAAGGTCACACGATTTCCACTCATTAAAGTGCATATATTTTTTTTCTATTACTCTTACACATTATGAAAAGCACATCAATATAAAGCTGAAACACTAATAAATAATCCTGATACTTTTTTTAATTTGTCTAATATGTATTAATATAAAAAAAAGTTCATTAAAAAAAATTTATCGTGGACGTCCATTAGTCTGTGGTTCAAAAAAACGGCGTGGTACGGATATCTCGAGAACGACTTGACGAAACTACTTAATTTTTTTTTCAAAATTTTCAGAAATAAGCAAAGAAGGTTCCTTTCGAAAATCACTACTATAGGCCTTCTCGTTTTTTTAAAAATAAATCATTACGGTTAAAACCGGCAATCTTACATGTAAACAAACACACACTGCCGCCATTTTTCATTAGGAATGTTCTCCTTATTTATTTTTTTTTTTTACTTTTATTACCGTATATTTACCATGGAAATTTCTATAGGAAAAGAGCGGGATATTCAATTTTATTCGAAATTTAACTTTTAAAAAAAAACATAACATGAGCTTTCGAGGCGTGCACTTTTGGATTTTCCAAAATTTTTTTTTTTTCAAGTTGTTTTATTTGTTTTTGTAATAAATCGCAATCAAATGTCATTTGTTACAATTATGGTCATGTCACAATTTATATATTGGACGTATATACTATAGATCAGCGCTTAATATTTAAACTGCTTTCACGCTATACAGCATGGGACTCAGTACCATTCCAGCATGGCTTCGATTACTATGCTACAAAGTAATATTTACTAGTAGTATGATTACTATGTAGTATAGTAAATTTTACCAGAAGAATGGTAATCATTCCCATGCTACATAGTATCGATTCCTATGCTTTAAAAAATAGGACTGGTTACCGTGCAGAATGAAAATTTTTACACCATCACCAGATTGATTTGAGTGAATTTATTATTATTATTATTATTATTATTATTATTATTATTATTATTATTATTATTATT
Organism: Microplitis mediator; assembly: GCF_029852145.1. Lineage (NCBI taxonomy): Eukaryota > Metazoa > Arthropoda > Insecta > Hymenoptera > Braconidae > Microplitis > Microplitis mediator. The sequence continues at coordinate 23,277,381 of NC_079969.1, forward strand.
ATTATTATTATCATCAAATTTATTTATAAAATTACATTTTTAATTTTCATTAAACCATACGTTAATTAATATGTACTACATATTGTGCAAATAATATCCATATATTTAGTGTATAAAACAACTATCAATAAAAAAAATTTCGACATCAATCCACATTGTCTGCGTTTCATAATAACTTGACTGTAATAAAATAAAATAAATTGAAAACGATAAAAATTATTCATGATAATTAATTTCGACATAAATATCGAGATTAATCGAGATAATAAAAACGAGCTGTATACTAGTACTATAAAAATTATGATAACCATTTTTATAATATAACAAAAATAAGACAATAAGATTTTTATTCGAGAATATAAACATGTAACAATAATTTATTTTTATAGATAAGTATTAGATCGGCAGAAATTATTTAATTTTATCTACTTCTGTGTAAGTATCCTATAAAAAAAATTCCACTATCAAAAAATCTACGTACGAGTTGATATAAATTTACAGATCTCGACTGATCCAGTAGGAAGTAAATTGAAGAGAGAACATGGGAGAAAAAAATAAAGTAGCCTTAATGCGTTAACATGAGAAACCATTAGTGTTAAATACTTTTTTCTTCATTAATTCTTTGTCGTCATTCTTTGAGACTAGTACGAGGGTAGACAATTTATAAAAATAAAATACGAATCATAAAGTTTAAATAAATAAAGAGAGAAAAAAGTCTCTCATATCTTTCAGGTAAGTTCTTATTTTTGGTCTCTCTTTAATTTGCTCACCTTTTTCCTCAACTACCACAGTCCCTCATCGCCGTCTTTACATTTCTTTTATTTTACCCGTGAATCACGATGAGCAGCTTATACCCTCTCACACCCTACTTCTCTTCCATCACCTCAGCCTCGCTTGCGCGCGCGGTTTTCTGAGTAATGACCGACTACTTCATGCGGTTTTATTCGAGAAAAATAATAAAAAAAAGTTATTTTTACTTTTCTTTTTCAGTAACTCAGCTAAAAACAGAAGAGAAACTTTTCACACGGCTAGAAAAGATCTTAGAATTGTGTAGAAAACGTTTAGATGAAAAAAGTAACAAGTATAGAAGTAAGTAGAGGTAGATATAGAGTGTAAAGAAAAATAAAAGTAAAATGAAGAATTAAAAAGTTGTAGAAAAAGTGGGAGTTTAAAAAAGAGTCTATAGTTGTTAGACTCATTTTGAACAAGAGACAAGAAAGAAGAATAATGTATGTCAAATAAGTACTAGCACCTACAGCGCCTAATGTACCAGAAAATATACATTTAAGAGAGGAAAAAAAGTTAACTCGTGAGACCATCAACGTCTGAATGTAAGACTTAACGCCGAGCTACTTCTTGGCTTATCCTTACCACCACCACTAGCTCCATTACCAGCACCGCCATTGAAACTAAGACCTCTTCAGGATCACCAACATCACCATTCCCGAGAGTATATCCTTGAAACAAAACGATAACATTTCTCGGTGTATACAAAAGTCTCTCGAGAATCTCTTGGTACAAGAAAACTCGTAACATATATTGTATATAAAAGACAACATCCTGAGTCGGACTACTGGTTACAAAGAGCAACAAAAATTTTAAGGTCCAGTGTACTTATTCCACTTCAATTTACAACTAGTGGAAAAAAATAAAATAAATAAACTAACCAACGAGTTGTATAAAATCCACGATGTTGCCACAATATCTCGGATTATTTTTATATCTTCTTTTATTTTAACATTTCATTTCAAATAAAAATAAACTCGAAAAATAACAAACATTTTATAAAAAAAAATTACTATCGGTAATCAGAAATTGATACTTTTGAAATTGATTGAAATATAGTTTTTTTTCTAACAACAAACATGAAAAATTATTTTTTTGGCACTAGATTACTAAAAACATGACTAAGAAAAATATCTATACCGACGAACCCCGCATGGAAAAGCTATATATTGTTAAGAATATATAAAAATATATATGGTGAATGTATGATAAATATATGGCGGCAAAAACATATATATTTATGAATATATGTTTTTTACATATATTGGATTATATATTCTCAAAAATATATTTCTCTATATATATTATCTCATATAATGCTCAATATATTTTTATCATATATAGATGGTATATATGTAATTTATAAAGTATAATATAATAAAATTTATATATATTTTGACTCATATAATTAGTGATATATCGTCTGTAGATAATTGATCATACATGGAAGAACATATGTTTAAATCTATGGTTTTGCGGTATATTGGTTATATTTTTCCAATATATTAAAAATTATATTCTTCTCGATATATTGAAAATTATAGTCTTTATATACCTATATTTTTTGAGAAGCTGCCCGATAGCATAGAATTTAAAATTACAAACTAAAATGCGATGTTTTTATTATGTAACGTACCATAGTACGACAAATATGTATAGTGCCATATATTTTGCTATATACTGTAAAACTTATATAAAAAATATCCATGATACTGTATATTAATAAATATACTACTTTCAATACAATATATCAATATATAATAAAATATACCAAGATATATATGCTAAACATACATAAAAAAGTTATATTGATAAATATATAGTTAATATATTGTAGCAATATATTTTTTTTTCAATATATTATCATATATTAATACGGCAAAAATATAAATATTATTTTATATATTGTGCAATATATCACATTATAATATTCATATATTTTAAAGTATGTTTTTTCTCATATAAAGTTTTTAAATGCGGGACAGCTTCAAATAATAAATTTTGACAGTGAAGTCTCAACGATAAATAGGTAAATCACGATTGATTTTGTAAATTGATTGTAGCGAAACAAAATATATATACAAGAGTAATTGACAGAGGTCGAAGATAAAGGAGAAGAAAGGAAAAATTGAAAAGTCGTTTATTCAGCTGGAGTTTTAAATCTCGAGTGGCTATTGACCTATATACTTAAATATACCACCAGCTCGGATATTGTGCTTTCATCGGGTAATGTTTCTTTACTTTTTTTTTTTTATATATATATAACTACTTTATTTACAATTACTTTTTGTAATACATAGTGACCTTAGTAGATGTTTTTCTTCATCGTGAAACCAACGATGCAATAACTATATTTCGTTCAATTGTAACATAATAGGAACGTTCTCGTTTCATGTGCACGAAATAAGTAAAGGCAATGCAATATAGCGCCATACTAAACGAATGGTAACCAACGCGGCTCTAATGTTGATGTTCAAATCGCGTTTTGATAGTGAGAAGAGCGTGAATTGACGAGAAAATATATCACGAATGCAATATATAATAAAAATAAAGATTGATGGGTTTAATGAAAATAGATCATTATATAATACATGCTCAAAATAAATGCCTAATTTGGGCTTTATAACTTTTTGATTAAACACTGGGCATTTATGATTGGTCGGATGCAGTGTTCAAATTTTCTTAGAGCACTAGTGCAACCTTTCGACCTCGAAATTCGACAAAAATGGGAGTTACATTTCCCCACTCTCTAATCCAAGTTATCGAAATGTTAAAGATAAATTACCGGGGTGAATTCACTTCTTCAAAACCACATCACTAGCGAAAAGAAATTCCCTAGATTACACGTCACCTTAAATTTAACGACAAACAACTACAGTGTAGATCATCATCATGCATCACTAAGTTTATAACTGTACTTTTAAATGGCATAGGTTTTTTTCCCACTAGAGGACATCATAATGAACAAGAAACGTTTATATTGTGATGGGTTATTTCCAATAGGAGCAAAGTTACAGGCTTCTTTTCATAGGAAATCATGAACAGCCTCATCCTCATTTATCTTAATTCATCCTAATTTATTCTGATATGGGTCTGAACTCGAAAAATAAATTTTTCTTAGGACTTTTTTGGGTTTCTTCTACTAGAGGACATCATAATGAACAAAAAACGTTACTATTATGATGGGTTATTTCTAATAGGAATAAAGTTACGGGCCCCTCTACACAGAAAGACAGACTTTTTATTAGGTTAGCGTTCATGCTCACTATAAATTATAGATATGATTTGAATTTCAACTAAGGTAAGAGTCCCAGTACTCAATAATGGAACTAGCATTCGATCAGTCATGTATTGACTGCATGACGCCGACTTGAGAAACTTAGCGGCGTTATAATTTTAAGCATTCATTATATAAAATATCGTAGATGACTAGTGACATCGAGTGCCATACTCGATGGCAATAGTTCTCACGGATACTATTTTTGATCACATTTAAAAAAATCGGAAATGAATGCAGACTTTAAGTCAATCGGAGGTCCGGAGTTTAAAAAAAATCACTCCGCATACAAAGTAATTAAAGCTTTTTTTTTTACAGGAGTGATTTCGAACTTTTTTTCTTGTACATAACAAATATATGTGTTAATTGATAAAAAAACGGGAGTAATAAAAAATAAGTCTAAGTAGTGAGATAAAAATCAGAATCCGAAGTATATAAAATGTATTCGACGAAGTTTTAGTATGTGTGTGAATGAAAATGTATTTAAACCCTCATTTCGACTTTACTATAAGATATTATCTCTGAGATTAACAAAAAGTGCCTTCCAATGACTTTAGAATTATCTGATTTTCTCATCGAGATCCCATTTTCTACTATAAAAGAAAGATAAACAAATTAAAAAGATAATCGCTAAGGTTCCAAGTTTTTGGTGTAGAGAAGAAAATTAAAGGGGATTTAGAGATGAGCTTCGAGGAAAATCCGTGCTGAAGAAAAAATTAAGATAAGGAGACAATAAAACGGTGATGAAAAGCCCGTTCGCTTTTTTTTTATCTCTCGTTAGAAATGTTTTTTATGAATTTTAGAACTAAAAATAGAATATGAAAAAATTTTCAATACGCTTATTAATACGCGTCAATTTTTTTTTTAAATTTTAATGGATCGTCATTATGTCGATCAGATATTTTATCAGCGGAGTAATGAATAATGCTTTGAATTTGTTTTATAGAAGTTTTATCATTTGTTTTCTATTCTTTTGTAGCAAAAAAAAAAAAACAAATAAATAATTACAACAACTCCCCATCAGTGTCTGACTATAGCTTTGTTATTAGTTGTCTATTCATTGCTTCACATTAATCCATACCGCACTATAATAACCATCATGCTTCTAATTATAATCATCACAATCATACAATCATCATCATCATCATCATCATTTATTACACATATATTCCATTGGAAAATGTTATTAAGCAAACGAATAATGCCAAACAAATATTTGGACGAATTATTATTCCCAAATGAATGAAACTTTCGACACGGCTTGAATTATTAATTTGTCCAAGTTAACTCGGTGTTCATTAACAAGAAGTGTTGATAATTGAAAAATATAACAAAACATTACGAATAACGAGAAAAAATAATAATAACAATATCAGACAATTATTTATTTAATTCTTTCGGAGTGAAATTTATTCCGAAGGGAGTTTAATTTAATATTAACTCTGAGTTCGGTCTCGATTTTTTTCAGTGTAAGCTCAAAATAAGTAATTTTTACTAAAATATAATTGATAGTTTTTATTTTAAGAAAACTATTACCGAAAGTTTGTAATGAATTTCTAGATGCATGAATCATTTGAAACAAAAAAATAGTTTTTGAATTTAGAAGATACGTTTTCAAATTTACTCCAATAATAAACTTCAAAAAAAAAAATTGTTCGCTAAAATATGAAGAAAGGAAGTCAAAAAAAATATAATTAAAATTAGGAAAAATTCTTGCACTCATAGAAAAATTTGTTTTTTTTTTTTAACAAAACGCTATTTCTTACACGCTGAAAATGTTATGGTAATGGCTACTATCTCATGGTGGTAAAATTAATTTTTGACAATGCTACAATCGTACCACGCAGAATTAGTGACTATTCACTATATGAATATGTGAATATTAGAATTCACCGATTCGATACGTGAATATTATAATTTACTGATTTGATACGTGAATATTAGAATCCACTGAATTGATAAGTGAATATGGGAATTCACTGATTTGATCGGTGAATATCAAAATTCAATGATTTGATAAGTGAATGTCAAGTCTCAAAGTAGTGAAATTAAACCACTAATTCAGTAAGTTAAATTCACTGAACATAAAGTAAGACTGCACTGATTTAATTAATGTAAAGTACTATATGGATTAGTGAAACTTTAGATATACTTATATCAATATATTGATGAAAATATAACATGTAAATTTTTTCGAGAGCTACTTCTATAAACTGTTTAATATTTCAATTTTATCATTCACTTGTGTAAATTAATATTGAAGATGTCAAACATCGATGAATAACATAAGAGATTTTCAAAAGTATGATTTCCGTTAGCCACCGTGGCTGATTGGCTAAAACGTAGGTCGTAAGGCTCAATAGGCCTATGTTTGAATCTGAGGTAGGGTAAAATTGTTTGTTAAAAAAAAATTATTGTCCAGCTACGAAAATATTCTGAACGCTAGAGAAAAACAGACGTGTACAGTAATATTTTTTTGACAGATCAAATTTTTTAAAGATATTAAACAAGTAAATAAAACACGAATGAAATATTTTGTCTTGAAATTATAAATTTATTTCTCTGTGTATTGATAGACTACTCGATAATGATGTATTTCAAAATCTCATCTTAGTTCTATCTACTTTCTTAATGTCATTCGTATGTACACTCGGAATAGTATTGAAAATTCAGATTGGTCCCCACTCAACAACACCTTTTCTCAATACACGACTTCTATTCCGGGCGTTTTTATTCAAACAGACACCCGGGAACGAGTATAAAAGAAGAAGGAAAGTCGAGTGGAGAAGAAGAAGTTAAAAAAGAATAAAAGAGGCCTCAAAGTTACTCAGATCTCACTACAGTCCGTCTATTTTCACATTGAGAAAAACCCGGGACGGCCGATAAGTCGATCCGCCGACGACCCAAAAGAAAGCTTTCAATGAAAGCTTCCACTACTGACTGAGATTCGTTTCTCTCTTATTTCTATATTCCTTGTACTACTCGTTCAATCTAACTCTCGACAAACTTTTTACGTGGAATGAGAAGCAAACCTACATCTTCGACGGCAACCAAATCATTTCCTGACCAGTATACTTTCGAGATAGAAAAGAAAAAAAAATAAATAAATAATGGACGTATATTTAAGTTATCATTTGTTGTACAATCGATTCCTTTTCCTGTTTGAAAACTATCATTAAAAATCTAACAGTTAAAGTCGTAAATTCAAATAATTTTAATTTTAACCAGAGGAATTTAATCAGATAAATTTTAATTCTTTTTTTTTTGGGTAAAAACCAAAACAAATCGTGATCTCAATGAACGATTGAGTTTAAAAAAAAAATGAATATATTTTTTATATTTACACTCAAAAAAGTAATAAAATCTCATGAAAAAATTTCTTTGATTGTATTTTGATTAATATAGTCGTGGATTAAAAAAAATATTAACATAATACGTCTGACATATTATATCCCATAAATATAATTTGACATATTGTAGTACATCATAAATAAAATAAAAAAAAAAGTTATATTTATATACAGTATTAAAAAAAGGCAATAAAAAATGTCTATTGCCCTTTGGCAAAATCATATAAAAAAAGACTCCCCTTATTTCCAAAACATGTCACGAATTATGAGGGGTTGACGCGTAGAATAAGTATAAAATACGCTGTGGTATATCATGTTCGTTGAGAGACCACTATTTTTTGTCAATATCAGTAACAATAAAAAATATAAAAATAAAAATAAAAAATAAGGAACAACAGTGAAAACGCAATATTATTGTATGTAATATTTAAAATTTTATCGGTCCCCGAACAAATATAGAAAACACCGAAAAATTCATAAACTCATAATTCAATAGAGAGCGCTACCACTGAATTCCAATGGTTAGTAAGCTTTCTTATGAAAATATTTGAATTTTTCAACAACTATTAAATCGACACCTGATTTTTCATCATTTTTTTTTCGCGTACGAGCATCGTATGGCGCAATGATTTATGAAGGAACCAGCAAAAAAGTAGTTGAGGGTGAGCTTAACGAAAAGAGAGAGAGAGAGAGAGAGTGAAGGTTAGTGGATTTGGGTAGATATTCAAGCCAGTCAAGCTTGACGTCTACTTTACTGTTGATAAAAAAGACAACACCGTAAAAAGCTGCTCAATAAAACATAAGATGATGTCAAGTAAAGCGAGTCAGAGTAATACGCACTAGAAGAAAGACGAGGAAGGATACCTCGGAATTGTTAAAGAACAGTTGGATGGATGAAAATGAAAAAAAAAAGAATGGATGTAAAAAACATAAGGAAAAGGTGACTGGCGATCCATAGAAGCTTTCAACTGGGCAATTGATTCTCACTTATACCAACAAAATCACACATACGATTCACGTGGGTTCATAAGATTGTGAAAAATTTATCATCATCCCACAGAGAGAATCCGAGCAAGAAGGTAATACATATTTAAGCGTTCGATCATCACTTCTTATTCGTAGACTTTAAAATTCTTACATACGTTATGTACCTACACTTCATACATTTTATTGTTTTATTGATTGATAAGTTAAGTTTTCCGCATGAAAATAACATATCGTCAAAATATATGTAAAAATATATGATAAATATCAGAAAATATATGTGGCCAATTTAACTATATTTTCTGATCTATTTTTTTTTTATATTGAAAAAAATAATATTGATCGAATACGAATCCGTATATGTTTAGCATATATAAAATATATATGTCAATTATACTCTCTAAGTATGAATTAGTGATTTTTCACTAATTTCAAGTGAATATTCACTAATTGTCAATGCTGCAATCGTACCACGCAGAATTAGTGAATATTCACTAAATGAATACGTGAATATTCGAATTCACTGATTTGATAAGTGAATATAAGAATCCACTAAATTGAAAAGTGAATATGGGAATCCACTGATTTCATCGGTGAAAAAAAATATAATATTGCAAAAAAAAATATAAGACACTTGTAATTAGATCCGAAATGTGATCAATGTATTAGAATCATTACTTAGAGGAAGTATACATGATTTTGATTGATGAGAAAATCCCGGTGACTGCTGGGCTCGAACCTGCATCCTTCCGATTCAGAGTCTTTGATGCTATCCACTGCGCTGACCTACGCATGTGATCGCGTGAGTGTAAATAGTATATTCGTTATGATATCAAACAATAACTGATAAAGAAATAAAAAATCCGCGATGTTATGATTGACGTACTCTTCATATAAATATATTATTGTTCTGTACTTTTATTTTTTTTTCTTTTGAAAGTTTTTTATTAAAATTTTTAAAAATAACACCATAATTATGAATTATATTTATATCTAATAAAATATTTAATTATTTGCTAGTTAAAGTTACTAGTGAAATTGTGAAATTCATAAATTAAGAAGTGAATAACAGTTTCACTTGTAGAAATTATGAAAATATCACTAGTTCAGTAGTGAAAGTCACTAATTTGCTAGTGAAAATTACAGTACTAAATTTATTAGTGAGAATTCACTAATTTGTTATTTAAATACACTGATTAAGAAGTGAATATAGCTTCACTACCGTAATTAATGAAATTTTCACTGATTCATGTTAAGAGAGTATATAATATAAATTATATGCTACCATATATCATTTCATATAAAAATTTTATATTTTTTGAATATAAAAGAAAATATATAAATACAATACATTATAAGGTAAATGTAAATGTATATATAGCTTACTATAAAAAACATATAAGTTACATATATGGAATACATATATTTACTACTGTATATAATTTTCAATTAAATCGGCCAAAATCTCTATATGATTTTTTATGATATACAATATAATATATCATATATTTTTTTGTTGCAAACATATATGATTTTATATATTTTAACCATATATTGTTTTTTCATGCGGGTCTGTATACACAGGATTAGCAAATGAGAAAAATACAGCTGAATATTTTACGAAAAACCATTACTTTTTTTTATATCTTCAAACCTAATAGAATATTAAAATAAGCTAAAAAAAAAAAAATTGAAAATTAGTCTACGCATTTGACTTACAAAATGAACCCTGAGATTTCTCGAGCAATTGTATTTAAAAAAAAAAAAAAAAAAAACGGAAAAGTTTAAACTCGTCTTAACCTACTTTCTAACTCACCCTTTTAAATGAAAAATTAAAAGAACTCCCGCTCACTTTCTTTAGTACCACCGTGTTCCGCATTTATCGTTATTCTTTACAACCTCCGTCAAGGAATTCATTGTCATCCGCACAAGAATTCCGATGACTCTACCAATGATGAAAATTTTATTTATTAAATATCGATAACAATACAGTCAATAAAAAAAATAAATTGAACATTCAATATTAAATAAATTCTTAATAAAAAAAAATATTAATACTAACAATAGAAAAGGAAGCGATAATATTTCTCACGTATGATTTTATCAGGATAATTGATATGTTGATATTTAATTAAGCTCGATATATTAAATATAAAGAGTCATTTTACTTGACTTTAACAACAGTGACCTGACAATGTCGTTGTTAGTAACAGTAGGGTAAATAACCAAAAGATATATGACGTAAAGCAGAAACGAGAAGTCACATTTGTAATCCTGATGACGCGATAATGCTGACCACCCTGCCAACCAAAACAATTTATAAGTCCTATCTTGACAGGGTATTTTAAATTATGAAACTCTTTATAACCTACGCGTCTCAACGTTGTGTACAACAGTCTGTAAATAATTATATCTATATATACTTCCTTTACTCCTTGTAGTCGGTGCCGTGATGACTACTATGTACTAAAACCCACCAATATACCAAAGTTAGTTGAGGTATAAACGCGAAAGCTATAATTAATTGATCCTTTCGAAAGCATTAATTGCACAGCAGCCTTGATATAGTCTAAAATTATCGTTCGTTCAACTCAATAGACTACAGAGTTGCTACTAAATACATTTTTAGTTGATAATTTGAATAAAAACTTAATTAACTTCAATACTTCGATACTAAAACTTCGATACTAAAAACTTTTTTTTAATGTTTCGAATATTTGTCTGCCCTTTTATTTTATTTAATTGATAATTAAAAAAGTTTCCTATCAATTATAAAATTTTTTAGTGATTCAATAACGGGGATAAAAAAAATTAATTAGGGGAAATAAAAAATAATAGGAGGATGTTTAATTAATTTTAGTTACTAATTTTCTGTCATTATGTTTGTGAGAAAAATAAAAATATTGAATGGCTAATTAAAAGTGATATTAATAATCGAATTACTAGAGATATGTCGATACATAAGTAATTTGATCGGGTTGTTTTGAGATCAGTTTGCTTTGTGATTGAAATATAATCGCCCACGCAAATATTTAATCAATGAAAAAAATAAAATACAGAAGCATTGATTTCATGTTCAGTGTAAAAATAGAACAAATATTCACGAAATTTTGGTAATAAATGACAGGCTCCCTGCCTTTATAAATCCGGAATAATTTCTCATGCAAAAATTTCTCAGCAATAATTACTCAAACAAAAATTGATCCGACACAAAAATGCTGTAAGAAATGAAATTATTTGATTTTTCACCATATTTGTGGTGAGAAAATATGCCTTCAGAAATTATTGCTGAGAAATTTTGTCGCAAGAAATTATTGCATGAGAAGAAAAAGACGGTCGCCTAAATGACACAATGATCAAACAATAATTACAAAATCGCGAGGTTTTGTCACTTTTATTGGATGACTTTTTCAAGCAACTGAAGAATAACAAATTGCAGGCATGCATTTAACAAATGAGATATTTTAGTAATTAATCAATTTTAGTTAACCCTTGCGTTGGAAAATATTTGCATAGTGAACGCGGATTAAACCCGGAGTGAATGATTTTTTATTTATTTAATCCCCTCGGAGGGAATTTATTTTAACATCAAAACTCCGGATTGGCGTGGGTGCGAATTAAAAAAAAAATCCACATGTCGAAATCATTTCGCTAAAAAAAAACTCCCCATTCACTCCGTTTTTTTTTTGTATTCAAACTCCGGAATTCCGAGTGGATGCGGATTTAAATAAAATTCATATTCCCTCCGAATTGACTCGATGTTTTAGTGGTGGCTTTTCAAGCAACTGAAGAATAATAAATTGCAGGCATGCATTTAACAAATGAGATATTTTAGTAATTAATCAATTTTAGTTAACCCTCACGTTGGGAAAAATTTGCATAGTGAACGCGGATTAAATCCGGAGTGAATGATTTTTTATTTATTTAATCCCGTCAGAGTGAAATTCCCTCGGAGGGAATTTATTTTAACATCAAAACTCCGGATTGGCGTGGATGCGAATCGAAAAAAAAAATGTACACTTTGAAATCATTTCGCTGAAAAAAAAAATTCCCCATTCACTCCGTTTTTTTTTTCAAACTCCGAAACTTCGAGTGGATTCGAATTCAAGTAAAATTCATATTCCCTTCGAATGGACTCAATTCTTTAGTGTGAGACACGAAAAAGTTGCTTAAGATTCACGCATGGGTATTTTGTACCCATAATTAATTATTTTATCAATCATTAGAAAATTTTTTCAAAAACATGCGTTCCAAAATGGCGCATTTGAAAAAAGGCCCGACTGATCTTTACCCAGTGTCTCGTAGTCTTTTGAGGGTTAATACCTAAAATATGTTAATCGTACGTCAACATTTAAACTTCAGTACGTTTTAAGAGACTAAACACAAAATTACTTTGACCTGTAACCATAACAACGTTTGATAAATGAATAGAACAAAACTTACCATAAAAATTAGCATATTTAATAAATAGAATAATCCTTCTAAGTATCACTGTCTTTTTTAAACTAAAAAAATTACTGTGTTAATTGAATAACTTTATAATTTATACAATAAGACGACTGTAAGTAGTATCCATGTAACACGTGGAAGAATCACTTAGTTAATAATTTATATTTTCAACTATTTGCTACACAATTTACTGCGGATTATTTAAATTCACTACGTATATTATATAGATATTAATTTCGGTATATATACATATATATAATCATATTTATATTTGAATTTTAAATATTAAATTTCTAGTTTACACACTTATTCTACACTATGAATAATATTATAGGTCCTGGTGATTCTATTTTCGCAAGAGATAATGATAAGGAAATTTAATATTTAGTGATAAAAAAAAATCTATAATTAATTTCACTACATTTATTCATGGTAATAAATTTTCTAATGATTATTAAGTATAACAATATGGTTGGGATCTTACACAAATCGAGGATATGGAGAGAGTTAAACCGAGTTGTGACGTAAAACACTCGCACGCTTACGGTAGACTGAAATTCCGTACTGAGTGCAGCTACCCTTCTGAGTATAATAGTGCGCATGCGAGATAAACAAACCATAAAGAAAAAAAAAGCTGCTACGCGACAGTAGATATAATACCAATCCTTGAACATACGACCTACCTACGATGTTTAAGCTTTATGTGCGATGACAAAAACATTATGAACTTAATCAAGACTAAACACAAAAATTCTGACGTTAATGTTCTGCTAATCATTTTCATTGTATGAAGTTAAAAATATAATGTACGAAAAAGTGGATCGGCATAAAACTTTATCGCGATTAATTACTGAATGAAATTAATTGTAAGTACTCGCAGATAAATTTTTAGTAAAAATTACCCGAAAGTTTGATACTGTGAAGACATGTGGTAAATATTTGAATTTCTCCCATGCACGTTATAAACTATACTACTGGATAGCATGTGAATGAAGTGCAGTTTCTACTAACAGTAAAAATTTAAATACTGGCTAGATGTCCTTAGTACCGAAATTTATGCGTAATTTTTACTCAAAAATTCTCTGCGTGCAGTAAATTGATTGCTTACTTAGAGCTGACGGAATTTTTAATTTTTTTAAAGAGAAAATTTATTGATTTTACTCAAATTTTGAAAAATATTGACACGAGGTCTCAAAAAAATGTCAACTTTTCATGTACCTGAAGATCGGAACGTTTTTCGAACCACGAAAATGAAAAAAATTGATGAAATTTGACTGCTTAAGGGGTAGTTTCGCAGTTAAGGGTTGGCTTAAGATTTTCTGCTGACATATTAGCATCTACGTGCGAAACATTTTAGAAATCTAGTCATCCAGTAGATTTTTTACTTTCCAAATTTTTTTTTCGTAGGGCGAAAAACGTTACGATTTTCAGGTACATAACTTTTCGGAATAATATTTGAATAAATTCGTATCAGCTATTCGTCTATGGCAAGAGTTACTGATTGATCTCGTAAATTCACTTTCCGTTAAGATATTTAAAACTAAAGCGTTTAATTATTTCCTAGATCTTGAATCAAATAGCAGTTACTAGGATTGTTTATACTATTCTATTGTATTGCCAAATCTATGTTTAAATTGTTCCTTACATTGATTTTTATATATTGTTATTGAAATTACGTGATTGTATTATTGTTTTTTGTACAAATTGCCATTCGGATGTTGCCTTGGCATATGAACTTAATAAATAAATAAATGTGAGGATTCTGTAACCCTTGAACGAACTTGATCAAGTTTTTGAAACCATTGTAATTAATTTATTGTTTAAAAGTTATCGTAACTGAAAATTTTAAGTTGATTTTTTTTTTGTTTTATTGTAAGAAATGACAAAACGCTATGTATGACCAACCACGTATTTATTAGAACATGAATCAATCTGACAATCAAGTGATAGAAGTATATGGACAGACCTAAGGGCAGGAGGTGAGCTCCTTCAATCTGGAACTGAGCATTATATAGTTCAAAAATGGTTACATTCCCTTCCCATACGAAAAAAATATATATCCGGATATATCCGAGCAAATCTGTATATATGAGACATATATTTAGATATATGTTGCATATATGCAACATATTCCTGATTTGCCCGGATAAATCCGGATATATATTTTTTTCGTATGGGTTGAAGTCTGGGTTCGATTTCCAACTCAGACTATTCAGATTTTTCTCAATTTATCTATACTGTAAAAGAGCGGTGTTAAAAATGGACCCAACTTAATACCGCGAGGTGTTAAAATGAAATAACATCGGTGTAGGCAATGAAAACTACTGTAGGTAATGATATTGTCTGACTAAAACCTATGTATACTACTAGACTTTGAGCCACAACTGAAACAATCAACTGAGGGTGAGAGAAAATATCCAAGTCCGACAGTTATACCCATGGGTTTTCATTAAATGATGGATGTTCTTAGTTGAATATACCAAAAATATGTATGTGCAAATATAGTCTTTCATCATTTTTGTTACAATCTCAAAAGTTTAACGTATATAAGATAAAATCTCGCGTGTTATCGAAATATACATAATGTGAAAATGAAATTCTATAAATCATACGATGGCTATCTTGTACCTGGTAGAAACATTTAGTTGAATAGTTTCAACTTTTCGATTTGAAAACTATAAATTTTATAAAATAACGAAATATTGGTTTCAGTCCGATTTTATAACTCAAATTTTTAACAAGCAAACACTAACAGCTCAAAGTCTAAGGAATTGTTGTTGGCTGTTTTTAGATAGATATTAGTATGTGTCTGGTAATCAAAAAGATTTATCTAAAATAAAATCATATTGATTTTTTAGAGCAACTAGATTAAGAGTTTCGAGATATTGATGAAAAAAATTTCAAAGATACACTGAGAAAAGAATTTATCAAATATTAATGAAATTTATCAATATTTGATAAACGATTTACTTAGATTGTTCCCAAGTCGGTCATTATCAAATATTAATAAACAGTTTATGAAATATAAATAAACGGCCTATTAAATATTCGTAAACATGTTTATTAAATATCAATAAACAGTTTATCAATTAATGATCGGCGGTTTATCAAATATTAATAAATACGGACTGATCTATAGTTTACGATTCTATATACATATATTATATACTATCGTGATAGGTAAGCAGTTTGTTTGGTTAATATAGGTTAGGTGGAATTTAGCAAGTCCCACTTTTTAAATAATTTTTCCATAACACGTTATTTATTTTTTTTTAATTATTTAAACAAGTATTAAAACAATTCATTAGTTGTAACGCGTATATAAGGCAATCTGTTAGGTTAGAGGGTACAACGCCACCACACTCATCAATACTATATACAAATCTCACATATCAATAGTTGATAAAAGTTTATTAAATATTAATAAACTTCTACTAAATATTGATCAGCGACCTGTCAAATGTTGATATCAATTTATTAATATTTAGTCGATGAAAAGATCGATATTTGATATGTCGATACTGCCATTCTAATATGCCTTATTCCACATTTGAGAAATTTTTCAGGAGACGATACAAACGTTTCACGGTCGGCAAAACAAAATTATTTGTAATATGTTTACATTGGTATAACCTATAAATTTATTTTAATGTTTTTCATAAAATACAGGCATTTGTAGTGAATAAATAATTTTGAATTTTATACCGTAAGAAGAGTAAAAAATTATGCATAATTACCTTCTTATTAATGTCGTTAATTGCTTGCTTAAAATTAACTTAAAATTGAAAATGTTAAGCGTGACTGAACCTATGCGAATGTGGGATACGACATATTAGAATGGCGCGAAAGTATGCGTGTGGGATACGACATATTAGAATATTTATTTAAAAATACTAAATAAACAATTTGACCTCTAAAATTTTTACATAAGCTGCACATTGTTACAATGATTCCATTTTTCAAAAAAAAGTGATAATGTCAAATTTTGTGGGATACGCCCTATTAGAATGGCAGTATCGATGTGTAGGATAATATTTAAAAAATATAGTCGAATATTTGATATACACTGGTCACAGAAATTAAGGGATAGAAAAAAAATCCGAAATTTTTAGGTGATTTTCAACATGCTGTAACTCGGTGAAAAATGGTCGTATAAAAAATCTAAAAAAAAGCAAATTGTAGCCTCAAGTTTCTAGTTTTCAGATCTGGACCTCAAAATTTTTTATCATGTACGGTTCCGGAGTAATCATAAGAAAACCAACAAAAAAAAAATTTTCAAAATTTTTGCTGGTCTTTCAATACCTCTATGGGCGACAATAATTTTTTTTTAATAATCCGACTGTCTGACTTTTCTCGGAAATTTTATGCCCTTTAATTTGGTGGCCTTAAAAAGTCTCTACGACGATTTGGCGCCGAGTTATCATTGATCAAAGCAAAAAAGTCCATTTTGGCTTTGATAATCAATAACTCCGGATGTATTGGTCGTACAGAGAATGGAAGCAGGGTTTTGAAAACTGTAAAACATTCTCTATAAGGCAAAATTAGTGGCATTTGATAGAAAAAATTTTTTTAAAGCGATATTGTTTGGTAAAAAACAGGTCAAAATTCACAAATTTAAGGATATTCGGAAATCTTGCTATAACTTTGGATATAAAGGATGAACGAAGGATATCTTCGGCTTTTTTTCAACCTCAAAGTGTCCTGAAAAAACCCTGAAAATTTCAAATCGCTGCGATTTTTCTTTCTTAGTGCCCCGAAGCTTTGAATTTATCGATTTTGTCAAAAATCACCATAATTGGTAGTTTCTCGGTTTTTGTTCATTTTTTCGATTTGAAAATGGTTTTTTTACCGATAATCTTCATTTCTTCAATAAAAAAGATCGATTATCGAAAAAAATTGAAAAAAAACAAATTTTGAAAAAAATTTTTTTTTTTTTCAAAATTTTTTTTTTCAAAAATTTTTTTTTTTTTAATTTTTTTTTTTTTGTTGTATCTGAAATGATTTATCATTGTCAAAAAAAAATTCCTAAATTTTTTTTTATGGCTGTAACTGCATCTGCTTCAAATGTCAACTTAACAAACATAACCTTTGGGTAACTCTAATGCCGGCGGTAAAAAAAATTTTAGGAATTTTTTTTGACAATGATAAATCATTGCAGATACAACAAAAAAAAAAAATTTAAAAAAAAAAATTTTTGAAAAAAAAAATTTTGAAAAAAAAAAAATTTTTTTCAAAATTTGTTTTTTTCAATTTTTTTCGATAATCGATCTTTTTGATGGAAGAAATGAAGATTATCGGTAAAAAAACCATTTTCAAATCGAAAAAATGAACAAAAACCGAGAAACTACCAATTATGGTGATTTTTGACAAAATCGATAAATTCAAAGCTTCGGGGCACTAAGAAAGAAAAATCGCAGCGATTTGAAATTTTCAGGGTTTTTTCAGGACACTTTGAGGTTGAAAAAAAGCCGAAGATATCCTTCGTTCATCCTTTATATCCAAAGTTATAGCAAGATTTCCGAATATCCTTAAATTTGTGAATTTTGACCTGTTTTTTACCAAACAATATCGCTTTAAAAAAAATTTTTCCATCAAATGCCACTAATTTTGCCTTATAGAGAATGTTTTACAGTTTTCAAAACCCTGCTTCCATTCTCTGTACGACCAATACATCCGGAGTTATTGATTATCAAAGCCAAAATGGACTTTTTTGCTTTGATCAATGATAACTCGGCGCCAAATCGTCGTAGAGACTTTTTAAGGCCACCAAATTAAAGGGCATAAAATTTCCGAGAAAAGTCAGACAGTCGGATTATTAAAAAAAAATTATTGTCGCCCATAGAGGTATTGAAAGACCAGCAAAAATTTTGAAAATTTTTTTTTTGTTGGTTTTCTTATGATTACTCTGGAACCGTACATGATAAGAAATTTTGAGGTCCAGATCTGAAAACTAGAAACTTGAGGCTACAATTTGCTTTTTTTAGATTTTTTATACGACCATTTTTCACCGAGTTACAGCATGTTGAAAATCACCTAAAAATTTCGGATTTTTTTTCTATCCCTTAATTTCTGTGACCAGTGTATATAACTTATCAAATATTAGTAAATTTTTCTCTCCGTGTAACTAATTTCGGTTTATTACTTTTTTTTAAATTATCAATCAACTGCAGATTGGACTGATCTTAAAACCCAAGTGAATCCAAGTCTCGATGAACTGTTTCAAGAGACACCAGAAAATTTTATATCAAATAATGTCTTGGTGAGATTTCTTATGACAATAATCCCTCCTTTGTTTCCTTCAACGTTTGCTACAAAAGGAAATGTTTCTCTCTTAAAGCTAAAAAGCATACGTTCCAATAATGTATTGAAGCTCTTTGAGCTCAAACGCGAAGAAAAGTTTCAAAGCTGGTCTACAGACTCAACCGTTTTCTCGACTTTTTAGTTACAAATCAACTAAAAAAAATCTGACACACGTATAAAAAATAAAATAGCTGTAAGTGGTAATGTGTTTGAGTATGAGAATAAAGTTCGACGTCATAAGAAAAAATCCAAAGGATCAATGTCACTCAAAGTATAACATAACAAGATCGAGTTTTCCTCATAAGCTGAGTAAACGTTAAACGACATCAGGTCTCTTATTTCCGCACACTTTATTGCGTTTTTATGTCCAGTACTTCGATACTACACTAGCCAAGTTTCTCAAGGGGTAAAAATGTCACGACAATCAAGTGAAATAATTCTATCAACTGAAACGACTCTGAGATATATAGCTTTTTTTAGAACGTAATATCGTGTCATTCGCTTGGGATTAATAAAAACTTTTTATGCACATTATACGACTATTCCATGTATTTAACTTTACTTTATTTTTTAAAGTAGGATTAATAATTTTTTACTAACACAATTATGATCAAATTTAATTAGCATGACGCATATAATTATTTAAATATTTTCAATTATGAATAGTGTTTTAACTGATTCAAATTTTAATCCGATTCATCTTTAATTCAAAAAAATTTTTACGCTAAATTTAACTGAATTTGAATCATTGCTTAATTAGTTTGATATATTTATATATATATATATATATTGCACACCTCAAACGCGAACGCGCTCATTAGAGCTCTATTGTCGTATCGAAATCATTAGTGATTTATGACCGTTTAGTTCACATTTAATCATATCTACATATACCGGATATACATTTAAATAATATCATAATCACACTATTTCAACATAAGACTCTAAAGAACAAATCTGATAATTGTAATAATCACGTTTTTCGTACGTTCATGTAAAAATGACTGTATGTACGCCTGTACGATTGTTAAATAATCGCGAGCGCAATGAATTAGTTCAATTTTTTTTATTCATAAATCCAGAATATAGAAGGCGTATTATACTGAAGTCGTCATCTAAGTTCTCACCATTGCTTTTTTTTAATTTCAGCATTCTACTGAGTACACGCAATAGTAGCGGGGCAGCATAAAAATAACAATAATGTTTTTTATGCAACGTAGGCCTGATTAGCGCGCTTTATGACCTCTGCGTTGCGAACCCTAAACGGCTGTTTATCGACCGGTGCAAAGAAGTTGAGTAAAATCAAAATAGAGTCCTCGGCTTCCACCGGCGTTGTGAAACGTGAGTGTTGAAATGACATTTCACCACGCGTCTCAAGATTTTTAACTGAGCTCCATCTATTAAGCATCATAAGAACTCGTTGAACAACTTAAAGTTTTTAGTCAAAATGTAAGTTGAACGGCTAGTACACTAAATATGGCTACTTCAATTTATCATATGTAGAGTGCCTCCGTCCCGTACATGTGGCCCTACGACTTGTGCTGAAAACATTGCACTCACCACATAAAGACTGTCTTAGTAACCTAACTATGCAATATACTATTTTTACACACTTCGTGCGTGGACGTGATGAGTGGCCTTAACGATCATTATTAAATTTTCGGCTATTTCACGGACGCTAAATTATTTCGACTACTCTAAAATAGAATGAATTGTGTACTGTATGTTAGTATATTACACACCAAAGGATAAAAGTAGGATACTCAAACCCAAGTGTGTAACTGCGCGAACACGAGGATTGGGACGTCTTACCTCTCTTTGGGGTGTGTATACTATTTTTCACTAGATTTTGACCTGAAAGTTTAAAATTTTGCCTCTCTTTTCGGGAAAAATGGCGCATATCTAACTCGTTATCATTGTTTTTCTCATAAGAGAAAGGTGCGACTTTCTTTTCGCAAAACAGGGCAGAAATTTAAACTTTCAGTGCAGATTATAAACAATTTTTAAGATTTGGTTCCTGCCGTCACCTGACGATGATCACTTGGGATGGGCATTTTTGGATTTTTCAAACTATTTAAAATATTTTAATAATAGGTGCAGAATATATATATATATATATATATATATATATATATATATATATATATATATATATATATAAGTATGAGTATTACGAAAATTTAAATAATATATAGATACGCTTAATTATTAAACAAAATAATAATCTGCAGACTAAAACTGATGATAGGAAATGCAATTGCTGTCTTTATGTACATTTTACATAAAGTTACCAGCGAGATTGACCACGTATACGTTAGTAAAGTTATCAGCAGCAAACGCTAACCAAGTTATGGTTACGACAGCAACGCTACTGTCTTTATTCTGTACATGAACGAGCATCATACAGTCAGCTGAATTAGCATATAAATTCACAACATCGAATTTCATAGTTTCTATAGCTGAGAATGGATAGAAACCCAACATCTCATGTCTACATTTCGATCTTCATGATTTCACACTCAGTCAAAAGGATGCTGATTGAAACGTCGTCACGTCATTAAATTATCAATCTTGCGAACTTGTTAAGTCAATTTATATCAAGTTTATTACTACATAATGAACAAAACAAACTTTATAATTTACTGAGAAAATTGATTAATTCTGAGTGAAGATTTACAAAATTTATTATTGATTGACTGAAATATACACAAAATCACAAATTTGTAAGTTTGTCTTGTCAAATACTTTAATCAGCTCTAAATTTTAAAACCTCTGCATGACATACACGAAAAAAAAATTTTAATAAATAAAATTACCATCTAACAACGCAAATAAATTTGGACTTTTAACACAAGCAAAAAAAAAAATAACGGAAGTCAAAATTACAAAATGTAAATAATTTTCATTTATGACAACAATTTTTACTAATAGTTCAATTTTTTTAACAACAAAAAAATTAGTGAATTTCCAAAGATTTCACTTTTCTGATCCAGACAATCATTTATAATCAAATTTTTTTCCGCAAGAATTTTTTTTATGTTGCATGAGAAAAATTATACTACACAGGAAGAAAATTATAGAAACGGTTCCCATAATTCAATAAAATTTTTTCCTATACCGACATATAAATTATGACTATAAATTATAGAAGCAGTTTCTATAATTATAGGAATATTTCCCATAATTATAGGACCAGTTCCTATAATTATGGGAATGCTACCCATAACATTATAAGAATAGTTCCTTAATTATAGGAATGGTTCCAATAATTTATAGGAATTGTTCCTGTAATATTACGGGAATCATTCCCATAAATGATAGGAACCATTCCCATATTATTATAGGAAAGGTTCCTATAATAGTATGGGAACTATTCCCATAATATTATAGGAATGGTTCTCATAATGGTATGGGAACTATTCCCATACTATTATGGGAACTATTCTCATATATTATGGGAACCATCCCTATAATAGCATGGGTACAATTCCTATACCATTATGGGAACTATTCCCATAATGCATAGCAAAAGTTCCCATAATTTTCTTTCCGTGTAGGAAATAAGCAAAAAATAAATGTTTATTAACACCATTACAACTTGTCATTCGCTACTGGCTCTCAGTATAAGCCAGGTATATAATAATTACATAAAGTCTAACTAAGTACCGAACATCGCAACTATTTATTTTTATAATTGAACTATGAGTTTAAATGACATTACCAAGTTAGCCAATTGCTATCTAGTTGTAGAATGGTGACTTATAACTTAGATTGGTATGCTTCTGATTAGATAATGATTAATTTCGTTAATACCCGAGTCCAAAACAATTCCATCAAGATTAATGAAAATGAAAAACGCAACAATTGAAATACCCTATCGGAATTTAAAGCTCGAAATCATGAAGACTGAAATCGGGTCTCAACTCTTAGAGAGTTAGAGGACAACAAAAAATTCAAAAACTGTTCCACTGAATCATCCAGCTGTAAAATCTTTACTTAGTAATCTCTCTCTATACTACATAAATCCTAAACATTTATAACGATTTAGGGTAAAGTTAAATTTATCTGATGCTCGATAATCTATCGCTATACTTCAGGTATCATAAATTGTCGCTGATCTTTCAATAATAAGGAGTATATCCTTTTGGAGTGAAAATAAGAAATGAATATTACTAGTACTGCCACTAACGTCACCATTAAAGATCCGAGCCTAGTCTTAAAGTGGAGACAATGGGACACAAAAGAGAACATTACCGTGGGTCGAACGTCCGACCCGACGTCGTTGACTTCCGTTCCCGAGGTCCTGATCTTTTATATTTTTTTCCGTCAAGACAGTTTCTTTCGTCAAGTGTCCTCGCCGGAATGAAGCGATCCTCATCACTGATCTCTAGCACCTCATTTTACACTTGTACTTTGCTTCTTTTACCTCTTTCCTTCATCCTTATACTTTCCTTTACTTTTATACTTATTCTCATCTATACACTTACAGAAAACAATACACCAGACAGTAGATTTTTTTTATTTTCCGGTTTGTTTCACAGTCGTTGTATTTTTATTACATATACCTTGTGAAGGAACCAAAATATAAGAAATTCAGAAGCTGGATATAAACGTGTCTTTCAAACGAAATCTCGTCACGTTCCATAGCTACCAAAGTATGTTGATATAAGTTTGGTATGCAAGTACCAACGTGGTGACGACAGTACGAGCATTGACTCTATTCTTAGCGGTAAAGAAAAATTTATGCAGTTCATAAGAAATAAGAAAAATTTAATTTAAATAATTTTAGTATAATTAAAGAAAAAATTAAACTTTGAAGAAACAATAAGATAAATCTATGAAACAGTGAACTAAATATTTTAAAATTCAACACCTTAACTCTTACTTCCATTTAAATTTGTTCTGACATAATTCCTTTATAACAATCCGATCTAGTTTATTTACTCTCTTATTTTACAGAATAAATATTGTTTCGTAATTGTATGCAACATTTTTTCATACTATTTTATACCACTTTCTTCAACTCAATAGCAACATTTTTAATATTCATGTTCTCTATTATTTTCATGTTAAAATCAGCGTTAGAATCCTCATTTATCCTAATATGAGTCTAGATTCGAAAAACAAATTTTTCTCAAGATTTTGAGGCGTTTTTTCTGTCAGGGGGTATCGTAATATACAAAAAATGTTTATATTATGCGGAGTTATTTGCAATAGGAGTAAAATTAGAGACCACCGTAAAAAAAAACCTATGGATAGCATCATCCTCATCCATCCTCATTTATCCTGAAGTGGGTCTAGATTCGAAAAATAAATTTTTCTGAGGACTTTGAGGCGTTTTTTCTACTAGGGAAGTTGGATACGATCCGTAAGTGAATGGATACGTTTGATTTTCATCTCTTTCTTTGTTTATTCAACATTTTTCAAAATTATTTTGTTTATTAACAATCCAGGCTTATCAAAAGTATTATATTCAGCTGAGTGTGACATTACAAGGACGTATCTATACAGGTATTCTTTGGCTTTGACGCGAATCGTTGCCCTGATTGAAAACTTCGTTTGAATAAAATTTATTCCGATTTAAAGTCTATCGGATTTCAACCGAAATCATTCGGATCGAAGCGCTTATCAATTCACATTTTTACCAGAGTCCCGGATCGAAAAATTTGATCTGATTTTAGTCTAACTTGGTTGTTTTTGAACAAATTGATCTGTCTTCAAAATTTTATAAAAATTTTAAGCTGTTTTTGATCTAGAAACGATGAAAAATGGACTAGTAATAATAATAGGCAGTAAGTCTGATTTCGGTCTGGAAAAAAACAAAAGAAGGCAAAATCTTATGAGAAAAAAATCTGATTTTGATCTCTAGGTGACTAAAACCAGACTAAAAATTATTGGAAACAAATCTGAAAACAGTCTAAATAAGAAATAGTGCAGGCAAAACTTGATTAAATTTCATATGTTAGTTAAATACAAATAAAAAATGAAATTGAATAGAAATAACTTGAAATTTTTATTTGATTTGAGACAGATCAAATTTTTCGACCCCGGGTCAACTAAAGTTCTAATAATGTATTCTTCTAGGTGGCGTTTGCCAATAAGATGTTTCCAGCAGCATTTTTATCTTGACCCATTACCAAATTACATTTTTTATAAAACGTCAATCATTTATTTCGATTTTCATAGACATTTAAAAGGAAATACGAAAATCGAAAAATGTCAATGGATTTTTAACGTTTCATCAAATTTTTTTTGTTAACGGATGAAATTTTTTTATGTAACTTCAATCTTACGCCATGGTACGGAAAAAAAATAGTAATAAAAATGATATAAAAACATTTAACAAGTATGTCTCTTAAAACTTGTAAAATTTTGTTTTGCTTACGATCAAAGTCATGCCTGTCAAGTACCTCAGAACGCAGTTAATTAAAAGTTTCGTCTTAAAACTTTGAAACTTCATCATTTACTTGAAACTGTAGTCTGATTAAAAATTGCTGCAACGTGGAAAATACAGAAAAAAACTACGCTATCATTGTTAGTAGATAATATTATAATAATTTAATATGATTATTGAGCAATAATTAACTACATTAATTAATATGATTATTAATCTGAATAAATTTTCTATAACTTAAAGCGTTATTTAAACTCACATATGGAATGGGTTTGAAACTAAACAAAAATTGCAATACAGTACACCTTGACGAGTAAAAAAGTGTGAGCGAAAAACGAATGCCGTTGAATCTAAAACGATTTTCCGAGTGAATTTAATAAATTTCACTTGAACAAAACGACGTGCACACCCGCTACAAAACGGACGCTCGTCCATCCACGAACATGCAAATTGGAATATGTCCCGCCGGTCTTCATTAAGTCTCGGGGTCCGCAATCAACGTGAAATTCTAGGTCGGCTATAGGAGTATGTGGGTAAAACGGGTCAGGCGTGTGATACCTACACTCTCTATTCTAGTCCTTTGCTCACTCAACCAAATCTACGTACGTTTATACATATAAACATGTACATATATAACAAGTGTTAGATGCGAAATAATAGCAAGTAATTAATTAACTCAAAATTCAAGACAATTAACTTGTACACAGTTATTATAAATAATAAACAATAGACTGGGCCAAAAAAAAACGACTTTTTTTTTTCGATACTGTGAAAATATTTCTGATGACAAAAAAAAATTATTGTGCAAGTTTGAGCCCTTAATATTGATATTGAGAGGTGCATCGTTACGACTTTTAGTTTTTTGATAGAAATTTCATTTTTTACCCAAAACTCGTAAATCATCTATCTGAAAAATTTGAGCAATGTATATTCTTATAGGAAATTGATTTCTCTACAAAAAATCTCTCTTAGTAAATTGACGTAAAACGAGCCGTTTCCTTGTAACCGTGCCTTAAAAATTGATTTTTTTTTAAATTGTTTTTTTTTTTTTGGATTTTTGTAACTACTAGAAAAATTAAAATTTTTTCTAGTCAAGATACATATTCTTAAAGGAAATTTAATGCTCTACAAAAAAGGTCTCTTAACATTTTTTGCTAAATTTACTCCTTCGAAAGTTATTCAGGTTATTAAAGTCGTTTTGACTCAACTTCAACCTTGAATAACATTCGAAGGAGTAAATTTAGCAAAAATGTTGAGAGACCTTTTTTGTAGAGCATTGAATTTCCTTCAAGAATATGTATCTTGACTAGAAAAAATTTTAATTTTTCTAGTAGTTACAAAAATCCAAAAAAAAAAAAAAAACAATTTAAAAAACAAATCAATTTTTAAGGCACGGTTACAAGGAAACGGCTCGTTTTACGTCAATATACTAAGAGAGATTTTTTGTAGGGAATTCGATTTCCTTTAAGAATATTCATTGCTCAAATTTTTCAGATAGACAATTTACGAGTTTTGGGTAAAAAATGAAATTTCTATCAAAAAACTAAAAGTCGTTACGATGCACCTCTCAATATCAATATTAAAGGCTCAAACTTGCACAATAATTTTTTTTTGTCATCAGGAATATTTTCACAGTATCGAAAAAAAAAAAAAAAAATCGATTTTTTTGGCCCTGTCTAATAAACAATTCTAATTTATTGAAGTTAGATGATGAGAGTCGAATTTTTCAAGTGAATTATATTAGGAAAAATATTTAAATAATGCAATATATGGGTATAAAATATAACAAGTTGGGTGAGCGACATTAAATCCCGGGTTAGCCATTAAACATGTATGTATTTCCTATCTGCTGACCGAAAAACACCGAACAACATACAAATTGGTATTCAAGAGGCATTGACATGCTGTCACTCACGCTGATTGCTGTGTCCTACTGGCCAAATGAGTTGAAGGTACAGATAGATTCAGAAAATGAGAGTATCCCATGTCGAAATGTACTATTGAACTAGTCTCTCTACATACAGATACATCCATCCATACCCATATAAATGTAAATAGATATTCGTGGATGTGTGGGTGTATATATACAAGCAACTCATTCACTTTAGGGCAAGGGGTGCCTTGCAAACAAACCGCGTTCTGTTATTTGATTTCACCCACCCACGAAACTCAGCGATACAAATGCGCTTGCCGAGCTTTCCCAGTTTCTATATCGTCACGTCGACCGACTCGGACTCACCAATCGTTTATTCTGAATGAAACTCCCACAGAATTCTAACTTCAATTTATTTTACATATAAATACAGTTTATCTAATTGTATAGCTTTAAATAATTATTTTAATTATTTTATTAATGAAATATCGATTATAATTTTTATAAGCCGACTAAAAATTGCACTCTGTAAATAATTGTTTGTGTGAAAATGATCGAACTTTACACGGTTACCGGCAGTGTGCAATATCAAGAGATGTACTTTTAACACGGGGTAGGTGTTTTATTTCATACTGTTAGGTGTTATTGGTTAAATAATTGTTTAATAATATAATCAGTGATGGAAAATGATTAAAAAACTGCTTTTAATGATAAAAGTAGGTAATTGGTCTTCAATGATAAATATTATTAAGAAATTGTCTATAATTATATTTTCAAAAAATATCTTTTCTGGCGGATCCAAATCACGGTAATGTATTCTAACTAACTTACCACGTTTCACTATAAAATACCGTCTTTGACCGTAAGAAATACCGTAAAATACGGGATTTTACCAAAAATTTCAGTAAAATGCCGCAAAACACGACAAAATGCCTATTGGCAGGGAGCGCGACGAAAACGACATCTGATGGCTACAAAAAATCATGCTCGAGAATTATAAAAGATATATAAAATTAGTGTAAAAAATAAAAATTCGTTTTAAAATCAAAATATAATAATTTATAATGATATAAATAAAAAAGTATAATTGTATTTTTGATAGAGAAAATTAAATTGAATATATTTCGATAAAAAAATTAAGTATAAAAAATTTTAATACATAATAAACACTATTAATTTAGAATAGAATAAGGTTAACCGATAAAATCAAAACAAATAATATATGACAATTACAATGATAATGGTTTAAAAAATAGTAGAATAGTCAATTGAGTTTTTTAACAAAATTGAAGAAAATAATTTTATTTTAATTCATGATAATTTGCTTGTAAATCATAACTAAAAAAACATAATGTTTTTTTAACCTTCCGTTACACGCGCTTTCTCTAGTGTCTCACTCATATTCACGCCAACTCTATTAGCTTAAGTAGTGTTGTACAGGGAATCACCGTATAGCGCGAGTAACGAAGGGTTAAAAAATAATTTTTAGGCAATGATAAAAATCATTATCCAAACCGGATTTGAATCAATAAATTATAAAATATTATTTTAATCTCAAACGATGAGCAAAAGCAAACATTAACGACACAATAACTATTATGAACTATTTTTAAACTTAATTTTCACGTGTTTATATTCAAAGAGAGCATGATTTAACGAAATTGTATCCACAGCGAGCGCTTTGATCGTTTCAGTTGTCCCCACCATATACTAGGCTCCCTGCCAATACTACAGAAAAATATGGTAAACCTCGGTAAAATACCGTGTATTATAGAAAACATTCGGTAATTTGTCGTAGAAACCGTAATTGACCACAATATATGGCAGGTACTTAATTTCCGGTAACTAAACGAAAAAAACAATTAAGTAATAGCAACTCTCTGCACGGAGAGAACTGTCAAGTAAATATGCCTATGGCAGCATAGTAAT
Source organism: Microplitis mediator (assembly GCF_029852145.1). Classification (NCBI taxonomy): domain Eukaryota; kingdom Metazoa; phylum Arthropoda; class Insecta; order Hymenoptera; family Braconidae; genus Microplitis; species Microplitis mediator. The sequence goes on from NC_079969.1 coordinate 23,306,723, forward strand.
AATGACATTACTCTATAGTTTGTGTAAGCAGTCAGATATAAGAGCGGCGTGACACAAACTATAGAGTAACGTCATTATTACTATGTTGCATAGGCATATTTACTTGACATTTCTCTCTTTGTGGAATAGTACCGAGTACTTTCTGTGAAAAAAAAAATTTTATACAGTACTGTATGCTATCTAGACTGTATCCACTACTATCCCACTATCCCACTATCCCAGAGAGTTGCCACTAATATATTGTTTTTTCCGTGTAATTTTCCGTTACGGTGAATAACGATAATTCGGATCCGCAAGGATAATAATTGATTATATTACTGATATTAGTAATTTTTTGTTTGATATGATATGAATTAAAACTTGTTAGGCCCAAAACTTCATGAACCTGAAGATCGGAAGGTTCTTCGCGCAACCGAAAAAAAAAATTGGAAAGTAAAAAATCTACTGTGGACTAGATTTACGAAATTTTTCGCATATAAATGCTGGTATGTCAGCTGGAAATCTAAGGCTACCCATAACCTTCGGAAATACCCTTTAAGCTGTCAAATCACATAAATTTTTTGTATTTTTATTGCGCGGAAAACGTTATTAAAAATTTATTAAAAGTAAGAGTAGCTTCGAGATATTAGTAGATGCCATGGAAATATGTCACGATGATAATGTAATTTTTCTAATTAATGCAACTTTAATATTCGTGTAGGTCGCAGTGTTCATATATTACGATTATTATAACCGATATAGATTATTTTAAAATGAAAATTAAATTTTAAGTATTCCAGTAATCAAGAGTTGGAAATGAATAACTTACACATTCACACCATCGGTGATGTGAATGTTTTCATTCAAACGGTCAAAATTCAACACCTTGAATCGGGTTACTTTTACACCAGAAGTATTTAAAATTTTCACACAAAATCATTTACACCACAACGTGGATCTAAAACTATATATGATATACATTTTGAGATTAATTTACAAATAATACTTTAATTTAATTAAACCTTTAGATTTGCTTGCAAAGTTTAATAAAGAGAATTGTATAATTTTCAGTAGAGACCACAAATATAGACAAGCTAATGATTGTAAAATGACGTTGCTTGGTAGCTTATACAAACTACCAACGATAATTGTTATTGACGCAACGATAAAGACAATCGCGGTTAGTATATTGTGTGACACAATTCTGTAGTACTGTGTGTTACTCGGGGATTGCATCGACGATTTAATTAATTAAGAGAATAACTATTGCACCCCCACCTGGTTGGTCATTAACAAATTCAAATTATCGGTGTTTACCAAATGTGTTGATGATGATAATAATTAAAAAAGTTATGTTTTTTTCCAATTTTAAATAAATTGATTACATATTCTTGTTGAATACATAAATTAATACAATGCTCATTACGTAGTTCTATTTATGTCTGTTAATTTATCGATGGAAAATGAAATAATAGTTCATATATTTTGGTATAAAATATTAGTGTCATTCAATAAATGATCACTATTATGATTTTTATCATACATGCGCCGTAATGTTAAAGTCCTGCCCTGTTTAGAGGGAAGAAAGTCGTTCTTTTCTTCTATGAAATAACGAATAATAAAAATTAGCGCATGCGCTATTTTACGGAAAAGAAAGGCAAAAATTTAAGCTTCCAGGATTTGGTGAAAAATAGTGAACACACCGCGAAAGAAGGTGCAGATGTGGTCATTAATGCCTGGTACACTAAACGTAGCAGTTCTATACTTTAGTTTAGGTACTCTCTAAACATGAATAAGTGAAATAAGTGAATATTCACTAATTCTGAGTGCCAACCGAACCAATTTTTTAAACTAGTGGTTCGGTTTGCAATTGGAACTAGTGAATATTCACTTATTTTCACTAATTAATGTTTAGAGAGTATTAATGGTCACACCTGTACACAGAGAGAATTTTTACAAAATTTGAGGTTAAAATTTAGATAAAAATTAGCTTGTAAAGCTGGAACAACTAGCGCCAATGGGACTTTTTGAAGTGCTATCTATAAAATATATATGTATGTAGTATGCTTTGAGACTATACTCCATAAAGAGCACTGTAAAAAAGTTCCATTGGCTGGTTGGTTACAGATTTATTGAACTGGTCCTGTAATTTTTATGGTAAATTTTCTCTGTGAAGTAGGTCCCAATCCGCGTGTTCGCTCCCTGTTTAGAAAATCTCATAGAATTCAATAGATTCTCATAAATTTCCATAGAGATTTTATGAGAATGAATGAGTTCTATGAGAAGTGCTATAGTTAAGTATGGAGCCTTATACATACAGCTATAAGAATCTATCGGATTTTTTAAGCAGGGCCATTCTCGCCACGGCCCGGTCGGAAATTACACACTTGGGTCGGAATGTCCTACTTTACGCCATTGGTGTATAATACACTATTAATTAATGCTGATAATAAATAATATATTAATAAAGTCATGCCAAAGTTATCGAATTGCTTTAAAATTTGTCCTTCTAAACTGTTATAAAATGTATCGCGAAAATCTAAAGGAAAAATTTCACAAGCCTTTGAATCCATCCCCATATTTTTTTGTAATTGTTATCATCGTGTCATTAACCTCAATATAGATTATTATCTGGATACTATCTACTGTATATATCTTTTCACTCGATATCTCTTTCCATATGATCCAGCTATAAAATTTCAGTCGATCGAGCGAAGTGGATTAAACTTTAAAGGAGTTTGAAATTCACGAGTAGGGAGGAAAATGTTGGTATACGCGAAGATCACCTGATTTTACTCGCAAAAGTTCTCTAGAGTACCATCAAAACTCGTGCATGTTGTTGACGACATACAACACACACACACGTATACAAGATAATTCTTGACGAAGACCGGAGGGAGTTTAGACGGGCTTGTAGGTATATAACTACGTTGCAAGAACGTACGCAACCACCGCGAAGGCTCAACGAGTTTACCAAACTTTGGTATACTTCTACTTCTACTACTACTACAGCTACTGGTACGACTCTTACGACGACGACTATTATACTTACCTTCACTACTACATTCAGTATTACTATTATGTTACGTACAAGTGAATAAGGGAACTAAGGAGAAAGTAGCGATGAAAATATGCCTCATACACTCTAACGTGTCAGCAACGCGATCCGGGTAAACTTACACAACGGACGTTTACGCGAGCGAGGAAGAAGCTGAGTGACACACAGGATTAAACTGAATTATTGTCGGTTAAATATTATCCCTGAATCATTCTATTTATTAAAGTACTGCCGCTTTTTATTTTTCTTAGATATTATACCTCCATGTCTACGATTTCTTACACTATTTAATCAATGAAATTAATAATTAAATTAATTAAATTTCACTAAGTGATATTCCTATGTTCGAAAGCGTTTACACAACAGAAAAAAAATCACTCGCCATAAAAATACGTAGATGACATCCTCCCTAATCCTCCCTCTATTATCTTCCCAGGCCTGACACGGTGACATAGTTTAAGAATAGAATTTTTTCAGGACTTTTTGGAGCTTGTCCGCTTAGAGGACATGGTGAGGAACGAAAAATGTTTATACTGTGTGGAGTTATTCCCAACTGATGAAAAGTTACGGGCTACTCTCTCTAAAAATACATAGACGACATCTTTCCTGGGCCGACACGACGTCATAGGTCGAGAATAGATTTTTTCGGGACTTTTTGGAGTTTGTTCGCTTAGAGGACATTTCGAGGAACAAAAATCGTTTATACTATAATTCTTAGTGGGAAATAAGGACTCAGTTTCTTGTGGACTATTTTTGGCTCAAAATTTTAAATTACTCCGCGATTGTCATCAATACAAATCTTAAAATGCTTCAACTGGCAGAACAATACATCCAGAATACAATTTTGAAATGATAAATAAAAAATTGCTTTGTAAAAACCTTATTGTAAACGTACATACACACATTATTTAACTCAGTTATAATAAAAAAATGTTCATGTTGTGTGGAAATATTCCCAACTGATGAAAAGTTACGGGCCACTCAATATAAAAATACAAAAATGTCATCCTCATTCATCCTCATATGGTCCATACCTCAAACATGAAATTTTTCTTGGGACCTTTCAGATTTTTTCCTACTATCAGAGATCGTAACAAACAATAAAAAAAAAAAAACATTCATATTGTCGGGTCATTCTCGACAGAAAAAAAGCTATGGGCCACTTTTCATTCCTATGTTGAAATCTGAAGCCGCAATAATTTTGCTAGTACATTTTTGAAGAGTACGCTTTAGAATTTAAAACAACATAAAAAATGTGCGTGAAATTTTTCAACCGGTTGAATAAAGAGAAACACCCGACATTTTTTTTAAAATGAAAAATTCCTACACCCTGTCAATTCAAATTTTTTAGCCTTGATTGATCAAATTCTGCATTTATGACATATTACATTTTTAATATCGATCCGAAAAGAAAATTTTTATATATTTATTTCAATTCCAGTTGAGTTAAATATTTTAAATTTTTATAATCTTAGTTTTCCGAATATAAAATGAAAGTTACTTATGGATGGCTAAAAATTTTTTCGAGTACCCTATTTTGCCGTTCTGTTATATCCTTCAATAATTTTGAATATATTTGTATGTGAATAAATTTTTTTTATATTCAATATCGAAAACCTAAGAAATTTACTTTTTCCCTCGGGCTACTGCTGCATGAAATATTTTTTCTTTATCGATTTTCTCACGTACACAGAAATACAAATAGTGACTTTTTCTATATTGACATAGAAGCTATTACTGTATTGGTATAGGAATAATGCCCAAGTCAACATAGGAATTTTTTTATATACCTCATAGAAAATATTTTCACGTAATATAAGAAAAAAATTTTGTCCATGAAAAATTGCACACCTCAAATAAAAAAATTTACTAAATTTTATTTCAACACGAGAATTTATGGTGTGCAATTTTTGATTTTCAAAACGTTTTCTCATTATTATCTTATAAATATTCTGTTGAAATAAGACTTCAATAAAATTTTCTGCTACAGTATTTTAATAGTAAACACAAGTGAAGCGACTTGTGTGCTCACTTAAAAACATATCGGCAAACGCGCATATAATTTCAACATATATATAAAATTTCCACATGAAATTAAAATTTTTTCACGTCCAAGATATTTTATTGATAAACATTTTGTCAGTGAACTGAAGGAAATCTTTAAAAGAGGATTTAAATTGCCAATCGAGATAAAATTGTTGATGCCAAGTATCCGCACCTACTCAATAACTCGATGGATGCTTTCGCTAGACAGCCCAAGAAAACGTCGTACGGTCTAACTCTGAACCCCGAGGGCGTTTAACTTTTTAGTAATCTTTGCTAACTTGTACATCGATACACCCTACGAAAAAAAAATATATATATATACCTCAAGAATTTAAGTGTGAAAGTTACGGTAACACGAAACTTTTCAAACTTTTTCTTTCTCAAGTCCTCTTACTTTTCATCCTATGCACAGTGGCTATAAAAATCTTATTAGTTATTAATAAATCTCTTTAAAGTCGAAAATGAGTAAAATAGAAACAAAAATGAATAATTTATGTATCAATATTTTGCTCAATAAATTACTAAAATTGATATAAAATACAGGGTGATCCAGAATTAGTTTTACACCGGTGAAATTTAGATTGAGGTGATAATTCTGAGCAGAAAGTTCCTAAACAATATTTCCCAATTTTGAGTATTATAGGAGTTATTAAATATCCAAATTGGTCAATCAGAAATGAGCTTTAGAAATAGAAAAAAATATAAAAGAATAAATAATAAGGGCGTGTTCAGAAACACACTCTGGAAGAGAAATATTTCACTCCTGCGTTCAGAAATATCCTCTAGTAGAACCAGAGGTGCGATTTAACATTACAAAGTTACTAATCACACCTGGATAGGTAATTTTTCACCTTTAGAGTGCATTTCTGAACACGCCCTAAGTTTTGCAGCGTTACAAGTAGCCAAGTTTACATCTAATTATTTTATATAGAACTTAATTCAAATAGTCATTTATTTTCAAACGTTGGAATCGACAAATAGCATATCGATACTGCCATTCTAATAGGGCGTATCCCACAAAATTTGACATTTTCACTTTTTTGAAAAATGGAATCATTGTAACAATGTGCAGCTTATGTAAAAATTTTAGAGGTCAAATTGTTTATTTAGTATTTTTAAATAAATATTCTAATACGTCGTATTCCACACGCAGACTTTCGCGCCATTTAAATATGTCGTATCCCACATTCGTATAGGTTCAATCACGCTTAACATTTTCTATTTTAAGTTAATTTCAAGCAAGCGATTAACGACATTAATAAGAAGGTAATTATGCATAATTTTTGACTCTTCTTATGGCATACAATTCAAAATTATTTATTCACAACAAATGCCTGTATTTTATGAAAAACATGAAAATAAATATATAGGTTATTTACAAATAATTTTGTTTTGCCGACCGTGAAACGTTTTTATCGTCTCCTGAAAAATTTCTCAAATGTGGGATAAAGCATATTAGAATGGCAGTATCGATATGTAATTATCCAGACGAAATCCAAGATTCAAAACACAATCCTAGACAAAATTTCACTCTCACACCAAAACGAAATTCGAGACTAAACCCAAGACAGTAACCACCACTTAATCCAAGACTAAAACCAAAACATTGTTTTAGACAAAAAATTAAAAAAAAAGTTAAATTGAAGTGGAAATCAAATTCAAGACTAAAATCAAAACGAAATTCAAGACAAAATCCTTCACAAAACTCAAGTCTCAATCCGAGACGAATCTCGAGACTAAAACCAAGTCAATATTTAAGACAAAATTCTAGACAGTATTGTGATTTTAAAATTTCTTTGTATTAATTTATGAGAATTTTTAGACAATAAAAAAAAATCTAAAGTACACCGAAGCTCTTTCTATGCACCCAAGAGAAATGCTCATTTTTTCCGCATTATGTTAAATATTTGAATTTTTTAACAGGAAAACTGTCGTGCGCAGACTTGATAACGATCTTTATCTCAGTTTTCTGACTGGTTGTCAAGTTGACCACAATTCTCGAGAAATAGTGCTGGGTGGTATAATTTTCGTAAGCTAGTAGACTTGAGTGAGGTGAAAGCAAACGTAACATTGTCGGATGCGTGCAGAATTTATTCATGCAATCTCATAAATGGAACGCATCGGAATACCCAAGAGTAGTCAGTATTTCTGCTTTTTACCCTCATGTCTCTACACATCTACCTTCTGATGTCTGGTGTATACAGGCACTGTCGTTATAGTAACCCATAATATATAAATGTAGTGTGTGAGACACAAAGTATAAGGGGATAAGCTACAGTTGGCTCACAGTTGCACATCCCATTGCGCAAATGTGCCGTTTGGATTCCGTCGACGCCATGAGAAATGTATTTTATGGAAAAGCTAGTGGTATTATATAGCTTGTACGTCCAGTGAGTCTATTCGAAGGAGTAGAATTCTGTCTATAGAGATTTCTCCCTTCTCGAAATCTCGATTGTTCTAAATCTAATTGGCTCTCATTCCATTGAAACTTACGAGTTATAGAAATTCCGAGTGCCTCCTACTGTATCCTTGAGGAATTTGTACCAAGAGATTAGTAAACCACCGACTATCTGTTTCTTTGATTTTAAATATTCCAATCAATATCACAATCAGGTGTTGCGACGTAATTAAAAATAATCGAGAGTTGGTTTCATTTAAGCCATTTCTAATGAGGAGCTGAATATCAATTACGTAAGCGAGTTTAAAATTTTTTTTAGTCTCTCCCTGAACCGAAGTGAGCACTAGTAAAACTTTTCATTCAAGATAAAAATGATAGAGCAGATAGCGAGCTTTAGAAACTCAATGACTTGCGAACCACTGAAAAATTCCGGCTTTTTAAAAGCTTCAAGAGTTTATAATTGAACAAAAAAAATTTAAAGCTCTGAGCTAAAATGTACTTTGTGCAAATCGAGTATTTTCAAGATGTCTGATACTTTTTTAAATTTCGAATAAGAATATTTCCAAACGACCTGACTACTCTAGATATTTTTTTTTCTTGCAATTTAAAAATTTGTCAAAACTAAAATCTAGGGGTGTGCGAATATCGTTCGAATCGAATCGAATATTAATATTCGATTTGAAATTCGAATCGAGTTTTCGAAATCGAACGATTCGCGAATTATCGAAAAATCACTGGATTTTCTATTGTTTCCAATTTGAATTCCATTACATCGTGTATTAAAATATTCTACTAACGAACAATATACTTTTTGATTCAAAATCAATTACCCGGAGAAAACAATTGCTCAATTTTAATGTATGTTCATCTCTGTCAGTAACATAAAAAATCTAGATAACATAAAAAATAAATTTTTCGAATTTTTTCGAATTATTCGGAAACTTTCGAATAATTCAAATTATTCGATTCTAGTTTCGAATATTAAAATTCGATTCGGAACGAATTATTCGCACACCCCTACTAAAATCTGATACAATTTTGTCGCCGTCAGCTGTCACACTTCCGGCACGAATTTTAACGGTTACAAATCGGCGTAAAATTTCCAATCGATGATCAAGTTTGAAAATCAGCAAAACCGAGTATTTTAAAAATACCGGCAATTTTAAATTTCAAAATTGACAAAAAAAGCGCTACCGGCTAAAATAGCTTTTCATTCCCAACAAACTTTAATACAAAAAAATCTAGGTCATTTCTGTAAAAACGGCATTAAAGCTGGGAGAATAAGCTTCAATTTTGTTTTAATACTTTTTATTTCGTAATAATATTTACCAGTTTTATTGTGGTTCAGTTATTTTAGTGAGAAATCTACTTCCATTCCGGCTGCCGGATGATATTACTTTTGTTCTTTTTTTTTTTTTTTAAACATTTCACAGTTAAATTCAAAACATAGGTGTCCTCTTTAAATAAATAAATATTCCAACAATATTTATGCATTTGACATGTAAATATTATTGAACAAATAAATATAGTTCTTTATGAAGTTGACATTAATTCTACTTGGGGTGTCATGGTTGGTCTCTTCAATTGGCCTGTTTACGTTTTTCAGTTCTGGCAAATTGGCTCTGTTAACGTATAGAACATTCCGCCGAAAAGTTATTCCCGCAGTTTTGTGTCAAGGTAAAAAAGTTATCGCAACGTAAAACCAGGTTAGTCCCATTTGTCTGTTTTACGGTCGTCCAACAGATAGCCTGGATAGTACCCAGTATAGCTCGGCCGTACACCTACGCCCTACCCATAATTACTTGATTTCGCTTTAACCCGTGAGCACATCCGTGGACTTTATTGGCTCGTACGTCCTTTAATCAATGTCAACCGCCAGTACGATACATTTTATTGCTATGCAGAGTAGTCAACCCGACTGGTATACGTTTTAAAACATGTATTATAGAATAGACCCGATGAGAGAGAGATCAACTATTGGAGAATGAAAAAATATAACTGTAAAGAGCAAGAGCAAGTAAAAGTGATCACAAAAGAGAACGGATATGAATTGCGCAGTCATGTCTCTCTATACATCCACCCGTCGTTCATTTTACGCTTTTCTTTCGTTCGTTTGTAAAAGTTAAATGGATCTGTTGGTACTGTTTAATCCCATTGCACTTTTACAAATTAATCGAAACCTTTGATCCATTTAATTATTGAGGTTACCAATTTATGTCACATCCAAAGTATCCTTAACGTTTTGAATAGCTTTTCATTAATTTAAGCTTTTGACGATCAATTTCTAATTGTCAATTAAAATTTTTCATATTTTTTATACGACTAAAATTTAAATAAAAGATTTTTTTTAAAAAACTTCCTTGTATTTTATCGACATTTTTTAAAATTCGATATTAATTCGTCTGAGTTGCATTTAAAAATGTCGGTTGTGAAGGCAAAAAAAATTTCCAATCGGCTACTGGTCCTCGAGCGGTAAATCAACCTGAGCTGTGGCATTTCCCTTCGGGCAACGCCCAGTCAATTTAGTCATACAAATAGCGTCATTCGCGTTGGCACTATAGTTGATATTAAACGCGTCATTACGCGAAATAATGAACTCACCTCGTCGAGTAGGGGCAAAGAGGATACCGAGAGGTCACGATGTTTTTCTTTAAGTCTCTTGAGTTTTCTCTCGAGATGCTTTCTATCTTTTATTTTATTTCACTCTACGTTTTTTCCGCTCCTTCTTATTCTGTTTTATAATCTTGTTTTTCATTGTTTTTATTTTACTCAGCTTCGTTTTATTGTAATCATATTTTTCGACAAATTCTAACTTATATTTTTCCCTAGTAATTTTTACCACTTTTTTTATGATCCCGTTAGCCGACGTCTAATAATTTCGGACTTTTTTTTAAACGATAAATTGCACAAAAAAAAAAAAATTGAAAAAATTGCACTTATAGTTTTTTAAATTTTCTACATGTGCATATTTTTAGTTTTTGTTTTTTTTGTAATTTATCTGTCGAAAAAAAAATCCGAAAATTCCTAATTGTCTTTTAAGTTCTTGATAATGAAATTAGCCGACGTCTAATAATTTCGGACTTTTTTTTAAACGATAAATTGCACAAAAAAAAAAAAATTGAAAAAATTGCACTTATAGTTTTTTAAATTTTCTACATGTGCATATTTTTAGTTTTTGTTTTTTTTGTAATTTATCTGTCGAAAAAAAAATCCGAAAATTCCTAATTGTCTTTTAAGTTCTTGATAATGAAATTAGCCGACGTCTAATAATTTCGGACTTTTTTTTAAACGATAAATTGCACAAAAAAAAAAAATTTGAAAAAATTGCACTTATAGTTTTTTAAATTTTCTACAGGTGCATATTTTTAGTTTTTGTTTTTTTTGTAATTTATTTGTTGAAAAAAAAATCCGAAAATTGCTAATTGTCTTCTAAGTTCTTGATAATGAAATTAGCCGACGTCTAATAATTTCGGACTTTTTTTTAAACTATAAATTATAAAAAAAAAAAGTTTAAAAAAATTGCACTTATAGTTTTTTAAAATTTCCTACATGTGCATATTTTTAGTTTTCGTTTTTTTTGTAATTTATTTATCGAAAAAAAATTTTAAAATTACTAACTGTCTGCTAACTTCAGGATCATTTTTTTTCATTAATTATTTTCTATAATTTAATAACAATAAATTACTGCAATATAAAATCCAAAACTTGATCCATTTTAAATGTTTAATCTTCCAATTATATATTTTTCATTTTTATCAATTGATGTGCAGGCAATAAGAAATAAATTTTTTATTTCATTGCTACTTCATTCAAAATATTTCCACTTTGTCGAAATATTTTTCCATACCACCGTTTAATTCAATACTATAACAATTACAATCCATGTATATATATATACAAAAAATTTTATATTTTTTTATTTTCGACGGCTTGTCGAAATGCTAAATCCACGTGAATTTGATCCTCACTGTTCACTCGTTTTCCTCTTACACCTCTTTTCCCATACATAAACCTAGTCAACTGTGAATATTTTTGTCGAACGAGTGGAAGCGTTATATTTGAAGTGAACGAACGATAGAGGCTTTAAAGTGCTCACACCACTAGTTGGAAAAATTCATAGTTTTTTTTTTATCGTTATTATTGTCACATTTATTTTTTTTCATACTCTTTTTATTTATTATTTATTTTTTTCCATATCGACCGGGAGTTTTTTCTTCCCTGCACATACGACGCGTTTGGCTAAATCGTAAATCTCGAGTCGAATGAATATTTATAGCGATTATTAATGGGCCGCAGTGGGATTATTTGCTAGTGGTGTAGGTACAGGTGAGAGCTGGAGGTAGAAAAGGGAGTATGAGATGGGATGGTAACACAGCGAGGGGGCATAATGCACCATGTGGTCTTCGGACGAAGCTTCCACTTGGGTCGCTCGACGGTGCCATTAAAGAGAATGCCTGTGGTGGCCGTGGCTTTTCGTAGCTTTTCCGGTATTTATAGCTTCACGCTGAGGACACTGTACTTCTTTTATTGTACATACGTCTATGTGTACATATATGGAGGTATATGTGTATAAACAATTTACTGTACGCCTCGTAAACCAGATGATCTAGAGAAACCATACGACAAGCCTACATCCGAGCTGTGTTAACGTTTTGTACATGGGACACAACATGAGTCACTGCATAAGATTTATGCGTACTGCGCATACGCATGGAAGATCTTGTATGCATCGCCTTGCTCTCATCATGCAGATTCATCCCATTACGTGAGCTTTATTATCCTGCAATGACCTGGAATCTACGACGACGCGAATAATAATGGACAAATTTTGATGTTCTACGCTGTACTAATGACGAAATACTATGACACATGTACTGGTCATTATATAAATCATGCAAGCTTATTACCAAGAAAAACAGAAATCCGGCCGCCGAAATGACAGCAGATTTATTAGTATTCATTGGTGGTATAAAAATTTTAAATTGCAACCATTCTGAAAATATTTAGTCGATGTCTGGATTTTTAAAACCTTATTCGTCAAAGTCTAAGGATTTTTTGGTGCAAAAAATTTTCTCGCACCAAAAAATTTTATGTGGCTCAAGAAAATTGAAGTTTTTAATTCATAAGTTTCTTGGGGCAGGTAAAAATTTTCTTGGGCGAATAAAAATTTTTTGTACCAAAAAATCATTTTTTTTCTATGCAGATAAAATTACTATCCATTAAAAAAATTTAAAACACATATTTGCTACCCCGTAACTTATATTTTTTTGATACAATTCACCCTCGTGCTATTTCGTCGGAAGTTTCAAGAACGCGTTGATTCTCTTCGGTGGATTTATTATCGAGCAATGATACTAAAGTTAGCCGACGTCCAATAATTTTTGGATTTTTTTTTAAACAATAAATTATAAAAAAAAAAAAACATTTGAAAAAATTGCACCTGTAGTTTTTAAAATTTTCCACATGGGCATATTTTTAGTTTTTGTTTTTTTTTGTAATTGATTTGTTAAAAAAAAATCCGAAAATTACTAAATGTCTGCTAACTTCAGGGTCATTAACGAGCATTGTTGGAATTCTTACGAGACCAAGAATTTATAATCGAATTCATCTGATCTTTAAAAATTTTAAATAATCATATGCATAAAAAAAATTTGGAGAACAATTGACCCTGGGCCAGCCCCATAACTTCCTACCGTTTTTAGTTCATTATTTAATTGTCTTCATTTTTTATTTCATTAACTAACACATCATTTTTCCGTTTATATTCAGCAAGCAGATCATGAAGACGAAGATATTTTTTTAAAAAATTCAGTGCTATCAATGCACTCATTTAAATCAATAGTATCCTTAAAAATTCCTTCTATTATTTTTAAGTTCTATCGAACTAGTGGATGAATCGTTTACCAAATACTTTGGTAAGCTTTTGAATAACAAATTTATCATCGAATTGATATTTCGAGGCTCAATGTTTACCAATGGATTTAATACCTGTATTTTAATGTAAGTTATGATTAATTTAAAAAATTATAATCACTTTATAATTGTAAAAATTCCGAGTAAAAATAATTTTGAAATGTATAAGATTATAAAGACAATTTTCGCGAGAATATTTGGATGATAACATCAATATATAATTTGGTAGTTAGATAGGAAATTGAAAGCCCTTTCAAACGAGTACTGACATGACATATTTATTATCAATAATTCAAAATATATACATATGATAAATCATTTTTATCAATTAAAAATTAATGTACATTTCTTGAATTATTAAAAATAAGTCAATTGTGTTGGCACTCGTTTAAGAGAGCTTTTATTTACCTATACAACTATTTGACCGGAAGTTATTACTTTAACAATTTTTAAATAGTTATCAAGTATTAATTAATCAGATTATTAATGTAGATTTTTTTTCAATGTAAAATTTTTAGTCTTCTCAAACGAGCACTAAAATGACATTCTTTTTTTTATTAATATTTATAATTAACATATATTTTTATTTATATAAAATAAAATATATGTATATCTTTCGAAATATTTATTAAGATGGAAAGTTTTTGAGAGTTATAAGTGATTATAATATTTAATTACTTACATTAAATTAAAAAATTCTTTACTTCACATCCATCAATTATTTTGTCAATTGTGAGAAATTCAATAAATAATTGTCGAAAATAAAATGATATAATTTTCCACTCATTATTGATATCAATGCAAGGAATCAAATATTTTTAATTAAATCTCTGATTCATATTTATAAGTAAAATAACTTTATGTAAATGATAATAAATAATAAATGTCAAGTTGTTTACAACTTCGCCATTTTGAAAAGAGCGCCCTCTTTTCAAACAAGCGGGAGAATTCAAAATTTAATTGTTTAAATAAATTAAATAATTAATTTGGTATTAATTAAAATAATAAAATTGTTGTAAAAAAGTCATAAATTACTCAACAAAATTTTATATTCAATAAATTCAAATGAAAAAAAAATTTGATTGAAAAAATTTTTTGAATTTACTCACTCTTCCCGCCATTTGCATTCTCTGCTGCGAGTACTCGTACAACACCGACGCACAAATTAATAAATTAAACACACAAACACTTATTAAATATATCAAATTAATACAACTTATTAATCACTACACTAAAACAAGCACTTGAGAATATTATTTTCTTTAAAACACACACGTTCAAATACTTTTTTATATTAAAACTCTGACGACCGACATGGCATCATCCTGAAGTTAGTGGACATTTAATAATTTTTGAATTTTTTTTTTTCAACAACTCAAGTAAAAAAAAAAACTAAAAATATGCACATGTAGAAAATTAATAAAACTACAAGTGCATTTTTTAAAAATATTTTTTTTTATAATTTTTCATTTTGAAAAAAAATATAAAAACTATTCGACGTCGACTAACTTCACTACCATGACTCGGCGTCATTTAACACGAAAGCTAAGCCGGCACTGAATTTAATGTTTTTAAAAACTTACACTCACTGACACACACAATTTAATATCACAAACTGTTTTTTAATTAATCAATAATAGTTTAAGAGTAACATCACATCAATAACCGAGTTGAACAATAGATAAATTAATTATTTAAACGAGCTGAAGTGATCACGACAATGGGGCTTCGGTTAAGCGGGAGACTGACTGGCCCACAATGCAGTGCGGGATGTGGGGGAAGGGAAGCTTCGGGCGCGTGCGCACTCCACTTTCGTCGCTACTGCGCAGGTCCTTCCAAGCGTCGCTACATCTGCGCAAGTGCGTCCAACATTGAATCGCTGGCATCACAGTGCTCGGGCCTCGTCTTACTCGTAATTAAATAAATAAATTCAGTGTTTTTTTGTTTAAATAAATAAAAACGTTTGTCTTTAAATATTCTCCATCGTTCAACAAACATTTCGTGACAATAATTTGATCGGTACTTAACATAAAACGAGTAAAGAAAGTCATTTAATTAAATCGTATCTTCTTTTTCATTGTCAGACTACGAGTGCTCGGTGTCGTACGAGTGTGAATGTAGCTGGCAGTTGGCAATTTTAAAAATTTTGAATTAGATAAATAAAATGTAAGTAAAATAAAAATTATTAATGCGTATTTAGATTATTGAAAAATCAGTACGTGCATTTACTTCAATTTCATTATTTCAATTAATTAATTTATTTATTTATTTATTTGAAATTTATAAATTGTCCCATTCGGCTGCATTCTCACTTATCGTTGTCGTTCGTTTTTGTGATTGAAAATACGGACAATGTTTTATTGATTTTTCATGTGACAGTGTTTAAAAAAATCAGTGAGTGTGTTGTGAATAAGTGTAATTTTTTTCTTGTTAAGTGATAAGTGTATAATATTTTTTTATTTTTTTTACATCTTGTGCCACCATCTTGAAAAAATTTAGTGTAATTTTTATGATACTGAAATTAGCAGACGTCTGATAATTTTTGGATTTTCTTTTAGACGGTAAATTATAAAAAAAAAAAATTTGAAAAAATTGCACCTGTAGTTTTTTAAATTTTCTACAAGTGCATATTTTTAGATTTTTTTTTTTTGTGATTAATTTGCTAAAAAAAAGTCCAAAAATTTTTAATTGTCGGATAACTTCAGGATCATTAATTTTTTAAAATTTTAATAGAGAATCGGGTTTTATAAGTGCGTAGTGTTTTTATACTTAACATCAGTGGTCAGTTTGTGTCAGTGATTTGAATCAGTGTATTTTCTTGTGAATTATTATTCAATTTTTGAGTTCTGCGTCGATGGACGAGCCACAGAGCAGCAAATTGTAAGTTTTTAAATTTTTGGTTGACATAATTATTTATTGATATCTTATACTTGAAAATTAATTTATTACCTAAAATTAATGGTTTAATTTTTCACTGACAATTCGTTTTTTTTTTAATTAAAAAAAAGTCCATGTGTTTGTTTGAACAGAAATTAAAAATAAAAACAAGTATCCTTTTTTACGATACTGAAGTTAGCCGACTGATAATTTTTGGATTTTTTTAAAATCGGTAAATCATAAAAAAAAAATTGCTCTTATAGTTTTTTAAATTTGCTACTTGTGCATATTTTCTTTTTTTTAACTTCCCGCTGAGAAAATCGACGATTTTCAAAAAATTCGGGAAGTTTTTGGTTTCACCCCGATTTTCAAAAACCGGGTTTTCATCATATGTTGACATTTAAAGGTGCTAGGATGCTATTCTGACATTTCCAGAGCGATGTCTGTATGGATGTATGTATGAATGTGAAAAAATTTTTTTTTTTTTCGTTTTTTTTGGATATTGTGAAAACTGTTGGATCGATCAATTCCAAAATCTCATCAGCTCTAAAACTCGATAAAAGCTTTCGATTGCCACCAAGAACGTCTCAATCAGATAATCCGTTCAAAAGATATCGTCGACGAAAGAAACAGTAGGAAACGGTTTTTTGCAAATGTCGTCGAAACGACAAAACCAATCATTCCCAAAATTTTATCAGCTCAAGACCTCAATAAAACACGTCGATTGCCACCCCAACCGTCTTAATCGGTCAATTCGTTTACGAGATATCGTTAATTTAAAAAATAGTGAAAAACGTTTTTTTCCAGATATCTACAGAAAAATTGAATCATTCGATTTAAAAATCTAATCAGCTCTAGAACTTAATAAAACGCGTCGATTGCCGCCTCAACCATCAGAATCGGTTAATTCGTTCGCGAGATATCATGGGAGATAGAAATGCTAAAAAATGTTTTTTTAGAAAACAATGGCATACAAAAGTATTTTCGAGCTCGAAGAGCTCGAAAATGTATCCACAATAATGTTTTCGAGCTCAACGAGCTCGAAAACAGCGGGAAGTTTTGGGGCTGGCCCGCAGGGTTAACCGATAGACCGATTTTTTTTCTCATATTTCCTTCTGGTTTTCATTTGACATGATTTCTGAGGCTCTTTCAATAGAAAATAATAGAAAATACCGGAGGAAAAAAAAATTATAGTCCTAGACTCTCGACAGAACCATGTCGAGGGGTATGTAGAGTAGTGTGTAGAGGGCCACTCGAGGTCTTGGACACTCTGGGTCCATCTGATATTTTTTTAACTTCCCGCTAAGAAAATTGCAAATTTTCAAAAAAGGGAAGTTATTGGTTTCGGTCCGATTTTCGAAAATCGAGTTTTCATCAGATGTCGACGTTTTGAGGTCCTAGGAAACTATTCTGACTATTCCCGGGTGGACGTCCGTGTGTGTGTGTGTGTGTGTGTGTGTGTGTGAACTTTTTTTTGTCCGACGATATCTTTGGAATGGATGAACTGATTTGAACGTACTTGGTGGCGATCGAAAGAGCTCACCAAAACTTAGTCTTGATTAGATTTTGGGGTAAATCGGTCATGTAGTTTACAAGTTATACAAAGAATAAGAATTAAAATTTTTTTTTTTTTTAGTTTTTTATTGATTTCTCAGAAACGACTTATACGATCAACTTCAAAATCTAATCAGCTCTATAACTCAATAATACACGTCGATTGCCGCCTCAATCATCAAAATCAGATAATTCGTTCGAGAGTTATCGCGGGAGAAAGAAATAGTAAAAAACAGTTTTTTGCGAATATCTTCGAAATAACTGAACCAAACAATTTCAAAATTTTATCAGCTCTAGAACTCAATAAAATACGCCGATTGCCGCCGCAACCATCAAAATCGGTCAATTCATTCCTGAGATATCGTGGGAAAAAGAAATGCTAAAATCGGTTTTTTTTTAAAACAATGGCACACTAATGTATTTTCGAGCTCGAAGAGCTCGAAAATGTATCCACAACAATGTTTTCGAGCTCGAGGAGCTCGAAAACAGCGGGAAGTTTTGGGGCTGGCCCGCAGGGTCAACCGATAGACAGATTTTTTTCTCATATTTCCTTCTGGTTTTTATTTGACATGATTTCTGAGGCTCTTTCAATAGAAAATAATAGAAAATACCGGAGGAAAAAAAATATTATAGTCCTAGACTCTCGACAGAACCATGTCGAGGGGTATGTAGAGGGCCACTCGAGGTCTTGGACTCTTTGGGTCCATCTCATATTTTTAACTTCCCGCTAAGAAAATTGTAAATTTTCAAAAATTCGGGAAGTTATTGGTTTCGGTCCGATTTACGAAAATTCAATTTCCATCAGATGTCGACGTTTCGAGGTCCTAGGAAGCTATCCTGACTAATTTCACGATGATGTCCGAGTGTATGTATGTGTGTAAATATTCATAACTCTTGAACGGGTGAACCGATTTTGATCGTTGAGGTGTCATTCGACGCGGCTTGTTAATGTCTTGAAGCCGTAAAAATTTGAACTTAATCGGTAGGGTGCGTTCAGAGATATTTCAAAATTAAAATTTTTTCGAAAATGTTTTATTTGGATAACTTTTAATTTGCTCGATGGATTGATTACAAAATCTATTCAGCTTTAAAACTCTATAAGCCGCGTCGAATTCGAATGCGTTGACGAACGAATTCAAAAAAAATTTTTTCCTTGGTTTTTTTGAAATTTCTCAAAAACGGCTAAATAAATCAATTTCAAAATTTGATCAGCTTCAGAACTTGATAAAACGCGTCGATTGCCACCTCAACCATCAAAATCGGTTAATTCGTTCGCGAGATATCGTGGGAGGAGGAAATGCTAAAAAATGGTTTTTTACAAAACAATGGCATACAAAAGTATTTGCGAGCTCGAAGAGCTCAAAAATGTATTCACAATAATGTTTTCGAGCTCAACGAGCTCGAAAACAGCGGGAAGTTTTGGGGCTGGCCCGCAGGGTCAACTGACAGACCGATTTTTTTTTTTTGTAATCGACTTGTTAAAAAAAAAAGATCCGAAAATTGCTGATTGTCTGGAAACTTCAAGACCATTCTTTTTTTTGGTAAAATTTTTGGTTCTGAGGGTTTAATTATTCAAACAAAAAAAAATCAAATTGAAAAATAGTTGACCCCGTAGGCTGACCACAATATTTCCCGCTCTTATTGAGGTCAAAGAGCTCAAAAAAATGTTATTATTTGAAAATTTCTGAAAATTGGATTACAACTAATACATTCATATGATCCGTTTTTTACTATAGCATGGAAACCAGTTTAGTAACTGAACTTTCATTAAAACTGGAAAAATTAATGAGTGTGAATGTAACTGACGTACTTTTTTTCTAAATTTTATAATAAAAAATCAAATGTAAGTACAATAAAAATTCAAAAACGCGTAGTAGATAAATAAAAAATCAGTACGCGCATTTTTAAAAATTTCATTATTTTAATTAATTAATTTATTTAAAATTTATATTTTGTCTCATCTCCGCTACATTCACACTCATAAAAAATTATCGTAAAATAAAAATTAAAAGCTTCACTGTACCTAGAGTCAGCTTACTCTAGTTCTCAATTAAAATAAGGCAGATAACAAACAAAAAAAAATTTTATTGAAAATTTTAAGCCGGCAGCAGTATGCGGGCAGATCAGTTTGATCCAAACTTTTCTAAAAACTGTAACTAAGCATTTTTAAAGAAAATAAAATTTTTTTGTCGTATCTTTTGCCGGAAATTCTGTATAATTTGATAACCAATTATTACACTGTAGTAAAAATAATTAGTATAAAACGAAGAAAAGAAAATTGTAGTTACAATATTTGATGAAAAGATTCATTGATGTTATACAAACAATGACAGACAAAAGCTCATAGCCCCTAGCCGTATAGAGCTTCTGATTCGGCACCATCTATCAATGGAGAACAATGCGGTTTTGGAACGTAGAATTGTGCAAGCGAATAAAAGCACCCACGGAGCATAATAACTAGTGGTTTGTTCGACCCAAGGAATGTTTGGATGGTCGAATGGTTCCAGAGATAATATATGTATTTGTCCAACTCTCTCTTTCTCTTAATGTCCTTTCTCTTTCGTGTATATGAGAGTCTTTTGTTCCTCACTTTATCTATATTCACAATGTTACAACTCTCAGTTGATATATCTTATTGTTAGTGACCGAGAGTTCTAACTGGGAATTATGTCAAATTTATTTTATTATTAATTAAATCCTGATAATACGTCAATAACTTTTGCTTGATAAAGAAATCGAATGGATAATGTTTTAAACAGGGGTTCGCACTTTTCTCTCTATTACACGCAAGTCCATGTACGGTACTATCTTTGTTGCACTCGTACAGTAAATGGAAACTTTGGCCGAGTTTTTCTCTTAAACAAACGAATATTATGAAACAATTAAAGCGCACTTTGCTAGATTAGACAGTAATGCATCAAAGTGCGGCCTGTGTTTTGTATTGAGAGATTTTGTTTCCGAAAAAAATCCAGCCGAAAATATCTGATAAAATCTCTGTTAATATTAAAAAATTTCAAATTCAAAAATTTTTGATATTAATTATTTAAAAAACGTAAAAAAAAATTATTAAATTTTTTTAGATTCACTAAATTCATAGTCACAAATATGCAATATAAATTTTTTTTTTTTGATAAAATCTAATAAACTAAAAAATTTTCGGAGTGAACGCGGATTAAATATTGAGTGAATGTGGAGTGGATGACTATTTATTTATTTAGTTCCCTCGGAGTAAAATTTACTCTGAAGAGAGGTTTATTTTAATATCAAAACTCCAAATCGGAGTTAATGCCGATCGAAATAAAATAATTACTCCGAATGCAGAGTGTTTTTTTTCTAAAACTCCGGAACTCTGAGTGACGAAGTGAGTTTGGATTTAAATAAAATCCATATTCACTTCGAATTCACTCGCAAGTTCTTACAGAAAAAATTCGCAGATCAACAAAATGTAAACATCAATTTTTCTTATTAGGGCTACAGAGGTCATCGGAGATCTCCGATGATTTCCCTGAATTTCCAAAAAATTTCGTAGATCTTTTGGATAAAAACATCCTGGCAACTATGAGATCTTCGTAGATCTGCTAAACGTAACAGATCTAATTTTTGGACCAACCAAATTTCTGTAGACTTACTGTAGATCATCTAAATTATTTTT
The DNA here is from genome assembly GCF_029852145.1 of Microplitis mediator. Taxonomy (NCBI): domain Eukaryota; kingdom Metazoa; phylum Arthropoda; class Insecta; order Hymenoptera; family Braconidae; genus Microplitis; species Microplitis mediator. Next base: position 23,328,200 of record NC_079969.1, read on the forward strand.
TCCAAGTAATGTCGTAAATTACACCTAAACCCTTTCTAGCATAGTAACATCCTTTAAAATAACTTGAATATTACAAAACCCAGGTACTATAATCGTACATTATAAAAATGACATCTTACACGTTTTTATCTCTTTTCCCATTATATGAATTTACATTCCCTGAAAGTTATATGAGCCTGAAAATAATGAGTGTTTTTTAATAATAACCAATGCAATTTTTGACAATACAATGCTTGCAACAAGCTCAAGTATACCTCGTTTGTATTTGAATTAAAGTAAAGGAGATAGTTTGAATGAATACGGAAATAATAACAATTGGATAGTGGTATATCGAGACAGGAAATTCCAATTAGCGGAGCATCCCGAGCGTGAGGAAAGCCCGGACGAACAGTTCGAATAACAATTCAAATTCCCTCTGTGGTTTTCGGATCGCGAGACCGAGTAAGCTGCACCACTAAGGAGCACGTGGTTCCCCGTGTCTCGCCTTCGTTAACCTCAACGTACCGCTGTAATTGGAAACAAGATGAAAGCCCAAATACTGACATTTGATCTAGAATCTCTGTTACATGCTTGTTATAACACCAATAAAATAAATATTAGAGATGTTGCAAAACCTAACTACCAATAGTATAAATCCATGTACTTGAAGATCGAAACGTTTTTCACGCAACGAAAATGAAAATAATCTATGTAATTTGACTTTGAAGGTGACTTAAGGGGTAATTGGGGTGGCCTGCAATTATCGAATGACGTGCGAAACATTTCGGAAATCTCGACCCAGTAGATTTTTTACTTTTCATTTCGATTTTCTTATTTTCGTTCCGTGAAAAACGTCTCGATTTTCAGGTTCTTATAAATCCAACACTTTTTTTTTTTTAGTTATTAATAATTAGGATTGGGCTTGACAATTTCAATTAAAATTTATCAGAGCCATAGACGATATTACAATTTTAATATAAATAATCTCTATCTTCAAAAGTAATTGCTATAAGGTAACAAAAGTACGAGTTACACTCGTGATAATCATCGAGGATTAGCTTTTGTTGTATGACTGAAATGTTCCAAGACGTGCGCCAATTTACTAACCTCATAAAGGGATAAAATGACGTCCATAAAATCGTTTTAAATATATACACCGGTTTATTCACAAGTATATACATCTACGTATGCTAACTATAATGTTCTTTGAAGTCCATAAGTATTGTCATGGGACTGGTATACTTAGTGAACCCTCGTATACATGTATTTAATTATAATCGATAGTATATAGCAGACAATATCTTCTTCTACCCCGTCGCCATGCAAACAGCTTCATTTTACACGACACGTGGCTTAATGGTCGCCCTCGACTCGTTTCATCTACTTACCTCTCGTTTTCTCGACGCGCTACTTATCCCGGCGTTTATCTGCAGTGTACTGAAAGAAAAAAAAATTGCTATTAAAAAAGAATTTAATAATGATTTTATTTTCAGTGTACACTTTTTTTGCAATTAAATTAAACTTTATCTCTTTTCTTATATATATTTATATATATAGAGAAATTATATTATTGTTAATTGCAATTTTTTATTGTGTGAAATTAGTGTTATTAACACATTTTCGTCAGGTATCTGTTTATCTAGATGAAAGTGTGTGAATTTGGGTCTTATTTCATCAGAATACTGATGCACCTGAAGATCGGAACGTTTTTCACCCAACGAAAATCAAAATAATTCATGAAATTTGTGTCTAAAGGCGACTTAAGGGGTAGTTGGGGCCGGCCTGTCATTTTCGGGTGACGTGCGAAACATTTCCGAAATCTAGATCCAGTAGATTTTTTACTTTTCATTTTTTTTTTCTTATTTTCGTTCCGCGAGAAACGTTCCGATCTTCAGGTACATGAATACTAAGAGTTTCCATAGACTTTCCATCGAGATGACTGATAGATTACTGACTAAAACTCACAAATAACAAATTTCAAGTAATCAAAGTTTACAAGCATGAATATCATTGGACTTGCAAACTTTAGGCGAACCTTCAGACGCCACTGTCCATCTGAAGGCTTTAAGTTACAAAAAAAAAAATGTCTTATTAAAAAGTTGTCTCATTTTGCCGCACACTCTCCTATATATATTCAGACTGTGTATAATTAAATGTACAATTATGTATGTTTGCTTAAGTATACTCATCTTATGTCATTTATTTATGATTAATCTTAACGCAAAGTGCGTTTTTATTGCAACAAAATGAAGCCCAGAAACTCGAGCGAAGAAACAATTCCGTGGTCGCAAAGATCGTTTCGTCTGATGAATAATACAGGAAGTAGGTCTGATCTTGAGGAGATTAAGTAGCGCTATAGTCAGCCAGAGACCAACTTCTCTTTCATATTAGACCACATGCTGCTACTGCTGTCTAATGTAGAACGAGAGAAGCGAAGAACATGTTAGCATAATTATACTTAATTAATGGCAGTCTACTCGGAACACATCGCAAAATTTTTTGAAGAAACTGCACACCTCAAGCACGAAGCGCTGAGTCTGCTTTGTAGATGGTCGAAAATTTTCAAATACTTCACTGACAGTAAACCGATGAACGAGTCGTTTGCACTGCCTTATTTTCTACACATACTACTCATATATGTTTGAATATAACGCGAAAATTAATTAAGAAAAATTAGAAATCGCCTAACCAGAAATGAATTCCGTCACCGGGACTTCAGAAGACTTTTAACGTCATTTCTAACAAGTTTGCTTTTAATCATCATTTACCTTAACTACTCTCAATATTAGTAACTCATTTTCAAAAAGCAGAAATTAATGACTCAGTATATTACAAAAAAAAAAAAATAATATATCGTAGATGTTCACATTTGATAAAATGAATAAATAATTAAATTGATGTGGCGTTTTGCTAAGTTTTAATTAGAAATATATTAATTACTTGGGGTAGTTAAATTATAAATAATAGTGGACTTCTCAGACGGGACTCAAATGTTGAGAGTCTGATGAAAGAGAAAAAAAAATTTGTGAGGTGTCAGGTGTTAAAGATTTTTAAAACAAAAAACAAAGTTGCCATGTAGATGACGAATAAGTATGGAATCATGACGAGGGTGTGAATAAGGGTGTCTCAAGTGCCCACAATATTCGTCGTACTTGAGAATTGTATAAAAATTAATCTCATGTGTACTCACACGTGTCTGAGAATTGATAAACGTAATAAACGAAAAAAAATGTGTAATTACAAAGAACATCATTTTTAAAAAATAAAAATGAATTTTGTATCAGAATTTTTAATACACTGTAAAAAAACGGGGTAAGTCCAGGCGGTGTAGGTGTTAAAATTTTTGGTGTTAAAAAAATTTCCCGGTGTTAAAATATTTTTCGGAGTTGAAAATATTTTACTTGGTGAATATTTTCACTCACTCGATTACGAAAGTTAAACAGTATTTTTATTAATTAATTAAATAATTTGTGATTGAAATGATGGGGGTAAAATTGTGTAATTTTAAAATAAATCACGTACAACATAAATAATTATTTAAATAAGTAGGGGAGACTGGGGCACGACGGCTCCCTTAAGCCGGTAATTATTTTTTATGGCTTTTAATCTATAGGTCAACCTAATTTAGTCCTTTCTTAAACAAACCCATTAAGGTTTTACCAAAACTAAAAAAAAAATTTTTTTTCTGGGGCACGACGGCCCCCCTCCAAAAAAAGCTTAAAAATAATTTTTGTTTTCTTTTTTTATTGAAAAAAAAGATTTCAACCACAAATATACTCTTTCCGTACCGTTATGATCACATGGACTTCAAATTTATTAGAAAAAAAATTTATTTAGCTGATATAACCAGTTTTAATAAAATTTTAATTTTTTTGTTTTAACCACAATATAATCTGTTGACCTAAAAGAGCTTTAATCAATAAATTTTCCAAATTCATTTTAGCTTAGAAAAAAAAAAATTTTCTGTAGCAAATTTTTTTTTGGTGGTCCATTTTACTCCAGATATCTCAGATCAGCTTAAAATATCTTTAAAACATCAGAGGTATCATGTATTGATCGTAAATGGAAAGAAAAAATTTTTACAAAATTTTTGAGGGGGGCCGTAGCACCCCGGTCTCCTCTACATAGCAAAATTGAAATTCCCTCCAGAAAATTTTCATTAAATTTTTATATTGTTTTAAATGTAATATATTTTGTTCTAATTTCTATAAGTGGAATTTTTTTTACACCGATTTAACACCGCCTACACCGGTGTTATTTTATTTGAACACCGTGCGGTGTCAAATTGAGTCCATTTTTAACCCCGCTCTTTTTATGAACCTGAAGTTAACAGACAGTTGACAATTTTTGGATTTTATTTTTTAATAAATCAATTACAAAAAAATATAAAATAAAAATATGCACATGTAGAAAATTTTGAAAACTACAGGTGTAATTTTTTCGAATATTTTTTTTTTAATAATTTATCGTTTAAAAAAATTTCAAAAATTAATCGGCTAACTTCAGTATCATGCTCTTTTTACAGTGTATTATTATTATTATAAATTATAACAAAGAAAAAAAAAAATTGATATAGGCAATGTGAATAATAGAAATGAAGGTAATCATAATTTAGTAACATATAATCCGGCAATCTGGTAATGAAGATTTGTAGAATCAGAAAGAGGATTATCATCCCTATTTGATGCGCGAGTAGTCATTTTCCCATGGTAGTGGTTCTCTTCCCTTTGAAACAGTTTGCAGTGCCTACTTCGTGAATTCAATTAATTCGACCACTCACGCGGTAACTCCCTTGCGGAATCTTTTAGAAAGTGCACATGCAGATAGAGACTACCAGATAGAGGAAGATGAAAATTAGCTCGAGTTACAAATCTCTTTCACAATCTAATCACCTGATGAAGTTATTTAAATTTTACATAAATTTAAATAATTTAAAAAGTGGCGGGTTTTGAAAATTTTATTTAAAAATATTACCCATTCACAAATATGTTAAATCGTGATAAAATAAAATAATAGTTGTTTGAAAGAAAAATAAAATTCAGTGTTTATCTCGAGTATGATGTATTAAAAAAATACAAAAAGTGTCAGCAAGTATGTTAACACGCGCATAAAAGAGGTGTAAATTCTCGAGCTGAGTGTCAGCATGCAACTACTCAAACGGTGCGGAAGATCTGAAGTAAACATTGAGACGAAAGGAAGGCGTCACACCAGCTTGTTGATTTAGGACGGGACCAACAAACTTTGAGAATGTAGGCTAACCCTCCTGAGACACATGTTACAAAATCAATATTTTCTATTTCACCGTTTCAAAAATTACCCGCTGGCTATGACTTTTAAGACGTATGATTTTAAAGGAAAATCTTATAGTCTCCTACTTCTTCATCGATATGTTTTTAGTATCATGAGCACGCGAGTTAGGATAAGAGCTCTGAAAAAAAAAAAACACTCAAGATTGCCAGAGAGAAAACGGGAATTGAAGAAATACTCAGTTTTTTTTTTTATTGACTCTAAGGAAAGATGATTTTCTTAAATGTCACTCATTTAATAAACCAATCTTCTACATTTTCAATTTCACTACTCATTTTACAGCTGCAATCGCACAGTGTCTTTACATTTTTTTTTTCTTTTCAAATCAATCGACGAAGAAAACTTCTTTGCATTCTATTCTTAAAGAAGAAAAAAAGCAAAGATAAAATCCTGGTGGAAAAGTTTTTTTTAACTTACTGTCATTCGTTAAAGTTTCTTTGGAATGAGCTACTTATAGGATTAAAATTTTTTTATAAGTTTTAACTTAACTACTCATTTTATAACTTTGAAGTACGTTGACTTTAACAACTTACTGAAAAATAAAATAAATAATCAAAGTTAAATTATAATAAAAAAATAAAATGAAAAAAAGATAACAAATAAAATTCACTGTGGAATAGAGTAAAAATAAAAAAAAAAAGTATCGTATACTTTGTTGGAATCGTAAAATACTTTGACGAGTGAAAAGACTGGAACGATTGTCAAGGTAACGTACATAAAGAAACCGCAGAATAAAATTCCCATCGTATAAAAAGGTAGGCTAAAGGTTTAAAGGAACGACAAAGTAGTATAGTAAGCACAAGCTCATGGAAAACGTATGAACATATACTGTGCAGTTGATGTTACCTATAGTAAGATGGTAGACACACTTTACTCGGTGAAGAAACCGAGGTAAACCAACGAGCGTAAGAGAGTTTGCAAGCAATAAGAGAGCAAAGCAGCAAAGAACTTGAAAATGTACGATCCGTGAAACGGAATAAGGCCAGCAAGTAGTCGCGAAAAGCGTGATACGGTGGTTCGAGAGAACGAGAGAGAAAGAGATAAGTTTATAGAAGATAGAAGAAGAAACAGCACTAGGTAAGGCAGGAAAGACACTTGGTACTCTCTCACACAAATTACCGTACAACATTCGTGGTGGCACTATTCTTCCTCAAGTATCACTCAGGGTTTACTTCTCAATCTCACTGGGGAACTACTGTGGGTCTCACCTTCGTTCGAGGATAAATTTCCTAACCGTACAGACTTAAATCTTCTAACCAACTTGGTGGTTGGAGAAGAGGCTCCTGGACAACCACAAGTCCCACAAAATTTGCTACTCTATTCATTCTCCCATGAGGTCTCGACTTTTGCACAAAGGTGAGACGGTTGATTTATTATTATTCCTTCTGTGTAAATAACACAGTCGTGTATAGTAATAATTTAATGTATTATTTGGTATTAATGTTACATATTGGGGATAGAAAATTTATTATAACAAACGAAGAAGTTCAGCAGATTGTAGAAGTTGATTAGAATGGAGACTATAAGAAATAAAAAACTAGAAAATTATTGACCTTGCGGGCCAACGATTAAAATTTTCACTGTTTCCAAGCTCGAAAAATATCAATATTTTGAATTTATTGGAGTTCAGAAAAAGTTTTGTTATTTTATAGGATGTCAAAACATCAACATCCGATGAAAACTCGATTGTTGAAATTCGGTATGAAAATAAAAACTTCCCGCTTTTTTGAAAATTTTCAGATATTCTTTTATGAAAAAATTGCACTATGACTTAAATATAATTATTTTTTTGATTCTTTATTCTCGATGTATTATTGGCAAATAAACCGATTTGAGTAAATCTTGTTAGGTCTGAAAGACTTTAAGTTTATGAGATGTTGAGAATAATCGTCGAAATATTTTGTGAAACATTAGAGGAAAATGTGAAGAAATGAAACAAAGTAAAATAGAGAGATTTAAAGAAAATCCTTCCTGAAATAAAAATAGAAAGAGAATCGATTTGAAAAGTTATTGCTTTAGAGTTTCACGAGTTGCACGTAACTCGTTGGTAACGACCGCACTTCCTTGACGAAGCGGAAGACGACCAAGTATGGAAGTCCCTCTTTCAGTGACTCCCTCGGTAGTCGGATCGTACGGAAACTCAACGGGTGGACATTTGGAAAGATTGCTCGTAACCTCGTTATTCGCGGCGGGGATCAAAACTATTGGCAAAGTGACTTAGAAGTCGCCCTGAGGACGAAATGCAACCTTTCTACTGTAGGGCACATCTGACTTGATTACATTACATACAAACTTTTTACACGGACAAAGAAAAAGATGAAGAAAAATACTTTAACCTTATATATATCTATACAAGAAAAAGTGGGGCAAGTTTGAATTTTTATATTAAGAAAATAATAACTTTGTAAAACTTACAACGATATACTTTAAATTCAATATATCTACCAATAACAAATATTTATAATATATTGAGAGAAAAAGTATTAATGATATTGTGTCATGTTATGAATAACACACTGTAAAAAATCGGAAGTGAATTCAAAGTGATTACGGATTTTTTTTAAATCCGAATTCACTCTGTCACTCGAAATTTCGGAGTTTAAAAAAAAATCACTCCGCCTACAGAATAAATACACGGTAAAAAATGCATGGCGTTCAACACTATGGCGATATTTACTATACTGCATAGTACTGGAGCTATCGTATTGCTGACACGTATGCATAGCAGGCACGGCGAAACAGCATGGCCCTCAGACCCATACTACAATGCCGAGGGCACAACGCTACTAGTTTTTCCCGCCATAATTTCTGGCATGTCAATCAATGTATACTATCGTACTACTACCAAAACTATATAGATGTCGTTAGACTAGGTTTATCGGCCAGAAGCAATGTGGATACGACAATGCAGTATGGGCCTGACGGCCATACTGACATTGCGGCGTCCGCGACAACTATTGCCAATGTTACTATTCCCGCAATCGTTGAATCTTCTATGCATACAATTTTATAACCTATAAAAATCTTCGATACTATACAGTATGGCGTTCACGCCCATACTGGCATAGTGATATCCGCAAAATATTTCTTACCGTGTAAGGAGTTTGTCTTTTCAGCGAAATGATTTCGGAGTGGTCTGGATTTTATTCCAATCCGCATTCACTCTGATTCACAGATTCAATATTAAAATGAACTCCCCTTCGGAGTAAATTTCACTGCGTTCCGCATTCACTTGGATTTAATCGGGGTTTACTCCGCAAATTTTTTACAGTGCATTTAAACCGTAACATAAAGTGTTGCTATACAGAAAAAAAGGATTTCTTGACCCAAAAAAATTTCTTACATTGTGAATTGAAAACAAAAATTTTATTTAGACTAGAAACAATTTCTTGGCGCAAGAAATTTCATCTCACTCTAATAAATTTTCGTTTTCATTTTATAATGCGAAGAATTTCTTATTACAAGTAAAAATTTTTCGCGCTTAAAATTCGCGATTCGGATATAAATCACTGGAAGTTATTTTGATGACGTATGACTTGCCTCGTTTTTTTTTTAAACGGTCTATGATTGTAGTAAAATTTACGATTCTATTACAAATTACTGTATAGGCCATAGTAATTTTGCAGTACGTTTTTTTTAATTTCCGTCAGGTGGCCATCAATACTGTGAACCCATAGCTTTTCAAACAAAAATAATTTTTCCGATTGGCCATGGCCTAGAGTTAGCTTATTTTGATAAATAGAACCGAAATTTTGCACGAAAATTGATACATGTATCTGTGATAAATAAAATTAATGAATAGCTCGGAGCAAAACTTGATTGCAGACGAGTGTCGAGTAGACTGTCTGAACTACTCAGTTGCGAAGTTAAGTGATAAAGTTATTTTAAACTCTCTTGTTTTAGACAAAATTTTATTTAAAAGTTAGTCTACAAACGGATTCTTTCATTAGAGTAATGTCAAACGTCTATTAACTTTTATTGAATTCCAGTTACTATTGAAATTGAATGACAGAGAAGAGATTTTTAAACCCACTTTTTTGTTTTGGAATCTAAAAATTTCAAAGCTTTAGGTCATTCACTAAACTTTTCCCTTTCTTTAATTTTTTATTTATTTTTGCCCTCTTCAGTATTGTGTTGAAATAAAAAAGTACCTCGAAATTTCCTGTAAGCTAAAAGTTTCACCTTCCGGCAAAATTTTGTCGACTTGTATTTATTCTACCACAATGGCCGCAGGAGACGGGAGCCAAAAGAATTAAAAATAACGAAAAAGTAAAATAAAGAAAAAAAAGTGTTCAAACTCAATCAGAAGAAAAAAAAATTTCTATGGAAGTTAATAAACGTAACAAGTGATCAATTAGTATAGTATAAAACAAATATGACTGTCAAAATAACTAGCCGTATGAAAAAACAATATATGGTTAAAATATATAAAATCATATATGTTTGCAACAAAAAAATATATGATATATTATAAAAAATCACATAGAGATTTTGGCCGATTTAATATAAAATTATATACAGTAGTAAATATAGGTATTACATATATGTAACTTATATGTTTTTTATATTAAGCTATATATATACATTTACATTTACCTTATAATATATTGCATTGATATATTTCCCTTGATATTCAAAAATATAAAATTTTTATATGAAATGAAATATATGGTAGCATATATTTTCTTTGTTATATTTAAGCATATATTTTATTCGGTGTATGTATATGTATATGGTTATATATATTCGCATCAAATTAACTAATTTTGAAAATTTTAACTGCAATTTAAAGAGTATATGAAAATTTAGATCTAATTCAATTTGAGTTGGTCATACGAATAAGGAACTTTTTTTTCCATACACAATATAAATATATGTTTTTATATATGATCAGAATATATATTTTCATATATGATAAAAATATATTTTTTGTATATGATTGGCATATATATTTTATATATGCTAGACATATACGGACTCGTATATGATGAATGTTATATTTTATATAAAAAAAAAAATATATCAGAAAATATAGTTAAATTGGCCACATATATTTTCTGATATTTATCATATATTTTGAACATATTTGTTATTTTTATACGTGTAAACACGTGGACTCCTGTTTGAAAATTGAGTAACCAAGTCTTGATGTTTTACAAAATGAAAAATTTATTCCTTAAAGCCGTGAAAATAGTGGTTTCCGAGTGTTGCTCTTGGAAAGGGGTCCTGGAAATGAATTCATACGAGCCTTTCATGCAGAGTAGCGAATGAACGTCGGTGTCGTAATTAAATTAAAAATTTTAATATTACGCCCAGTAGTAGTGTTCACTCTCATGTTTCTCTTTCACCCTTAATCTCACCACACATTTTCCCGTTCATTTTAACTCTATCTTTCTCTTTTACTCTTTCACTCTCTTTTTTGTGTATATGTTCGCATTCACATACCAACTCATTATATATATATATAATCCGTTTTTCTCTCGCTTTTCTTTCACTCATAAGAGTTTTTGCCGAGGTGCAACTCGGGAGAGGCTTGTTCGGACGGTTGAACTGGTGAAAAAGCGTAATCGGTTGGTCCACGAGAGCGTAAAAGGGTAATGCACTTTCGAGAGGTAGATATAAGGAGTTTCTTCGTGTAATTCACAGAGTAATGAAGCAGATATGCAAAACTACTTGGGACGTTTCTAGTTTCTCTCTCTTACTCTCACTCCTAAATTTTTTTACTATTTTTATTTTTTTTTCTCTCGTCCACTTCGACTCTCTACTTACCCTATGCTGCCAGCTGTAAAATAAAAGCCAAGTCTGGAAAGAAGGAGAAGAGGCTAACGTATTTGCATATTTAATTCCGCTCGCTCTTTTCGTACAGCTCAATTTGACTAATTATTCTTTATATTATTGTACATACACCTTTTAACCCTGTGCAAACTATAACCACAGAAACAACTTTTAATTCTTATGAAGAAATTACCTTGAGATTTAGTTTGTCTATTTTTTTTCTTTGTTAAATAAATGACTATTTTTTTTTTAAGGACAATGTTCATCATGAATAAATGATCAAATGCATACAGTAGAGTTTTTAAAAGTTTTGAAAAGACAAATAATGAAAAATAAAAATTTAAAAAATATATGAGAATGAGGGTGATTTAAAAAATAACCAATTTTTTTTTCTCGGAAACAGGTTCAAACGTTTCATTTAGAAGTTCATTTAACAGGTTCCTCATTGCACTTTTCTATTTTCCATAAGAATAACATGGAAAATATGTTTTTTGCGTCTTCTGATTTTTATAAGTAGCTAATGATGCGTCATGGGAATAATTGGCAGGCATATTTTTGTAGGCAATTGAGTGCACTACAAAAAAAGTTTCTTATCATTTTTTGATAAATCTATTTGTTCAAAAGTTATTTGAGGTTGAAGTTGAATCCATATCAAATTTTGAGATCTTTTCACTTTTCTGACGAAACTATCAAACATATAACAAAATATCGTGGGACCTTTTTTGTAGACAATTTTATTCCCTAGAAGTTATTCCAATAAAGTTTTTTCGAATTCCGCATTGATTTCTAGTTATTTTCATTTTAATGTCAAGCTCTTAAAATCGATCAGAAGACTATTTTTTTTAGGAGCTTGACATCAAAATGAACATAACTAGAAAACAATGCGGACTTTAAAAAAACTTTATTAGAAATAACTTCTAGGGAATAAAATTGTCGACAAAAAAAGTCCCACGACATTTTGTTATAGGTTTGATAGTTTCGTCAGAAAAGTAAAAAGATCTCAAAATTTAATATGAATTCAACTTCAACCTCAAATAACTTTTAAACAAATAGATTTATCGAAAAATGATAAGAAACTTTTTTTGTAGAGCAGCCAATTACCTACAAAAACATCCTTGCTAATTATTCCTATAACGCATCGTTAGCTACTTATAAAAATCAGAAGTCGCAAAAAAATTTTTTTCCATGTTATTCTTATGGAAAATAGAAAAGTGCAATGAGGAACCTCTTAATGTTAATATTAAGAGCTCTAATTTCCACAGGCGTCGTTTTCCATCTAAATGAAACTTTTGAACCTGTTTCCGAGAAAAAAAAAAAATTTGTTATTTTTTGAATCACCCTTATGAGAATATTGCAAAAATTCTCGAGAAATTATTAGGTAACTTAAAAAATTAATTCAAAAGCTTATTCTCTGTGTGAAAAATTATATACTTTTATTTCACACTTTATTCCCTTTTGTCTTATTAGTCCTTTTTAAAAATACAAACGAGATTTTGTCTTTTCTACAACGTCCTTATACATAAATATATACATATATATTTTTTTTTATATCAAGAAGTCAAAGTAGAGGATGATAAGGGAAAAAAGTAAGTAGTGGAGTTTTAGAATAGTAGGAAAAAAGTTTTCTATACTCAGGCATCTTCCGTAGCATTTTCGGACTCACTGTCATTATATAAAACTCTTAAACTCTATATAAACTTTTATCACTATCTAAGCTATATCTATATCTACATAAACTTTAAAAAAAAAGCCTCAATAAAATTTACAAAATCAAGTAATAATTATAAAAGTTAAAAATTTAAATCGTAAAAAGAAGATAAACTTTTAATTGATAACCTTAACTTATCCATCATCAACAAGTTAAATAAATCCAATCCCTTTTTTCCCTTCTCTCATTCTCGACTCATTCGAAAAGTTTGTAATAATTTTATCGTATAATGAAAATCCTCATGAGCAAGTTTGAGTGATAATTCATATGAGTGGTTAAAAGCTTGCCGATAGATCGTAATAGTAATGACAGGCTTTACCCACAAAATTTCTGATAACATGAACACTCATCAGTAATTTCACGAGCAAACACCTAAAATTCGATGGTAGCTCGTTCGGGTGTGTGCTGGTTTGGTGAATATTCGACTTCTCGAGTTGCTAGTGTAGTATAAAGACATCGACATAAATTTTATCGTCTACCCCACACTTGTTCGCTATCTACATTCATATATATAGAGCCAGAGAAGAATAAAGGACATTGGTGAGCAGGATGACCTCGTTGCCATAATCCCGTTGTATAATCCCAGCAATATCTTAGCCCCCACGGGCCAGTCCGAACCACGATGTGACCTACCAAACGGTTTTACCTAGGTCAACCCTCGTAGGAGCATTATATTACACTGAAATTCCATTTATCATTCCGGAGCTTGGAGAACAGGTGGAATGGAAAAACTCAGCCGAACGTCTGAATTATATTCTTTACTACACAAGCTAACGTTGGACGACCAGGATTTTGTAAAATCCTCCTCGCATTTTTATATTTTTATGTAATCATATATATCCGCATTGTGACTTTCTGATTCCTTATTTTGACTTTTACAATAAAATTTTTATTTTTTTTATTAACTTATACACGGAGAAAAAAATGTAGTAAATTTTACTAAAAAATATGAGAATAATTACTAAATTTGGAGAGTAATCTTGAAACGCTTATGATTTATATGAAAAATTCATAAACAGATAAGCATATTTTACAAGTCGTTTAGTAATTTCTCATATACTGGTAATGGAAAATCTCCTATATTGCATATTAATTTTTTGTTATATTTAGTAAATTTTACTATTTCTGTTTAGTAAATTTTACTATATTAGAATGGAAAAAAATTAAATTAAATTTTTATTAGCTTTTAACTTTTTAATATTATTGCTATCATTTTGATGATTATTGTTATTTATGTCATCTGTATTGGTGTTGGTGTCGATTTTTATTTCTTAAAAAATCACTTGTTTCAATCGAGATTCGAACCCCGATCTCCCGCGCGCGAGTCTTTTCCTATATCTGACGGCCTGATGTCTCCTTTGAACAAATGTTTCAGAACTTGTAATACATATTTGTATATGCCATCCCCACCAACTTTTAATTTTATCTATACATAGTAGAATTTACTATACAGATAGTAAAAAAATGTAATCGTGTTAGCAAAAAATACATTGCGTATAGTAATTTTTAATATTTTGTATAGTAACAAATCCTATATTGGATGAGAAAATTTACTTTCTTAAATTTGTATTAATCAATAATACTTATAGTAAAATTTACTATACAAATCGAAAAAAATATAATCGTCTTAGCAAAAAAAACATTACGTATAGTAATTTTTAATATCTTATTATGTAATTATTACTAACTAGTAAATTTTACTATAGTATTGTAATTTTTGCTATACTTTTTTCTCCGTATATTTTGACATTTAGTTTTATAGATTTAAATAAAAATAACAGTAACAACATATGTTTTTTCATTTGACTTTATGTGAAAACAGAAAATGTAAACTTATTTTAATAAAAACTTTAGCATTTTGACGTTTGGCTTAAAATTTACCCGCGAATTGGAAAGTTGCCAATGCTTAACTCTCTAGTACAAATATGTATATCTATATACACATATATATGTGTATATATCCATATACTAAATGTTATAAGTTTAGTGAATTTCTCAATGCCAAGAAAAGTATTGAATCCATGTGAGATAATTAAATAAATTCAACCAACTATTTTATTTTTTATCTCACAGTTTTCCTTACGCCGTTATTCTTACCCCGATTGTATGGTGATAATAAATACGTGAGAAGTTTGATCGTTTAACGTCAGCGGCAGGTGAAATTATTCAGCCTATAAAATTCAAGAAGCTCATAAAATTTCTTTGAGCCCTTGTAAGTGCACAAAAGCTATAGAATAATCCGATAAAAAAAAATCCCTTATGCATGAAAAGTACAGTAGTAGAAAAAAAAAAAAAAAATTACCAAAAAAAAGGTAAAATGAAATAATAAATGAGGATAATAATAAGTGAATAATTCCTCTTTGGTGTCAATATCAATAGGCAATCGATCTTTGACAATGAGTCTTTACATTTTATGGTCACTTTACCCACGATATGATATTCAAAATGACCATCAGTATATCTATATCAAAAACATGCACAGTCTTTCCCGACTGGTCGAAATCTAGTCGTCCCGCCGGTTTTCCACTGGACCGATACATCGATCACGTGCACGCCTAATAGCAGCACGTGTTGGTGATTACGCTCGAGGGACCGTGGGCAGATCGGGTCTAGGTAATTGGCCAAGCATCCCCAGCCGACCAAGCGGAGCAACTACCCCTGATATGGCCATCACAGGATATCCCATGTCCTATCCGCTCATACACTTACAGACGCACACGTATATAGAGACACACATACACACGTACGCTTATTTACTCACTCATTTACTCTCTCACTTGGCCTCTCGTTTGGCATATCCCGAGAACCCCTCAGTAGTATAGTAGTCTGATGGGTGAACATTGCGCCGCATATTCTGCCTATGCTATAAGCGATTGATTGGTTATCATGCCTGACTCGCTTCCGGTCTAGTCTTGATTATCTACCTACCTATCTATCTATTTGCACTGTCGGCAGCTCCAGTCATCAACACATTCACCTTCAATTCTACAACACTTTAGAGCTGTTGAAAATTAATTTACATGGATGATTAAATTGATAGATTATAGTTTTTGTAAAATAGCTTAGAAAAAGGAGATTGTTATTTTATGATTTTTTTACTCTACACTGATAGAAGTCTTTATTTGAGCCAAATAAGATTTATTAATAGTTAATAAATGATTTATTTGATAGCTTAACCAAATAAATATTTATTAAGGGCATTCTCAGACAGTGCCTCCCATTTTTTAGAAATATGCAATGACCTTCAACTGTCATAATCGTATTAAAATTTTATGTTAACTAAAAAAAAATAAAACCTTAAGGGGGATAGCCTCTGTGAGGATCGAAAAAACAGAGAGTTTTCGGGAATTTTTTTGACTGGGATAATAAAGAAATTCGGGGATCGGGTTTTTTTTGTTTCATCAAGTATTCATTGAAGATAATTCTCCTAAATTATTATTGAAAAATATCATGTTGTTACAAAATTATAAGCATTTTTGTGAAACAACAAAAAAATTTCCCCCACCACGGTCTCACCTCTAACTCAAAAACGGATTATCTGAAACAAAAAAACCAAATTGCGTTGTATTCTGTACGCATGTGGTTATCTTGGCACGTAGGGGATTTTGAAAATTGAATGAATTTATATAAAAAAATTTTTATAGCTCAGTTAATAAAACTTTCATAGTTATTCTGTTTTAATAATATGGATTTTTGCACTTTTTTTTAGCTCATTATAACGGCTAACTTATCAAATATAATCGACACTTGAATGAGGAAACTTTGGTATTGGTATAGAAAATTTCTTTATAAACTTTTTGAAAAATTTCATCTTCATATTTTTTTTTAATGATTTCTGTGAAGTTAAAAAAAACTTGATGTTCACTGTTCATTATTCGTCTGAACGTTTACAAATTTATTTTTCACTCATTTTACAGACTAAACAAATTTAAAAAGTATACAGACTTGTATAGTCAATCCGTAAAGTAAAAATACATTTTTCTCATTACGGCACCCGTCATTAGTCTGGTCTAGGAGACATAGACGAAATTTCTCTAGGAATTTCAGTCTTCCCACCGTCCGTTGAATTTTATCCTGGACTACCCATTATAAGTCTGTTTTATTTTACATGATATAAAACATCATACGTGCGTTTTGTCACACGCCGATATCTCAATTCTTCTAGTGCTTATATTGCTAAAATTGGGAAATATGGACAGTAAAATTTCTTCATTAATTTGTCTATTTTTAGTTTATATTCTAAACAATTATAACGGAGGCGGCCTGGTACAAATTTCAAAAAAGTGGTTAAGGGGGAAGTTGATCTGAACTCAGTCACTACTGATAGAGGATAAAAAGCTAAATAGGGGCAGGCTTATAACGGGTAGTCTACTGTATAAACAAATTACTATTAAAACTCCAGCAAAAACACATTTAAAGTTAAATATTTGATTTTGAATTTTAAATTTTATTTCATTTGATTTTCTTGTTGTTGTTATTGTTGTTGTTTTGTTGTTGTTGTTGTTAGTATTTTCTGGGGAAATTAAAATCGAAGCAACTTCTATCACAGTGAACAATCTGAAGTGCTTTAATTTCTAGATGAGCCGAGAGAAAGATAAAGCGTGAGGTATTTTGGAACCGCGGCGCGTTAGAACGCGAAATGGCCCAAGGTTATTTCCCACGAGAGGTACAACCGCTTTCCCACTAGGTTCTGTGGTATTTCCAGACAGCTAGTACTTACCTACGCCCGCTTACGGAAATTTTGGGGATCGTCTACACTCGCGTGTGTCCCACACCGTAAAGTTTGATGAAATTCCCTCCACACAAGTTTACGTCCCTTGGCTATTATAAACTTTTGCTGCCACTATTCCGTCGCTTTTTTTTATCATTTTATTTTATTAAACTTTTTTTTTTCACTTCAGATACTTTGCATTCATATTTTCACATCATTCTTCGACTTATATGAATATATATACATATACACATACAAGTATTCACCTCGTGAAAAATCACTTACGCGACTTTTATATCCCCCGATATTCTAACCAACACTCACGAGGCTTTCGTAATAGCTTCTACGACTTGGTAGTTTGCGTGCCAGTGAATATTTTATATTTCAAAGATTTTCTATACTTACTACGAAATGCTTTTTCCAATAAATTTATTAACGAAAAGGAAAAAAAATTATATTTTCGATTGTGTTGTAAAGAAAAGTTAAAGTAAATCCCCAGTTAATGTGAACCATGTGCACAAAGAGTATTATTATTATTGTTATTATTATTATTATATATGCTTTAATGATGGAAAATACACATCCATAAAGTCGTTACAATTTAAACGATAATACGAGAGAGTATAAATTTAGGCAAACAACTCTGCTCCTATAAGCAAGTCTAAAGCCAAGACTAAAGCAACTCGCTTGGCATGATAATGGCTAACCCCGTAAGTCGTGAGAGCTTACCGCAGGAATATAGCCCTCAATTCACGCTTCTACAATGTTCGTTCCTATAATCCAAATCCTAGTGATAAAATAGCTACAAGCTTTCTATAATCCTCGAGAAATATCTGCAATGAACATTGTCACTCCTACTATATAAGTAAAATTAATTTATTTAAGGGAGAGGGGGTAAAGTGGGCCCCTTAAAGATAACAATTATATTATCGTTAATTTTTTTACGCGTATACTTCTTTTAAGACCCTTGATACTTATTTTCACTTCATTTTGCTGCGTCCGTTAAAATTGAAAAATCGAAAATTAGGGGCAAAGTGGGCCTTCCAAAAAATTTCGGATTAGATATTTTTTATTCTTTACACGTGTGATATTTGCAAATAACTATAAAACAATTGTATTTGAATAATATAAGTCATTTTAATACACGGTAAGAAATATTTCGTGGATATCACTATGCCAGTTTGGGCGTAAACGCCATACTGTATGGTATCGAAGATTTTTATAGGTTATAAAATTACATGCATAGATGATGCAACCATTGCGGGAATGGTAACATTGGCAATAGTTGTCGCGTACGCCGCAATGTCAGTATGGCCGTCAGGCCCATACTGCGTTGCCGTATCTACATTGCTTCTGGCCGATAAACCGAGTCTAACGACATCTATATAGTTTTTGTGGTAATACGATAGTATACATTGATTGACACGCCAGAAATTATGGCGGGAAAATCTAGAAGCATTGTGCCCTCGGTATTGTAATATGGCTCTCAGGCCATGCTGTTTCGCCGTGCCTGCTATGCATACGTGTCAGCAACACGATAGCTCCAGTACTATACAGAATAGTGAATAACGCCATACTTCTGGGACTCGTTACAATACTGTCTTGGAATATTTCACATACTATTTTAGTAATTTTCTTGAGACCATACCAGCATGGTGTTGAACGCCATGCATTTCTGACCGTGTAGTCTACTGTGGTATAACTTTAAAACGTAATTTTATTATCTTTACACGGAAAAAAATGATTGACAATAATTGTAGTTCAACTTCTAATTATTTATGTTATGTTTAATAACTAATGTCGTTTCAGTTAGTAGAATTATGATTTTAATTTTTAAACTGCTATGATTAACAGTTAATGGTTGAAATATACTGCTTGACTATTTAAAATTGCTACTTAAACCTTAAAAAACTACAAGACACTTGTCAAAAAAATGCATCTGTTATTAATTTCTTACATTCTACTCAGTAATATTTACTGAGATTCGGTCTAGGCGCGCTGTTGACGAGAATCTCAGTAATATTTACTAATATTTTTTTTTCGTGTAACTTTCTGAATGAATTACATTCAATGAACAGTTTTGTTGGTCTATTTTAGCCCTCATTATATAAGAAATTTCGATAAGCTTATTATTCGTCTGAATTTATTGACGTATAGAAAATTTTGAGGGGCCCACTTTGTCACCTCCTCCCCTATTTCATTATCGTCATTAAAAAATTCGTCAATTATTAATATTTTAATTTTTTTAATTTAATTAACAGATTTAAAAATAAATTTGTGTTAATATGTTTGAGCAAAGCGATTCTCAATCGATAGAGCTTGTGTATAAAAGAACTTAAGGTATTTATGTTCTTAATATTAAGTATTGTTTCCAGAATGCAAATAATGAAAGAAAGTACCAGTAAAATGCCTCTTGAATAAAGTGAGTTTGTGTATTTCTGCGTTTTCTGCGTTAACAACCTTGTTTCCGGGAAATAAATTTAAGCGAGGTCTCAGTAACTATTTTTATTCCAATAAATAAACACCAAGATGCTTCTTTCTGTACCTTTATGTTTACGAACGAAAACAAAAAAAATATAAAACGAAGATTTCTCTTTACAGCAATAATATAGACAAGACAAAACAAAGCTCTCAGTTTGTATTGAATTACCGTTTCACCAAAAGAAACAAATATATCCTAAGAATTTGTTTGTTGAAAAATATATAGTATATTTCGTATCAAATTACTATCTGTCAATAAATTCATCTTGTATTACAAATAGAGGCTCAGTTGATCTATAAATTATCAAACGTACACGGAGAAATTTTGCTCATTTGAAATGATTTGGCGCCATAGTTAAGCCGGACCATGTTGGCCATCTGCAGAAAATTGAAACAAACACATGGGAAAATTGCTATGGCCATAGTTCATTTCAATTTTCGTTAGTTGGCCAACATGGTCCGGCTTTAAGACACGATAGCATTTCAAACAAGGAAATTCTCTCCGTGTAATTATTACAAATTCTTTGAATAAAATAATGTATATCTATATATATTTTATATGTGTGTGTAGTCTTCTTTTGCTTTAAAAAAAAACTTTCGTAACGTATGCACTTTTTTTCAATAGCTCCTTTACACGAACAAAGTGCAGGTAGTCTATTTAGCCACAAATGACATAATACTCGCGCTTGAAGACAAAAAGATAGTATAGCAGGTACTCATGTGATCAGACAGACACCCCTGGTGTCTGCTGTCTCAAGAGGACCACTCTAAAAAGTACCATCATATGACTTCACCCCATACGTTTGTTTCTCGTGCACTTTCTCGTGATATTCTACTCATGATCTTAAAAAAAATCTAACACTTGCAGGTGACGAATTTAAAATATATACACACCTCTTACATATTTTCGATAATTTATGCCAATCAATACTTCGTATTACAAATTTGGTCATTATATATTTAATTAACACACTGGGAAACGTCTATTTCCGGCATCTAATTTGTGTTCGTTATGATCTATACACTGTAAAAAGAGTGGTGTTAAAAATGGACTCGTTTTAACTCCGCCCGGTGTAAAAATGAAATTACACCGGTGTAGGAGGAGTAATACACCGGTGTTAAAAATGGACTCGTTTTAACTCCGCCTGGTGTAAAAATGAAATTACACCGGTGTAGGAGGAGTAATACACCGGTGTTGAAAATACCGGTGTAAAAGCGGGGTAACCGGTGTAAAAACGGAGTAATATCGGTGTAAAAGCGGGGTAACCGGTGTAAAAGCGGAGTAATACGGGTGTAAAAGCGGGGTATATTGCGTCCGCTTGGAGTATTAACTTTAAAGATTATAAAACACAAAAAATGTCAGTTTTTTATGAAAATTAATAAAGAATATCATTTATTAATAAGTATAGTGATCGAGTAAGTAAAAATATTTACAAAGTAAAATATTTTAACACCGGTAAATAATATCTACACCGGCGGCGGCGTTATTTTAACACCGGTCTAAAATATTTACACCGGTGGCAGCGTTATTTTCACACCGCTTTCGGGGGTAAATTTAACACCGATAATTTTAACATCTACACCGCTTGGACTTACCCCGGTGATTTTTTACAGTGTATCAATACTATTGATATTTTTTTTTATCTGTACATTTCAGTATTTGTAAATATGATATTATAGATACTCTAATGTCTGTATTTAAATATTACGTGAACTCTTGTCATTACACGGAAAAAAAAGTGGAAAAATTACAGTTTCAAATATCAGCAAAAACCCTCTACTTCGAAACTGTAAAAATTAAATTTTTTAAATTTAAGGGTTAACCCTTAGCTGCCACACGGGGTAACTAGTTCCCCCAGGCTCAGAAAAATTTTAATCAAAGGTCTAAAACCTTCAAAATTGATGCAAATAACGACATTGGCCGGTAGTAGACAAGTGTGAGATGTGACTCCATTACATAGGAAGCCGAAAAATTGGTTACATATATGACAAGTTCTTAGAACGCCATCTATAAATTGACGATAAAAATCATTAGAAATGTTGAAGAACTTTTCAACAAACATGAAACAAGAGCTTAGAAGTCTTAAAACACCCATATATCTTGTACAACTAGGTTTTTCCACGTGGGGTAATGAGTTACCCCATGTTACCGCTACCCGGGAAAAACGGATTAGATCTGACCAGATATAATTATATCTGGTCAGATCTAATTATATCTGGTCAGATCTAATTATATCTGATCAGATCTATTTATATCTGGTTAGATATGGGATTTGAGATATAATCAGATCTAGTCATATCTGATCAGATCTAAACAGATATAACTATATCTGGGTTGAAAAATTCATCAGACATGAACAGATCTAGTCATATCTGATCAGATCTACACAGATATAACTATATCTGAGTTAAAAAATTCATCAGACATGATCAGATCTAGTCATATCTGATCAGATCTAAACAGTTATAACTATATCTGGATTGCAAAATACATTAGTCATGAAAAGGTCTTATCATATCTGGCCAGATCTAAACAGATATAACTATATCTGAATTGCAAAATGCATTAGACATGAAAAGGTCTTATCATATCTGGCCAGATCTAAACAGATATAACTATATCTGGATTGCAAAATACATTAGACATGAAAAGGTCTTATCATATCTGGCCAGATATAACTATATCGAAGTTGTCAACAGCATCAGATTCGATCAGATCCGATTAAGTAGTTACCCGGGGAAAATGATTTTGATCTGACCAGATAAAATTATATCTGATCAGATAAAATTATATCTTTGCAGATCATTTATATCTGATCAGAACTAATAATTACACATGATCAGATCTTATTATATCTGGCCAACCACCGTTTATATCCGGTCAGATCTAATGAGATATAATTAGATCTAGGCTAGATAAACTGTCAGACATGATTATATCTAGTCAGATCGGCGTATATGTCGTAAGATCTGACCAGATATAACTATATCTGAACTAAATACAACAATTAACATAATCAGATCTTGTTATATCTGCTCAGATATAATCATGAAAATTGTTCATATCTGATTATTTACATTCACGCGATCACATACGTGGAGCAGCGCAGTGGATAGCGTCAAAGACTTTGGATCTGAAGGATGCAGGTTCGAGCCCAGCAGTCATCGGGATTTTTTCATCAATCAAATTCATGTATAACTCTTCTAAGTAACGTTTCTAATACGTTAGATTACATTTCGGATCGAATGAAAACTATATTATTTTTTTTTGCAATTTAATTTTGTTTTTTTAATAGGGATCCCGGGAAAAAAGGTTTAGATCTGGCCACATATAATTATATCTGATCAGATCTGTCCAGATCTCGTCAGATAGAGACAATTTAAAGATCTGGCCAGATCTGACAAATCAGATCTGATCAGATATAATTATATATGGTCAGATCTAAATCGTTTTCCCCGGGATAAGGGTTAAGACGTAGTAATTACTACGGTTCCATATAAGACTTTTTTCAGTCCCTGACAGCAAACAGCAAATTTCAGGTTTCATCCAACTAAAAATACATTAGAAACTGTGAAGTTTGGTATCTATACACGGAGAAAAATGTTGGTTCAAAACCTACTAATTTTTATTATGCTGTCGACGAAACTTGAAACAGTAAGGGAAGCATCCACAAAATTATTATGCTCATACGAAAAATTATTATGCCGCATCACAATTATTATAATGTATGGAAGTAATTTTTATTAAATCTTATCGATAAGTGTCTCGCGCGTAGTAAGTATTATGATACAGCATAATAATTTTTCGTATGAGCATAATAATTTTGTGGATGCTTCCCTTACTGTTTCAAGTTTCGTCGACAGCATAATAAAAATTAGTAGGTTTTGAACCAACATTTTTCTCCGTGTATACCTAAAGATCAGAACGTTTTTCACGCAACGAAAATGATAATAATTCGTGTAAATTGACTCTAAAGGTGACTTAAGGGGTAATTCGGGGTGGCCTGCAATTATCGGCTGACGTGCGAAACATTTTAGAAATCTAGATGCAGTAGATTTTTTAATTTTTATTTCGTTTTTTGTATTTTAGTCCCGCGAAAAACGTTCTGATTTTCAGGTACATATAGGGTAGAGGTACCGTTTTTGGCCACTTTAGGCAGTTTTGGAAACTTGAAACATTTAAATAAAATAATTTATAAAAGACACAATAACATAATTAATTTTTGAATCTATCTAAAGATACTTTTATCCCACTATTAAACTGGTAATTTTATTTTACTCTTTTTCATTGATTAAAATAAAGTATTTAATGTCCAAAAATAGAGCAGTGGCCACAAATGGTCCCTCCACTCTAATTGTAATAACTTTATTACAAGAAGTAGTCTCAATTATTACAGTACAGACTATAATACTCGTTTTTTGTACGAGGGCCCTGTTTTTTCACTAAAAACTAATTTTTCTACTCTTTTTTTCGCGTATTGTTTCTTCTTTTTTCCCAATTTCTCATTTACTGTTTGCATATTTCATACATCAAAATAAATGATTTCAGTGAGAATGTTTATTTTTTAATAATCTCATTTTAATTATCTCAATATTTCATTTTTCTCAACTTTTCCACACTCATAAAAAAAAATCGTTTCTTTGGTTAGTTTAGCAAAAGTTAATTAAAAGAAAATTAATTAAAAACGTGATAATACCAGTTGTTTTTCTAGTATGACTATATACTCCAGTCGGAAAAAAATCACCTCCATATGTTGGTTATTCAGATGTACATATATGGTGATGATATCGACCCACAATGTTTTTTTTTTTTTTTTTGAAACCATGATCTTACCGTTGGCAAAATAAAAAACTACTGTGGTCTATACCGTGCCACAAAATACGAGTAAGTTTCGCATATGCGCGAGGTCTAGAATAGCGTATGCCGCACACAGTTGAACTTGAAATACAATTTCATGCCTTCCCTTCATAAGAGAAACAAATAAAATAAATATAAAATAAGAAAAGAAAAATAATAAGAAATTTTAGTTAGTAACCACTGTGGCGAAGCCTTTGCCATGATGTTTAGTGACGTTTTGTATCTACTTATATGAAGAGAGGATGTGAATGACTGCTGTCGACGATATGAAACATTCAGACTTAAATTTATAAATGTGTAAGGCTCTTATGTATTTATGCTAGAAAGCAGAAGTGCATACAGAAAATTTTAAGGAATTTAAACCATCTCATTGTTCGCATGAATAATCTTGTATAATCACTATTGTGAGAAAATTCATTACATTATTGCTGTAGTAATATAGAATATATTATGAAAGAACTTTATAATTAAAAAAAAAAAATTAAAAATATTATAAAATTATAATTTAAATTTAAAATTACTAACATACAGACAAAGAACAAGAGCGACAATGAATTAGTATAAAATACATTTTTTTTCAAAAAATAAGAATTCCTGTTTTTCATTAATGTATTTTTTTTTTTTTTATATACATATATTAGGGTGGTCGTTAAAAATTAAATTTTCTCAGACGTCTCATTAAAAGCTTCTTTTTAGTGAAAAAATACGTGGGAAATTTGGTTTTTTCTTTTTAAGTAAGAAGAACACGTGTTTCAGGCCGATCAAAGTTCGTTTTTCGATACAATCGCGCTTCTTTTCAAATATCTCATGAGATATGCAGATTAAAGGAAAAAATCATAGGAACAATTTTGTAGGAAATTAAATTCTTGACAAAAAAGGTCATGTTCATTTTTTTTATAAAATGTGTATTTATGAAGATATTTTAAGAAAACTTTTTTAGATCTTATCAATTGAGCATTTTAAGGATCATGAATGTGAAAAATAACTTTTGTAAACTTGTTCGTAAAAAAAAATTTTATTCTAAATTTTTATCATCTCTATTTTTCCACCACACTCTGAAAACGCTAAGTGTAAAAAAAAAAGTAAAAAAGGCGACTAATGAAATTTGGTTGAATAATTGGTTTAATTATCGAAATGAGCTTCAATTGTCGCAAAGCAAGTCCCCAAAATTTAAGCTCACACTAATTTTTTTTTCCATAGCGGCCCATTTTACCTCAGATTTAGCTTGTCTCAGTTTTCAAAGAAATTTTACTAAAAAATTAAAAACAGCCACATTGTCGGAATGATCAGTTTGCCTCATACTGTTTTACAAATTCAAAATAAGCATTCTAACACAAAAAATTAAAATTTTTCGTTTTATTTTACCCCGGTATCCACTATATGTAATACAAAATATGTGTCATAAAAATAAACTAGAAAACAAATTTTGTTTATATTCAAAATTTTTTTACTTTATTCAGCTCCAGTTTTCCATAAATTTTTCTGGTCATAATAAATTACTTTAATTTTCTAAAAAAAAAACTAGACAAAGTGAAAAAATATCTATTTTTTAAAAACGTACAACGTATACAATATGTTAGCCTCATATGTGCTGCGAAAGATAAAAGTTACGAGCTGGATAATACCATGAAATTGGGGAATAAGAACACGTGCCGCAGTACAAAATAACGGCTCGGAAATTCAGACTTAATGAGACACCAAAATCTCTTTAATAAAACCAAACTACTAGGGTATTATTAATATTATAATAGTTATATTTTAACTTAATACCTAATATAGAAAATCCCACATATTAATTATTATTATATTAACTTTTATCATTTTTACTAATAATTTATCAAACTATTGACTCTAACTGAACATTAATTAATTTCAACAAAACTCAAACACTCGAGCTTTTTGAAGTTTATTATGAATAGCCGAGTTTGCAATTTATGTTGACCAATTTACCTGTTCCACTTTCGTATTCAAAAGTACTCGATTATGTAGAGAAAGGACTCTGACGTCATCTAACAACTATACCGACTAAAACAATCATTTTATTTCCGACACTCATATTTATTGACTTACAAATGAACATCAACATTTACTAGCTCGTTACATAGTTTAGTTATTTTTTATTTTACATCCAAATTACTCTTATTTATTTTTTTTCAAAATTACCAGACCAATATTTGAAATTACAAATCCTCATTTTCAAAATTAATTCCAAGAAATGTAAGTGAACATTTTTATTTTTTTTAAAAATAAATAAATAAGTTGTGGAATAAATTTATAGGTTATCAGGTGATAAAAATATTCACAACAAAATGTCGAATAAAAATGACTGGGATTCAGTTTCCCAACGAGATGACAATACGTCAAAACGAAAAAAATTTCCCAAAAATTTTTCACACAAAAATGTTGGGAAAATTTCAAACCAAAAAGCTCATAATCAAAATATTGCGCGAGTTCCTCGATGTACTTCTCAAGATTCAAGATATTTTTATGTTGATACACAACCGGAAGTAGAGCAACGTACAGTCCAACGGGAATATTTATCAAAACTGTCAAAAATTGAGTCGGAAAAATTAAAACAGTCGAGTTCCATGTCTGACACATCATCGTTGTCATCGAACTCAACAGAAATCGTGTCTATGGGAAGTAAAAAAAAAATATCGATGATCGATTTTTATTCTCAGCATACTAAAGATATCCGACGTCTTGCGAATCAAATCAATGATCTAGGAAAAACACTAGTGACGTTGGCATCATCAATGGATGATAGAATAAAAAAAAATTATTTGTTTAAAAAGGAGAAAATGAAACGTAAAGATGAGAAAAAAAATATGAATTCTGAAATTGATGCTGACAAAAAAAATTTACAAAAATCACAGATATTCAAATCATTTGATCCTAAGGTTTTTTGTGATGATAATTATTGTAAATTGAATGAGTATTCAAATGGTGATTTAAGGATGATAAGGAGCAATTTTATTGGTTGTAAAGGCAGACAAAGAATGCAGAAAATTAATGAAGATTTAAATAATTATGTTCACAAGAATAATTCGTTTAATTCGATCCTTTCAAGAGAAAGTCTTTATGAAGGACAACTTTGTAATGATGCTCTTTCATCTTCTAAAAAATCTATTGCCGTTAGCAAATCTGCGCAACGTAATATGACCGTTGATGATTACAGAAGAAGTGGTGATTGTAAAATAAAAAAAAAAAATAAGAAAAATTAACAAGTAAATTCTATGCAATGGAAATTATAAAATTGTAGTTTGGTTGACGAATACAAAATTTGATGTAAGATTCTGACTGAATAAAAATTTATTTAATCAATTATTGCCCGCCGCTCTTATATGACTGCTTATACAAACTATAGAGTAATGTAATTATTACTATGCTGTATGGTATATTTACTTGACATTTTTCTCCGTGCAGGAGGATATCGGAATGTCAATAGACCTCCTGTGATATCACTGTTCGACTCTCATAGTTTTTAAATTTTATTTGAAGGATTTTAAATTGAAAGAATACAAAATTAAAATATACCCTAATTAGAAAATACGATTAATGAGAATTACAAATGAATAGTTTATTTGAGAAACCCCATAAGTCTAGAAAACAAATTTTTTCAGGAAACACAAAAAAAAATTTTTGGGAAAAACTTGACTCAAAATAATAAATAATTCATTGAATACAATAATGTTAGCGTTTCTGAAAAAGCTTCCAACAAGAAAAATTTAATTTTTTAACTGAAACTACTTAAAAAAATTATTTAAAGTTGATTGACTTATGGGGTTTTTCAACCAAACGGAAAAAAAAGTTATAAAATCATTGGTTTTTTAAATGTTTTCACTCAAATCATTTATTACACTGATAAAATGAAGTATTAAATATGTATTTGAACTCTGAAACTCAGAAATTACAAAAAATTATAATTAATTGAAACATTTTAATTAGTCATATAACAGTCAACAATAAAACAACATTTAAAATTAATTTCCCAAAAAAGCGCAAATTTTAAATAAAAAAAATAAAAATTATTTCTGTAAAACTAAAACTGCATATGTTTATTTGAGTCATTGACTGATGGGGTTTCTCAATTAAATGAAATTGCTGTCACCCCGTTAACGTTTTTTAAACGCTGATTTGATGCATATTTTGATTGATTTCTATGGAGGGACATCTAAAGAATTCAATATGCAAAAAACCCAATTTCGTAAAAAACATGACTTATGGGGTTTCTCAAATAAACGATTCAACTGTTTTAATCGTTTTGATTCGTCATGAATCGTCAATTAATGATTAAAGATGATTAAAAACGATTAAATCTCTAATCGTTTTAAATCGGTTTTAATCTTCATGCAGGACCAGAAATTGCAATATATTATTTTACGATTAAAAATTTTTAATTGTCATGAATCGTCTTTAATCGTAAAATAATATTGCAATTTCTGGTCCCATGAAGATTAAAAACGATTCATGACGATTTCAAATTTTAACCGTCATTAATCGTAAAATAATAAATCGTCTTTTAACGATTAGGGACGATTAAATGTGAAAAACCATGACGATTATGACGGTTTAATCGTATTTTCTAATCAGAGTATTTAAGTATATTCTTTAAATGAAACATTCAAATCCACGTCAGCCGGTCACCGGGCAAAGGTCCAGGCCTTAGATGTCCGTCAGCTGATTCTGTTCTGCATCCGCGAAATAAAAATTTTAATAACGTAAATTTAAAAAAATGAATTTTTAATAATTTTATAGGATAAATTAAAATTAAATGAGTATTGAAAAATCTAATTACAAATTAAGCGTTGAAATAAAATTTATAAACTCGAGAATTTTTCTATATATTAAAATACTTGGCACGTGTGAAACGCAAACTTTAAAATTGAGATTGAGAATCACGATTGCGGAAGAAAAAGTATAAAAAAAAAGATAAATGGAAAAACTGAAGTAACCAGAGTCAAGTCTTCACTTCGACAAATCATTGGTTCATAAAGAGTAGAAACGAAAATAAGAAATAAAGTGAAGAGAAGACACATTGTGATGAAAAGAAATCTGAGAAGACAATTTGATTTACGATCGGATAAAAAAGTCTTTTCCATATCCGATAGAGTTGTCTAAAAAGATGGGCACTATGTCTTACGAATCAAGATTCTTCTATGAGATTTGTCAGGAAATCACTGCAAGTCGATTTCTCACCGTGAATTTAATGCTCTATTGTAATCATCAATCATCGATTTTAAAAGTTACTAAATATTTTCTTGCGCATATTAATTTACTTCTGTTAAATTTTCTCCGTAATTATGGTTTTGATAGAAAATTATTATCTCAAATAAAAAAAAAAAAACTGTAGCAGTTTAATTAGAAAAAAAAAAGTAATTAAGATTTCTTTGATTAATAAATACGCAGAAATTTAAAACTAATATTAGTGTAACTGTAATTGAAAAAAAAAAAAAAAAAATCAATGAACTCTTGAAACTTTTAAAGTTTGTAAATGAAAGGGAGTCTTAATAAAATGTTTAATATTCTTAAGTATAGAAAAGCTGCTCAGAAAGACTAAAATCTAACGAAGAATCAAAAGTGTGAGAATGATGATTGAGAAAAGTCTTACTTTATAAAAGTTATGTCTAGTTGAATGAGTCGATATTTAAAAGTATCAAAGTTTTTCAAAGTATTAAATTACGGAATCATTTTTTACCGGTGTAAATTCAACGTTTTTATGCATTAAATATTGTGTAATTACTAAGAGGACTTTAAAATAAATAATACATAACTTCATAATTTAATTTTGTTACATACCAGTATATAATTTCATTTTAAACGAACTAGATATTTTCTGAAGAGAATTTTATTTTCTTTTAATCAACTCACTGCTTTAAATATTTTTTAATAAACGCGCCCCGAAAATTAGGAAAATCATTTTTTTTATAAAATTCAATTTTTATCGCAACTTTTTTAGGATGTATTCGAAAATTGGGGTGACAGGTCCAGTAAATAAACGCGGGTATATCTCAATTTTTTAGTAAAAAACGAGTCAACAAAATTAGAGTAAGTTCTGAAAGTAGTCAACCCATACAAAAAAAAGAATCGGCCCATTACTGGGTCGGCAATGGCTGCCAATTTTCAAGCATCGGCTAAATATCGGATGATAACGGTACGCCAAGCATTGGCCAATCGTGGCAATCAATCATCGGCCAAAGCTTGGTATCAAGAGCACTCGATCTGATGGTTGGCCAACGAACGGCGGTTAAATGTGCGCCGTTTTTATAAGCAAAAAGACGGCTGCCAATGATTTACCATACACGGGCCTATAGTTGGATTAACGAGAGTTTGCGCTTCGGTTTTTTACCCCCACCATCAAGGCGCAATGTCTTAGGTATTAAATTTAGATGGTGGGGGTAAAAACCGGAAATATCCGAAACGCAAACTCTCGCTAATCCAATTATATTGGAAAATTTCGAAGCTCGACGACTCTGTACAGGAATCAGGCAGCAATGAAATATTTTTTTGATGTCGGTAAAAATAAAACGATGTTCATCCACTGGAACTGTCACCCCGTACATTAAATTCAATTATAAATATTCTTTTAATGCATTTGAGTTCATTTCATTTATTCAATCTTAGCTGATATATTTTTCGAGAAATTTTAGCTCCATTTAAATTTTTCTAATGTAAGTTACGAGCTTTTAGCGTATTGGTATATAACGATCTATAAAGATGTCTTATGTTTTCGTAATTCAACTGTCACAAATAAAATTCTTAGTTTGATTTTTTGGTTAAATTTAATAAAATATAAAAATGTCGATAAATAAATTACACAAGTTAATTAATGTCAGAAGTAAATTTCAAATGTTGTGGAGAAATAAAAACTGATTGCAGCACAATAAATTACAAAATGATTCATTCGAAAAAGGAAACCGTACAAGAGTAAGAGCTTTTTTATTTCATCGTTTCCGTATTGCCGAACGAAGCATGTCCTGTTACGGATTTTCCGGGGCTAGATAAATCATATCATAGTAGGAAGTGCAACATTTTATCTAGCTATTCTTTTGAACATATCTTGAGTGTAAAAACGTCACACGTTTTCGCTGTCTCTTATAATTAATATTATTATTATGACTTTTTTTTTTTTAACCTCACTTAAGTGAAAGAGTGCATAACAAGCTTATGTTGATTACAGAAAATTTCATCGGCTTCGAGAAAAGAATAAAAATGAAATTATTAAAAAAAGACAGTAAGTTAAATGAAAATAAAAATTTAATAACTTAGAATAGTTGTAAAATATTTTTGAATATTTTTTGTAGAAGAATACAAATGCTACAAGAAGCTGCATCTTACATCATCCAAAGGTATGACTCAAGAACCTGAAAAATGAGACGCAACTTTTGAGACAAAAAATTTTTTCTTGTTTAAACGTTCTTAGTTACGGTTTACTAGAAAAGGAAAAGACGAGTTCATTACCCTGTTTAGAAAATCTCATAGAATCCAATAGTTTCTCATAAATTCAGATAGAGATTTTATAAGAATGAATGGGTTTTATGAGAAGTTCTATAGTTAAGTGTAGGGCCTTATACATACAGCTATAAGAATCTATCGGATTCTTTAGCAGGGTAGTCTGGAAGTGCTGCCAATTTAATTTTTTTTTTTATTCTAGAATCATAGCTCATTTTACTTGAGAAAAACTGATTCTACGCTTTTCTATAAACTGAGCTAAGAATCTTTAACCGAACTTTTGAATATCGCATTTCATAAGTCTAAAAAGTGATAAATCCGGTAATAAGTCTTTTCCAAAATTTGCCTCTAGCTGCATTGCGTCACAAAAGACCTCGTAAGAATTTTACTACCCCTGTTCTGCTCAGGCGCTTATTTCCTCACGTGATTTCTCGTGAACCAGCGCAGCCTATCGGCTTATTCTGAAACTGACTCATGCCGTAATTTGTCACTTCTCAAACTTATATCATAAATAGTTATTGTTTATTAATGATAATGATTTACAGTAAAAATAAAAAGAAAATAGAAAATGATTTCGATGTAGGAGAAAGGTAAATATAAATATACTTAAATCTCAAAAGTCTTTTTTTATTCTACAATATTTTTATCATGAGATAATTTATTTTAGTAAGCAGTGCCAAACATCAGTGTCACTAACGCAGCTCACAAGTGCCACCAAAGAACCACGTAATAGACTTAGTTACCGTTTAAAATATTTTAACCTCAAAAATATAAGTAATACTTCAATTGTAATTTTAGTTTGTGCAGATGAATGCGTACAGACAAGTCAAGAAGACATTTCAGTTCAACAAATATTTCCAACAGCAACACAAAGTGTTCATGTACAAGAACAGTTGATAGATTGTCATGATAATTTAAAAGATTGTTCCAAATCCAATAAAACATGCAATTTATGTGGGAATTACCATAATTAAAAATTAAAAACTGAAACAATATTTTACTTCATTTCTAATAAAGGAAATTTATTATTTTATTCAAAAAATAGATGAAGTCCTGTATAGTATTTTAGTAAGATAAATTTAATTGATCATTATCATGGAATTCAGAACAATTTTGTTCTATTTGCGTTCGTTTAAAGCTATTCGGTATCTTCATTAGTGAAACCTCTGGTATTATATCGAAAGGTAGAAAAACTGTTTAATATCTAATGAACGCAGTTATGAAATTTCTCAGCATATTCAACAAAGTTTTGATATTTTTTTTACCTAAGCCATTGAAATTTAGATTGCCAATTCAGTGTAAAAAACGGTTTATAGAAATCGCTCAAAATCCTTAATAGATTATTAAAGTTCGAATAACCGCATAGAAAAACGGTATTTAAATTTCTATGATTCCTTAAATGATTATTTGATTTAAACACAGCTTAAATTTTGAAACTTAAATCAATAAATTATAACATTTTGATTACAATAATCTTTTCCCTCAATGAAATTCTGCTGCTCTATATACTTTGCGCAAGCACGATTACCTATCAAATATAACAATCAAGTGCAGAATTATGGTCACTTCGAAATATAATATGTCCGTGAGCATATTCTGTGAATGAGATCTCATCTAGTACACGATGTTCATGACATAATGTCTGGTGTAATTATGAATCAACCAATTAAAATTTAACAATCAAAGTTAATTTCAGTAATATGGGATCCTGGAGGGGGTTATAATTCAGAAGTTACTTTGAACTGTACACATTAAACCCAACAAGAAAACTACACGGCAAAATATTTATAACAATTACAATATATTATGGGAATTTCTATCTATATGGGTTTTTATTCCTATACAATATCGGAATAGTTCCTATTAAATTATGGTAATAATTCCTATGTCATTATGGTAACCATTACCATATATGATGGTAACAATTACCATAACATTTAGAAATTCCTCATATTATACTAATTATTACCATCGCCATAATAGTATGGAAATGATTACCATAACAGTATAGAAACAATTGCCATTATATGTTGGTAATATTTGACGTATATTATAGAAGTGATTACCATAATGCATAGAATTTATTCCCATCGCACCTAGTTACTGTCCAATGTGGATATAGGATTTATTACTTTGTGACTATGGAAACTATTCCCATGAGTATGATAATCAATACCATCATTTAATTACCGTACGGTATAGAAACTATTGCCATAATTATTTCCATAGTTATGGCAACTTTTCCCAGAAATTCTGCTGGTATGGTCTCAAGACAGATACTGAAATAGTGTGTAAAATATTCCAAGACAGTATTGTAACGAGTCCCAGAGGTATGGCGTTATTTACTGTACTGTATAGTACTGGAGCTATTGTTTTGCTCACACGTATGCATAGCAGGCACGGCGAAACAGCATGGCCCTGAGACCCATACTACAATGCCGAGGGCACAATGCTACTGGTTTTTCCCGCCATAATTTCTGTCGTGTCATTCAATGTATACTATCGTATTACCACCGAAACTATATAGATGTCGTTAGATCAGGTTTATCGGCCAGAAGCATTGTGGATACGGCAACGCAGTATGGGCCTGACGGCCATACTGACATTGCGGCGTCCGCAACAACTATTGCCAATGTTACTATTCAATGGTCGAATCATCTATGCATACAACTTTACAACCTATAAAAATCTTCGATACCATACAGTATGGCGTTCATGCCCATACTGGCATAGTGATATCCGCAAAATATTTCTTACCGTGTAACATAATGGGTTGATATTTCTTAACCGCACTTGGAATAGTCACCATAATTTTCTCTTCATCTATGACGTAAGAAATTATTTTTAACGTTAAATAATAATTACCTAAAAATACTTCCGACGGCATGAACCGTCAAATAAATATTAATATAAAAATATTTGAGAAGTTTCAGAGCCCGTTTTTCAATCCAGGTTTTTTTAAATCCAGGATTAAATCATTGTTTGTATTTGTATTTTTTTTGCACGCGAGCTAGACAAACAAAGAAGATTTATAGAGCTTCCGTAAAGTATTACGAATTTACATAAATAATAATAAATACTTCCACACAATCGACAGGAAGTAAAATAGTTGGCCTGCAGGCTCACATTAGTGTGTTAACTTGGTTAGTGTTGAATGAAGTATGATTTATTCTATCCCATCGAAGCCTCAGGTTTCTCATAAACTTTTCTTTTTCCGCGGTAACATCTTACCATACTTTGAAAGTGCTGATAGGTATTCATGGGTGAATTTATGGCTGCTGGAGCATCAGCCGTCTTTCCGAGCCGATGAGAAAACTGAATAGAAAATCCGATCATCAAGAATGTGCGTATGCACAGATAGTGGATTACGTCGGTACAGAACGACAGAATTTCAAAGGAAAAAAGACTTTTCAAAGGACCATCTCTTCAGCTACGAATAAATATATTACAATAATGCTACAAAATTGAATAAAATATTTTAATACCCTCAGTTATTATTTAAATATTATACTTATTTTAAATCTGAAAAAAAAAACAAATCAAAAGTAAAATAATTCATTTTATTTACATAAATACTTCATTAGTTACATTTTAACACTTTTATCATAATCAAATAGAGAACCAACGCTTCAAGTGTTCTTATTAATTACTAATAAACAACTACAAGTTTAGCACCTACAGCTATAGCATAAAAAAGATTCAATTATTACTAGTGTATTTGTTGCTATTTTATAATAATCAAATTTATATCATTATCAACCACAAAGTCATTTATGTAGGGGAGGGAGGGGCAAAAAGGGGTACTTAAGGAAATACCAAGTTTTCGAGGACTCAAATGCACTAAATCTTTTTTTTTTTAATGATATTCAAAGTAAATAGAAGAAATTTTCAGTTACCGTTGAAAAAAAAAATTTTTATTTCTGCGGGCAAAGTGGGGTACCCCCTAAAAAAGGTAAAAAAAAAAAAAATATTTCTGGATTTTAAACGAATTTGATTAAGTTGAATTTTTTTGTAAGTGATTTACATGGAGAAAAATTATATTTTACATGCTTATTGGACACAAAAGAAGAAAAGAAATTTTAAATAGTTTTTATCATAAAACAAACGTCATTAATATTTTTTAACTGACAATTGATTTTTGAAAAAGTTTACCAAAAAAATTCAAAGTAACGCTTAATTATATTAACAGAAGTGATTTTGGAATGTTTAAAAACCATGTAAAATATAAAATTTTTTTTTTATAAAATTTTGGGGGTACCCTGTTTTGCCCCCCTTCCCCTATATATATAGTGTGTTATTTGATAAGTAATCCACTATATATATAAACTCACAACACTCTTGTCCTCGAACTTAAGTATTGGCCAAGCTTAGGTTCGAATCCCCCAGTGAGCAAATGAATTATTTTTCACAAGTTGATATATTAATTGCCCTTTGAGGTTCGTTCCCTACTGCCACCTGTCTGCAATCTTGCCCACTAACACGCTCCGCGATTGCAAACAAGTATGGAAAAAAGATGAGGAAAGACAGCTATTAAATATAAAAAACAAGAAAAAGAAATGACCAGGAGAGAAATAGTTCGAAAAAGTGTAGAGTGATTTCCTAAAAATATAGTGAAATATTGACCCAAGAAAATAGGGGCTCGAATTACTTGCAATATAACCTAAAAACTGTGAAATTCAAATATGGAAAGTGTAAAAACTGTAGAAAACGGAAGTTATACAGTTAAGATTTCAAAAAATCATAGTAATTTTAAAATTACTTACCAAGATTCTGGTCTATTGAGCAATTAGGGTTTCATTTTTATTGGTTAAATTGACAATTTCGAAATAATGAATTTAATGGAATTAAATGCTTCGTAATCATTGATTAGTAAAATCTCCATAAGATTAGAGAGCAGCTTTTCACAAAATTCAAACCCACAATTTCGAGTTCTCAGATCTTTTGCCCAGTGGTCAGTCTACGTCTATTAGTCTTAACTCTCCAGAACAGACTCTACAGTTTCTCTTCTAGGTTTCCATTACCCAGTAATTTTAGTGTCGGCCGAACCACAGACACTAGCTCGGCAAGAGTAAGTAAGCGCATACCTAGAACCTAAGTGCATGGCCGAGTGGTTCTCGTCTCTGCTTGGAGACGAAAGTTGTGGGTACTTCGAAACTCACTACACCATAAAGCCTCGGTAACATTTTCGAAACTAATGCAAAACAACATAAATGAACTACGTTTAACCGAGAACAAAAATTCACCAAGAAGTACAATCGTTATTGTAATGGCTAGAAAACATCTTGCTTTTTTCGTCAAACATAAAACTTAATGGCATTGCATTAAACCCTCAATATTGAGTATTCCTTTTTTTTCGTTAGAATTTTTATTTTTACTTTGAACATTTTCTTCCAGATAAAATGCTTGTATATTTAAGTATATGCGTTAATGCATTATCAAAATACTAACCTTCTTTAATGCAAATAACTAAAATTGCATTAACCGTTAGTCAATTTAATTTGTAGACCAAGTCCGGTCGACTTAACTCTCTGAACCGTGAAAATTCAGTGATTATGTATGCATCTCTGGACACATATAACACTTGCATTATGCAATAAACTTGTCTCGAATTTAAATATTAATCTATTTAATACTTTCACACCCAAGAATAACTGAAAACTATTCTCTCAAATGTTAAATTTTATATCAAACTAATATTAATTGTAAAGATGTACAAGTAAACAGTAAAAAAAATCGGGGTAAGTCCAAACGGTGTAGGTGTTAAAATTTTCGGTGGTGAATTTTAACACTAAAGCGGTGTTAAAATTAAATACACTGAACAAATTGCATAAATTTTTCATCATTTATCAACAATTTTATAATTCTTTTTATCAAAATTCTGATGTTTTTCATAAGGTATTAACTGATTTAAAGATGATAATTTCATTTTTCTCTCTAATTTAGCTTACAAAGTGACTTGAGTCATAAAAATCGGTTTCCCATCTTTTCTACAATAACATTAACATGTAGGGTAAAAGTACCACTTGTGGCCACTGCTTCATTTTTGGACATTTAATACTTTTATTTAACCAATGAAAGAGTATAAAAAAAAACTTCACGGTAAAAAATGCACGCAGGCGTTCAACACCATGCTGGTATAGTCTCAAGACAGATACTAAAATAGTATGTGAAGTATTCCAAGACAGTGTTGTAACGCGTCCCAGAAGTATGGCGTTATTTACTATACTGTATAGTACTGAAGCTATTGTATTGCTCACACGTATGCATAGCAGGCACGGCGAAACATCATGGCCCTGAGACACAATGCCGAGAGCACAACGCTAATCGTATTACCACCAAAACTATATAGATGTCGTTAGACTAGGTTTATTGGTCAGAAGCAATGTGGATACGGCAACGCAGTGTGGGCCTGACGGCCAAACTGGCATTGCGGCGTCCGCGACAACTATCGCCAATGTTACTATTCCCGCAATGGTCGAATCATCTATGCATACAATTTTATAACCTATAAAAATCTTCGATACCATACAGTATGGCGTTCACGCCCATACTGGCATAGTGATATCCGCAAAATATTTATTACCGTGTTCCTTTGTAAATTATATTATTTGAATTTTTGAAATATCCAAAAGTGGCCAATAATTGTATCTCTACCCTGATCGTGGACTGGATTTCTCCATAAGTTGGTAAATCTGTCGTATCATTAATTTTTGAAGTGCAAAAAAATATTTTTTTACGTCTCAAATACAAATCGATTTCTTATACTGGAAAAACAAAATACTTTTCGTCACACCGTTGAAAACCGGGAAAAATTTTGACACCATTACCGGTGTTACTTTATCACTATTTTCGAGATTAAATTCGACACAGGAACAGCGAGAGCTTACGTCAGTTTTTTTTACAGTTTAGGATATATATTGAGGGTTAAAACCATCAGTACTATTCTCTTCTTCTTCTTCTTGATTACTCTATTCTCATTGTTTTTTTTTATCAACTATATACATATTTTGTGATTTAGTGCTTTGTCCACTTTATATATATATATATATATAAGATTGGAAAGACGAAAGACAAAAGTGCTCTTTTGTCATATGACAATAATTTGTCAACATAGAATCAGACAAATGAAATAATAAAAAAAAAGCTCAAGCAAAATCAAATTAAAAAAAATATAAAATAAAATAGTGGATGGATTTTCAACGCTTTTGTATTTGTAATTGGAACTGGATACAGCCTCACAAAACTTTTTCTCTTTTAGTGTTTTTGTCTCTGAAGAATCTGATTTATACCTATTCCCTTTTACACTCCATTGTTTTCACCCTCACTTTTCCACTCTTTTTCTCGTTTAACTTCGTAACCACAAGTTGCTGGAAATAACATCATGGTACTACCTTTTCATTACAATGTAATTTTTTATTTCTTATACATTTTCTTTCTCTGTATTACTTTATCATTTATATTTTTTCATACCATTCGTACCACCTAATTTTTTGTCATACACTTTTTCAACTTCAATCTTCCCTAGCTCTACTCATCACTTTAATCAAAATTAATATGAGATAAAAAAATATTATGCTCGACTGAAATTCACTCGTTTACTCAACATCCAACTCATAATTTTTTATTAACATTTGTTTTTTAACCCTCGAAATAAAAGTGTCAAACATAAAAGAAACAAATAAAAATAGTCTTGTTAAAACGTTTGCATGCAAGGAACATGCGAGTAACAAATCACAACAGGTCGATGTGTCTTGTTAGTTAGTGTTGACCATCCGAGGGCGCGATTCATTTAAAAAAAAAAAAAAAAGAAATCAAAACACGACCTCTATACGAGCTATCCATTCGGAAAACTCGTTTCTTCTCTTTGTTTTGCTCGTATTTTTACACTTACTCTCTCTCGTCACTCCATGTATACACTCGGTGGTCTACCTCGGCCATTTCCAAGCGATGGCTCAAAAAAAAAAGAAGTGAAACATCGACAGAGTTAAAATTCAATAAAGTACACCGCTAGGTAATTGGCATTTCGCATTCTATTTGCGTGTCAATGCCGGGCCGTTTCGATTTTATAGTCGTCGGTACCGGAAGTACGCGCACCTCGTCAAAGAGTTCCTCAATTCTCATCCACATTTTGTATAGCTCATATAGTAGTAGTCTACATTCAAACTTTTACCCTGAAGTCGCGACGCCATCACTCATATAGTCGTCAGTCATACATAAAAAACCGCACTGCATAAAAATTGAGTGACATGTAGTACGTGGTTTTGCCCGTGAATCGAACCCTTTGTCCTCTGCATGCGTATATATATATATATATGTTCTTTTATCCATCGTGTACTATTGAAATAGCTTGACCTGTTCATTTCAACTACCTATCTTGAACTATGAATCGTGACTACAAAAAATGTCTAAATAATATTTTTCAAATATGCTATTGAATTTCAATCTGTTGAGTTATTGCCATTGAAATCAATTTTCAATCTGTTCTGCATTAAAATTTTTTTTTTTTCATTTAATCCTATTGAAATTCTTAACTTGCGTATATTTAATTATTCTTTCGTATATTATTATTTGTTAACATTTGAATCTTATATAAGTTACACGAAAAACAAAATTGGAAAATTCAAAAGTGCACACCTCACTCGCTTATTATTTTTTATTTTTTAAACATTTCTTTTATTTTACGATCGGATTTTTTTAAATTTAGATCTATTTTGATCAGACATTCTATTAAAACTTATTCAGACCTTGAAAATCTTTAGATCTACAACTTTTGAAAATTTTTTTTGAATCTTTCAAATTTCCATCGAATTCGAAATTTCGAGTTTTTTTACTTAAATTATTTCCCGGTTTTCCTCTAGATCTTTGTAGATCTAAATTATTTTTTTGGGTATCCGCTATAAAATTCACCCTAAGACGAGGAAAAAAATTTTTTACTCCACCGTAACATGCGTATGAGAATAATTTCCTCATTAGTATAAGAATAATTTCTATACACATGTGAGTGATTAATCATTTCTATACATTAAGAGAAACGTTCCCATGATTATGGGGACGTTCGCCCTAATTATAGGAATTTTTTTCATGATGCACGGAATTGGATACACATCCATAGAGATCGTTTCTGTATATTATGGGGGTTGCTCCTATAATTGATTGAAGATTTTTCAAATAAGATATCCTGTTATTAATTCCAAAAGGACATATTTTTATACGCCATTTTTGCTTTAGGGAATTTTCTAAAATCAAAAGGACGTCCTGGTTCAAAATATCTGGCCTCAATCTAGCCTCATCAAACCCAAGTAAGCCTCACTGAGTAAAGAAAGCATTTTGAGCCTCGAATGATGTTCAAAAAGCCTCAATGAGCCTCAAATGATGCTCAAAGATCCTCAAGAAGCCTCGATGAGCCTCAAATGAGCCTACTACTCGACTATGTAATTTAAATTCGATTAGTCTTATTTGAGGCTCTGTTACGTCCCAGCCTGCTCATCAGATGGCTCTGCCAATTTTTAAATCTTATATAATAGACCGACCTGAGACCCGCCAAATCGATATATTTAAATAATAGAATAATAATATATTTTCTTTATAATAAATATTAATAAGTATTCACTTAAAAATAGTCAAATAGATAAGATATTTTTAATGCATTATAATATTTATTCATCATCGACAATTTCTCTAAAAGAATGTTAATGAATAAAAATAGATAAGAATAATTGTACGACAAATAATGACTGTTAAAAGAATATAAAAAGTGAAATTAGTTTTTCCACGAAAAAGTGAAAACATTGAAAAACATCGTCCGACTGCTGACGCAACAGCATCCGCGTCGAACGATGATAACGAACTCCCTCTTTTTGGGAATAAGGCCCTAAAACCTTATCCCACTTTTCTCTAGGGTGTTGGCTCATGTAAAGATATAAAAAGCCGATGCCCAATGCATCACCGAGCTCACACACTCGCACACTCTCACATCAATCAGAAATTATAGTAGTGCGGTTTATAACACGCAAGTAAACTCCCGGTTTAATTAAATTATATTATTCTTTTGACACGAAGTTATTTGTCACATAATAATTGTAAGCTCAAGTGTATATTCATCCAAATTCTTCGACTATTCTATTCTATAATATTCTATTTTATATGAATAAATCAAACATATTTATTCTTTAAATCACGACCAAGTTATTTCGAGCTTTCGAGAACTACCCCGTATCCGAAGATCTACAGTCACGTCCAATTCAAACAATTCGCGCCGGCAACTCACAAGCCGACACGACTCCAGGACGTAACAGCTCCTTGATCAGTGTTCACCATTTGAGGCTCATTGATGCTTTTTGAAAATCGTTTAAGGCTCAAAATGCTTTTTTTACTCAGTTAGGCTGGAGTGAAGCTTACTTAGGTTCGATGAGGCTAGATATTTTGACCCGGGGTATGTTTTTTTTCATTGCTAATCGTCTTGTAGATTCATTTCATAGCTAAAAATTGAAAAAAACAAAATTTTGAAAGCCAAAAGGGCACATAATTTGAGCCATAAGTCCTCTAGGCTTTCAAATTTTCTGCTCTAAATTAAGTTATAAAAATATAAGTCCTTTTGGAATTAGTGACGCGACATAACATAAATAACTAAAAATAATGATATTGTTTTCCAAATAAGATTATAACCGTTAATTAATCTGGATAATAAAACCCATAACAACTAGATTTAACTTAAATAATTACTCGAAATTTTTATGCAGAAAAATAATAAATATTTATGAGCGTATATATTATTAATGTTTATGTGTATATATAATGTCATGAAAGTCCAATGAAGTCCGAATAAATTGAACGGAATGCTTCCAAAAAGATAATTCAGTCATATTATTGTCCATGTGCATTAATTAATATTAACTAAGTTATTTTGACACAATACACGTAAAATTATATTTCATAAAAATAGTAAAAGCGGATAATAATGAATATAATGAGGATACAAAAAAAACTTCATCCGCTTATTTTAGTTTAACCTGAAAATTAACAATTTTTCTTTTGTTCCTTTCATTTGCCTCGACCCCGCATATATCTTTTATACTCAACGCGCAATACAATTCACCTTTTAGTTTCGCTTTGTACCCTCTTCTGATTTTTATGTTGGAAATTTTTTCGAATACTATGTGGAGTGAATGGAGTTTTCACTTTAATAAAAAATATAATTCGTGTACATTTGAATTTAATTTAATATGATGGAGAAGAAAAAGTATAATATAATGAAAAATATATACGTGTTTCAGTACATACACATATATTTAATATATTTAGTAAAACAAGTGATGAAGTTGAATTTAAAGTCTTATAAAATTCGATTTAAATTGAAAATTAAATTTTTCTATACATTAATAATAATAATATATTCAATGAACGTCACTTCACGCAGTCGGGGTTTTACAGAAAGAAGTGTCCGTACGTGTCGGAAGTAAAAATCTCAATCGAAAAGAATAATAAAAAAAAGAAATTTGTAAAACGGATAAAAAACAAAGTAGCTCATTTCCTAACAGCCCTCGCGGAATGAATTTTCGAGAGAAACTGATGCAAAACCTAAGAAACTAAAGCAAATCGTGCGGAGAAGGAAGTCCAGCTTACAATAACCGACTTTTCTTCTCTTGTTCATTCTTCCTTATGTAATTTTCTCATCGTCTTCATTCTTTGTACTTTCTGATTTTAAACCAAGAGAAACTCACTCACACGGAAGAACCGGAGATTGTCAAGAAAATGAATTTAAAGAATTGAATTTCAACACTTCCATCTACTTCAACTAGTCGACACGTTACTTTTTTACTTTTTATACAGCAAAACTATTCATTCTTATTTCTATATTATTAAGTTCAATATTTTCTAACATTTCACTGTATATACACACAATATTACAATATAAATTTTAATGTTACTTTTATGCTCACGTAGCATAGGGAAATATCAAGTTTTTTCGATGTTAAATTTTCCTAGCGTAGCATCGTAAATCGTAACGAAAATGAATGACCGACGAAACCCCGCGAAAATACTCCCCGTGGTAAAATAAATTGGCGCTCTCGTATTTACACTCTGGCAAAATTAAAATTCCTCAAGTGTAGCAAAGCAGCGAACAACGAGCTGAAGCTGCCTGAAGGAGAGAGACCCTGTTTAATTAATGACCGGACTAATTAAAACGCCTAAAGAAAAATATTCACCCGGGTGTGTCAACTAGTATAGTGCCGCAGTTACTGACGAGTTCGCTGAAAATGCAACTTATTCCTCTTTTTATCTCTATCGAATCCGTTAGTTCACTATATTGATTTTTAACGTTAATTTTATATAAAATGGTGATAACAAACTCTTTATTATGAATAAAGATGTTTTTTCAATTCGATATATATTCTCATGTACACAGAAAAAAAATATATTTGAGCCAAGAGAATTTGTTTCGATCAGAGGAGATTTCTACTTTGTCCGAGAAAATTC
Organism: Microplitis mediator; assembly: GCF_029852145.1. NCBI lineage: Eukaryota > Metazoa > Arthropoda > Insecta > Hymenoptera > Braconidae > Microplitis > Microplitis mediator. The sequence goes on from NC_079969.1 coordinate 23,372,948, forward strand.
AAGTTTTCAAACAAATTTTTTGAATCAAGAATATTTATCTTCAGTCGAGAATTTTTTTTTTTCTGGGTAAATATGACTTATTGGTAAAAATTTATCAATGTTTCATAACAATATTTCTGTAAGGAAATCTAAGAAATAGTGTTACCGTATCTCTATCCCAGTGAACACGGCAATATAACGGAGACGTCAAATATATAGAACCAAAAATAGTAGGTTACGTAAAACGTAAGTAACATGTAAGTCACATGTGACGCACAATTTCACACTCATATACGTAACAAAATGAACGTAAACGTGATGTTAATGTGACGTACATCTTACGTTGGTGATATAGCGGTGATGTTATTTGAATCTTACATTTACATAACATAGAAGTCACTGGGTACACGAAAAAAATTTACTGTTGCTGCAACAGGATTAATACTGTTGTTGCGACTTAATAGTAAAATATAATTACACAGTTATAAATGTTGTGTTACTGCGTAAAAAAACTTAGTGTTAAAAATTTTTGTGTTGAATATTTAACACTTTTATGTGTACATTTAAGATTTATTCTGTTAAATCAACCCAAAAAAGTGTTAAATATTTAACACAAATTTGTAACACTAAGTTTTTTTACGCAATGACACAACATGTTTTACCGTGTAACTATATTTTACTATTAAGTCGGAACAACAGTATTAATCCTGTTGCAGCAACAGTAAATTTTTTTACGTGTATATATATATTATCAAAATTACCCTCGATCCAAATCATTCAAAATAGAAATGCAATAGTGTTCCATTGAATTTTTAAAAATTGCTGTACCAATCAGTGCACAGAAAAAAAGAATATTTTAGTGCAACAAATTTTTTGCCTTATTCTTTGAATAGAAAAATTTTCTTAAGAAGAGAAAAAATTTCTTGACGCAACAAAATTTCTTCTCGCCCCAAAAAAAATTTGTCTTCAATTTAAAATTCGAAAATTTTTTGGGATGGGTAAAAATTTCCCTCACCAAGAAATTTTTTTTCTGTATGGAAAATGGAATTTATCATATTCACGAAATTGATCGAGCTTGAAACTGTTATCTAAGCTTTTTTTAATATCTACCAAAAACCTCCGCCAATTCAAAAATGGTAAATTACAAAAACTGATCAATTTGATTAAAAGCTCCAAAATATACTTAAAAAAAAAAAACATAGTGATATTTTACTGTATTTTAAAAAAACTAAACGCTTCAGTTTTACTAAATGACAATAAATTTTTTTTTGTCCCTACGCTTTAAACGTCACTTTATTTTTGCAATATTGCGTGAATATATTAAAAAAAAAACCTATGATACTTCAAATAATTGGAATTAAAAAAAAAAAAAGAGGGCAAAGTAACCAACATGATATGGATTGACGTCAATTGGCCAATATAATCGATGGTTATGATTTTTTTATACGATTTTCATCATTCTGAAGATAATCTCCAAAATAGAACGAAAGAAAAAAAAACTAAATAAAATTAAAAAAAAAAAATTGTGCTCTGTAACTGTACTGCAGCGTGGATTTGACAAGCTGCCTGCGTGTGATGAACGATCGATGTCGTGGTAGTAAAACCAATTTATTATGCAATTTACCGTAGAGACAATGTAAGCTCGTAAAACAAAGCCCCATGCTGCCAGCGTTCGTCCATCGATAGTACCGAAGATAATCCCACAGGCGAGCCACAGGAATTGCATCCGTTTGTTTCGATTCGATTTATTTTCATCGTTATAACAAAATAACTAAAATAATAATAATTTTAATGGTAATAATAAAAACAACCCCATCTACGCACAATGGAAATATTATGGTGTATAAATAATGTCTACAGATGGAAATATCATACGTATACATTTTACTCATTCAGATAATCTAATTTCGATAAATTTGTCATTTAAATGGAATAAATTTGTCGCTTATTTAGATAAATATATTCTCTGATTCAATTTTATTCTGTTGATTAATTAATTAATTAATCGTTTTTGATCTCAAATGATTCCATAAATAAATTAGTATTAAAATCCGCATCATTGAATCTTTTTATAAATTATATAATTTAGCTATGGCTCCATTTGCTCTAGAAAAATTAATTTATTTTTATTTTGTTTTTTTTCTAACGAAAAAACAATATGTGAACACACATTTACGACTCGAGAAAAGCCGTGCGAATCCAATCGCTAAAGTGACTCAACGATGTAAAGCCTGTGTAGGAATTGTAATCGCAAGAGTAATCCCTGACAGGACTGACGCTTACGATTCCACGTAGATACCAGAGTCCATCACTTTCAAAACATAAACCACCGCCACTATCACCTTCGCAGAGACTAGATCCTAAAAATAATAATATTAAAATACACTTTAAATAAATTACTTCCTGTGGAAAAAAGTCAAAATTTTATTTGTAGTGTATGTAGAAAGTCGGACACGAAATGTCAAAAATTTTGTGATTTTATAGTAAAGTCTGTTTTCAAAATTTTGGATTTTTTAGTTCACTCAGTAACTAATGAAATTTTAGAATTTTTTGGAATTTTCACTTTTGGCATTAAAAAAATTATTTTTTGCTTAGAAACATTTAGTTACAGTTTGTAGAATAGGAAAGTTGATCAGCAGTCAATTTGTGAGTAAAAAAAAAAATTTTTCTCGACCAATTTCATCTCAAAATCATATTTTTCGATTCTCAATAAAATAATTTCGATAATGAACTCGAAAAAAAATTTTTTATGCGAAATTTTGAATTTGCTGCTGACCAAGGGCCTAATTCTTCGTAGAAACTGTAGCTAATGAGGATTTTTAAACAAAAAAAAATCATTTGCTTGGTGCTTCGTCTTCACTACTAACCAGTGATTAAAAATTTCTCGGACCCCGTGTGCCCCATGTTCCCCATCGTGCCCGCTCTCCCTTATTATAAATAAACTAACCATTGAGATAACCAGCACAGAATTTATCTGGGGTAATATATCCTTGAAAGTCTGTTGGAACTTCCGACAAACATTGATCGAATGGTATAAAAGGTATATTTATTTCTTGAAGCTCTTCACTTGGCGTACCATTTGCTGTTTTTCCCCATCCAACTGCCTGTACATATGTCAAAAAATATATAAGTTAAATATTTTAAATAATATATACACTGTAAAAAATTGGGACTGAATTCGGATTTTATTTTAATTCAAATTTACTCCGTCATTCGAAACTCCGGGGTTTTAAAAAAAATCACTCCGCATAAGGAGTGAATAGGGATTTTTTTTTTTTTAGTGAAGTGATTCCGGAGTGACGTGGATTTTTTTTTAATCCATATTCACTCTCCGGAGTTTTGATATTAAAATAAACCCCTTTCTGGAGTAAATTTCACTTCGGCCCCATACGAAAAAAATATATATCCGGATACATCCGGGCAAATCTGCATATATGAGACATATATTTATATATATGTTGCATATATGCGACATATTCCAGATTTGCCCGGATATATCCGCATATATATTTTTTTCGTATGGGGGAAGGGATCAAATAAATAGAAAATAACCCACGTTCACTCCGAAAATTTTTTAGTGCATATATTTAAGAGTACCCGGGTCGAAAAATAAGATCTGATTTTACTGCTTAACTAAACTGCATTTGGACTAATTGGTCTGTATTTGAAGTAGTTGATCTGGTTTCGATCTTTTATAAAAATTTTGAGCTGTTTTTGATCTAAAGACAATCAAAAACAGACTGAAAAAAATTAATACGCAGAAAAAGTCTAATTTCGGTCTGAATGAAAACAAAAGAAGGCAAAATAATTTGAGAAAAATGTCTGATTTTGATCTACAGGCGACTAAAACTAGACTAAAAATTATTGAAAACAAGTCTGAAAATAGTCTAAATACTCGATTAAATTTCCCATGTTAATTAAATAAAAATAAAAAGTAAAATTGAATAGAAATAACTTAAATTTTCATTTTATTTAAAACCGATGAAATTTTTCGACCCGGGTAATTAAAACTGAAATAGTATAAATCATAATTTACTTTTCCGTATTTTCCGGGCTTTAGATGTTCTCTTTCTTTGACGTTATCCCAGTCAATACAAACAGGACGTACAAGACTAGTCAATTCAAGTGGACTTAGTAACTTGAGTAGGGCAATGTCATGAGCAAAATTACCTCTTGCTCCCATGTATCTACTACCAAGACGTATCCACTCAGCCTTGGACGTTTGAGCGTAGTCCTCGTGAACATTCCAATTTCTGTAGTGCTTTCCTGCAGCTACGAAATATCTCGAGGCATTTTTAACTTCATTTATGCTTTCATCGTAGAAACAATGTGCCGCTGCATAATTCAAAGTTTATAATTTACATGAAAAGTATTAGTAGTTACAGCTTGTCTGAATTATATTAATTTTAATATCAAAAATATTATTTAATAAATAATATAAACACCCCCATACATCAATATTTACCGGAAACAACTAGATTGCTGCTTATCAGCGTACCCGCACAAATTTGTTCATAAATTTTCTTTGACTTTTTTTCATATATTCCAGTATGCCAAGGAAATACTCCCAGTTTAGCTGTAAATCCACTTACGATGAGTGTACTACCGTGAGAAATTGTCGTTCCACATTCTGATGAAAAGAAAGTCATAATTTATTTGTTAAAATATTATATTTCAATTTTTATTTATGATCACAGGGTTGTAAATGATGAGTTTACTTATTTTTGAATTGATTATTAATCATAATCAGCAAATTATTTAGCGATTGATTTCCGGGATCAAAAAAATAACTTAAATTTGACTTTTATTACTTAAATGGGCAGTAAGTAGGTCAATATGACTAACAGTAAGTCAAAAATGGATGAAAAACACGTTTGATTTTGACTTATTTTTGGCTAACTAGACCTACTTAGTATCCATTTAAGTCAAAAAAGTCAAATTTGACTTAACTTTGGCTTCGTTGGCTCAAATTTAAGTTATTTTTTTGACCCGGGCTGTTTTTAAAATAAAAAATAATTGATTTCTTCAGTTATTGTTCACCCGGATCAAAAAAACAACTTAAATTGGACTTTTTTTACGTAAATGAACACTAAGTAGGTCGAATAAGCTAAAAGTAAGTCAAAATCAGACGTCTTTTTCATCGATTTTTGACTTACTGTTGGTCAAATTGACCTACTTAGTGTCCATCTAAGTCAAAAAGTCAGATTTGACTTGGATTTGGCAATGTAGCCAAAAGTATGTCAAAAATGCATGAAAAATACATTTGATTTTGACTTGTTTTTGGCTAATTTGATCTACTTAGGATCCATTTAAGTCAAATTTGACTTGACTTTGGCTTCGTTGACTCAAATTTTAGTTATTTTTTTGACCCAGGCTGTATTTAAAATAAAAAACAGTTGATTTCTTCAGTTATTGTTCACCCGGATCAACAAAACAACTTAAATTTGACTTTTTTTGCGTAAATGAACACTAAGTAGGTCGAAAAAGCCAAAGGTAAGTCAAAATCAAACGTCTTTTTCATCGATTTTTGACTCACTTTTGGTCAAATTGACCTACTTACTGCCTTTTAAAGGCAAAAAAGAAAAGAAAAAGATTTATCAATCAAAAACTGCGTAAAAATGCACGGAAAATTTTCACAACCCTGTTTACAAAAAGTGATAGAAGTAAATAAACGAACTAGGAAGGCATCTGAAAAGATGACGATCCCAATTGCCATTTTCAAGGCAAGTTATCTCCCTATAAACAGGATCATCGGTCAGTGGTATTTTATAAGATGGTTTACACTTGAGCATTGCTTTTGTTCCGGGTTCGAGTGGTTGATCGCAAGACACTGTAGTACCATGAATCTTACACGTGACATCCACACTAGAACTCTTGAGAGCTGTACAGGATTCTATAACACAAAGCAACAGAGCAGGAAAATGACCCGTACATAGGATCCACTTGGTTGAATTACCAAGACTGAGAGAGAAGTTATTTCAATGACATCTTCGTTTGCCAAGTACATACTTACTCAAGCATGAGAGGGGCATGTACCATGAGTCGTTGAGGCAAACGGACACTGCACTACCATTCCTCACGTAGCCCTCCTGGCATGTATAAGTGAGAATACTGTTTCTGGGTACCCAGTCTCCAGGAACTTTCTTGCAGGAGTACTCGCATCCTCCGAGTTCGTAATTACCACCTTGTGGCTGTTCGGGAAGTCTACAACCACTTCGAGACGGATTAACTGTTGTTCTGATCAAGATTAAACAACAAATTCGATAAATACATTTACTTTCAATTAACCCTACTATCGACTGATTGAGAAAATGTCTATTTGCATCAACAGTTTTTTAATTCAATCAATTTCTTCTTATTCAAAACAATCATTTACTGTGGGCCAGCTCTGAAACTTTCAACTCGCAGAGCTCGAAAACATAACTATTGATATATTTTCTAGCTCCCGAGCTCGGAAGACGTCAGTATTTTTTAGCTTTGATTTTCAGGACAGCAAGTTATTTTAATGCTGATTAGATTTTTGAGTCGATCGAATGGTTTCCGAAATATTAAACAAAAAAAAAAAAAATTGTTTTTTTAAAGAACTCACAATTTACTTGAATGATTGATTTTGAACACAGCCTGAAAAAAATAATTGGTAGCAGCCACGAATGGCGATCGGTAGCGTCTACCGAAATAATCGGTAACAGCTACCGAAAAAAAAATTGGTAACTGCTACCGAAAAAATCAGTAGCTGTTACCGAAAATTAATTGGTAGCAGCTACCGATCGCCAATCAGTAGAGGCTACCGATCGTCAATCGGTAGAGGCTACCGATTATTTTTTTCAGAAGTGCATATCAAATTTGGTAGCCAAAAATTCCTATCGATTGCCGCAAAATCGATCTAAATCAGTAATTATCCGAAATTTATGAAAAATTACACACACACTCAGGCACTACCCTAAGAATACTCAGAAAAGCTTTCTAGTCTCAAAATAACATCTCACGAAAACTTTATTTTCAAAAATTGGACTTACAATAATTTTCTTACTTTTAAAAAATTTTAAATTTTATTGACTAAAAATGAAAACTGAATTTTTATTTTTGAAATAGACATTCTCTAAATTTATCACCCATACCGATGGTTTTTAGTTGATAACTCTTTTTCGCTTGGATCTTCTTCTCCTTCACTTTCATACGCCCGCGTACTGGATGATATATTTATACCCAAATATTCCTTATTCGGCATTGCATTGTTCCGATCACTTTGTGGTCTTCCACTTCCGCTGTTATGAGAATTACTTGGACTTATACTCGGTTGTTTTCCTTTATTTTTATTCGATTGTAAGGTATTGCTACCAGTAGTTTGATAATTTACATAACTATCTATTTGTTCATGCGGTTTTTTACCATCCGAATTATTATTCCCGGTATTTTGAATTGGTAATGGCGGTTTATATTTACCATTATTGCTATTTTCTTGAGCATAATTTATATTTTTGTTATTATCATTATTATTACTATTAATTTTTCTGTTATCATTAGAATACATGTTTGTTTGTTGATTGCTTTGATTATCAGTATTTTTATTGCCCAAAGAAATACCCGGCAAAATTAGATTAATGTTCGTATGAATTTCAATTGAATTACGTGTTGATGTCTCAAGCCTTTGTCCATTGTCACTGTTACCATTTCCATTATAATTATTTTCTGATTGGGGTTGACCCGATGCCTGGTTTCCCACCTTACCGCCATTACCATAGTAACCCTCGTTTCCTGACAACTGAGACGTTGGTCCTTCTCGATGGTCTTGGAAGACATTTTGAGGAGGCACTGGTCGATTTACAAATTCATTATTCGCGTTTATATTTGCTGGTTGAGGTAAAATGGACGATGGTGACAATGGCACTTGAGAATTTACATACTGATTTTTATTATAATTTTTATTTACGTCATAGCCTGTCACATCTTCACGATTATTAAATATTTCTTGAGGTCGAGGTTCTGTTGCTGTATAGTCATTTTGAGTGTCTGGTTGTTTTTTATTGATCGGCATTCGATTAAAATTGTTGTTGTTATTATTATTATTGAAGTCAATATTTGAAACTTCTTCACGTCTAATAGGTATTTGCTGCGGTACAGGATTTTTATTATTTACCGTATAGTCATGGTACTTCTCAGGTGGTTCTTTATTGATCGGTTTTTGATTAAATGCTTCAATTTGAACCAAGGGCCTTTGAGAACCTCCTAATTGACTTAAAGGATTTCCAAATAAAAAACTAACTTGACGTTTATTTTTTACGGTGTCATTGCACTCTGGAAAATTAATTAAATTGAGATAATTATTTAGATAAGTGAATACGAAACAAAACTAGATGAAGAAAAAATATATCGAGACGAAAAAATTATTAAAGAACATAACCCTGATTAAACATCTGAATTCGACCGAATTCAAAATTTTAATTCTGTTATATTCTGTCAAATTCTGCAAAACAGAATTCAACTTAATTGAAACCCTGGTTAAAAAAGAGAATTAAAAAGGATTCAGCCATGTAACGTGGCCATTTAAGATAGGATTGGCAGTATTAAAAAGGATTAAAAATATTGAAAAATTAATTCTTTTTAATCCTTTTTAATTCTCTTTTTTAACCAGGGTAAATTCGAATTTGAATTAAACAGATTAAAACCGATTTAAAAATTTCAAATTCGTTTTAATTCAGCTCAATTCGGATTCAGAACCAGAAATTGGAGAATTATTTTCGAAGTAATCAGAATTAAACCGAATAGAATTATTTAAATTCGTTTTAATTTGGACAAATTCTGGTTTTCCTGCCGAATTAAAAAGCATTCATTTTCAAGTTAGGTACCGAATTAACAAATTTTGTCTGAATTAAATAGAATTAAAAATTTAATTCTGTCTAATTCGATCGAATTCAGTTGTTTAATCAGGGAAAGTATATATACACTGTTGGAAAAATTAAGAAAATTATGCCCGTCATATTTGATAATAAAATTAGTTACTGTGATTAAATGTGCTATGGTTGGAAAAGTATTGACTTAAATATGTGCGGTACAGATCATTTTATAGATTAATTAATTCGCTCATACAAAAAAAATATATATCCGGGCAAATCTGCGTATATGAGACATATATATAAGTATATAACATATATATATGTTGCATATATGCGATATATTCCAGATTTGCCCGGATATATCCGGATATATATTTTTTTCGTATGGCGGTATTTTAAGTTTCCTAAATATTTGAATAGAAAATTCAAATATTTCAATTTCCCGCTGAAAGATGTTTATGGTTTTTTTTTTTCTATAATACTTCGCAATTACCATCAAATTTTTTGAACGTGTATTTTGATGACGTCAATTCTTATGTTGAAAATATAGTGACGTAACAAATGAAAAAATTTTATTCGATTAATTAAACTAAATTAAAGTAAATAATTTCTAACTTTACGTGTATTATGAAGTTTGAAAAAATATTTTGAAAGTATAATGAAATCATTCTTAATTAAATGAATGTATGTATACATGTATATATTTAATACAGACATAAATATATTTTAATCCAATTAAAAGTCTTTGAAGTTCAAGGCTAACGAGCCGCACTCATGATTATAAAAATACACTGCGAGAAATAACTTTTAGAAATATTATATTTTCTTCTTACAAGATATTATACTATTGGAAATTTTCAATCTTATATATGTTCAGTGCAAAAATTATCAGATATCATGAAAAATTATTTTCTTAATCGAAAAAATGTAGTTCAGCTCGGAATTTGCTAATCTACTTCTTTTTACTACAGTCGGACCTCGTTATAAGATTATCATTCTGTCTTCTTTATAAACCAGGTATCGCGATAGTTTGAGAGAGAAACTAATAGTCTTATAACGAGGTCCTACTGTATATTATTATACTCCAACTAAGTCACGAAAATAATAGTGCATTAATTTTCATCGATTTACAACAGAAATATTTTTTTTACACAAGTAATTTTTTTTTTTTGACTAGTAAAATTTTCATATAAAGTCCACTGGTTATAAGCGATGTTTCTGTCTATACTCTTACTTACAGGAAAAAATGAAATTGACGTGAGAGTGAGTAGAGCGTCCGATGTGACTTATAACCAGAGTCTACTGTACTCTAAATAATATTAATACTTCCAAATCACTTATTTATAATATTAACAACTAAATTGTCCCTAATATTTAATAGTATCACAAAATATATCAACAATAATCACCAAATTTTAATATTCTTTTAAATATTCGTAATACGAATGAAAATTTGAACATTTAAATTTCTTCACTTCAATGATCAAACTTTAATAAAATAGTAATGGAAAAATTATGACAATAAAATCAGAAAAATATATATTTGAATAATAATAAATAACTTATATAACTTACGAATGAAACAGAATAATGAAAAAATGAAAAAAATCCACAGTAACAATGATTTTGAAATAATAGTTAACATATTTATATCTTACATGCACTAAATACTCGTACTAACATGAGAAATAATCTTTATCCAAGTGATGCACCGCAATTAGTAAACGACCTTGTGAAGCAGAGATAGTATAGAAAGGACGAGGACGAGAAAGAGAGTGAGTTAAATTTTATTGGGAAGACAAGGTATCCTGAAACTGGTACCCAACTCGTTTCTCGAGTATCTAGCCTCCAGCTAGACAAACATTTCTACCGAAAAAAAGTAAATTCAGGATAAAAAAGCTGACATACCACTGATTAAAACTGTGTCAATAACATCTTTAATTTATAAAATATTTCTTTTTTTATAAATAAACAAATAAATACATTAACTAATTAAAAAACTTACTAATAAGTGTAAATGTAAGTTCTTAATTAATTTCCGTAGTATTGATTCAATCAATTACTTACGAACTTTTTAATTAAATAAAAAATTTAACAATTTATTTATTTTGTGATATCATTGGAAAAATATTTTTATTTTAAAATCATAAAAGTAAAGATAAAATATCAGAATTGAGTGAAAAGTTGTAATTTTTTAGCTTCGATATATTTCAAAGACACTAATCGATTTAGATTATTTTCGCGGTTTAGTAAAGATTCATCAAAACAGATCTAAGTTAATTTTGAAACCATTCAGACCGAAAGTTTACAAGTTCCAGATACAAAAAAAAAAAAATTATTATGTAGTCTCTTCCATCTTTCCAACGAATCAACTGATTCAGATAATTGTTGCAGTAATCAAAAGGATTTTTAAAAGATTGGAGGTTGACCTTTTATTTCCCGCAGAAATCATATAAATCGGTTGATTTGTTAAAAATTAAATATTCACATACACGCACTCAAACATGATTTTTAAAAAATATTAAGAGGGGTCTGAACTTTTTTCTCTGTCACACTGAAGTCGGCAAACGGTACTGTCCTTGTTGCACTTGCGCAGTAAATGGAAACTTTGACCAGGTTTTTCTCTTAAACATATAAATATTTTTCAAAAATGAAAACGGAGATGGCTAGATTATTGGGCAATGCATCGAACCTCGTTCTTAATTTTTCAGTTTGGAGGATTTGTTTGAGCGCAAATTGGACAAAAATTACCGTAGACCCTCCTTGAGAATTTTTTCTGAGACCTTTCACTGCCGAAATTTTTTCGAACCAAAATTTGTAAAATAAAACTAAGCTCAATAACTTGCTGCTCAACGGCATTTGCGCACAACCCCCCCCCCTTCCCTGACTTTTTAAAAATATTCAATGACTTTTAATTGTAATAACCGTAGGGGAGAGTGGGGTCAATTGAACCAAGGGGCAATTGAACCAGTAAGCTTAAAAAATCGTAAAAAATAGAAAAATTAGTCGTCCTCTTGGAATTATATTTTAATACACTAAACCTTAGTCTGACCAAAATTTGGAACCAACATGATGATTTAATTTTAAAAAATTCAAGTTTTTGTGTTTTTAGGTATCTGAACTTTTTTTTCAGCTCTTGACAAATTGTTTAATAAGTTTTTAATTTTCAAATGTAATCTTAAAATTTTTTTTGCAATACCTTCTTTCATATATTAGTCATAAATTTCGAACTTTACATCTAGTAAAATAATTCTTGAATATTTTTTTTTAAACTAATTATTTCCATAAAATCATATGGGGTCAATTGAACCAGTACTCTCGGGGACGGTTGAACCACACAAATCACACTGTGAGCATCAGACATGCGCGCGCATCTTGACTGAATGTGAAAAAAAGCTAAACTAACCAAGAAAAAAAATAATTATATTGACAGAAGTTATAAAAGCGATTGTTTTAACATATAATGTCATATAAAATAATCAATATTATTAGAAGTATTGTAATTTCAGTTTTAAACTGTAATGAATAGTAAATTATTCATTAAAGTCATTCGTTTGTGGTTCTATTTCCCTGGTTCAATTGTCCCCGACTAGTGGTTCAATTGCCCCCGCAAAGGGGACGATTGAACCATTTGATGCAGTTGTACAATTTCATGTTCATTAAAAATTTTCATAATTTGTTAAGTTATGTGCTTATGAGAAATGATAGTCTATATAATAAAGTATAATTTCGTAAAAAAAAAGTTATCATTTTGCTTTCATTCATCTAAAAAAAAAATGTTAAAGTATTTTTGGTTCAATTGATCCCACTCTCCCCTATTCAAATTTTGATAATTAATTAAAAGAAAATTAAACCATTGATTGAAAAAAAGGCAACATACACGGAGAGAAATATCAAGTAAATATGCCTATGCAGCATAGTAAAAATTACATCACTCTGTGTAACGCCGCTCTTATATGACTGCTTATACAAATCATAGAGTAATGCAATTATTACTATGCTGCATAGGCATATTTACTTGATATTTCTCTCCGTGCAGTTGCAATTTCGTCGAGACATAGATTTTTTTAGAAAATTATTTACAATCGATATCAATTAGCAGTTAAGCAAAATTTGAAAAATAAATTTCAGTAAAATCTTCATGTCAGCATTATAATTTTGAATGTCAAATTTTTTAGGCAAAAATTTTTTTACCAAATTTTGTTTGACTCCTGATTAATAACAACTGTAAGTAATTTGTTTAAAAATCTATATCTCGGCGAAATTGTAATTGCGTTGTCTTTCTTTCAATTAATGCTTCAATTTTTTTTTAATTACCCAATAAAATTTTTGTCATTGAATATTTAAAAAAAGCGGGGAATGTCTTCGAAAAAAAAAAACTACGAATATGATAAAAAACAAATGCAATAAAATGTTTGACAATCGCTCACTTAATTTATTCACACGTGGCAATAAAATTTTTTTATTAATTGAACATATATGGATAGTATATCAGAAGTGCACGATTCAAAATATGTGTGCAGAGTACCCGAAGGATTACACGAACTATGTAAAGATATTTCTCACAAGGTATGTATATATATATTTATATATACACTTGATTTATTGATTTTACAAGCTCAATATTCAATTAATAATATAATTGTTCAATGGATTATCTCATTAATTTATATACATTCAGGTTCTACGTACTCAGCCAACAAATATTTATCATTTTATCGCTGATTATGTTGACACACTTTTAATTACACGAGACAATACCAAGGGTACTTTATATATTTAAATTACTTTTTTAATTAATTTTATGTATTATTATTATATTACAATTTTCATATATATTCTATCATAATTAGTGGCAATTAATGTTGTTAATAATATTGTGGAGAGCAGTGAATTTATTATTAATACTCTACAGTCTATGGGAGTTGATTTTAAACGAATTTCTGCTGTAGCCCCAAAACTTCAACAAGCATTCCGTGATTATTTGGATGCCGATAATGAGTCAGGTTTAATTTTTATTCATTAATTTTTTTATTATAATATATATATATATAAATATATTGATAATTAATTAACAAATTAAGATGATGACAATATAATATCCATACGGAATATTCTTGAGAATACTAGTGTTTCATTCGATGAAGCTCAAAATGCCGCAATTATTATTCAAGTAATTAAAATAAATACCCGAAGAGAAAGGTATGGTAACAATTACAATATGTTATGGGAATGGTTTCCATATCGCACGGTAACATTTATTTTTTTTATTATCAATTATAAGAATGGCAGCCATAGAAATCATGGCGACCATTCTTATATATATATATATATATATATATATATATATATATATATATATATATATATATATATATATATATATATATATATATATATGGGTTTTCATTCCTACAGGATATTGGAATAGTATCTATTAGATTATGGTAATAATTCCTTTGACATTATGGTGATCGTTCCCCTACCGCTACAGTAACCGTTACCATAACATTGAGAAATTTCTTATATAGGAATTATTACCATAATATTATTATGATCATAGTAATCATTACTATACTATTATGATAACCATTACCAGATATTATGGTAGTTATCCCTATACATTAGGGGTATCAATGATATACTGTAACGTTTACCGTAATAGCATGGTAATAATTACCATGATGTTACAGTAACTATTGCTAAAATAAACCGTGACAATTATCCTGACGTATAGTAATTATTCATATTATGGTAATGATTATCATACTACCACAGTAATCATTACTAAAGTATTATGGTAATTATTTATATCTATTATGAGAATCAATGATATAATATACTGTAACTTTTACTATAATAGCATGATAACAATTACTTTAATATTATAGTAAGTATTACCATAATATATAGAAACGATTATCATGACATTTAGAAATTCCTCAGATTATAGGAATTATTACCATAATATTATGGTAATAGTTACCATACTATCCTATAAATGACTATGCAATTATAATAATGATTCCCATCATACATTATAGGAATCAATGATATAATTTACTGTAACGTTTACTATGATAGTACAGTAATGATTAACATAATAATACGGTAAATATTGTCATATTCTATAGAAACAATTACTATGACTTTTAATAATTCCTCATATTATGGGAATTATTACCATAATATTATAGTAATAGTTACCATACTATCCTAGTAATCATTACTATACTGTTATGGTGACGATTCCCATCATACATTATAGGAAACAATGATATAACTTACTGTTACGTTTACCATGATAATACGGTAATGATTATCATAATATGACGGTAACTATTAACACACTATATAGAAACAATTACCATGACTTTCAGTAATTCCTCATATTATGTGCATAATTACCATAATATTATAATATTTATTGCCATACTACAATAGTAATCATTACTATGCTACTATAATAACCATTACCACATATTTTTGTCGTGATTCCCGTATATTATGGGAATTAATGATATAATTTACTGTAACGTTTACCATGATAGTACAGTAATGATTACTATAGTATTACGGTAACTATAACCATACTATATAGAAACAATTACCATGACTTTTAGTAATTCCTCATATTATAGGCATCATTACCATAATATGATGGTAATGATTACCATACCTCCATAGTAATCATTACTGTACTACTGTATTAACCATTCCCATATATTATCCTAATGATTCCCATACATTATAGGATTTAGTGATGTAATGCACTGTAACCTTTATCATAATAGTGTGGTAATAATTACCGTAGTAGTATAGGAACAATTACCATCATATCAAGGAAATATTTACCATATATCATGGTAGTGGTTACCACGATGCATAGGTTTTATTCTCCTACGCACCTAGGAACCGTTATATGCATGTAGGATTTACTATGTGACCATGGGAACTATTCTCATGAGCATAGTAATAATTACCGTAATTAAATTACCATACGACACGGTAATTTTTACCATAACAATCGAAATTTTTCCTACAACCATAGGAACTTTTCCTTTTATTACGAGCGTAAACCCCATAATTCAAGTAATAATTACCATACCATGTTGATATTTCATAAGCGCACTAGAACAGTCGCCATAATTTTCTCTCCGTCTAAATAAATTTTTATTTATTTAAGATATTAATATAAATTTAATATTTGTCATATTTATTTAATTAAATAAGACAGCCTTCAGAAATTATCGTCAAAGAATGATAGGCAACGTAGTAAATAATAAAATACCAGACCAAAATGCAACAATAAACAGAATTGAAACTCAGGTGATTTATCAAAGGAAGTAAAAGAAGTTATTACTCTTATAGAGGTTAAAATAAATGAATATAATAATTTGCATAAGATTTTGTTAAATTGTGAAATAATGATCAAAGAAAACAATTTATGGCACAACAATAGTATTTTATTTGCAGCCAACATACCAAAGATATTTTTAAAATGAAAATGATAAAATTGAATTTGAAGGTAAAGATTTAAATAAATAAAAAAAACTGCAAGAGATTACTATGGGAAATAAATTGAATTTTTTTTCATAATTCGCGAGGGAATTAAAATAAGATTTTAATTATTATTGGCAGTAGATGAAAGAAATGAAAAGAACGTTGTAATAAAAAAAGAGTTTTCTCAACTGGATAAAAATATTCATGCAAGCGTTTCATTTAATATCATTCCTAAGTATCGTGATAAAATATATGCCGGTGCCAATCAAGCGGCGCTAATTATTCAGGTAATTAAAATAATTGCAATGTTAAATTAATTATTATATATAATTTAAATAAAATAAAAGTAAAATTTGAATTTTTATTATTATTTTTAACAGAGCTTTTAGAAGACATCGAACCCGACGAAACCTTTCTAAATCTAAAAGCTCAATGTCTACGAACTCAGTGGTCGCTGGAGCGATTCTCAATAACTTAAACTCAAGAATATTTGAGGAAATTCTCTTACGTGAAAATATTTCAAAGAAATTCCATTCTCAAGATAAAATTGCACGAGTGTCTGAACAACTTCGTGATGCTTACAAAGAACGCTTCGATTCGTTTATAACAAAAATATGAATCTGTGTCGTAAATAAAAATTCTTACCACCATTGATTTCAAAACTTAAAATTTAAAACTACAAAACTTTTTTAATTTTTAAAAATGTATATTTAAAAAAAAAGTCTTACAAAAATTTTCATTTTTTTACCCATAAATAAAATATAAATGACCGGTAAATTATTTTTAAAGCTTAGACTGGGCCAAAAAAATCGACTTTTTTTTTCGATACTGTGAAAATATTATTCCTGATGACAAAAAAAATTATTGTGCAAGTTTGAGCCCTTAATATTGATATGAAGAAGTGTATCGTTACGACTATTAGTTTTTTGACAGAAATTCCATTTTTTACCCAAAACTTGTAAATCATCTATCTGAAAAATTTGAACAATGAATATTCTTAAAGGAAATCGAATTCCCTACAAAAAATCTCTCTTAGTAAACTGACGTAAAACGAGCCGTTTCCTTGTAACCGCGCCTTAAAAATTGATTTGTTTTTTAAATTCTTTGTTTCTATTTTAAATTTTTGTAACTACTAGAAATATCAAAATTTTTTTAGTCAAGATACATTTTCTTGAAGGAAATTTAATGCTCTACAAAAAAGGTCCCTTAACATTTTTTGCTAAATTCACTCCTTCGAAAGTTAGTCAAAGTTGATATTGAGTCAAAACGACTTCAATAGCCTTAAATAACTTTTAAAGGAGTGAATTTAGCAAAAAATGTTAAGAGACCTTTGTTGTAGAGCATTAAATTTCCTTCAAAAATATGTATCATGATTAAAAAAAATTTTAATATTTCTAGTAGTTACAAAAATCCAAAATAGAAACAAAGAATTTAAAAAACAAATCAATGTTTAAGGCACGGTTACAAGGAAACGGCTCGTTTTACGTCAATTTACTAAGAGAGTTTTTTTGTAGGGAATTTAATTTCCTTCAAGATTATACCTTGCTCAAATTTTTCAGATAGATGATTTACGAGGTTTGGGTAAAAAATGAAATTTCTGTCAAAAAACTAATAGTCGTAACGATACACCTCTTAATATCGATATTAAGGACTCAAACTTGCACAATAATTATCTTGGTCATCAGGAATAATATTTTCACAGTATCGAAAAAAAAAGTAGTCAATTTTTGGCCCGGTCTAGTAAAGCTGATTAATTAATGAAATTATGACGTGCATCCCTCCGTTTAAATCGATCGTACAACTTGTTGGATCTATGCTGGAAACTTTCTGTATGAGTCCAACAGGTCTTACTGGCTCGGTAATCTGTACACGAAGATTCTTTTGTTGCTTCGTCTAACGTAAGCTGATCCGGGATTTTCTCGCATGACAGACTCTCATCGATCTTCATCCAACTACCTATTACTTTCTTGCCCTTCAACTTTGGCTCCCCAAGGATTTTACGGTTCTTGAATTTATCCACGAGAATGTCCAGCGAGTCTTTGTGTTTTATCAAACCCGTACCTTTGACTAACTCTTCGTCCTCAGTTTCATCTACATCTTCAACCAAAGTATCGATCATTCTTAAATTTATTGGACATCGAATCATATTGCATCGTCTACATAAAGCTTGTGGTCTTTCCCTGTGATCATGGAGTTTTTCAAATTTTTTTCTATGTCTGCAGTGGCTTTCATTCCATAAAATTGACTCCGCATCTGAAGACTTGACCGATTTGTTTTGATGTTGATGTTGATGATGATCGCAGTAGTGACGGCGATGATGATGGTGATGATGCTGACATTTTGTTTGATGTGTACTCGAATTTAAATGATCATGATTGTTAATAATTTGAAGTTGTTGTTGCTGCTGCTGATGCTTCTGCTTCTGCCGGTGTTGAGAGTCTTGTTTGAACTTAGAAAGTTTTGATGGCGAATATCGTTGTATCTTCATTAGCGAACCGTCCCGAGTTCGACATTCCCACTCGTGCAGTTTACTTGAAAAGTCGAGCGCTCTATCATCGTTCGGAGTGTCAGCTAAAATTAATCGATGACATTTAATTATCTCGAATGAATAGAAAAGTTTTTATACTTAATGTTCCCTGTATACACGTACTTTTATAAAGAAGATCGATCGATTCTCGATTGCTATATAATTGTTCACAGGGATTACTTATTTTTTCGTGATTTATCATACTCGGTTTTTTTGAACTTGACTCTTTTGTAGATCTCGGTTTAATATCAAACCCACTAGAAAATTTTAACGAAAAATTCAAATAAAATAAAAATCACAATTTTATTTTTTATTTTGAGGCGGGTAGTAAAATCGAGTACTCCTACACTAAAAAAATACTTTTCCCAAGTATAAATACTTCATTTAAAGAAATATTTACTCGGTACTATACAAACAAATAACATTCTTAATCATAGTAAATATGTACTTCAACCGAGTAATATTTTCTTGGTTTAAGAATTTCTGTACTTATTTTAAGAAAATATACTTGATCGGAGTACATTTTTACTAAGATTAAACAAATATTTACTCGGTAGGATACAACCATTTATAAACTTGAAGAAAGTTTTTTTTTCTCTCAGTGTAAAATTTTATGAAAACAGTTTGTTTTTTTTAAATTTCAAAATAACTTTTCTAAATATAATTGAGCATTATTTTGAAATTTTTTTGTTAAACTTTTTACAAAATCGGAAGTATCAGCCACAAAATTTTAATACCATCAAAAAAATCGATCGGGGATTGCATGGAACCCATAGGAATCCATATAGGAAAGTATGGATTTAATTAATAAGGGAGGAGGGGGCAAAGTAGGCTCCTTAAAATTTTCAAAACTTCAAAAAATATGGAGGTAAAGTGGGCCCCTCAAAATTTTCTACACACCAATAAATTCGGACGGATAATAAGCTTACCGAAATTTCTTATATAATGAGGGTTAAAATAGACCACCAAAACTGTTCATTAAATATAATTAATTAAGAAAGTTAAAGATAATAAAATTACATTTTAAAGTTATATCGCAGCAGACTATTAAAATGACTTTTATATTATTAAAATACAATTGTTTTATAGTTATTTGCAAATATCACACGTGTAAAGAATAAAAAATATCAAATCCGAAATTTTTTGCAGGGCCCACTTTGCCCCTATTTTTCAATTTTTCAATTTAATGGACGCAGCATAATGAAGTGAAAATAAGTATCAAGGGTCTAAAAAGAAGTAAACGCGTAAAAAAAATTAATTATATTATAATTATTTTCCTTGAGTGGCCCACTATGCCCCCCTTTCCCCTATAGGAGTGTATGGATTCATATAAGAATCCATGAAGGAAACCATGGGTATCTGGATTCCCATTTTGACATGTTGCAGGTTCCCATGGGAAATCGAGGTAAAAATCCTTATGCATTTGGCATGGTGTGGATTCCCATAGGAACCCATATGAGAATCTATATCGGAACCTATGCTGGATTCCTATAGTAATCCATATGTGAATCCATCCGAAAACGCCATGTGGGAACCCATAGGAATCTAGGCTGGATTCCCATATGGATTTTTTTGTTAGTGTGACTTTTGCTGTATGATAAAAACTATTAAAATTTTTTTTTCTTCCTTTGCATCCTTAATTATGTGAAATGTAATTTTTCTTTATGTAAATTACTTATGAAAAAATTTTATTTAATTTCCAGAATTTTTTTTTCACCTTTTCTAAAGGGTATCCCATTTTTTCCGCAAAAATAAAAATTTTTACCCCTATCGCCCACCCCAACGCCTAATATATTTTTTTATATTTATATTTACTCATATTCCGCTGGATCTTCAAACTCATAAATGTTATTTTTAATAATTTTCTCAACTGCATCTCCATTGTCACTGACGTTTTTCATCTTAGAAACACCAACCACAATTGAATCTCCAACTGTGTCAACGACGTCGAGATGTTGATTCGATTTGTCTTCATCGAATGAATGCTCGTCACCAGCAGATTTACAATTTCGTAAGCAACAGCAGTCACGAGATACTCTCGACTTGGAGGAAGTATTCTCCTTCTTATCTAACGTCCTCGTTGTCGTCGTCGTTGTCGTTCCCATCATTCCTGTCTCCGTTGTCGCTATCATACCTTTACAACTTCCTTCATTATTCTATACATACAATATAAACCAGAGTAATATATAATTCAAATATCATATTTTATAAATTTATTAATTATACTTTTGATAAAACTTCAGTCTGTGATTTAACTTCCGTTGGATTTGAAAATTTTCGTTTAGCCCGATGAAATGCTAATGCGGCAGCAGCTAATTGATGCGACGAAGACGGACAGATTTGTGACATAACGATGTGCAATGAAAAAATAATTCACTTAATGAGACAGTTCATGTCACATTAATATAATTGCTGTTTTTTCTTTCTTGTAATGAAGGTTAGAATTTTTCATTTGTGAATGATTTCACGAACTAAAAATGACATATGCCAACTACAATGACAATTTAATTATTTCTTATTTATAATGTATGTAAACTTCTCATGGAAAGCGAATGAACTTCGGAAACCGTCCCCACTACCGATTAATTTTAATCTGCGCGTACGCAAGGGAAATTGGGGGGGGGGGATATTTAATACACAGAACATCCAGAGTGGGAGTAAAAACCGCAAACACCCGAGTTATATTTTCGTGCTGGAAAAATTAAAAATTTGACATTTAAATGAATAATTATTAAGTCATAAGTAGGGACAAAATTTTGGCCTTAATTTAGATGAATGGTTCTAATGTTTGATATTACCGCGAAAATATTGATTTTATCATAAAAGTTTTCAAACAAAAGTTGTGGGAAATTTAATTTTATAAAAAAAATGTCTCTTATGATTTTTTGATACAACCAATATTTTCACCATGATTCCAAAATTAAGATTCATAATGAGTGATTCAAATTTTTGATAATTATGGAAATCTCAATTTTGAAATTACGGCTTTCTTATTGATTCTACAAAAAAATTGTAAGAGACATTTTTTTTATAAAATTAAATTTTGAACAACTTTTATTTGAAAAATTTTTTTATACGACCAATATTTTTACCGTAGTTACAAAATTAAGATTCATAATGAATGATTCAAATTTTTGATATTTACGAAAATCTTAATTTTGAAATTACGGCTTTTTTATTAGTCCTAAGAAAAAATTATAAGAGACATTTTTTTTATAAATTTAAATTTTGAACAACTTTTGTTTGAAAAATTTTTTTATATAACCAATATTTCCGCCGTAATATCAAAAATTTGACAGCATTAATAATTAATTGTTATTTTTAAATCAAAGTAAAAATCCTGACTCTAGTCATAACATAAAACGATCTTTGTGACATTGACTAAATTACAGTCGGACCTCGTTATAAGACTAATTCGGAGCTTGTATCTCGATTTTAGTCATACTGCTCGTCAGTTTTATAGCGAAGTTTTGGCACAAAATTGTCATTGAGTTGGTGGTGGGGGAGCGTTTCGAGCGAGTTTTAGCAAATTGAGGGTGAGTCTTATGACACGTAGTCCTGTAACGAGGTCCGACTGTATATCTATACATTAATAACATATAGATATATCAGCAATAATAATTTAAGTCCGGATTAAATATATACTTTTTCTGAAAAACTGGGCCTGAATTCAATAGATGATTAAATTTAACTTCAATTATTTATATATGATTAGTATATACGTTTATAAAGCTCGTGTAATAGTTGATTTATAGTGTGTACTATAATTTACTTACTCGTTGGTACACGTACGAGTACATTAGCGATCTCATTAGAGCTTTAAAAGAGACCTCTTTACTACACCAATTAAACACTACTCTAGTTTTGTGCCTAATGAAAATGAGGTAGCGCAATTTTAATGATGTTTGCTAGTTTGAAATCAGTCTGAGATGATTGGCATGACTCGTACTGCAGACGAAACTAATGCACTCCATTCTTGATGATCCAGCGAATGTAATCATGCTACTTATTTTACTTCTTCTCATTTTATTGTTCATTAATTTCTCAGTTATGTCTGAATTCTGTTCTGAATTTACCTCTTATTAAAGTGGTCATATTAAATAAGGCATAATTAATAAAAAAAAATATATTTTAGTGATTCAATTTTCTTTTTATGGAAAATCAATGTAATGGTAATGGAAATTTTCATTTATTTTTCCGTTTCTTAATAATTAATTTTAAAATAAAATTATCGAAATGATGTCGTCGGATAATTTTGTTGAGTTTACGTTTAGTAAATAATTTAAAAAATATTAAAGAAGAGTGGGTAAAATGAGACACCATTTTTTCAACAAATTTTAAATTACTAGGTATTTTGTTTTATACATTTTCATTAATTAAAATAAAGTATCAAATATCAAAAAATTGAGCAGTGTCAATTAGTACTTCTACTCATATTTTTATACATAACGAGTTACATTATATTTTCATTAAAAGGAATTAACGAATCGTTATCGCAGTGTAAAATTAATAAACTTAATTAATTGTCGATGTCAATTATTATAGGAAATGAAATAAAATGATATTACAGGTATGAGGTGCAAAAAATTAGCGGAGTAAACAGGGATTGAATCTGAAGAGAATTCGGAACGGATGTCTCTATTTATTTAATCCTCTCGGGGTGAAATTTACTCCGAAGGGGAGTTTATTTTAATATTAAAACTCCGAATCGGAGTAAATGCAGATTGAAATAAAATCCACTCCGCTACTGAAGAAGCAATCTCCCAATTTACTCCGTATGCAGAGTGAATTTTTTTTAAACTCCAGAACTCCAAGTGACGGAATGAATTCGGATTCCAATAAAGTCTGTTCCGGAATCTCCCATCATTAAAATTAATTAATTAGTGTACAATAAAATTCTATAAAAAAATCAAAATTTTCATTTGATTTTGAACGGATTCAATTTTTTACCCGGGAAACTCCCTATTTATTTCGTATGCTGAGTGATTTCACGGAAAAAAGAGCAGTTGAAAAATTACAGTTTCTACAGTGAAAACAGGCCATCGGGGCAAAAATCTTTAAACATTAACGCTTAAACTGTAATTTTAGAAATTTGTTATAGTGATAAAATTAATACAATTTTAAGCAGAAAATTTTACAGTTTAAAATGTAATTTTAGTTAAATAAATCTTTAAAGCATTATTTAATTTTTATTCTGAATTCTTGCTTTATTTAAAAATTAATAGTTGATAGGAGAAACTGTAAAAATTAAGATTTATTGGTTATGTATTTTTTGCTTTCTGAAATAATACCTCTTATTTATTGATAACATAAAAATTACACTGTGAGTTATCAATTGTCGAGAATGATGAATGATCTGAGAAAAATCACAGCTCACACTGTAATTTTTAAATTCTATATCTTAAAAAGAACACTACTATACAGAATAGTAATATTAACGATCGAAAATGTAATTTTAACTAATTTTATAATAAAATTGAAAATTATAAAATCTGTTTACTGTAGAGAGCTGGACAATATCGAGTTTGAAACTGTAATATTTGTTATGCCTGAGATAAAAATGTAATTTTTACAATTTCAGAGTCGCACCGCTTTACTACTATACGAAACTGTAATAAAAACAGATATGAGTTCAATTTTTCAACTGCTCTTTTTTCCGATTGAATAAATATTGTTTTCCGATTGAATCCCATTCAAAATTTTTAATTGAAATGAATCGGTTCCAATCGGAAAATAATATTTTTATTTCGTTATTATTTTCCAATTGGAACCGATTCATTCCGATCAAAATTTTGAATGGGATTCAATCGGTTTCAATCGGAAAATAATATATTTTTCAAAAACTTCCGATTCATTCCAATAAGATTCAATCGGAAATTTCCGATCAAATCCTATTGAAGTGAATCGGATTTCTCAACCACGGCTGGAACTTTGAGTGACGGAGTGAATTTGAATTCAAATAAAATCCGTAATCACTCCGAAGAAAAAATTTTTTACAGTACAAACATCAAGTTTCATACACAATTTAAGACAAAATAATAAATTATATGCTTTAGTAACACACCCAATAGTGCTTTTAGCAGAAGTTTGTTTATTATTCAAAGGACTAGGGGAATGGCCAGTAATAACCGAATCCCGGATAACGTACACTTTACTCTGCTATAGATGCTCACGTCAACTGGGGCTTTTACCGACGATATTCATTCACGTCGGGCTAAATGTCAATGAAATCCAAATAGCTTGGAATATAAATGATGTAATCAAACTTACGGTAATAATAATAAAAATTATTACTTTTTACATATCTGATGTACCGTACACATTTATGATACTGTGACCTAGATACGTAACAGATAAAGAGATCAAAATATGCCGACCGTAATATTGATAAAATAAAATTTACTAAATAAAATATTGGGTATTTAAAAATAGCTCTGCGTCTTGTAAAAAGTAAAATGATGAAAAAATTGGAAATCGAAGAGCTATTGACATTTCCATTAAAACTGCATATCGTAAATATTGTTTTTTTTTTTTTTTAATAAAAAGTTGATTGATTAATAATTCAACTAAACGAAAATACGAATAAAAATTCATTCTAAAAATGTTTCAAAAATATTCATAATCGTAAGATTCAAATTTTGAACTTTGAGTTGATTATCTTTTTAACTTTGAAAACATTCAAGTGTTGTGTTGGATTCTCTGTACAAAAATCAATCTTTATTCTTATATATACTTTATTTAATTATTTCTCTTTACTAAATATTCTGTTCTAAATAATATTTCGAACAGTGTTGCATTTAAGTCGTAGTATATATCTAAGTTGAGTTCAAAATATGTATATGTTTACTTAAAGAAAAGAAAGCTAGCATGGATCAAATTTTATGACCTTAGGTACATGGGTCGAGGAGAGATTCCAAGTAAATGCAAGGCAATATGTTTTTCTTCATTTGCACTCATATATATATATATTTTGAACTTAGAGATCTTTGTTATACAAAAAGAGGAGAGGTTGTTAGACCTCAGAGTTAAATAATATTAAAAGAATAAGTTAGTCTAAGCTAAATCTCTTACGAGTGAAGACATACCCTAGAGCGCGTATTTTAATAAAAGATATAATATTCATTTGTTTAATAAATTGATTTGTTTCATTCACGATTACCATACCTAAATTCCCAACATGTTGAAATAATTTTCAACTGAGTACTTTTTAGAAACATTTTTCTGAATAATAAAAATTGAAAAAATAATTCGAGTTGAAAATTTTACCGGTTTGAGGAACATAAAAAAAAGGCTTGAAAACCAAAATTGTGAACTTTTTTTTATCTTTTACAAGAACTTTTAAAAAACGCGCAAAGAAAATGAAAAAAATTTGACTGCTCACAGTTGACTTAGGGGGTAATTGGGGATGGCTGAAATTTTTGGCTGACATCAGCACCTATGCGAAAAATTTCCGAAATCTAGATCCAGTAGATTTTTTACTTGTCTTTACTTACTGTCTTTCTTTTTCCCCCGAGCTGTCTTCCATCTTTGATTTGGCTTGAATAATTAGCGTATCTCTCAGCTCGGGAAAGTAGAAAATCTATCAGGGGATGAACAAGCGGATAATGGCTTGTTGGGAACCCGAAAGAAACAAGTGGAGGAAGCCCTTTACATAGGGTATGGGAAGAAGGTGCACCCCACCACTAATCCTACGCAACCATATTGACCAGAGCTGGGAGTCTGGTACCACGGGGAGCCTTTCCAAGCCCACTGCGACCAGAGTCTCTATATTTCCTGAGATGGGAGTAGTGTTTGGCCCGAGAGAGGTAGGACTCGTGGTGGCTGTGGTTAGATACTACACGCAATGAGGATTTTTGATTATACCGGCGGTTAATGTTCACCTTAGTCGTCACTTGATTATATTTTTCGACTAAGTGTCATCTGGGTTGGAAGATGGGGATGCTACGCAACGCGAGTATGTCCAAAAGGGCGAGGTATCGTCTTCCGGTCGGCGAAGGTGGACTTAGGTCCCGTTACATTAATTAATTCTTTCTTTTTTTACTTATTTTTTATTAATAATTTTCTGAGGTAATTTAACATCATTGAGCTTAAGCTCTGCTATTAATTAAAAAATAATAAAAATGCTGTAAATTGATTGTTTAGTTAAGCATCGGTAATTGCGTATAGGAAACAGTTCTACCAACAAGTTTTTCCAAAAATTTTAATTCACTACATAAATTTTTTTCATATCATCAGGATATGCAGGTTTCTAATTAAGGACTGAGTAAATGAAAGTCTCTTGATTTTGCATAATTTAGCATCCAATTATCTCCCGCATTCGGTAATCATTTATACCAAAGTAAACGCACACATTGACTACAGAAGACAGTGATAAGTCGAATCACGTTGGTCGGTAGCAACGTAGAAACAATTCATGCGCCGGGAATCCTGTCAAGCGATTGGGCTCATGAAGGTAAGCAATTCTCCGGTATATTCGTGAACAATCCCTGAAATCCTATTATACACCAATATGAATGGGATTCAAGATCGGATCGCCGCGTTAATTACAACCGCATTGATTGCATTTCGGGATAAGCGTGCTTAAACTGATATCGATGTCGACATTTGAATCCCGGTATGTTTGTTCTATCTAATTGACACGAATTACTTCAACTATCGACAGCCAATCGCTGATCCATCTACCATCTACCATCTTTCAAATCATACGGGCTAGTTAGCTTCTTTTCCACATGGGCAATGGTCGTAACTATTTTCCAACCAAAATAATTTATCAACTCTCTAAACATGAATAAGTGAAAATAAGTGAATATTCACTAATTCGAAGTGCAAATCGAACCACTTATTTCAAAAAGTGGTTCGGTTGGCACTCAGAATTAGTGAATATTCACTTATTTCACTTATTCATGTTTAGAGAGAAGTAAAACGTATACCTATAGGATGACCCGCACACAAAAATATACATCCCTGCAAAATAGTATATATCCGGGCTTATATCTGTAGTATTGTCGTATGTATGCTATTTTGCCGGCATATATTCCTGGCTATATATTTTTTCGTATGAGGACTGAAGAAAAATTTGATTTTTTTTCACTCTCACTATTTTATAATTTAGCATAGGGGAGAGTGGGGCAAAATAGGCCCCTTAAGAAATAAGGGCTTATATGTAATATAAATGTCAACCCATTTTGCCCCCAGGGCCCATTTTGCCCCACTCTCCCCTATCATAAAAAATAAAAAAAAGTTCAACAAGTTTGAGCTCAAATCTTAAGTTTAGGAGATCGCTCAAGATTTTTAAAAATTTTTGAAGTATCAAAAATTTCAAATTTTTTAATTTTTGTTTTCTCACGACGGGAAATTTTACGGTAATGGTCTGGTGGGGATCGACCCACTTTTGACCATAAAAATACTTGTATTAGGAATTTTTTTATCTATTTTAAACTTCCCGCTCTGAAAATTTTCAAAAAAAAAAAAAGTTATTGGTTTCGGTCCGATTTTTGAAAACAGCGGAAAGTTTTGGGGTTGTCCCCAGGGTCAACCGTTTTCCAAATTTTTTAAAACTGTTCTACTCATCAGCGGAATGATGAAAAAAAAATTTCTAAAAAAGAATAGACAAAAAAATGACAAACACGAGCAATTTTATTGCCGAAATTATGTCCCACTTCTACACCATTCCTAATATTACTCACAGGCCCCAAACTTTATAAAATAAATAATCTCCCGAAAATTTCCATCCCAAAATATGAATTTCCAAAGGCCGCTCGAAAAAAAAAATCATACGTTCGCGCGTTATCTTAAAATTCACATATGCAGTAAAATTTTCCGAAAAATTTTCCAATTATCCATCAATTATTTAAAACAAGTGCCGTAGCATTTAACTGGGTCACAATTTCCGTGTCATTAAAATACGATAGTATCTCAATATTAAAATTTTTAAATGCCATTAGTACTTAGTAGTGCATTTAAAAAAAAAACCAACACCAGGGACCTAATATCGGAAAAATTTAAATGCTCTGAAAATAAAAAGGTACACAATTATTCGAGCGGATTAGCATAGAAAGTATATTACTAAAAAAATGATAAAATGTTTCCATAAATTAAATTTCTTCAAACAAAAAAAATCGATCAATATTCTTTCCATACTAACCCTCATTGATTTGTCATACTTTTTTTATAAATAGAAACAACTTTTATTTAAACTGTACACAATAAATTTAAATTGGTTATAATATATATTACATATTGAAATGATAAATGTTTTTGGACGCGCTTTAGTCGATGCATTTCGTTGATAAAAATGAACTTTACAATTGTTTGTTTGTTTCAATACCTGAGCTACAGTTAATTTAAATATAAATAATTAAACATCAAGGCTCCTTAGTTTGTAACGACAATTGATAAAATTTTCACAGACAAATATTTAATTATGATGATGGGGTTAATGAAGCAAAGATCATAATTTACCAGAGTAAATTTAATCTTTGTCTAGTGAGCCAATATGAAGATACAATTAATTGATCCATGGAGGACAAGCCACCGGGGGTTGATGTCCTTGTGAGACCGGTTGGTATTGAGGTCGTTGTTGATGATGATGAGATGGGGGTGGTGGTGGTGGCGGTGGTGGTAATGGTGGTGGTGGTGGCGGTGCACTGCAGACAGACTGCATTAATGGTAGTGAATTGTATGGTGGCGGCTTAGCCGAATAAGGAGCCAGCTGATTATGCTCGACATTCATGTGATGCTCCATAGTCGCTCCTTGGACAGGAGATCTAGTTCGATCGACGTCTTGTTGTTGCTGTTGTTGTTGATTTTGCCCTCCAGAAACACCACGGTATTACTATTATTACCGTCTTGTTCGCATACCCGAGTTCTCATTCATTATCATCTTACCTCTCGGCCTAATTTGGGGAGGCGGCATATTTGTTGGTAGTGGTGGCACTGGATACAACACGTGGTGCTCTCCCTCTCGAGGAGGCGGTGGAGGTGGCGGTGGAGGTGGAGGTCGAGACCAAGGAACACGAACGTGATGAGATTGCCACGGCAAGGGGGCCGGTGGAATTTGCTGCCCTGGGCCACAGTCTCCAGCGAAATTTTGATCATTGCCTAGATTGCATTAAAATCAAGTAGAAAATTATTGACCTTGTAATATTACTTTGACAAACGGTGAAAAAAATTAGTGAGATTTTAAAAAATTCGGAAATTTAGAACATAAATTTCGGACAGATTTTAACTTCCAATTCTCATCTTTTTCAATACTTTTCAATGAGTATTTTTAATCAGGGACTTTTAGGAATTTTGTATAGTGTAAAAAATCGAGAGTAGATACGGATTTCATTTCAACCCGGATTCGCTCTGTCACTCGGAGTTCCAGAATTTAAAAAAAAATAGCACTCATGGAGAACTTCTAAATTTGAACTTTTCTTAAACTTCTGAATTTTCATATAAAAAATATACTTAATTTAGAACTTTAAGTAGACAGATTTAAAGTCATATGTCTGTACATTTTATCTCGATTTTAGTCATATGTTCGTCAGTTGGTTACGTGCGTTAATATCCCCGCGAAAAAAAATTGTTTTATTATTAGATTTGGTCCATTGCCTTTTAGGTCTAAGATGGGAAATTTCAGGGATGGCCTGCAAGGTCTATTGCTTTCTCTTTGCTTATTAAAGTATATAAATAAAAAATTTTCAATTAATTAAAAACATTAGTAGAGAACATTAATTAGCTTATTATCGTGCTGTGTCCTTTTTTCACGGATTTTGTGTGTGTTTATTCGAAAATAGGCCAACACATAAGCTTGTTATCGTGCTGGTCGAAACTTACTTATTAACATGATTTTTAATAGAAATTTTGAACTATTGCAATATTTTGTAGAGGATATTAACGCGTGTTACCCGTCAGTTTTATAGCGAAGTTTCACCGCAAAATTGTCATTAAGTTGCTGGTGGGGGAGCGTTCCGAGCGAGTTTTAACAATCTGAGGGGAAGAGTGTTATATCGAGTAGTCTTATAACGAGGTCCGACTGTACTATAAAAAAAAATAGACTAATTACCTGAATTCGATCCTGATTGATCCAAATGCCGTTTCTCACCTGCATATACAACAATTTAAACAGTTAGTGTCTAATTAAACTTGACTACTAAAACCTTATGAATTTATTATAAAAATAAAAAAAAACTATAATTAAAAATATATCCGCATCCCTTTGAAAATGTAGAGCAAACGAAATTAGGACTGTAAAAAAATGAAAAGATTAAAATTAAAATTAAAACACAAAAGTTTATTCCTGGTGGAGTCATCAGGCCGTCTAGGATCCCGCGGGTTCTAAAAAATATTTTCAGCAATAAATTATTAATATACACAAGCAGAAATTAATCAGTTTATAAATAAATGATCATGTCATTGTCAAGTGTCATTGTGAAAAAAATCTGAAAGAATAAAATGCAGAAAAAAAACGTTTTTCACACTCCCATCATTGGCGGTTATTAAACGCGCTATAATATTCATAAGTAAATTAAAAAAAAAGGTTTAAGTTTACATTACAACTACAGCCTAAGAGTACAAGGAAACAATACCAAATACTCGTCGAAAAATAGCAATTTTGGTATAAATTTATATACTCATTTTTTATTTAATTATAATTAAATAATTAAATAGACAACCAATGCTGCTATTTGTGTAAAAAAAAACTAGTGACTAAAATAACGAATTATTTGGCATTTTCCGATTCGAATACTCTTAGCTACAGACCTGGATGAATTAGCAGCTGACTTCCATCTTCGTGGTGATGACCGATACCTCCTAAGGGATGAACGTGCATCAGTTGCTGCTGTCTGCTTAAACAATTTCAAAATAATTAATCAAACGACGCACAACAGACTAATTCAAATTAATCTGTTGTATAGATCCATGGATATTTCTGAAATAATAAATTTTATTTCAACGTCCATAAGGTCTACCTCGAACGAGTGTCGCATGTTTTTATTTGTTATCAATACTGTGTTGTATAATTTGTTCATAGTGTTGGCCATTTTGTTATCAGCTTATTAACCAAAATTTACTTTTCATGATCCCAGCATGAAACTTGGGGTTTCGGTGTCTCTACGGCCAGTCGGAACAAGATAACGTCAGTCCGATGTCGCGAATTAATTTTTTCACCATACCTGCGGCGAAGGTTTGAATTCTTGCCCACTTTGGAGGGAAGAAAATCGTTTTGTTCTCTTGGAAAAACAACCCTGTCAAAAAAATCTGTGAGATTGCATGGGAACCCATAGGAATCCATATGGGAAAGTAGAGAATTATGTAAGAATCCATAGGAATTAATGAAGAAGTCTATGGATTTATATAAGAATCCATGTAGGAAGCCATGAGTTTCTGGATTCTCATATGGGAAATCTACACAGGGAACTGTGGGTACCTGAATTCCCATAGAGGAACTTGACATACGAACTTGGATGCATGGATTTATTTGTAGAAAATTCACATGAAAGCCTGGGTTTCAATACAAATAATTTTGATAGAATCCGGGATATCTGGATTTCTATGCCTATGGTCTATTGATACGCGTCTATAAATAGAAGAACAGATTAATATTCCTATAGGAAACCATATAGGAACCTAGGCTGGATTCTCATATGGATTTTTTGAAAATTAGTGCATGCGCCATTTTTCCTACAAACGGCGGCAAAAATTTAAACTTTCAGGTGTAGATCTGGTGAAAAATTGTATACGCACCACAAAGGAAGGTAGGACGTTCTAATCCACGAGTTTGCCACACACTTGGATTAGAGTGTCCTACTTTCCTCCCTAGGTGTGTAATATACTATTTTATGTTCTGACTGTGATTCAGTTTTATAAAAATTAGTGTGAATAATAAATAGTAGAGTTACTGCTTAATTATAAATTGCAAATGACAATTTACGCTTACGCTAATGGTCGGTCTTAAATTAACTGGTTCCTGACTGGCTGCTGACAATGAAACTTTGAGTTCTAATGCAGGTAATCATGAAAAATATTGTGTGTGGCCAGAATGAACCCAATTTCAGAGTACAGGTGATAGAAGTCAACCACCCTGGACTGAAATCGTTTTGTTTCATCCCTTATTACACAACATACTATTTTGTATTTTTAAATTACTAGTAATAAATTTTTTATATCAACAATTATTTTTAAATAGATTACTGTTGTTTTACGTCAATAATTTCTTATGAAAATTAACGGTATTTCTATTTATTTTTTCTCACATTTCCGCAGACTCGGTATTTTTTTTTCGAATATTTATAAGAAATTGACCTTTACTCTATAATTAAATTACTTACTTACTTACTTAGTTAATTATTGTAATTTTTAGAACTTAATTTTGAATTTTTTATACTAATTGTAGGCTAAAGGTCAACAGTAATTAACAAGAATATAATTAACCCTCAACGGTCACGAGTCCAAAAGGTCCCGGGTAATTTCTCACTCAAAACGTCATTATCTAGTTCTTTGAATTTAAAACTCAAAATATCTTAATAGATATAAAGTTTTTAAAAAAAGTCAATGATACCTTTTTTGTATAGAATTCAAAGCTCTACAAAAAAGGTATCTTGCAATTTTTCAGCTGACTCAATATTTACAGAGATATTTGCAAAAAACCAATCACTATTTTAATTTATCATGAAAAATTGTGCACTTGATTTATTAAAATAAATCAACTTTTTGTAAAGTTTAACTTTTTCATTGATTTTATATAAAAGTTCATTTATTCTTCCGTAATTTATCACAAGATTTAATTAAAAGTATTTATAATTAACAAAGTTGTAGTTTATTTTGTTCAAAAATTAACTTTTTCCGTTTTTATTTTTGTCACAAATATTTTTTTGTGTCTAAAAATTAAAATTTATCATAAAAATAAATTGTAGCTTTTGCAAAAATATTTAAATAACATCTCTATAAAATTGCAAGTAAAAATAATGATTAGTTTCATTTCTCCAGCCGATCAAATTCACCAGAGTCCTATTGACTCCTCCTGATCGTTATGATTCGTCTGTAGAAGTCTGACAGTTGAGGGTTAATTACTTACACAAATAGATTATCTTACGTAGAATAATTTGTTTTTACCATTAAAAGCACATGTGTAACTCTGTAATAAATAATAAACGTTATGTAGTGAATAAGCTTATAAATAAAAAAATATTAACAATATATATATGTATCTGTAAATAAAACTTAAATTTTCTATATCCTGCCTCCGGATTTATCTGCACTATATCTTCTCGTCAATAAGTATTTCTAAAGATGGAAATTTTATTTTTATTTTCATATTAAATATTAAATAAATTATTAAAAAATAATAATCGAAAATGATTTTCACATCATTGTGTTCCTTTTCTCTCAAATACCGTAACCTTTTTAAAATAAACCTCCATCCATTCAATTTCATTCATTAATTTTATTTAATTAATCATAATTATTATTAATTTAATTTATTAAATAATATTTTTAATTCCACTCACCCATTTCCGTGACGTTGTACAGGCGGCGGGCCACATTGATAAGGAGGTGCCTCCTATATTTAATTATTAAAGAAAAAAAAATAATTATCATTTTATTTAATGAGACATCAATGAAATTTACTATGGTACCGAAGTTAGTCTAATAATTTTTGGATTTTTAAAAAACGATAAATTATAAAAAAAAAAATATTTAAAAAAATTGCACTTGTAGTTTTTTTTATTTCCTACATGTGCATTTTTTTGGTTTTTTTTTTTTTGTAATTTATCTGTTCAAAAAAAAATTCCGAAAATTGTCAACAAACTTCAGGATCGCAATTATGATACTGAACCCGTCTAATAATTTTTGGATTTTTAAAAAACGCTTAATTATAAAAAAAAAAATATTTAAAAAAATTGCACTTAGAGTTTTTTTAATTTTCTACATGTGCATTTTTTTACTTTTTTTTTTTTAATTTATCTGTTCAAAAAAAAATACGAAAATTTGTAATTGTCAACAAACTTCAGGCTCGTAATTATGATACTGAACCCGACATCTAATAATTTTTGGATTTCTTTAAACACGATAAATTATAAAAAAAAAAATATTTTAAAAAATTGCACTTAGAGTTTTTTTTATTTCCTTCATGTGCATTTTTTTATTATTTTTTTTTTTTTTGTAATTTATCTGTTCGAAAAAAAAATCCGAAAATTTTCTTCTGTCCACAAACTTCAGGATCATAATTTATTTTCATGTAAAATAGTCTACCTGAAGTCCCTCAACGTCAGTAAATCGCCTTTTAACCCCATGACCTTTATGATGCTCTGGTGAGTCCGGCTTATGCATTTCAAAGTGATGCGGTGGTTGAATAGCATAGTGGACTTGCGTAGATATCTGGCCATTTTGACATTGCAATTGATGAGTATGATACTGAATATGCGATTGAACTTGCGAGGGCGGCGCATGATGCAGCCCTTGAGGTGCCGGTACCTGAACCTATGGAATTATGTTATGGTTACCCCGCAACTAACTGCCATCAATTATTATGATTATTATTATTTATATACTTGTATCTGTCCTTGATGCGGTGGCGGTTGTTGGGTTTGATAGAGCCAGGGCGCGTTTTGCTGCGGTGGTTGATTTGGTGGCGGCATAGTCGTTAAAATATTCATGGAATTCGGTAATTGATTAACAGTCGGCGGTGGCACCATCTGGGGCGGTGGTGGCACTGGTTGAGGTGGCCCTTGATCAATTGCTCCCTCGTGTTGTCCCTCGACTCCCATTAGAAGCGGGGGTTGACGATGATGTTGATGCTGATGCTGATGATGATGCTGCTGCTGTTGGTAATGATGCTGATGTTGATGTTGCTGTTGATGGTGATGATGATGGTTCGGCGAAGGAGAGTTTGGCACAATAAAAGTTTGTGTTGTTGGCGGAGGGACCTGCAGTGGATACTGATGATGAGGTGGCTGGCCCTCATACTGAGCTGGTAAAATATGTTGAGCATGGTCAGGATTTTGGGGCAGCTGAGTTGGTTCCTCAGACTGTAAGATGAATTGCGCTTGCGGTGGAGGTCCTGTTTGCTGGTACTGTATCTGATATGTCTGGGGTATCGGGGGTGGCGGCTGATTTGCTGGGAAATTTGGGGGAGGAAAATGTAAATGTAACAGAGGCGGTGGAGGCTGATGAGTCGGTGGTGGCTGCTGTAAATTGACAGCTTCGATGGGTGATGCAGATCGTTGGATATTTGGTTGTGTATAAACGTAAGAAACTGCTCCGCTGACTGACCCACTGCTACTGGTAATAAATCCATGCTGACCTGGACTCTGAGGTGGCGGGTGGCTCATAACGTACATTTGTGCGATTGGTGGCGTGGAAGAATGCGATACCGATGGCATTTGGATTCCTTGGATATGAACTGGCTGACTCGGGTGGATTTGATATTGAACTTGACTGACGGTCGGTGGAGGTCCGATCAATTGCACTTGACCAACAGACGATGCAGGTGATATTAACGCTTGCATTTCCTAAGGAAGTATATATATATGTATGTAAATAAATATATATAATGTATTTAAAAATAATAATAATGATAATTAAACCTCAACAGTCAGACCTACAGACGAATCATAACGATCACGAGGAGTCAATAGGACTCTGGTGAATTTGATCGGCTGGAGAAATAAAACTAATCATTATTTTTACTTGCAATTTTATATAGATGTTATTTAAATATTTTGTAGAAGCTACAATTTATTTTTATGATAAATTTTAATTTTTAGACACAAAAAAATATTTGGGACAAAAATAAAAACGGAAAAAGTTAATTTTTGAACAAAATAAGCTACAACTTTGTTAATTATAAATACTTTTAATTAAATCTTGTGATAAATTACGGAAGAATAAATGAACTTTTATATAAAATCAATGAAAAAGTTAAACTTTACAAAAAGTTGATTTATTTTAATAAATCAAGTGCACAATTTTTCATGATAAATTAAAATAGTGATTGGTTTTTTGCAAATATCTCTGTAAATATTGAGTCAGCTGAAAAATTGCAAGATACCTTTTTTGTAGAGCTTTAAATTCTGTACAAAAAAGGTATCATTGACTTTTTTTAAAAACTTGATTTCTATTAAGATATTTTGAGTTTTAAATTCAAAGAACTAGACATTGACGTTTTGAGTGAGAAATTACCCGGGACCTTTTGAACTCGTGACCGTTGAGGGTTAATTATATTCTTGTTAATTACTGTTGACCTTTAGCTTACAATTAGTATAATAAATTCAAAATTAAGTTTTAAAAATTACAATAATTAACTAAGTACGTAAGTAATTTAATTATAGAGTAAAGGTCAATTTCTTATAAATATTCGAAAAAAATACCGAGTCTGCGGAAATGTGAAAAAAAATAAATAAAAATATCGTTAATTTCCATAAGAATATCTATTAAGATATTTTGAGTTTTAAATTCAAAGAACTAGATATTGACGTTTTGAGTGAAAAATTACCGGGATCTTTTGGACTCGTGACCGTTGAGGTTTAACTTTAAAATCAAATTCCATTTCACTGTAAAAAATTCGCGGATTAAATCCGGAGTGATTGCGGGTAAATTACTGTTTATTTATTTAATTCCCTTGGAGTGAAATTCACTTCTAAAAGATCTTTATTTTAATATTAAAACTCTAAGTCCGAGTGATTTCGGATTCAAATAAAATCCAGATCGCTCCGAATTCACTCCCGATTTTTTACAGTGAATTAATAAAAAGAAAATTACTTGAGGTTGTGAAGAAGGTACCAAAGGCCCAGAATGTGCTGGAATATGTACTCCCGGTGGCGGAGGTCCACCAGCTCCAGGAGCCGGTCCCCCTGTCATTGTTGCTGTCAATATTGTAGCCGGTAGTGTAACTACACTACTCTGAGCGTGTTGTATAATATCTTGATGCTGAATAGTAACGACGTTCGACTGAGTTAACGCGCCAATATTCATAGTTTGAAAGTGAGCTATTAAAAAAAAAATCCAATCAATTAACGACCGAATAAAAAATTGAATCAAGAGTAAAAAACATTTATCGCTTTGCACTCGAAGTATAATTAAATAAACAAGTTACCTTGTTGAATTTGTTGAATTTGTGGAGTTTCTATAACTTGCTGCGGTTGGATTGGTGGTAACTGCTGTTGTATAAATGACTGAAACTCCGACTGCATCGTCTGTATTAAATTAATTGCTAATTGTTTCGCATTTTGTAACGCTTCTGGTTTCGGATGTCTGTTAAATTTAATAAAATTTTTTTTATTTGAAATTTAAATTATAAAACTGGTGATAAAATTATTGATTATAATGGATCTTACTCTATGTACAAGTGAAGTGGCTCAGGTGATTCTGTTCCTAGGGAAGGATCAACAAATTGAGACCCTCGGCCTCTTAAAGTAACAGTAGCTCCAGTCTCTCCTCTTATGTACAATAAATTGGCTCCTCCGGTGCCAATAATACGCCCGCGTAAATCAAAATTTTGAGGAGCGTTTTCAATGCCAATGCATATTTTTTCTACTGAAGGAACTCCTGTATGCAAACTCATAAGAGGCGGCGGAGCATTTGTGAATCTACTTGGTCTATTTAATGAGCTTTGATGCTCTGTTTTTATTATTTCATTTATTTTTTGAATTGCCACTGTAAATATATTAATATTTTATGTTATGGAAATTTTCAGACACCCCCCCCCCTCCACTTTTTAAAAATATTCGATGACCTTGAGATTTCATAAGGTATTGAAATTTTAGTAATTAATCAGGAGTCAAATGAAATTTGGTAAAAAAATTTTAGCCTACAGAATTTTAAAATTCAAATTTGAAAATTGACAAAGATTTTACTAAAATTTATCTAACAAATGTCGTTTGAGCGAATTTTAGGGCAGTGCCCCCCCCCCCCCTCAATTTTATAAAATATTTAAAGACTGAATTATCATATCGGTATTAAAATTTTGTTAATTAATTTTGAAAAAAAATTAAAGTATTAATTGAAAAAAAGGACAACGACCGATATAGATTTTTGAAAAAATTACTCACAGTTGTTATCAATTAGGAATCAAACGAAATTTGGTAAATAAATTTTAGCCTAAAAAATTTGACATTCAAAATTATTTAGTTGACATGAAAATTTAACTGAAATCTGTTTTTCAAATTTTGTTTCTCTAAATTGATATCAATTGTAAATAATTTTTTTGAAAATCTGCCTCGGCGACGTCGTCCTTTTTTCAATTAACGCTTCAATTTTTTTTAATTAAGGCCATTCCCAGACAGTGTCCCCCCACTTTTGTAAAATATTCAATGATTTTCAATTGTAATGACCGCATTAAAATTTTAATAATTAATTAAAAAAAAGTTTAAGCATTAATTGAAAAAAGAACAACGCAGTTACAATTTCGCCGAGACACAGATTTTAAAAAAAATTACAGTTGATGTCAATTAGGAGTTAAACGAAATTTGGAATATAAGTTTCAGTAAAATCTTCATGTCAATTTTATAATTTGAATTTTCAAATTTTTTAGGCGAAAATTTATTTTCCAAATTTTGTTCAACTCCTAATTGACATCAACTGTAAATAATTTTTTTTTGAATCTGTGTCTCGGCGAAATTGTAACTGCGTTGTCGTTTTTTTAATTAAAGCTTTAATTTTTTTTTAAATTAATTAATAAAATTTTTAAACTGTTATGACAGTTCAAGGTCATTGATTATTTTTAAAACGAGGGGGGAATTGTCTGAGAATGCCCTTAATTAATAAAATTCTAATACAGTTACAATTCAAGGTCACTGAATATTTTTAAAGTCAGGGGAGGGGGGTCCGAAAATTCCTTGATTTTTATTTTAATTAATTAATTAATTAATTATTAAAATATCAATATGGTTTTGACAGTTGAGTCATCGAATATTTAAAAAAAAGTGGGAGCACTGTCTGAGAATGCTCTTAATAAATGATATAAAAAATCAATATATGTATTGGTAAAAATAAATAAATCGTACTATCAATGTTGTGTTTCGTATGGCCCTGAATATAAAGATAAAGTGGACGTTCATTAGGGCATCTTGCTTTCTCTTGTTCAGTCATAAACCTTCCACGAGTAGAAACAGTAGTGCCTACACAATAAATATTTTTATTATTCCATATACTGGAGCTAATAATAGCGACAAAAGTTTTGTATAAAGTTTTAAAACTTTTCTTTAGTTGATAAGAATAAAAAAAAAGTTGACTTTAATTTTCTATCATAAATTGCCGCTTAAATATAAATGCGATTGTTATATTTACAGTAAACCACTTAGTCGAAAATAAAAATAGATATTGATTTAACAATTGAAGTTCAAGCCATTCAATAAAATTAATAGACAGTACATTCATTTCATTAATATAAATTGATGATATTTTTATTTATTATTTATTACTTCTAAAAATACAAGTACGCATTTTATTTCAAAAGTCAATGACTATTTTTATTTTTTATCTCACAAATTTCGTAGCTGAAAAATTTCAATGCATAATTATAAAATATATGAGTAGGGACAAGATTTTTGGCTCAATTTTGAAATGAACTGTTCATATGTTTGATATTACGGCGAAAATATTGGTCTTATAAAAAAAGTTTTGAAACAAAAGTTATAGGAAATTTAATTTTACAAAAAAAATGTCTTTTATGATTTTTTTATACGACCAATATTTTTACCGTAATTACAAAATTAAGATTCATAA
Source organism: Microplitis mediator (assembly GCF_029852145.1). Lineage (NCBI taxonomy): Eukaryota > Metazoa > Arthropoda > Insecta > Hymenoptera > Braconidae > Microplitis > Microplitis mediator. Next base: position 23,413,502 of record NC_079969.1, read on the forward strand.
TTAATGATTCAAATTTTTGATAATTACGGAAATCTTAATTTTGAAATTACGGCTTTCTTATTGGTTCTACAAAAAAATTAAAAGAGACATTTTTTTTATAAAATTAAATTCTGAACAACTTTTATTTGAAAAATTTTTTTATGCGACCAATATTTCCGCCGTAATATCAAAAGTTTGACAGCATTAATTATCAATTATTATTTTTGAATCAAAGTAAAAATTCCGGCTCTATAAGAGTTTTAATTTTCTGACATAAGTTTTTTAAACAAAAAAAATTCAGCAAGACTAAATATGTCATTATAATTTATTACAATACTCGAATAATTATAAATTTAAAAATTAACATTTAAAATTCAAATGATACCACGATAATAAAGTACATTGTACTTATTGTAATTCACTGTAATAAATTAAACGAAACGAATTAATTACTACACACGGTAATTAAATACTTGTAAGTCTACTTAACTTCTCAGCTGTTCAAACAATCTTTACGAAATCACAAAACTATCAGAATTTTATCATTGATTAGTTATTATAATCCTTATAATATTAATTATATTTAACAATACGATAACTTTGGATTAAAATATTAATTAATTTGTTTAATAATTATTATTATTGATACTTCAATTAAAATTATTTGAAAATTTTAATAATTGTAGGACTAGTATCATACCTGAAAAAGAATTAATTTCATCTTGAATATATCCCTTAGTAAGTAAAGTTCTTGCACTAGGAGGCGTTTCATTGATATCAAATTCGGTTGTAAAAACTTCAGCTCCTTTGAAAGTTCCATTTGAGTATGACAGAGCCTGTAGAAAATTTAATTAACATTTATTAAAAATGTACATAATTAAATATGATACTGAACAGACAAGTTACTGGTAACTAGAAATAAACATTTTAAAAATATGCAGGAATAAATTTTTTAAAGCTGGTCTGAGATACAAAAAAAAGAGGATTTTGTGATTTTTTTTTCAGACCTTCGTTATTAAAATTCTCAAAATTTGTGACATTACTAAGCATCATTCCAAGAATATTCTGCTAAATTTTCATAAAAAAATATTGAAAAATAAGCCAGTGGTAGTGGGGAGAGACGAGTCACTTAAAAAAAATTCTCCATGCCGTAGGCAGGATAACTCATGGCTGCCTCGTCTGAAATAAAAAAACCAAAAAGATTTCTTTAGTACATACTTTAATCTTAGATTTGAACGAAGGATTTTTTTTTTCAATAACTACTTATTTTTTAATTAAACAAAAGGAAGAATTTTTGGGAAAAATCAGAGTTTTTTTATTGCACCTTTACCAAAAATTAAAAAATAAAAATTTTGTTTATTCCTTCGTTCAAATCTAAGATAAACTTGTGTACTAGAGAAATCTTTTTGGTTTATTCATTTCAGATGAGGCAGTCATAAGTTATCCTGCCTAAGGCACGGAGACTTTTTTTAAGTGACTCGTCTCTCCCCACTACCACTGGCTTATTTTTCAATATTTTCTTATGAAAATTTAGCAGAATATTCTTGGAATGATGCTTAGTAATGTCACAAATTTTGAGAATTTTAATAACGAAGGTCTGAAAAAAAAATCACAAAATCCTCTTTTTTTTGTATCTCAGACCAGCTTCCTTAAGATAAAAAAATAGATTAATATCTGGTACTTTCAGTATCATAATTAAATAACTTTTATATAAATTATTACTTTATTCCCATTGGAACCTCGAAATTTTCCTTTAGCCATGAGCATTGAATTTGATATTTTTCAGTAACATACGTCACTTATTTCACAGCCACATTGTCATTCTAATGTCACATCTACAATAATAACAATAAGAGTAAATAAATTAATTATTAATTAAACAACTTGCCGTTATCCAAATTATTCCAATATGTATTTTACCATAAAAAATTAATTATTCAATTTGATATTTAACAGACTAATTATTTTTTTTAAATTTATTTTCATTACAAAAAAATTTTATTGTAAAATAATTAAGAAAAAAAAATTGAAATCTATAATAAATGACATTTAATCTGATATATATTGAATAATAAAAAAAATACATCTATATATTAATTAAATTTGAATAACAATAATATATAAACATTTAAAAAATTACCTAATTGTTTATAAAAAAAACTATCCTCTGTTAATGAATGCCTTGATACCGGATAAAATAAAATTATCAGTAAGCATTTATAAGAATACATTATTTCATCACACAAATTTACTATCACAATTACGCTCTTAGTGTAGTCTAAACATGTTACTATATTTAACGTACGTACATTTATTTACGTTAAGTGCACTAATCGATTACGCGATATTTAACAATGGCCGTCTATTTAAAATAAAAAAAAAAACTTAATTACAAAAATTTTTTTATTCATCAGAGAGAAAACCCGGCTCTCAGGAGTATACATGAGTATATATATATATATATTTAATATATATACATGAAGTTAATAAATTATAGATGTGTTTGACATTTTATTTTGCAAAGATATATTATCTGTCTTTGTTGCTCTTTCGTAAACTGTGGGTCTAATCAAATGGGAAAGAGTGAAATGGTGAACATCAGATAGAGATAAATTTTATACATCACGTACTTGAGAATTTTGAAAGTCTGACATCTGGCAGCGTGATTGTGAATCACGGGAGAAATTTAAATTATCAATCTCTAGTTGGCGCCATGATTCAAAAATATAATGAGTGTCAATGTAGCAGACGTCAAACAAATTTTTAATTTTTAATTAATAGACTAAATAACTAACAATGTAAAATATAAAAAAAACGCACATTCAAAAAATTAAAAAATTAGTAAGTGCATTTTTTAGAAATATTTTTTTAAAAATTATTTACTATATTTATTTATAATTTTTAATTTGTCTGATGTCTGCTACATTTACACTCATAAAATATGACTGAATGTAGTAGACAGAAAAATTTTAAATTGTAAATAAATAGAGTAAATAATTTAAAAAATATTATTTATAAAAAATGCACTTAATAATTTGAAAATTTTTTAAATGATGAGTGTGAATGTAGCAGACATCGGACAAATTTAAAATTATTAATAAATAGAGTAAATAATTAAAGGAAAAATATTTCGAAAAAATGCGCGTACTAATTTTTCATTGATCTAAATGCGCATTTACAAAATTTTGAAATTAAGAGGGGTCTAAACTTTTTTCTCTATCACACTCAAGTCAACAAACGGAACTATCCTAATTGCATTTGCACAGTAAATGAAAACTTTGTCCATGTTTCTCTCTTAAACAAATGAATATTTTTCAAAAATCAAAACGCAGACTGCTAGTTTATAGAGTAATGCATCAAGCCTCCTTCTTATTTTTGCTGCATTTAGAGGTTTAGTTTGAGAGAAAAGTTTGGCCAAAAATTACCGCAGATCTTCCTTAATAAGTGCATTTTTTATAAATTTTATTTTTTTAATTATTTACTGTATTTATTTAAGAATTTTAAATTTTTCTGATGTCTGCTACATTCACACTCATTCAAAAATACTTTGTGTCAGGTTTTTAAATTTTTTAAATATTTTTCTATCATATTCTGCCGCCATTTTATTTTGACGTACAATTTTAGTTTATTTCTCCAATTTCTAATAATTTATTTTTCAAATATTTAAATTTACCGCGCAAGTAATAAGAATAATTAATAAGGGTGCATTCCGAAATGCGCAACGCTGCAGCTGCTTTATTTATTTATTTAAAATTTATAAATTGTCTTGTCTCATGTCTGCTACATTCACACTCATCGAGAACAAGATAACAGAACCTCTGTTGGAAGACAACTGAGTAAATATTTTTTTGGTTTATTATTATTATCATTGTTATTAATTGAACTCAACTAAAACAGTTTCCCAGTAAATATATCAGTTAAAAATTCCACGAAATGCTTAAATTTCAACGGCTATTGTAATGTCTACCTTACATTTTTTAATATATTTTTTTGCCTTCTATTAAAGAATAATTTTTCAAAACAAACATTACATTTATCTTGTTAGTATACTCTGTTTAAATTTAAATATTTTTATTTTCTTTGGTTAGGTAACTACATTATTATTTAATACTTATTATTAATCATAAGTTTATAGACAAGTAAATAATTTATAGACTTTTTTGGTTAACAGATTTTCAAATAACTGATAAAAAATGCCGAGACGTAAAAACAATCATTGGAAACCGGTGATAGGTGAAGACACACGTATTGCTGTGAATTTGTGTGTCAAAAAATTGATGGAATCTCCAGATTTGAAAGAACTTGAATTTCCATCATCATATACTGCTGAAGAAAGAGCTTACATTCATAGTTTAGTACAAGAATTGGGTCTTAAATCTAAAAGTCGCGGGTAATTATTGTCAATTATTATTTTTACTGTCAATTATTCAGTCATGTTGATAAATATGTCAAGATAATTGATATTGTCATTATAATTAATTATGATAATGAATGAGTGTCAGTGTAAATGACAGTTGTCAATTTAAAAAATTTTGAAATAAGTGAATTAAATTTAAATTTAAGAAAATTTAAAAAATGCGCATTCATAGAATTTCAAAATCAGTGTGTATTTTTTTTAATTTTCATATTTTTAATTATTTAATTCGTTTATTTTTTATTTCAAATTTTTCTCATATTCGCTACATTCACATTCATGATGAAGAAATGGTATTTTTTTTTCGATGTCAAAAATAATTTCTTTAATAACAGAAATTATTTTTGTTGATGTGCTGCTTACGTATGTGGAGTACCAAGATATCTTGGTGGTTAAAAGTCAAGTTGATAATTTAAAAAAAAACTTTCTCTTTATCTCTATGATGACAATATTCTTAATCTTTAAATTATAAATACAAATTATTGTAATATTTTTTCTTGTGGACAACTTGATGCTAAAAGTAACAGACATCAGAAAACTTTTTAATTTTTATAGGGGCACGGGGTAGAGTAGGCAAAACGGGGTACCCCCAAAATTTTATAAAAAGAAATTTTATATTTAAAATGTTTTTTAAACATTCCAAAATCACTTTTGTAAATATAACTGAGCATTATTTTGAATATTTTTTGTTAAACTTTTTCAAAAATCGAGTATCAGTCGAAAAATGTTAGTAGCTTTTGTTTTATTTTATTTTATTTTATTTATTAATTTTATCGATCCTGAGACTTATGTCCCCTAAGGGCCGCAAATACAAAGTATACAAATAATAATAATAATACATACATAATTCGTATTATATTATGTTATAATAAATTATATTATATATACATATATCATATATTAAATATATATAAATATATATATATCATTATTTATTATTAATTATTATTATTATTAAACCTATACAAATTTTGCAAATATTATAGAAGATAATAACAATAATCATAAATCATAAATCTTCATTTATACATTATCAATATCATAGAATAGTGAGTAACACGCTGATCTAAATTCTTGGTATGTACTTAGTGCAATGACATCAGAAGGTAGTTGATTCCAGTTTATGATAAAAACCAATAAATTTTTTTTTTTCTTATTTTGTATCCAATAATTGTGTAAAATGTAACTTTTCTTTATGTAAATTACTTACAAAAAAATTTAATTTATTCAAATTTTATTTAATATGCAGAAATTTTTTTTTTCACCATTTTTCGGGGGTACCCCATTTTGCCCGCAAAAATGATAATTCTTCCCCTGAATAAGTTACCTGTAAGTACAGGTTTTAGGTAACGCACAAAAATAATTCTTTCAAGTTTTTGATATGTAATTTTTTAAAATTTTTTCTAAAAACTAAAAATATGTGCATGTAGAAAATTGAAAACACTACAAGTGTATTTTTAAAAAAATACACTTTCAGTATCATTTGGACAATCAGTTTAATAAAACATTTTTTATTATAGAAAAGGAGCAAATCGTTTTCTGACAGTATATAAAAGAGAGGGTTCAACAATAATACAGTCAGATCCAGTGTTGAGAATTCAAAAAACATCAAAACAAGGAATATTAAATTTGATACAAAAATTTCCAATCAACAGCAAAGAACGTCAAGATTTATTGCCGCCAACTGAACGTGAACGTACCATTGACAATGAAGGTAAAATATCATTTTTTTTAGCCCTTTAATAATCACTCGGATTTTTCCGAACATGTCCCAGTTTTCGGAGTAACACAGGGTGGCCACAAATCGGGAAAACCGGGGATGTCCGGAGTTATCAGGGAATTTTATGCAAACGGAAAATATCATGGAAATGTCAGGGAGTTTCCAAAAGTATCCGGGAATTTAATTGCGACAGTTAAATTTCTCAATAGTGCACAGATACAAATAATAATAATGCACAGATGCAAAGATACGAATAAAATTTCTGAATCAGGGAAAAATGTGTAAAACTTTACTGGAAAACCGGGAAATGTTAGGGAATTTTTAAATCATTTCTTTGTAGCCACCCCGTAACAGAAATTTCAATAAACTTAAGACCTCTTAATTTAAAATTTCATAACTAAGTTTTATAAATATCATCAGTTTACATTCCCATAAATATTTTTATCAGAATTAATCAGAAAGTAGCATCAGAAATTCGGTACTTTTGTATATATCTGAAGATCGGAACGTTTTTCGCGCAACGAAAATGAAAAAAATGATGTAATTTAACTGCTTGAGAGGTAGTTCCAGAGGTTGGGGCCGGCCTAGGATTTTTTGCTGACATCAGCATCTATATGAAAAAAATTTCTGGAATCTAATTATCCATTAGATTTTTTATTATAAAATTTTCCTTTCCGTTGCGCGAAAAACGTTCCGATGTTCAGGTACATACTTTTGTAGGTTGCTCGTAAATAATTAAAATTACTATGAAGTCATTTCATTTATTAAAACTTTTACAAAATACCTTTTTCTGAGAGGCCAAACTCTTTTGAGCTAGTGTATTTAGCAACTATATAAATGTTCATAAATTTATTACAGTAGTTGTAAACGCAAAAGCAATGGGACGTTTAAACAACAGCATCCCTCAAGTACCTCAACTTCGTACAAACCAAGAGCTTATCAATTTCCGTAAAAGTTTACCAGTTTACAACTCCCGCGATAAAATAATCGACGCTCTGTCATCAAGCCAAGTAGTAATAATAGCAGGGGAAACTGGTTCCGGTAAAACAACACAAGTACCGCAATATATATTAGAAAATTGTCAGCAGCGCAATCAAGTATGTCGGATTATTTGTACGCAACCACGGCGTTTGTCTGCAGTATCAATTGCTGAGCGCGTTGCTTACGAGCGTGATGAGAAAATCGGCCAGACATTTGGTTACCAAATACGTTTGGAAAGTCGTGTCGCGCCTAGAACACTATTAACTTACTGTACAAACGGTGTTTTATTGCGGACACTGATGGGTGGTGATTCAGCGCTGGCTACAGTAACTCATATTATTGTCGACGAAGTACACGAACGTGATAGATTCTGTGATTTTTTGCTCATAGCTTTAAAAGATGCTTTAGTTAAATACCGATCACTTAAACTTGTACTTATGAGCGCGACAATGGACACAAATATATTTGTTAAATATTTCAATCAATGCACTGTGATAAATATTAGCGGTAGGAGTTTTGATGTCGACACATATTACTTGCAAGATGTTTTAAAAATAACCGGTTATATGACCAAAGAAATGACGGCCAAGCGTAAGGAGTTGATACACAAAAAAGATCAGCGTAAAATACTGGAGTCGTGGACTCAGTGTCCGCCTCAGCAGACCGGTGGCCGTCTTTTCAATAACAAGGGTGTGATGCCCTCGCCTATCTTAGGTCAGCAAAGCGAGCAAGTGTCTGAGAAAATAGAACTAGAGCCTTGGCTGGCTGAAGAAATGGACAAGAGTATTTCCGATGCATGGCTCAGTGGTGGAGAAGACAATTTTACTCAGTTACTCCACTTAATTTTGTCGGAAAATATTTCTGTTGATTACCAGCACTCGATAACGCGGGTCACTCCGCTGATGGTTGCCGCAGGACGTGGGTCCATCAACACAACCGAACAATTATTGAATCTCGGTGCGAATTTGACAATACGCGCAAGTAATGAGTGGACTGCATTAGACTGGGCGCGTAAAATGAACCAAGTCGAGTGCGCGGAACTAATAGAAGCTTATATGAAAACTTATGACTACAGTCTCGATGAACGGGACACTGGACAAGACGCTCCGCTGACTGAAGAAGAAAAATTAATCCTTGATATTTATCACAATACATTTAATGACGACAATGTCGATTACAATCTCCTGCTGCTTCTTATTCTTCATATTCATACTTCAATGCCCGGTGGGTCGATCCTCGTATTTTTACCCGGCTACGACGACATCGTGACGATGCGGGAAAAAATAACGACCGAAGAAAAACGTTTGTCCGCAGGCTTACGAATAACTTTATTTGTTTTACATTCAAACATGCAGATGAGCGACCAGAAACGTCTGTTCCGACCTTGTCCACCGGGGACACGTAAAATAATTCTCGCGACAAACATCGCTGAGACTAGTATCACTATTGACGACGTGGTCTACGTAATAGACTCAGGAAAAGTTAAAGAAAAGTCATTCGACGCAATAAGTAACGTGTGTACTCTCAAATCAAACTGGATATCACAGGCCTGCGCTAAACAACGGAAAGGACGGGCCGGAAGATGTCAGAATGGTATTTGCTACCGTCTTTACTCAACAATTCGCTACAACAGCATGCAGGCATACCAGACACCCGAGATTCTCCGTCTGCCGCTACAAGAATTGTGTCTGTTTACAAAACATTTGGCTCCGGGTAACACTCCGATTGCTGAATTCCTTGAAAGGGCACTGGAGCCACCTTCCAACATGATAACGCGCAATGCCGTCCAGTTGCTCAAGTCCATTGACGCTTTAGACGCATGGGAAGATCTCACTGAACTTGGAACCCATCTTCTGGATCTACCGGTCGAGCCACGTCTTGGTAAAATGCTGCTCTACGCGGTGGTACTCAAATGTTTGGATCCAATTTTGACGATAGTCTGCAGTCTTGCTTACAAAGATCCGTTTGTGCTGCCGAACCAGCCGTGTCAGAAGCGGGCTGCGACAGCGGTACGTAAAAAATTTTCAGCTGATACATACAGCGATCATATGGCAGTACTGCGTGCATTCCAAGCCTGGCAACAAGCCCGCGCCAGTGGCTGGGAACGTCAGTTCTGTGAAAAAAATTTTATATCATCAGCTGTTATGGAAATGATTGTTGGTATGAGAACACAAATGTTGGGACAATTACGTGCCTCGGGTTTTGTTCGTGCACGAGGTACTGGTGATATACGTGATATAAATCTTAATTCTGAAAATTGGGCTGTTGTTAAAGCAGCGTTAACTGCTGGATTGTACCCGAACTTGATAAGAGTTGACCGCGAGTATGGACAATTGAGAACACAGAAAGAATCTAAAGTATTTTTACATCCATCCTCTACTCTGAGAGATTTTTCAAAGTCTGCGAGAACAACTTCTGCGCAATCACACGCCACTGGAGTCACGGGATTACCCTCTGATTGGCTGGTTTATGAAGAAATGAGCCGCTCGGGTAGATTCTGTCATGTAAAAACTGTTACTCTAGTCAATCCGGTGACAATCGCGCTGTTCAGCGGACCAGCGCGCCTGCCTATGGACCTTATTTATGACACGGAAACTGTACCTGAGAGTGAGTCGGACTCAGAGGCTGAAGACAGCCGCGAAGGAATGACTATTTTGAGGCTCGACGATTGGATCGCATTGAAAGTCGACTATGATACTGCCAAGCTGGTTCTTTATTTGAGGCAAAAGTGGAACGCGTTGTTCTTAAGAAGAATGAAAACGCCTAACAAAAATATGACACAGCTAGATGAGTTGGTGATAAAAACTATCGTCTCGATCATCAGCAACGAAGAACACGCTTGCGATCTCCAACAACCAACGGGAATTGGTCAGCGTCCTAGACCGCTTATTGTTGACTACTATCCTGCTAACGCTCGTAGAACTGATGAAGATGACGTAAGTTTTGGTTAATATTTTTTTAAATCTATTAGGGATGTGCTAATAATTTTAACTTACAATTACTTGTATCCGATCTAATGAATATTAACTCTTGATTAAAATAATTTATTATTTCTTATCTCTTGTAATGTTTTAATAACTATCTTTCACGCTTCCCTTCTGAAAAAGTTGTTATTAAAAATATTTATCATGGATGCTTATTGTACTTAGTAGCCACTAGTATGACCAACTGTCCTCATATCAACTATTGCTATAACTAACCATCCCCATAGCAACCGTTGCCATGACAACAGTCTCCATAACAACCATTGCTATGGCAACAATACCCTTAGCAACCGTTACCATGACGACTATAAGCAGTGACCCCGACAAAATAACCTAGAACAAAATAACCTCGTAACAAAATAACCTGAAAAGAAATCTTTGTTATAAAATAACCTGAAAAAATTCACATAAATCTATAACGATAAAATTCGTATTTGAAGGTTATTTTTTTCCAGGTTATTTTGTTACGAGGTTATTTTGTTCTAGGTTATTTTGTCGATTACATGACTAAATAACTAATTCAAAATATCTAATTTAAAATATCTGACGACAAAAGATCTAATGACAAAATATTAGGGTCAAATATTTAGTCGTTACACCATTTTGTCAGGGTTATTTTGTCGAGGTTATTTAGTCCGAGGGAAATTTGTTACGGAACCGACATAACACCAACTTTTTTAGGATAGACGAATTATTCAATTTAATTTCCCTGCCAATTCGCACATCCCTAATTTTTTATTTAATAAATAATCAAACAATTTTTTATTATATTGTTGCAGAAATTCCTGAATTAATAAAAAAATAGATAAATCTACTCTTTTATACTCGATGTACATCTACTTCTGCTCGTGATAGTTAAAATTATTATTTTTTTTTTTCATTACTTTTTACAAATGAATATATTTTGAAAACAGTAGTTTGTAATTAAATTACATACGTACACGGAACTTTAAGTTACTGATTTGAATACTCAGTCTTACTAATAATAATAATTAATGATTATAAATTGCAGTATTATACAATATAAGTTTGATAAAAGAGGTAATTTAGAAGCTTATCTTTTTATTGCAATGTCTGAAGATTTATTACTACTTTTATTTGCAGTCAATATTTATATTTTTTTTATAAGAGATTAATTCTATTAAATATTTTATACTTCAATGTTAATTATTTGGAGTAATTTAATAATTTAAGAAAAGTAGAATTAATCTGCATAGTCATTATTTTTTTTTATTTTGAAATTTATATGCTGTAGTAATTTGTAGCATCTCAAGACTGCGTGTCCTTAATATCTAACATTTTTATTATTATTGTTATTTTTGGACAGTCGATCAACAATTCCACCGTTTTTTTTTTTTTTGTTAATTTGTCTAGCTTTTAATTTTTCTTGTACTGAACAAAAGTCAAAATTGTATTGTTATTTTTTGTCAATTAAAATTGTTATTGAATTCTTTTTTTTAATTAAAAAAAAATTGTTCATATGTACTTAAGGAATAAAAAAAAAATTAGTGTACATGATAAATAATTGTATTTATTGTATTTAAATAAATAAATTTGTTCAGTTAAATTTATTATTTTTTTATTAAAACAAAATTTATAAATCTTTTAAATTATAATATCCATAAATTAATTTATTTAATCCAACCAGTTTTATCGCGGGTTCACGGAAATCGTAGTCGTAGAATCGTAATTACAGTTGGTGAATTATCATTTTTACTCTTACTGGTTTTAAAATATTAGTGTAGATGATTTTATGTATTTCAATATTTTTAAATAATTTATTTGAATTCAAATCTACGAAAGAAAAAAATTATATTCACACTAATAAATTTTTAATTCAAGTATTTAAGTATTTCCTTAGATGGTGCCAAGAAAATTTTTTTTTTTTTTGCAGTAAAAATACTTTGTCTGTAGAAATTTATGAGCAGATTGAAATAATTTTTATTAAAATAATAAATATTACACTACAGTTTAGTATATTTTTTTTGTGTAGGTATTAGAAATCAAGTAAACAAGTTTTCTTGAACTGTTCATTTTTAGCTTAGCTAGATAATACTTGCGTGCAAGTTGATGTTAATCGGCGGCCGTAAACTGAATGTAATTTTACAGAAAAACTTGCCGTTAATTTGAAGTGAAAATTTGATTCAAGTTACAGACAATCTGCTGTCAACTTAACCGCAACTTTCTCCTCTCCAACTTTTGCTGTTAAGTTGACTTCAAATTCTGGCTGCAGCTTGAAGTTAACTTGCGGTTATGGCGGCTATCAGCGTATTCTCAGTGATAACATTATTTTTATTACCACGAAATGGACAATGACTTGAAGATCTAAAGAAGTATAAATTTTTAATAAGTTGATATTGACTTCGTCAACTATTTAATCTCATAAATAGTATATTACACACCAAAAAGAGAAATTAGGGCTTTTCAACCTTCGTGTATAAAATCATCATTTCTCGATCAATCCATCTGTTGAAGTTTTTGGAGCTTGAAGTCAAATTTACAGTAAATTTCGAGATCTTTTGACTTTTTCAGCGAAACTATCAGACTTCTCACAAAATGTCATAAGATCTTTTTTGTAGAAAATTTTATCCCCTACAAATTACCTCTGATAAAATTTTTTCAAATTCCGCATAACTGTCTAGTTATTTCCATTTTAACCTTAAGCTCTTTAAAAAAGTAGTGTTCTGATCAATTTCACTAGCTTGACATTAAAATGGAAATAACTAGAAAACAATGCGGAATTTGAAAAAACTTTGTCAGAAGTAATTTGTAGGGAATAAAATTCTCTACAAAAAAGATTCTATGACATTTTGTGACAACTCTGATAGTTTCGTCGGAAAAGTAAAAAAATTTCAAAATTTACTAAAAATTTGAGTTCAAGCTCCAAACTTCAACAGATGGATTGATCGAAAAATAATCAGATACTTTTTTTAATTTAACGGGTACCCTGTTTTACCCCCTCCCCCTTTCCTTAATTAGGATTACCAACAATATTTAAATTTGAAAGTCGTAATTTAATCGTAGCACGTTATTTAAATAAACTGATAAATCTTTTAATTTGAATATTTAAATAAACTTTATAAATGCGATTGAATTTAATAGATAATTCAAGCATGTAGACAAGATAAATCAATTGTCATAAATTAGTTCACAAGTTGATAATATAATAATACAACAAGAGATAGATAGAGTAATTCAACATAATAAATACGCGGCTGTTAGATAACGGTTGTGTCCAGTAACACTCAGATAAATTTTATAAATCCATTATTTTATTTTTCATACTGAATTATTTATTTGAATTTGTAAGTTTTACAATTTATTTTATTTCATTACATACATATTTAAATTTGATAATTTTATCATCAATTACTCAAGAGATTTATGTTATATATTTATATCAAATCTTAATTATTTATGAGATTATGTCAGGAAATTTCGAATAATAAACGTAAGACATTTGAATGTTGATAGAATACTTTGTTGAGTGTTCGTTTTTTAATAATACCGACAATCGTGAGAATTAAGTGCGATTTGTTAGATCACTCAAGTGACTTGCATCACTATTTATCAAGATATATAAAATACTTTATTATTATTTTCATTTTAGTTCGTGTATAGTTATCATTTAAATGTCATTTCATATTTTTTTTTGTGTGAAAATAAATTTTTTTCAAGTGACAAAATTTTTGATGTTCAGTCATAATTTTTATTTATTAAAGTTTGTTATAAATTGAATGAAATTTAAAAAGTTCACGACAAATTATTCAAAAATAATTAAATAATGAGTATATATAATATTTTGTTAATCAATTATAGTTTAGATCAATTGAGTTTAGATGGAAAAAATTTGAATTTGAATTTTTGGCGGTTTAGTAATTTTATTTAAATGGAGTGTAAATTATATCTGTAGTGGAATTTTGAACCCCATTTTTTTAAATTTTCTTTATAGTTTATGAGATTTATTGTTTAAAAATTTTAAACCGAGGTCGTGAATTTAATAATTCGCGTTACTAATGCCGAAAGGGTGTATCTCAAAATATCCACCCCTTGGCTCTGTAGAACCAAAAGGGCGTATGCAATTTTTTTTTTTTCAATCAACTTGGGAATGTTTTTTTCATTTAAATAAATATTTTTTCCAATAGATTGAGTTGTAAAGTCATCTATTTTACCATTCTTTTAATTTTTTTTTTCGCTAAGAATTAATAATGAATGAAAAAAAAAAAAAATGATACGCCCTTTTGGCTTTAATAACTTTTTTTCTTAACTCCAAAAGGGCATATGTCAAAAAAATTTTTTTTTTCGTTTTTACCTAGATATATACTGTTCTAACATTCCCAAGTTGATGTTTTTCTATCCTCGATTACGTTTTCCAAACATTTAAATTTTACGATTTGTAAAAAATGTAACTCTAGTCAAATTTAAAAATAATTTATAATTTAAATTTCTGTTCAATAATCAATTATTTTTTTTTTCAAAACAGAAAAAATGGTTTATATTAGTGTAGGAATATTTGGATTGGGATTTTTTATTTTAGTAATTGGATTATCAGTAGGATTAAGTACAACTCCATTTAAGGGTAGTGATGTATTAAATTTCGCGCCATTAATTGACGGGTAAATAATTAAAAATTATATCATAAATCGATGCTCTATTTCTCGAACGTAGTTAACCCATCTGCATACTTGAGGTCATTTTACATTTTTACTACAATTGGTTCATTAATTACCCTGGAGTATAAAAGTCTGTTACTGTACAATATGGGAACCATTCCCATATTAGTATACGAGTAAGATCACGTCAAGTGGACCCCCCCCCCCATTTTCCACTTGATCATGAAAATTAAGTCTATGTATTTTTTTCTTATGTAGTCACATGAAAAATTAGTCCCTCAAACGATTTTTCAAAATTTTCATTTTAACAACAATTTTTTTTACAATGAAATTTTGAGTACTTTTAATTAAAAAATAGATACCGACACAACCGTTAAAGATAAATTAATGAAATTTTCAGGATTTACTGTGAAATATCTATATTTTATAAAAATATCAATGTCTTAAAATTCTTTGTTTATTATCCTATTGTTAATTAACTTTTAAGTAAACAAATGAAAATTTCATTGACTTCCCAGTCAACAAATGAAGTTATTTTTCATGGGTTTACATGCGTTATTTATTAAAGTTTAAGATCCCGAAAGAAAATTTCACTGCTCGCGATTAGTTTAAACAATATGAATTTATTTATCACCGCACGCCGGCCGCTAAGCGCTCTCAATACAGTGCGCGGCCAAGCGTCTCAGGTTTATTTTTTGTGGGTTACAACGTTTGAGAATTAGGGCCATCAAAATATTAAATAAAAATATTTACTATAAAAATAATAATAAATTACAGACACAATGATTTGCCATGGAATATTTATAATAAATTAGCTAATAATTTAAGTGCATTAAATTTCGATACTGATCTTAGAAATGATCCACTAATGGGTATTAAATCATGCAATACTTGTTACACCGATCTTCCTCGTTTATCTGCTGGTAAAGTTGGTGGTCAAGTGAGTACTTTACATATTTATTAAAAATTTAAGTAAATTAAATGATAATTAATATTTATGATAAAAATTTATTCAAGTTTTGGGTGGCTTACACGTCTTGTGAATCACAATACAAAGATGCTGTTCAATTAACATTAAGACAAATTGATGTAATTAAAAGATTGATTAATAAATATCCATCTAAATTAGAATTTGTTACGGATGCTGGGGATATTGAGAGGGTATGGAAAAATGGTAAAATAGCATCGATGATTGGCATTGAAAGTGGGCATGCTATTGATTCAAGTCTTGCTGTTTTGAGACTTTATCATGAACTTGGAGTGCGTTACATAACACTTACACACACTTGTAATACCCCATGGTCAGTAACAATAATAATTATTGTTATTGTAAATCAGTAATAAAAATTTTTATTTTTTTAAATTTAATTTTTTAGGGCTGATGCGTCAACTGTCAATAATTCTTCTGTTTACAATCTCACATTATTTGGACAAGTATGAAAAATATTTTTTTATTTTATAAGGAAATAAATATTTACAGTGAACTCAAAAATAATTGACTGAATAATTTTCCGTCAGAGTTAAAAATTAATTTTGTTAAAAAAAAAGTTATCCCGATTACAGGTTTTTTATATCAGTACTAAAAAAAAATACTTGTGAAAATATACTTAAATATTTTGACAAATATATTTTGAGTTATTGACGAAATATAAAAACCCCTGGCGGATCTAGATTACGGTAATTAACCGAATTTGGTCGTAATTTACCTAAACTACGGTATCTTTAGGGCAAATTTACGGCAATATCCAGTAATTAGCGACATTCTAAGTGAATTATGGTTAAACATACGACAATTTATCGTAATTTGCAGCATTTTTATGCACAAATTATTTAATCAATTATTGACTCGCGGATATAATTTATTTTCTTATTATAGTATATTTTACACCTAGGGAAGTAAAGTAAGAAATGTCTCAGATCACATGTCATCAACAAACATGTGATCTGAGGCTTTCTTACTTACTGCCCGAGGTGTCAATACTATTTTCCTCCTCGACGGAGGCGGAAAGCGGCAACTTCGTTTCGCACAGCGGGAGAAAAGTTGACGCTTTTCGCCCGGAGGGGAGAAAAATATATTATTTACTTTCTTTAATAAACAATAATAATAATACCCTCGCAGATTTAAATCACGGTGGAAACACGGTGGGTTTGTTCCATTTTACCACTGTGATTACGCGGTGTATCCACCGTGATTCCACGATGGCTTGACCACTGTGATTACGCGGTGGATACACCGTGGAACCACGGTGGTGAAATAGTACAAAGCCACCGTGGAATCACGGTGGATACACCGCGTAATCACCGTGGATACACTGTGTATACCCGGTGGTGAAATGGAACAAATACACCGTGTAACCACGGTGGATCCACGGTGTTTACACTTCCACGGTGTTTCCACCGTGATTCAAATCTGCGAGGGTATTAATGACAGTAAAGATAAATTTTTTTGTTTTTTAGGAAGTTATTAAAGAAATGAACAGATTAGGTATTATGATAGATTTATCTCATGTTTCTCATAACGTTATGCGAAATGTTTTAGCAGTAACACAAGCTCCAATTATTTTTTCCCACTCATCGGCATTTGAAATATGTAATCACTTTCGTAATGTACCAGACGATGTTCTTCATTTAGTTGTAAGTTTTAAAGTTGACAATAGTTTAACATTTATTGTTATACTTCATATAAAAACTTCTTCATACTAAAAACTTTCTTTCACAATTAATTTTTCTGCCCTCTGGCCGGAAAGTGGCAGCTTTCGGGCCGCTGCCCTGAACGAAGTTGCAACTTTCCGGCTTCGTCGAGCAGAAAAATAGTTCAGTCTTTTTTTAAATAGTATATTACATACCTAGGCCAGTAAAAAAGAAAGCATCAGACCACATGTTTGTCAGCTTCGGCCAACAATTACATGTGATCTGAGAAGAAACCGCGGTGGGAAAAAGTCCCAAGCTTTCATCGGGACGACTATAATTTTGAATTAATTATTGAAAACTTTATTTTGTAGAAAAAAAACAACGGAGTTGTTATGGTTAATTTTTATAATTTATTTGTTAATTGTAACCGATCTAAAGAGACAACAATCGATGATGTCGTAGGTAAATAAATATATTTTTAAAATAAGAT
Organism: Microplitis mediator; assembly: GCF_029852145.1. Classification (NCBI taxonomy): domain Eukaryota; kingdom Metazoa; phylum Arthropoda; class Insecta; order Hymenoptera; family Braconidae; genus Microplitis; species Microplitis mediator. The sequence continues at coordinate 23,431,314 of NC_079969.1, forward strand.
AAAGTAAAAGACCTAGAACCCGCTCTGGTGGAAATTTTTCGGAATTTTCTCTGAAAAACTCAGTTCTAAAGTTCTAAAGGCTTTTTCAGAGTCGCGATCACTCCGTATATTTGTATATCTATTAGGGTGCTTCGTTTCCGGCGAAAGTATTTTTTTCGTTGCTCATCAAGCAAAATATTGTTTTTTATGCTGAAACAAAAATTCCTGCCAAGTTTGAGCTCTTAATTCCAATTTGAAGTACATTCCATTTGATTTCAAAGATTTCCCATTTAAAATACATGTAAATTAAATTACTTTTTTTTTAACTTTCTAATACTCAGCTGCATTTTATGATATCGACGCGGTTTTAGTCGCAAATTTTAGGGCATTTGATGTTCTTCAAAAGTGCTCATAGTTACTTAACTGTAATTCCAGCTGTTTTACTAGTGTCCGTTGCGGAAGTTATTTTTCCTATGAAATTGACCTTTATTGGCTTGCGGAGTGTAAACCAATGAAACTACACTAAAAATGCTAATAGAAATTTTATAGAGAATTTTATTCCCTTCAAAAAAAGTCCTATGAGTCAAGTCGCTAAAGTCCATAGTTTCCGAGTTATAGTAATTTTAATAATTTGAAAAATAAAATATTTAAAAAAAACAATTACAATTGATATTTTATTTTTCAAATTATTAAAATTACTATAACTCGGAAACTATGAACTTTAGCGACTTGACTCATAGGACTTTTTTTGAAGGGAATAAAATTCTCTATAAAATTTCTATTAGCATTTTTAGTGTAGTTTCATTGGTTTACACTCCGCAAGCCAATAAAGGTCAATTTCATAGGAAAAATAACTTCCGCAACGGACACTAGTAAAACAGCTGGAATTACAGTTAAGTAACTATGAGCACTTTTGAAGAACATCAAATGCCCTAAAATTTGCGACTAAAACCGCGTCGATATCATAAAATGCAGCTGAGTATTAGAAAGTTAAAAAAAAAGTAATTTAATTTACATGTATTTTAAATGGGAAATCTTTGAAATCAAATGGAATGTACTTCAAATTGGAATTAAGAGCTCAAACTTGGCAGGAATTTTTGTTTCAGCATAAAAAACAATATTTTGCTTGATGAGCAACGAAAAAAATACTTTCGCCGGAAACGAAGCACCCTAATATCTATATTTATTAAAATTTAGTAAATATAGATATACAAATACATGAGTGATCGGGTACTAGTTCCTTGATTGGGTACTGGGTTTCTTACCTTATTAAGAAATATACTAATTTATATATATATATATATATATTTATTTATTTAGCACACATAAACCATATAAGAAATTTGATTGGAGTTGACCACGTGGGTATTGGAAGTGATTTTGACGGAGTCGATGAGTAAATAATTTACGACATTAATTTATTACTTAATTTCTTTTTATTTAAATTCATTTTTTCCAAAGGACCCCAAAAGGTTTAGAAGACGTGTCCAAGTATCCAGAATTATTTGACAGACTCTATGAGCCCAAAGAAGACGCGCCAACTTGGACACGGTTAGATTTAGAAAAACTCGCGGGAAGAAATTTAATTCGGGTGTTCGAAGACGTCGAAAAAATTCGTGATTCATTAAAATCTCAACTACCAAGCGATATGATAATCGATGTCCATGACTTGGAAATCGCGCAAAAAAATGAAAGATTAACTCCGGGAGCTTGTCAAACTGCAAATGAGTTAATATCTTTTTTTTTTTTTTGCTTAAATTATGAATAAATTCAATGTCATTAATTATAAATTTTTAATTTCAGGTGGAAAAAAGTTCCATAAACATTTTCTAATATTTATAGATATTTGTTACGTGTATTTTAAAAAAAGTTGTCAATAAAAAATTTAAAAAAAAACATTACAAAATTTTTTTTGACGTTTATTTGTCGGTAACTGACTCAGTAGTTTTCCGTAACAAAGCAGTTAAAATAAAATAAAAAAAAGTAAAAGCGTAAATATATTTGATAATAAAATATAAATCCTTGATAAGATCGTCAGTATTTTTCCAATGATCTCGTGCCAGATGATTGAATTTAAATTGAATAATAATTTGCGCAATCACGAAGATCATTACTGACAATTCAAAACCGGAAGGTCAAATTGAGAAAGTGGAAGTATGAGCACGCGAATTTAAATTCGCATTATGATTTTGATTACTGTCGCGCTTCCTCATGACGATTGTTACGTTTTGTTAGTGATCTAGTGTATCGTAGATTTAATTTAAAATTTCTTTATACTTTTAATTATTTAATTTAAACTCAGAAAATGAAATTACTCAAGTGTTCAGATATTTAGTTACTTATGTTAATTATACATCTTTGCCAATGGATTTATTATTATATTCTTTCTTACTATTCCCTCACCTTGATACGCTATCCCGTATACCTGGAGTGGGCATAAGTATATATAAATGAGGGAAGTAATGTTTTATTTCAAATTTCAAGTTCCGTGACAAATGTTTACTTCTTTTAAGACTATTTTTTATTTTAAAATCTAATAATTTAAATAAGTATGGATATTTTATATGTTCTGTTAGTAATTGGAGTTTTAATTGAGTCTATTGTTGCGCATAATTTTTTTAGACGATCAATATTCGGTTAGTGATTATTTATTATATTTAGTAATATCTTTAATTAATTTTGTAAAAAGTGATCTTTGTTATTAAGGGGGGAAGCTGGTCTGAGATTAAAAAAAAGAGGATTTTGTGATTTTTTTTTCAGACCTTCGTCATAAAATTCTCAAAATTTGTGACATTATTAAGCATCATTCCAAGAATGTTCTCCTAAATTTTCAAAAAAAAATATTGAAAAATGAGCCAGTGGTAGTGGGGAGAGACGAGTCACTTAAAAAAGTCTCCATGCCGTAGGCAGGATAACTCATGACTGTCTCATCTGAAATAAAAAAACTAAAAAGATTTCTTTAGTACATGAGTTTATCTTGGATTCGAACGAAGGAATAAACAAAATATTCATTTTTGAATTTTTGGTAAAGGTGCAATAAAAAAACTCTGATTTTTCCCAAAAATTCTTCCTTTTGTTTAATTAAAAAATAAGTAGTTATTGAAAAAAAAAAATCCTTCGTTCAAATCTAAGATAAACTTATGTACTGAAGAAATCTTTTTGGTTTTTTTATTTCAGATGATTTATTATAGTCATGAGTTATCCTGCCTACGGCATGGAGACTTTTTTTTAAGTGACTCGTCTCTCCCCACTACCACTGGCTTATTTTTCAATATTTTTTTATGAAAATTTAGCAGAACATTCTTGGAATTATGCTTAATAAGGTCACAAATTTTGAGAATTTTAATAACGAAGGTCTGAAAAAAAAATCACTCAACTATCCTCGTTTTTTAGTATCTCAGATCTCCCTTCAAAAGAATAAGGAAAATTTACTCCATTGTTTTTCTGTGATTAAATTAATAAAATTTTTTATTATTAGAAAAGTCGGCTTTTAATTTGCGACGTCATGGATCATAAATTTACTATATTTATTTTTCTGAATATTTATAAATATATTTATAAAAAAGATCATTCAATTTTTTTATAATATTCCAAAACTTTTGACATCAAAATTTTATAATATTTCTAAATTAAACCCTGATTTTTTGTTATCCATTAAAGAGAAAGTTTAAAAAAAATAAATTACGAAAGAGAATTAGATGACAGTAATAAAAAAATTAGATCGTGTGTTAATTCTTTTAAATATTCAATGATTATGTAATTATTAAGTGAGCCTTAATTAGCCCTAACGATAATAAAAATTATAAAAAAATTGATGATGAAATAATTATCTACCTAGTTAAATTTAAAACATATTAATTAAATTCAAATGTGAAACTTAGGCAGTCATTTAGGGACTGCAGGTTACAATGAATTTTATTGACCAATAGTGGAAATAATTTTTTCTTTATTAGACATTCTTACAAACAATCGTGTTGATAATCAATTAAAATACATCTTAGAAGAAAATAATCATCTAATCGCAAAAATGAAAATAAAAATATATACTGGGTAATTATTTACGTATTTGTTAAGTAAAAATTTCATAAACTTTTGTACTGATTAATAATATTTATTATTATTATTAATTAATAATTATTAATGACTTATAGATCATCAATTCAGTCAGCAACGATCACTGATATTCCGATTAATGAGCCAGGCATAATTTATGAGAGTATTGATAATACCAAACCAGTAGCAATGTATATTCACGGATATCGTGAACATCCGTTTAATGAAAGTATCCAAACTGTCATTGGAGGTAAAAAGATTTTTTGAATTTATCTCAATCAATCACATCTCCGAAAATTCACACCCCACACATGGAGTCATATAGATCCTAGGCAACTTTTGAAAGATTTGGAGCTGATCGCATGCATGATTTTAACTTTGAAAAATTCTGAGATAATATTTACTACTCTCTTAAAATGAATCAGTGAAAAGTGCTGCAAATCAGTGAATATTCACTGCATAAACAGTCCCAAGTATACCACTTATTCAATCAGTGGTATACTTTACACACTTATTCAATCAGTGGTATATTTCACACTTCAACTGAACGACAGTTCAACCTAGCGACATTTGAACTGAAAATAACATGGACCCCCTTATTTAGGTGTCCTCTTATCAGGGATTTTTTGTCGGTTGAAATGTCGCTAGGTTGAACTGTCGTTCGGTTGAATTGTCGCGGTCAAACTATCTTCAATTTAATAGTCACGGCACCCACACCCCACACATAACATACACACAGACTCGGACTTTATTCTAAAATTAGTCAGAATAGCTTCCTAGGACCTCAAAACTTTGACATCTCATAAAATTTCAATTTTCGGAAATTGGGGTAAAAACAGTAAGTCCGAATTTTTTCGATTTTCTTAGCAAGTTAAAAATAGTTCATTCTAAGGGGATCTAAAAAATATGACTATTGTAAAAATTGTATGGGAAATTTGAGGCTCGAAAAATTAACACTTTTTTAAATTATTTACTCACAAGTAACATATACACTCCGGGTCAATGGCAATGACTTGAGAGTAAAGTTAAGACCTTGAAACCAGTACACTGAGAGTAAAAAAAATTTAATTTAATTAAACATGTTTACTTGACTCATAATACTAAAAGCAAGAAAAAATTTACTACATCGAAGTATAATACTTCTTATTTTCATACTAATTACTTCAATCTACTCATAAATTACTACAGACAATGCATTTTTACTACAATTAAGAATATATTTTCTTCTCTACTTAAGTAAACTAATACTTGAATTAAAAAATTTGATTTGGAATTATACACTTTTTTCTCTCAGTGTAGGGTGTAATGCCGAAAACCCTAATTCAAGCGCGGTCACGTTCAAATTTTACTTGGTCGAAATTTGGGTCTTTCAGGCGCCTCGCACACTAGAGTAAAAAATCGGGAGGAAATTCGGATTGAATATGGATTCTATTGCAATCCGTATTCACTCCGACCTGGAGTTTTAATTTTAAAATAAACTTTTCTTCAGCATTTACTTCGCAAATGTTTGAGGGTTAAATAAAAAACTTCTTATAATTTAATATATATCATTGTTTTTATTAATTTTTAGCTTATTTAGATCGTGGTATGGATAATATACTTCTAGTAGACTGGAGTGGTTTATCATTCGACAACTATATAATACTAATACAAAAAATGAAAGATATGGCAAGAATATTATCAGACACTATTAATAGTCTTGTTGAATTAGGATTAGATTTAGAAAATTTTCATCTCATCGGTCATTCGATGGGAGCACAAATGGCAGGATTTATTGGAAGATATACAAAGTATGAACTACCTCGTATTACAGGTATTATAAATAATATTTTGTTCAACAAATTATTATTAACAAATTTAAATATTTAAAATAGTACTGAAGTTAACCGACGTCTAATGATTTTTGGTTTTTTTTTAAACGATAGATTATGAAAAAAAAAAATTGCGCCTACGGTTTTAAAATTTTTCTACATGTGCATATTTTTAGTTTTTATTTTTTGTAATTGATTTTTTAAAAAATAAATATCCGAAAATTTTTAATTGTCTGTTAACTTATGATACTGAATTTGGTCGACGTCTAATAATTTTTGGACTTTTATAAGAACTGTACACAATAAAAAAAAATATTTTAAATAATTGCACTTATAGATTTTTTAATTTTCTACATGTGCATTTTTTTATTTTTTTTTTTAAATTTAAGTAAAATATAAAAATTAATTTTTAAAAATTATTAGAGACATTAAAAATTTATCATCTAAATGGATTTTTATAGGATTAGATCCAGCATCCCCAGGATTTTATTATGCAAGAGCTGAGCATATAAACAATCAAAGTGCCCGATTTGTTGACATTTTGCATACTGACGGTGGTTTTTATGGTGCCTTGGGTAATACAGGTACTGCTGATTTTTTTGCTAATGGAGGCAAGAGACCGCAACCCGGCTGTCCACTTCTTGGAATACCATTAACTCCAACAGGTGATTTATTTCTTCATTACAATACTGTTAATATATTAACAAAATCTAAAATATAATTTTTTTTCAAATAAACATAAAAAAAAACAATTAATTAAATTATTTAGATTTATGTAACCACTGGAGATCCTGGCGCATTTATGCTGAAAGTGTTAAAAATATTTTTTCATTTCCTGCTGTCCAGTGTTCGTCTTACGTCGATTATACAGAAGGTAGATGTGAAAAAAATCAAGTTATTTATTTTGGATACTTGACACCAACAAACGCGTAAGTCAATAATCTTTTTATATATTTATTAAAATTACTCTCATGAATATTTAATCAGTAATTATAAATAAATTATTTTTTTCAGACGTGGCTCTTATTTTTTTAAAACAAATGGTAAATCTCCTTATGGAAGAAGTTTATAAAGTTTAAAATTTTTTAAAAACCGCCATTACAAGACTAATCTTGACATTTTTTATTTCATTAAATATAAACACTATTTATTAATTAATTAAGTAATTTATTATATTATTGAAAATATTCCCACCCGCTTTGCTAGGATTTTTTTTACATGACGAATTTTATAGTTTATATTTACGAGCTATCAAACAATTAAATCTCAAAAATATAAAATTGTCCCGATGCATGAAAGAATGAACTTGGAATGAACAGTGGGGGTATAGGTAAGAAATGTGGAGTGATGATGATGGGACAGACATTCTCTTAGTTCTTAAAATACAACTAAAATAATTTTTTCGATTTGTTAATTCATACAGTCGAACTCGTTACCTCGGGTTCTATTATTTTGGAGCTTCTCCTCAGTCTTGACTCCCACCCGATGCTATGCATTTGTATGTGTATGTGTGTGTATTAGGGTGATTCAAAAATTTTATTTAGATAAAAAAAGACGCCTGTGAAAATTAGAGCTCTTAATATTAAGAGGTTCCGCATTGCACTTTTCTATTTTCCATAAGAATAACATGGAAAAAATTTTTTTGCGTCTTCTGAATTTTATAAGTAGCTAACGATGCGCCATAGGAATAATTGGCAGGCATATTTTTGTAGGTAATTGAATGCTCTACAAAAAAAGTTTCTTATTATTTTTTGATAAATCTATTTGTTCAAAAGTTATTTGAGGTTGTAGTCGAATTCATATTAAAGGTACCGTCACTTATTATCCGAAGACATTTTATCCAATAGACAAAATATCCCCGGACTAAATACTCGATAGATAAAATATCCCCGACAAAATATCTTATAATATAAATACTTTTCATATAAATAGTACGGTACCCTTTTATCAGAAATGTTTAATATATTTGCATATAAAATTTGAGTGTGTGATATTAAAAATATACATATATGCTTGAAATCGTACTGTGCCCTTTTTTCACATATTTTGGGTGGGTATTATTTTGGAAATAGGTCAACACATATGTTTGGAATGGTACAGTACCCGTTTATCGAAAACCATTAATTATTTTTTCACTTAAAATATATTTTTCTGAATAAGATTTATCAACAGGATATTTTGTCACGGATTTTTTGTCTCTTGAATATTTAGTCCGGGGATATTTTGTCTATCGGATAAAATGTCTCAGGATATTTTGTCGCGAATATTTTATCCGCGGATTACAAGTCGTGCTACCAAATTAAATTTTGAGATCTTTTTACTTTTCCGGCGAAACTATCAGACCTATTACAAAATATCATCAGACCTTTTTTGTAGACAATTTTATTCCCTACAAGTTATTTCTAATAAAGTTTTTTCGAATTCCGCATTGTTTCCTAGTTATTTTTATTTCAATGTCAAGCTCTTTAAATCGATCAGAAGACTATTTGTTTTTTTTAAAAAAGAAAAACTTTAAAAAAAATTAACTATTTCATAAATTATAAATATACATACTTATAATGTAAAATAAATTGACAATAAAAGTATACATTAAAAAACCATATCTGCAAATCAACTTGATGAATCTTGTATGCATTTTATGTTGATGTGTCCAATAGTAGATACGACCATAACAAATGTCTCTTCATTCATTAATATAGATCATTTATCATTGATAAATGATAAATTAAAATCTATTGTCATCAGTTATTTTCCTTTTTAATATTTCAACTTCTTGTAAAAACTTTTTCCTGATAAAAAAATACAGTTTTATTTATTAATAAGTCCAACATAATATAGAAATAATTAAATAATCTTATCAATGTTATCTCAGATATTAATAAATTAAATTTATATATATTTATAAATTACATTGCACTTTCTCTGATAAATGGATAAACAGCAGACTTTGGAAATCCATTGAAATTAGACGCTAAACAAATACTATATGACCCAATGTCCTTCCAAATCATCCATTGGCCGATTTTCAAATCTTCAATCATCACTTCTGTGGCCACACAATCACTTGAGTCACATGTAGGTCCCCAAACAACTGATTGATATTTTTTCCCATTTATCTATTGTTCAAAAAATATTTATCAATTATTTATTTTATTGATTTCTTACTTACATTAAAAGTAAATAATTAAATAATACTTTAGATAAAGGCATTGGGGTTCGTTTAACTCCATAAAGTTTATCGATAAACGATCCAAAAATTCCATCGTTGATATAATAATGACGTGTTAATATACCGTTGTCATCATTTACTTTTTTACTGTGGATATATGTCGCTAATGTGAATGCTGATTCAACGTAATATCTGCCGGGTTCACTTATAACTTCGATTGAAGGGTCCAAATTATTTAGTGCAGCGTTTACTGATTTTGTTACCTAATATATATTTGAGGAAAGAAAATTTTCAGTTGTAATTAAGAATTTTTGATGTAAAGAAGACCGAAAATTGGAAACTTTTGTTGAACAAGAAAAATTCAAGGCTTAGTACAAGAAAGAATTAATTTTTTATTTCAATAGATTTTGAGATTGAAGTAAATGTTAATGCGCGTTTTCATCCTCTGACAAAATATCCCCGACAAAATATCCTACGGACAAAATATCTCCGGAGATAATATCCCCGATAAAATATCTTTCGATATAATTTTCACAATTTTCCTGAAAAACTAGCACCCAAATTAGTTATGATTAGTACAAATAAACATTTAAATTTTAGTGACTAAACAAATATAAAATTATATTCTTCATATGATTGATATTTCTAAATTTTCATGTTTATTTTAGTGCTTATGATGGTGTGAGTAATTTTGTCAAGAGAAATTTTGTCGGGGGATGAAAACGCGCGGAATCGAAGTAAATATTCATTGGGAAAAAAAATTTTTTAAGTTAGCGCACAATTAAGGGCAAAAATAAAAAATTAAGACTATTTTTCTTTAACTTTTTTGAAAGAAGTTGAAAATTTTGAGTTATTCATTTTTTTCAAACTTGTTTGGAACTTAAAAATTACTGACTTTAGAATATCTTTGAAAAAGTGAAAAATTTTGAAAATTGTCTACTTTCTTTGAAAAAAGCTAAAAAAATTACTCTTTTATTTTCCAATTTCTCTTGATCGTGTGATAACTTAAAAAAATACTTTTGTCAATTCATTTTTCCGTTAGAAAAACATTTACTTTGATATCAAAATCTGTTCAAATGAAAACTAATTTCTGATTTTACTCGGTCTTGAATTTTTTGTTGATAAATTTTTTCGACCGTTTAATTTTAAATAAATAAATAAAAAATAATGATACTGAAGGTCGCCATCGTTTAATAATTTTTGGATTTTTTTCAAAACGATGAATTAAAAAAAAAAAATACATTTTGAAAAACTGCAACTATAGTTTTTAAAATTTTTTATATGTGCATATTTGTAGTTTTTTTTTGGCAATTGATTTGTTAAAAAAAAATCCGAAAATTGTTAATTGTCTACTAACTTCAGGATCAAAAAAAATAAATTTAACGAAATACTTTTTCAAATAAATCTTCATCAGCGCCAGTCATTCCACCGCCAATATCAATTAAATTTGTTTCGTTAAACCCCATACTTCGTGCTGTATGAATAAATTTATTACAAACTTCAATAGCATGATAATAAGCCTCTGCATCATAACAAGGGCTACCTAAATGTACACTAAATCCACGTAAATACATTCCTTGTTTTTTAATAAACTCCATTAATTTAATAGCATCTGCTGTTGGTTTGCAACCAAATTTATCGCTAAATTTCATTCCACATGAATTACCGTCCATTGCAAATCTTATCACTAGTCTAATAAATAAATAAATAATAATTTATAAAATTACTATCAAGTGATTAATAAATAAAATAAAAAAAATTACTTGGCATCAGGATATAATTCTTTTATTTTTAACACTTCTAATGGGTTATCTATTGTCATTGTACTGACACCAACTTTTTTCGCATATTGTATGTGAGATGGTAATTTAGCAGGATTAGCAAATATGATATCATCATTTTTCACACCAACTTCCAATACTTGTCTTATTTCTTGCTGCAAATTTATTTATTTATTAAAAATTATTTATATTTAATTTTGAAGTGTAATAATCTATATTAATAAGAGAATAAGGAAAACTTTGTTCCCGCCATATCTATATGATAGAATTAGTTAATGTTATTGAAATTGGTATCTTTAGAAATTACTTTAGAAGCACAATCGAACTTTCCATTAAGAGCTGCGATTACACGTATAACAGTTTCATTTGGATTACATTTTATTGCTGTAAATAAATCATTAATTTTATGTAAATAAAGTTTTAATTAATAATATTTTGTACCAAAAAAAAGTCGTTTTAAAAAAATTATAGAAACATTAATCGTAGACCTAAGAGCCAGTTTTTCAAACCGGGTATAATTTTATCTGGGTTTTAATTATTAATGCTGATACATCTATAATAATATATAATACGTTAATAATACATAAATGTATCAGCATTAATAATTTAAACCTGGTTTGAAAAACTGGCTCTAAAATTTTAAAAAACTTTGAATTTTGTGTTGGATTTTTTTAAATGAACATAATACTGAAATTAGCCGACGTCTAATAATTTTTTGATTTTTTTTTTTAAACGATAAAGTGCAAAAAAAAAATATTTTGAAAAATTGCACCTAAATTTTTTTTAATTTTCTACATGCGCATTTTTTTGGTTTTTTTTTTTTTTGTGATTGATTTGTTAAGAAAATAAAAAAATTATTAATTGTCTGCTAACTTTAAGATCATAAAATGAACACGTATTTCATATAAGTTCTAAAAAATTCAGATCAGACTCAATAAAAGTCACAAAAATTTAAAACTTTTTATTTTTACTTTATTTTTTTTTTTCATAATAAAGCAAAAAATAGATGAACACATAAGTGTGGATGTAGCTCACAATTGCCGGTTTTTTGAATTTTTGAAAAAATAAATAAAATGTGAGTAGAATATAAGAAATAAAAATGCGTAATTAAATATTTAAAAAGTCAGTACGCGGATGTTATAAAATTTCATTATTGTAATTAATTAATTTATTTATTTAAAATTTATAATTTGTCTCATCTCTGCTACATTCACACTCATATAAACATTTTGTACTCGAACTCGAAATTTGAATATGTGTACAAGTTTATTATAATTTTTATTATTGAATTTCAAAAATATTTTTTCAAATTTTAACGTTCACTACAATGAAAATTTTTGGAACGAATTTTTTTTTTTACGAGTAATTGTTTAATTGTTTATTAATAATTACCATAATGTGGAATGACACGTGGAATCATCGAGACCCACTTTTTATGTTGCTTTATAATATCTTCAATATCGACGATATAAAATGCGTCTTCTTGATTATTTTTATCAATTATGTTTTTAATAATATCTATATCACTCAAATTATCATTATAGAAAGTTATGTTATTTATATTTATGCCTGTCTCTGGCCCTGCCATATTTATTTATTTTAAAGATTATATTTTTTTAAATTAAACAAGAAAAAATTCTTGTATTAAAAACTATTAAATTTAAGTTTGTTACTAATGTTTGATAGATGGTCTAATGACTGATAATAAATTCTTTCGTCCTAGAGAGTTTTTATATCACCAAGAAATTTTTATTTAAAAAATTTTCTGTGTTATCTATATATTTGTATTTATAATCACAATCAACGTATTTAATTAATGATAAATTTATTTAAATTCTAATTTATATCCTGCTAATCCATTAAATAAAATATAATTATATAGAAATTTTATAAAACAATTTTATTTTGAATAAATATCCGAAATTTAACCCAAAAGTTGAACACGCGACGAATGAAACTCTAAATCAAGGTAATAAATTAATAAAAAATGAAAAAGAATAAAATTAAAAAATTAATTTTCTAACTGTAAATAAATATTTATCTACTGTTCACAATTTACAAATATAATATGATAGAAATTTTTTTGGTGTTAATTTTTTGTAGTAACATTGCATTTTTTTGTTCTAAGGAAATAAAATTTTTCGGTATAAGTATTATTCTTTTAACGTAAGGATTTTCGTATGTTCCAACTGAGAAAAAAAAGTTGCTTAAAGCAAGAGAAAAATTTCTTGGGAGAAAATATATATATGTATGAGAGAGGTCACCGATGCTAGGCAGTAGCAGCGGGAGTAGTTCGATGCTCGCCACGAGATGGCGCCCACCCTCTTGTGGTGTTCCTGGTAAGATACTTTTTTCAGAATTTATATATTCTATACTTGGGTGCAATTTAGATGTCATTATTGTAATGATGACCGTTTATTAAATTTTAAATTATTTGAAATTCAGTTAAGATACTTTCAGTAGATAAAATTTATCAGTAAAATAATAATTTACCATTATAGAATGTATTATCAATTAATGTTTTCTAGATGCATTAGCAAAAATAATAATGTAATTTATTATGATGATCCTATCTTGTCCACATTCCTGAGATAAACAATTTATTTAATAAAACTATGGACGATAATATTAATTATAAGTTTTTTAGATGTTTGTCTTCTCTGATTTTTGCTGTTATTTCAAAAACTTTGTAGCAATTTTGTATCGGGACGGTAGCCAGCAAGAAAAAAGTATCATTCATTGTTGGTTGTTTTTTGTTTGCATTTAATTGCTTCAATATTATCATATATATCATGTCTTCTGACCGCCATCGCAATTTACTCGGACGGATGTTTTGCATATGTTTTTCACACCCCTCTGGTTAAGCATAAAACCTTTAAAAAACTTCGCCATATCGTGGCATTGAACTTGTTCGATCCTGGGAGTTCTTGAATCTCGTTCGCCCATTTGATGACAGCAAACCTTGCTGGAGAGCTCAGCTTTTTCCAACAGTTGACAACCTCCCGAACATTATTCGTTAGTGGAGCTTTGTTACGTAGCACCACAAACACCTTACACAGCTTCCCAACAAATGTCTTATTGCGGAAGTACATGTTACTAAATATATTCTTCAATAACTTGGACTCCCAAGCGCTCTATTTTTATTACCTTTATATGTTGAGACAAATCGCTTTTCGTCTTCGCGATTTTTACCAGCAGCCACCAGAATTCGCGGGTTGAACCCTGGCTTAGGCTGGCTTCTAACAAATTTTATTTTACTTGGACAGAGCAGTGGGCTGGGGTTCTTGCAAATCAAAGACCCGCACTTATTCAAACTCGGCAACGTATGAGAAAACTTATCAACTTACCTCACGGCTTATAAAATTATAGAATATTCTTATTGATGGTCAAATTACTATTTGTAACTTAATTAATATTTATTTTATCAGACTATTTAATAATCTTACCAGTAAAATAGGAAATAAGTAGGATGAACAGTGATAGATGGAATAAAAGGAATTAATCAGAATACTTTGCAAGTTTATTGCCAATTATAATAATCTAAATTACTTACAAGAAAATGCAAGCGCTGGATATAATGTAGACAGATTCGTGGCACAGTATAAATTTTATATCGCGAGTATATCGCCGGTAACGTACAGTAATATTTATTTGGACTAACTTTGTTTATAATAATCAGTAAACTTGGACAGTAAAGTATATCGCAAGAGAATTGCTAGTAATACAACTATAACGCAAGTTAATTTCCCGATTTACAAAGTAGTTAGCCGTATTAACAAAGTCGCAAATAAATTGCTGGTATATGACAGTAAAACTAAATTATACGTCTTATCACTAATTGATCCAGGATCGAAGTGAAGTTCAATCACCGTAGGGTCTTAGGGCTGAGTTTTTGGGCTCGCTCCCCACTTCCCCTTACGGTCATGCGTTGAGGTGATAACTAGTCATGTGACCATGGCACTATGACTAGCTTTAGGTGGTTTCAGACGGCAACGAGACGGGGAAAAATGGGAACCGCAAGGCTGAGGGAGAAGATGACAATTCACATTGTCTCAATGTATTACTTTCTGTAGAAAGACATTTGGTGAACATACTTTATTCCACCATAAATTCTCTTCTACCTCCGATGTTGGTTTATTGGAGATAATACACTTAGAGATAATACACTTAATAAAAATTGGATGTCAAAATCAAATGGCGGAAGAATATCATAGAAAAATATTTAAAATTAAAAAAAAAACACGCAAATGTTTGAACAAACCTTGGTGGGGAAATAATATGCAGAAGGGTGTCCTAATACACTTGGAGATTTAATTTAAATTGCTCCAAGTGTATTGCAGCTAAAAAAACTTCACTTAACTGCTATTTCTCACCAGACGATGCCAGATGAGTTTGCTCAGGAACTTGGAAGATATCAGCATCAGCCATCAGTAACACTTTACACTAGCACTGAACACTTAACACTTAACTGCACCACAGACACTTTGCACAATTTAAATTTTACAAACACTACACAATTTAATTAAACAATAACTTTGAGCAAAACATTTAATGGATAATTACACAACGTAACTGCAATACTGTCTTTCAATTCAAACGTAATGAAGGATCTGGACCACTACTGCCATTGTCGATGATACTGACTGCCGCTATCGAACCACCAGTTGATACAAAGCAATCGATTTTGCGATTCATTCGACTTCCCCTACTTTTGCAAAAATTTGGAGATCGAATACGGTGACGCGCAGTAGCGCGGAATTTCAAAATTTAAAGTTAATCATTTTATTAAAAATTATTTATGTCAATAATTAAATTAATTAGGGTGCATTCGGAAATGCTCTAGCTCTAGCTCTCGATGTATGGCAACGCTTGGCTAGAGCTAGAGTAATTCCGAATGCACCTTAAAATTCAACATTTGAATTTTTAAAATTCCCGCTGTTTTAGCTAATCGAAATAAATCGAATTACAAACAATCGATTGTGTCATAATGTAAGTTGTTGTTTTTTTTACAGAAATAAAATAATCAAAACATTGTTAACAATTTGATTAATTGTTAACACTAATTAAATAATAAATAAATAAGTAATAATTGATTTCCTTACGAAAATAAATAATCCATTGATGTCAATTTAAAAGAACGCTTATTATTAAATTGTTTATTAGAAACACAATTGAAAAATATAAAATTATTTTTTTTTGGAATGAAGGAACTGCTTATAAATATTATCTTATTAGTAAGTTTACTTAATTATATTATTAATTATTATTATTTTGAACAATTTCGTTCATTTATGGTACTAAAATTAGCAGACCTAAAATTTTTTTGTTTTTTAATAAAATTTCATATTTAAAAAAAAATTTTCGGTCTCTGCTAATAAAATAAAACATAATTTAGATTAATGCTCATTAATTTATAATGATACCGAAATTAGCTGAGGTCTAATAATTTTAGAATTTTTTTAAAAAACAATAAATTAAAAAAAAATATTTCAAAAAATTGCACATATAGCTTTTTTAAATTTTCTACATGTGCATATTTTTTTTTAAATTAGTGTAAAAAAAAAAAATTTTTTTAAATTGTTAACTTTCTGCTAACTTCAGGATGATAATTTATCATTTATCACAATATAAATAATAAAATGTAGATTGTTTATAGATTTGTATAAATAATAATTTAGCAGCCAATGAACAATTACTACATTATGTCAATGATGAAGTAGCAGGTGGATCTTATAAATATTACAGTTTAATGTATGATGGTATTATTAAAATATTATTAGTTTCTCAGTAAGTATTTATTTATTTATTTATTTAAATCAAAATAATTTATCTAATAATTTAAATTTATTTATTTTAGAAAAGGTGATACAGATTTATATGTATCACAATTAATTAACAAACCAACATATGAATCAGATCAATATTGTCTTCAATCAACAACTTGTGGTGATGATATTATATTTATACCAGAAAGGTAATTTATTAATTAATAATTGATAACAAAATATGTAAATTATTTTATAGTTTCCCGTGAAAAAAAAATTATTGAAAGAAACTAAACTTCAAAATATGACACAACTCCAGTAGCAGAGATAACTTTAAGATTTATTTTAAAAGGACGACACGTTTTTTTTCATGTCAGCCAAATTTTTTTATATAAATAAGATATTCTAAAGTTAGTCCTGAGCCATAGGGAATTTGTCTTATTTTTTCTTTCCAAAAAAAGTAATTTCAATTGAAAAATTTTTAGATGTCTTATTAGTAATTTACTTCGGCTGCCCAATTTCAAAACACTAAGGGACAAATTTTTCAAAATCAATTCTTTATTTATTAATAATGAAGCAGTCGCTCCCTGTGATTACAAACGTATATAAATTATGTATAATCTCTTAACCTACGTCCGTACATGTAAAAGTAAAATTACACAGGAAAATATGAACATACGAACACTCTCTCATACAGACAAATTAGTATTTTATGAAAAATATAAATTTATAAGTAAACTACAAAAGTTAATAAGTATTAATAAGCATTAATAAGTAGCGCGATCTCATAGCCGTTCACGTTCCTCAATTTCTAATAAGTAAACGTATAGGGTAAGAGCACTAGTACCCAGCCCCAAACCAGTAGCCAGCCACCTCATGTTAAATTATATCTATATATATTTTGAGCCAATGTTAAAGTATATGACTGGCTGGCTACTGGTTAGGGGCTGGGTACTGGTGCTCTTACCCTACATGGTTTCTAAATTGATCTATGACGTGTTCAGAAACACACTCTGGAAGAGAAATATTCAACTCCTGGGTTCAGAAATATTCTCTGGTGAAATCAGAGGTGCGATTTAACATTACAAAGGTACTAATCACACCTGGATAGGTAATTTTTCATCTCCAGAGTGTATTTCTGAACACGCCCCAAATGTCTCTGAAGATGTAATTTCAAAGGGTATTTAGTATTTTAAGTTCCAGTGGAGTCTTGTGGACATGATTTAATACGTATTTAAAAAATTTTATTTTTGTTAGTTACTGAAGTTAGTTTTGAAATCGGGCAGCCGACTTTTTGTCGTCACTTGCATCAAGTTTTTTAAGCAGACATTTTTTCAGTGATAATTTTCTAATCAGTTTGTCAACATTTTCATGCTGTTTCGATGATACTGAAATCAGCCGGCAATTTTTGAATTTTTTTAAAAATGATAAATTATAAAAAAAAATTGCACCTATGACTTTTTAAATTTTCTCAATGCGCATATTTTTAGTTGATTTTTTAAAAAATTTATTTGTGGAAAAAAATCAGAAAATTGCTAACGGTCTTCTAATTTCAGGATCATTTTTTCTGACTGTATTTTGCACTGAAAAAAAATTTATCACTTTCAATAGAGATTCAAAAAAATTTAAAAACTTTTATTTATAAAATCGGTCAATTTTTTTTTCTCTGTATTTTCAGAAATTGAAAAATTGTTAAAAAAAAAATTCTTCATTGTGTCACGTTTTTAAGTTTAGAAAAGTTAACAATTTTGTTTACACGGTAACTTAGTAAAGTTTTTTTTATAAAAACATTAATCATAAAATAAATATTTGTTATTAGTTTCAAAAGACCAGTTAGCATAGGAGTTTACGGTCATCCATCTCATGAAATAAGTCAGTACAATTTATTTGTGTACCATGTAGCACTTGGTGCTGACGAAATAGTAGACGAGCAAAGTACAATCAACAGTCTTGAGACTAGTGTACCAAAAAAAGTACGAAAAAAGGGAAGAAAAAATTTTTTTACATATTTTTTTATAGTCATGTTGCTGTAAAAAATATATTTAAATACATCTATGTATGGTTTTTATTTTAAAAACTAAATAATTAAAATTTTTGTATGATCACAGATAACAAAAAAAACTTTTGTATTAGCTTTTCTCTGGGCGCTACTCGACGATTTAATTCAAGTATTCTTATAACTGTTAATTATATATGATCAATATGTTGGAATATGAAAATCAAATGTTTTTGGAGATACTTCAGGAGGATGGTCTTGTTATTTGTGCTAAGTAAGTTTATTATATTATTTTTATTAATTACACAGGCTTAAATGTTAGATAAATCCCTATCAAAAAAATCCATACGGAAATCTAGCATAGATCCTGATATAGGTTCACACATGGGTTCCTATGGGAATCCATCCCATGCCAAATCCATATGGGAATCTAGTTTGGATTCCCATGTGGATTTTTACGATGATTTCCCATGGGAATCTGCACCATGTCAAAATTCATATGGGAATCTTGTATGGATAAGGAATTAGGAAACTTAACAAAAAGCGTCACGTTATTGATACAAACAAATTGATGAAAAAAAAATATCCTGCCGATAGAATATTAATCTGTTCTTTTATTCATATGCGCGTATCAATAGACCATAGACATAGAAATACAGATGCCTCAGATTCTATAGGAATTACTTATATAGAAACCCAGATTCCTTTATGAATTTTCTACAAAGAAATCCATGTATCCTAGTCCCTATGTCAAGTTCCTATATGAGAATCTAGATACCCACAGCTTCCTATGTGGGTTTCCTACATGAAAATCCAGGGACTCCGGATTCTATAGAAATTACTTATGTAGAAACCCAGATTCCTATATGAATTTCCCACAAAGAAATCCATATATTCTAATTCCTATGTCAAGTTCCTATATGGGAATCCCGGTACCCACAGCTTCCTATATGAAGTTCCTACATGGGAATTCCACAATTTCCTATGTAAATTTCCCATATGGCAATCCAGATATCCATAATTTCCTATATGGATTCTTATATAAATCCATGCACTCCCATATCAATTCCTATGGATTCTCGCATAAATCTATACGTTCCCATATGGATTCCTCTGAGTTCCCATACAATCTCTCATGGATTCTTTTGATAGGGTATACCCTAGTTCTTATATCAAGTTCCTATATGGAAATCCCGGTATCCAATTTTCCATATGAAGTTCCTACATGGGAATCCCACAATTTCCTATGTGGATTTCCCATGGTTTCCTACATGGATTCTTATATAAATTCATACACTTCTATATCAATTCCTATGGATTCTTACATATAAATCCATATGGATTCCTATGGGTTCCCATGCAATCCCACATGGATTTTTTTGATAGAGGGTTTTCCAAAAGTCAATTTTTTTAACAGTGCAATAATTTTAAATTATAATATTTTATTTATAAATTACTAATTCACTTTTTTTTTATTATTATTAAATTAACAGAGGATTGGGAATGGAAACAGTTTTTACAAATATTTTGAAAGTTTATTCAGATCCCGGTAATTTAGTTATAGTTCTTGGTACCATTGATTATGATGAAAAATATTTTATAGATAAATTGAAAACAATGAACGTCAAATCGTTACCTAAAATTGTTACTGCTCACAATACATCCAATGAACGGTAATTAATATCATTTATTAATTAATCAATTAAAAACTTGTATTTTAATTCGCAGTTTCTGAGCTCTACTATCGATTTAATATCGACTATAATTATTATTATATTTTTTAGTGAAATAATGTATTTAGAAGGAGGCGTATTATTTATATCTGGTCGTATATTAGTTGTAGATTTATTAAAAAATCGTGTACCTCTTAATTTAGTTACTGGGATATTAGTCTATCGTGCTCATGGTATTTTGAATAGTTACCAAGAAGGTTTTGCATTACGATTGTATCGTCAAAAAAATAAGGTATTGGTTAATTTACTGAACAAAGGTCATCAATAGGGACGAGATTTTTGCCTTGATTTAGAATGAATGGTTAGAATGTTTGGTATTACGGCGAAAATATTGGTCTTATAAAAAAAATTTTAATACAAAAGTTGTAGGAAATTTATTTTTCAAAAAAAAATGTCTCTTATGATTTTTTTATACGACCAATATTTTCACCGCAATTCCAAAATTAAGATTCATAATGAATGATTCAAATTTTTGTTAATTATGAAAATCATAATTTTGAAATTACGGCTTTATTATCAATCCTATGGAAAAATTATAAGAGATATTTTTTTTATAAAATTAAATTTTGAGCAACTTTTATTTGAAAATTTTTTTTATACGACCAATATTTTCACTGTAATTCCAAAATCAAGATTCATAATGAACGGTTCAAATTTTTGATAATTATGAAAATCTTAATTTTCACATTACGGCTTTCCTATTAGTTCTATAAAAAAATTAAAAGAGACATTATTTTCATAAAATTAAATTTCCTACAACTTTTGTCTAAACAATTTTCTTATACGACCAATATTTTTGCCGTAAAATCAAAAATTTGACATCAATTATTAATTGTTATTTTTAAATCAAAGCAAAAATCCCGACTCTAGTCATCAACTATTTCAACCTTTACCTTTAGATAATTTTTTTATAATTATTTAAATAAACAGACTGGATTTATCAAAGCGTTTACCAACTCAGCATTAGCATTCACTGTTGGATTTTCCCAAGTCGAACGGGTTATGAAGACTCTTTTTGTCAAGGAATTGTATCTCTGGCCACGGTTTCACTCAGTAGTGAATGCCAGTCTCTCGAAGCATAAACCTGAAGTTATTGAACTACATGCTAAGCTTACACATAAAATGCAATTAATTCAAACATCACTTTTGGATCTAATGAATTTCATTGTCAAAGACTTGAAGAGACTGAATAAATTTTTGGATTTCGATGAATTAACTGTGGAAAATGCAATCGCTAAAAAATTTCATAAGCAGTTACAGTATCAATTAGATCCTATATGGCATCAGTTGGGATCAAGTACTAAACAACTGATTGCTGATCTTAAATTACTTGGATACTTTCTTACGTTAGTTACTATTATTATTACGTTGATTCATATCCATTTCAATAATAATTGGAAATTCAATCACAGTTACAAGGATATATTAGTGTTTTATTTATTGAGGCAATTGATTTAAGTATAAAATTTATGCAGTTTGAACTAGTAATAATTTAATCTACAAATTAAATTTCTGTACTAGTATGATGGTCATAATAAACATTAATTAATAACAACTAATACACTTATCCAAAAAATTAAAGGAACAAGAAAATTTTATAAATTTTTTAGTGATTTTTGGAAGGCTGTATTTTCGTGAAAAATGATCGTATCGAAAAAATGAAAAAAAAAACAAATTGAAGCTTGAAATCTCTAGTTTGAAAATCTTCCAGCAAAATAATTTTTTGAGCCACCGTTTTTGCGAAATCATAAGAAATAGCTCGAGAAAAAATTTTTCTGAATTTTTTGATTTTGTTTTTCGGGTCCCGGGGCCGAGAAAATTTTTTTCAAAAAAATTAATTCATTGGTCGTTTAGGAAATTTATTCAGCTACAATTTGTTTTTTTCGTTTCTTTTTACGAAAATTTGCTGCTGAGATATCAGCCTTTAAATAAAAAAGGATGTTTTTGAACTGTGATTGAATTTATAATTTTTATTATTATTCTTATTATTTATACTTTGTTTTTATTATTAATATGACCAAAATTTTTTTTTCAGTCCTCTATAAAATTTAATTTAAATATTTAATAATTTAAAATAAATAAAAATGTTACGCGCTTATTTTTCATACTAAATATCGCCACTCTACTTGAGTGGAAAAAAATAAAATTAACAAAACGTTGACTATCTAAACTTCAAAATTTGACACAACGATGAACTTTTTTTAAACCTTTAAAATTAAAAGATAAAATCGATGATTAACTTGATACTATTAAAATATAGCCCAGCAATAGCTCAAAATCATCTTTTTCCGAGCTTAATTTGGTCTGAAAATAAATGATAAAATTTATCACTTTTAATAGAGAGTCAAAAAAAATTTTAAAAAGATTTATTTACAGTATTAAGTCTACTGTTTCCTTCTTTGTATTTTCAGAAGTTTATAAATCGTTTAAAAAAAATTTTTCGTGTCACGTTTTGAAGTTGAAAATAGTCAACGACTTTTTTAAAGTGGATTTACTAATTAACACTATTATTAATTATTGATTATTATTTAATAGCCAGCTGAGCCAAGAAAATTCAGTAGCATTTTATGCATCGATAAATCGCTTAAGAACGATGGAATACGCAATGAAAGGAAGTGGTTGGTTAATATTGGATGCCGTTGATGATTTATTTACTCACGCAAAAAGTCGAGTTTATAATAACAAAAATGGTAATTTTTATTATTATTATTAATTAATTTTTTACTTCCCGCTAAGAAAATTGTAAATTTTCAAAAATTCGGGAAGTTATTGGTTTCGGTCCGATTTACGAAAATCGAATTTCCATCAGATGTCGACGTTTCGAGGTCCTAGGAAGCTATCCTGACTAATTTCACGATGATGTCCGAGTGTATGTATGTGTGTACGTACGTACGTATGTATGTATGTAAATATTCATAACTCTTGAACGGATGAACCGATTTTGATCGTTGAGGTGTCATTCGACGCGGCTTGTTAATGTCGAAGCCGTAAAAATTTGAATTTAATCGGTAGGTTGCGTTCAGAGATGTTTCAAAAATAAAATTTTTTTGAAAATGTTTTATTTGGATAACTTTTAATTTGCTCGATGGATTGATTCCAAAATCTAATCAGCTCTGAAACTCTATAAGCCGCGTCGAATGCCACCTCAACCATCAAAATCGGTTCATTCGTTCAAGAGAAACCGTTGACGAAAGAATTCAAAAAAAATTTTTTCCTTGGTTTTTTTGAAATTTCTCAAAAACGGCTAAATAAATCAATTTCAAAATTTGACCAGCTTTAGAACTTGATAAAACGCGTCGATTGCCACCTCAACCATCAAAATCGGTTAATTCGTTCGCGAGATATCGTGGGAGAAAGAAATGCTAAAAAATGGTTTTTTACAAAACAATGGCATACAAAAGTATTTACGAGCTCGAAGAGCTCGAAAATATATTCACAATAATGTTTTCGAGCTCGTTGAGCTCGAAAACAGCGGGAAGTTTTGGGGCTGGCCCGCAGGGTCAACTGACAGACCGATTTTTTTTTTATTGTTTTATTGATAGACTTTTTTTAATAGAGTTGAAACCAGAGCCATGTCCAAAATGGAATGCATTAAATGAAATTCTCGGTGAAATTCGGCTACAAATAAATAAGAAAAAAAATATATCTGATAGTGCCAAGAGAGTATTGATACTCGTTTATGATACCAGGATCGCAGTTCAATTAAAAAATTATTTAACAATGGGCGCTGGTCAATATTTATTGTACGAAGCGATGAAATATTTAAAGAAAAATGAAATTGTTAAGCCGAGGTAGTGTTTTATAAATTTTAAAAAAATTCTGATTCAAATTTAAAGCATAGAAATAAAGTTTAATTATTCCAACAATAATATTTAATTTACAGTGAAAAGGCAAAAGATAAAAATGGTAAACAAGATAAAGACAGTCAAGAAAAAGATAAAGAAGATGAAGAAGTAGAAGATCTTGATAGTTATGTCCTAACATTTTCACAAAAACCACCTGAGGAAGCTAAACAATCCCAAGATGATGAAGAAAATAATCAAACAAATTATTTTGAAGAATGTTCCATGGTAATTATTATTCCTATTAAAAAAATCCATGTGGAATTGTATGGGAACCCGTAGGAATCCATACGGGAAAGCATAGATTTATGTAAGAATCCATAGGAATTGATATAGGAGTGTATGGATTAATATAAGAATCCATGGAAAATTCCTATGTAGGAAATCCTTCATATAGAAAACTGTGGGTATCTAAATTCCTATATAGGAACTTGACATAGGAACTAGGGTACATGGATTTCTTTGTAGAAAAATCATATGGGAATCTGGGTTTCCATATAAGTAATTTCTATAGAATCTGATGCATATGGATTTCTATGTCTATGGTCTATTGATACGCGCATATTGTGGGATTCCCATGTAGGACCTTCATATGGAAAACTGGATACCGGGATTCCCTTATAGGAACGATATAAAAACTAGGATATACCCTATCAAAAGATTCCATGAGGGATTGTATGGGAACCCATAGGAATCCATATGGGGAGGCATGGATTTATATAAGAATCCGTGTAGGAAATCATGGGAAATCCACATAGGAAATTGTGGGATTCCCATGTAGAAACTTCATATAGGAAACTGTGGGTACCAGGATTCCCATATAGGAATTTGACATAGGGACTAGGATACCTGGATTTCTTTATAGAAAATTCATATAGGAATCTGGGTGTCTATATAAGTAATTTCTATAGAATCTGAGGCATCTGGATTTCTATGTCTATGGTCTATTGATACGCGCATATGAATAAAAGAACAGATTAATATTCTATTGGCAGAATATTTTTTTTTTCATCAATTTGTTCGTATCAATAACGTGACGCTTTTTGTTAATTTTCCTAATTCCTAATCCATACAAGATTCCCATATGGATTTTGACATGGTGCAGATTCCCATGGGAAATCATCGTAAAAATCCACATGGGAATCCAAATTAGATTCCCATATGGATTTGGCATGGGATGGATTCCTATAGGAACCCATGTGTGAACCTATATCAGGATCTATGCTAGATTTCCGCATGGATTTTTTTATAGGGATACTATTTTAATTATTTATTGATTTTAATAAATGAAACATTACTCATAAAGCTTGCGGATGCTGATATATCAAGTTTATCTTCAACGACTGATCCAATCGTTCTTATCCAATCAGTAAAAAGAGGTGGTGACCCAATGGCACTACAAAGAACTTTACAAGAAACTTTACCTGGTTACATTGTTATGTATGGAGCCGACATATCATCAATTCGTCAGCTTGAGGTGCGTAAAATAATTATTTAACTAACAATAAATAATTTAATTCAAAATTTTATAACCAATTATTAGGTTTATCAAAACAATAATCCATCGATTTCATTAAAAATATTTTTTCTTGTCTACGGAGGATCTGTTGAAGAACAAGGATACTTAACATCATTACGTCGTGAAAAAGAAGCTTTTGATAAATTAATAAATGCTAAGACGGTTGATATTTATTGATTATTAATTATATTTATTTCAAATTAATATTTTTTATAATTTACACCAATATCAATTTTTAGACAATGGTAATTCCGACAGATCAAGACGGAAAAAGTGAAGTTACTTTAACAGTAACTCCTCAAGTTGAACAAAATACTCGTCAGGGTGGTCTTGAACCGACACCTAAAATTATTCCTAAAGTTATTGTTGATATAAGAGAATTTCGTAGTGAATTACCGGGTTTATTACATAAACGTGGTATTGAAATTGAACCTGTTACTATTGTGGTATAGTAAATTATTTTTAGATCGAACTAATTTTTGGTCTATTTCCCCTTTCTTTGCTATTTACTATCTAATTAATCATTAATAAATGTATATTTATATTTTTTTATAAAGGTTGGCGACTATATTATAACGCCAGAAATTTGTGTAGAGAGAAAAAGTATTTCTGATTTAATAATGTCATTAAATTCTGGTAGATTATACAACCAGGCGGTGTCAATGACAAGACATTATGCCAAACCAATGCTTCTAATTGAATTTGATCAGAATAAATCATTTTGTTTACAAGTAATTATTATTATTATTATATATTTTAGTTTATTAGACTGTTTATTTTTTATGCTCTGCCAAAAATACTTGAGGTGTGCGAATATTATTCGAATCGAATAATTCGAATTATTCGTAAGTTTCAAAATTATTCGAAAATTTTCGAATTATTCGATTGAAAACTGAACATTCGATTCGAACTTTTAGCATAAAGTTTTTTTCTAAACCGTAAAAAAAAATTTATTTCGATCGTAAAGCACACTCTGATGCTTCGCATCATAAGTCGTGCAATAATGAAATTTTTTTCTTACAAATAATATGAAAATTTACGAATAATTCGAATTTTAAATCCAATATTAATATTCGATTCGACATGAATAATTCACAAGTTTGAATTACTCGCGCATCCCTCATTTTTTAAGGCATATCAAAAATATTTTTACTATAAAATAATTGTTTGATTAAAAGGGAAATTATTACGTAAGTCGTGACATGAAGAGTTCAGATGTAACAAGTAAATTACAATTACTGACATTACATTTTCCAAAACTGAAAATAGTCTGGTCGCCAAGTCCTCAGGCGACTGCACAATTATTTGAAGAGTTAAAAGAAGGAAAGCCACAACCAGATGGACAGACAGCCGCTCAAATTGGTCTAGATGAAGACGTTGAAGATAAAAAATCAATGGGTGAAAAATATAATACTCAAATTCATGATTTTGTAGCTAAATTACCTGGTGTTCATACTAAAAATTTACGCATCATATTAGACAAAGGCGAATCGTTGGACAATTTGGTTCGTCTCAGTGAGGTAAATTTTATTAATTGTTTATTTAAATAGTTTTAATATTTTGAACTTCCCGCTGTAAGAATTTAAAATTAAAAAAAAAAGGAGTTATTGATTTCGGTTCGATTTTCGAAACTCGAGTTTTCATTTGATCTCGACGTTTTGAAGTCTGAGCTCGAAAACAGCAGAAGTTTTGGAATTGGTTCCTAAGGTCAACCGTTTTTTAGATTTCTTTTTTTTTTCGATAAATATTGGTCACATAAAATGATTTTTTTTTTAGGATGAATTGACAGAACTGTTAGGTAATAAATCAAATGCACAAATGTTATATCAAGCGCTTCATAAAAAATATAAACCTGAAGATACAACGACTAGTGGTGTAAGTAAAGCAGTTACAAAAGTACGTAACAAAGGTCTATTTTCATCGATAAAAAAATAAAAATATTCAATTATTTATTTTTCATTTTTATTTTATTTAATTAGAAATTTGCATTATTATTTTTTTGTGTTTGTTTATACATAAGCATGATTTGTTAAAATATAATTAATTTTTTTGAGTTTATAATCGATTATTCGCTATTGTCTTTATTCAATTATTCATTTATATTCAAATATTCAAATTTATTTTAAATTTCAAGTGACTTTATTTCAATTATAATTTCTTCTTCCTCTTCCTGCAATTCCTAAAAATTTTCCAATGATCCAAAAATTAATTTTCTTACAATTAATGTATAGTCAATTTTAAAACTCATCAATCAAAACATCTTTTTAATTGAAAACCGAGCTCATTATTTAAAAAATACTTTTTCCACATCATGATGCAATTAATTATTATTTTCTTAATAAATATTAATTTTTTAATTAGTAACTAAAAAGTTTTACCTGATTACTATTTTTTTTATTAATAAAAAATTCACCGCACTCAGTAATTATGATTTTTGATGAAGGTGACTCATAATATGTCTCCGATTGTTGAATTTTTTCTAATGTCTTTGCACCATCAATTAGTTGTCTAATTAATTAACAGTAATTATTTTAATTTAAATATTTTATAAGTTAATTAATTTTATTTTATAAAAAATCACCCAAACGCAACGTAACATTTATCCATCCATGGATTAGGATTTAATGAGACAACAAATTGTGGCCCATTATGGTTTTTTCCATCATTAGCCAATGAAAGAACTCCGCGACGATCATGAAAAATTATAAAATTTTCAGCATCTATTGTAGTCTCATTAGTAAAATTATTTTCATATCCTAAATCTGTGATATTCCAGTAATTTTGTAAAAATTTAATGTGTGTAATAAATGTTTAATATAAATTTTAATTTACTTATAAATTTATTTACCACCAAATTGAAGCCAACGATCTTTAACAATACGATGTAATGTTGAATTTTTGTAACATAAATATTCCTCATTTTTTTTTATTTTATCACCATTGCAGAGGTTTATAAAATACTCACATGTCCGGGGCAATTCGTCGTAATATAACTTTTTTTAAAATAAATATTTAATAATTACATTAATTAAAATAAATAAACTTCAGAGGAAACGGATCTGAGATACAAAAAAACGAGGATATTTTTGTGATTTTTTTTTCAGACCTTCGTTATTGAAATTCTCAAAATTTGTGACATTATTAAGCATCATTCCAAGAATGTTCTGTTAAATTTTCAAAAAAAAATATTGAAAAATAAGCCAGTGGTAGTGGGGAGAGACGAGTCACTTAAAAAAAAATCTCCATGCCGTAGGCAGGATAACTCATGACTGCCTCATCTGAAATAAAAAAACTAAAAAGATTTCTTTACTACATGAGTTTATCTTGGATTTGAACGAAGGAATAAACAAAATATTCATTTTTTAATTTTAGGTAAAGGTGCAATCAAAAAACTCTGATTTTTCCCAAAAATTCTTCCTTTTGTTTAATTAAAAAATAAGTAGTTATTGAAAAAAAAATCCTTCGTTCAAATCTAAGATAAACTTATGTACTAAAGAAATCTTTTTGGTTTTTTTATTTCAGATGAGGCAGTCATGAGTTATCCTGCCTACGGCATGGAGACTTTTTTTAAGTGACTCGTCTCTCCCCACTACCACTGGCTCATTTTTCAATATTTTTTAATGAAAATTTAGCAGAATATTCTTGGAATGATGCTTAATTATGTCACAAATTTAAAAAATTTTAATAACGAAGGTACTATGAAAAAAAAATCACAAAATCCACTTTTTTTTAATCTCAGACCAGCTTCCCCCCTTAATAATTAATAAATAATTAAAAGTTTACCATAAATATAAAAGTTCCTAATGACGTACCGTCGATAGTTAAATTTAAGTAAACAAATTTACGCTGAAAATTTTTTTTACAATTAATAAAACTAATTAGAAGTTATAATTACAAAATAATTAATTTTTTTGTACGTCTGGATTGCTGATGAATTTTTTAAAACTTTCAGTAATTAAATTTTCATAGAATTCAGTGTCGATCGGTAAATTAATTGTGAAATTTTCATTAATAAATTCTGAGAAATCTGAATGGTTGCCGATAAATTTATTATTTATATAAATAATTACTTGTGTATCTGGCAGCCATGTTTTACCCCCAATGGTCTAGATTAATTAATTATTGTAATCATTTAACTTGAGACTATTAATTAATTTTAAATAAGTAGGAGTTTAATAAGAAATTTACCCGCCGAATTTTCTCAAGGTAATCGTACCATTCAATCTGATACATTTCGCGTATTTCTGGAATTAAAAATTTATGAGGCAAGTGTTTGTACAGTTTTAATACGCAATACTTTGATTTTTGAAATACTACTGCACTCATTAATCCATATATTTTTATTTTTAATTGTTCAATGGAATTATTACTTTGAATTCTTAAAGAAATTTCTTCAGTTTCCATTTTTTTTATTTATTTATTTATAAGTTAATTAATTAATTAATTAATTAAGTAAACATATATTTGAATATGTAGTTTGGTTGACAGTTAAAACAAAAGACAGTTTCATTAACGTGTTTATTAGAAGAAACATTTATTAACAAAAGTGTTTAATTTATAATTTTTTTTTATTGGAAAAATAACTTTTATAATTTTTTTCTGAAAAAGAAAGAAAATAATTTAATTATTAAAGGATTTCAATTTTCGATACCTATATTTAATTAATAATATATAATATAATATAATACTTGTGTCATTTAAATAAAAAAATATTGAGATATTTTAAAAATGTCTTCGGGTGCATTCGGAAAACGATCCTGAAGTTAGCAGACAATTAGTAATTTTCGGATTTTTTTATCAACAAATCAATTACAAAAAAACAAAAACTAAAAATATGCACATGTAGAAAATTTAAAAAACCACAGGTGCAATTTTTTAAAATATTTTTTTTTCTCTGGTTTATTGTAAAAAAAAAAAATCTGAAAATTATTAGACGTCGGCTAACTTCAGTATCATATTCGGGAATACTCTAGCTTTAGCTCTAGCCAAGCGTTGCCATACATCGAGAGCTCGAGCTAGAGCATTTCCGAATGCACCTAAATTAATTTAATTATTGACACAAATAATTTTTAATAAAATGATAAAATTTCAATTTTGAAATTTCGCGCCAGTGGCGCTACTGCGCGTCACTGTAATCGACGTTCAAATATGGGGGCGGTCGAATGAATCGCAAAATCGATTGGTTCGTATCAACTGGCGGTTCGATAGCGGCAGTCAGTATCATCGACAATGGCAGTAGTAGTCCAGATCCTTCTTTACATTTGAATTGAAACACAGTATTGCAGTTAAGTCGGGTAAAATTATGCAGTGATTGTGAAATTTATCTTTTATTAATTTAAATTGTGCAAAGTGTAT
The DNA here is from genome assembly GCF_029852145.1 of Microplitis mediator. Taxonomy (NCBI): domain Eukaryota; kingdom Metazoa; phylum Arthropoda; class Insecta; order Hymenoptera; family Braconidae; genus Microplitis; species Microplitis mediator. Next base: position 23,462,317 of record NC_079969.1, read on the forward strand.
GATTCTGAAGTTAGCAGACGGTTCAAAATTTTCGGATTTATTTTTCAACAATTCAATTTAAATCCAAAAAAAAAACTAAAAATATGCACATGTAGAAAATTTAAAAAATTACTGGTGCAATTATTTTGAATATTTTTTTAAAAATAATTTATCGTTTTTTCAAAAATCCAAAAATTATTAGACGCCGGCTAACTTCAGTATCATTAAAGTGTCTATGGTATAGTTAAGTGTTGAGTGTTCAGTGCTGGTGAAAAGTGGTAAGTGTTCAGTGCAAGTGTTAAGTGTTACAAATTCCTGATGCTGATGACTTCCAAGTTCCTGAGCAAAATCATCTGGCATCGTCTGGTGGGAAATAGCAGTTAAATGACGTTTTCTTAGCTGCAATATACTTGAAGCAATCTAATTCAAATCTCCAAGTATATTAGAACACCCATCTGCATATTATTTCTCCACCAAGGTTTGTTCAAACACTATTACATTCTGCCGCCATTTTATTTTAACGTACGAATTTAAATTTGTCTCCAGTTTTTGATAATTTATTTTTTAAATATTTAAATTTACCGCGCTAGCAATAATAATAATTAATAAATTAATTACTTTGGTTGCATTCAGAAATGCTATAGCCCTAGCTCTCGATGTATGGCAGTGCTTGGCTAGAGCTAGAGCTAGAGCAGCTTCCGAATGCACCCTCCTTAATATTTTGAGATAAAATTTATCTTATAAGAGACAAAAATCCAAAGAAAGATTTTTTCTTTTATTTGGGCAATTAATGAATTAAAAATGAACTTACATATCATTTGATAAAGTATCGACATTATTTTCATCATATTCATCATCACTGCCAGTGTCTAGATGATATAAAAATGGATCTTCTTTACACATCGGAGAATAGTATCTAAAAAAAATATGATCACATAATTTTTGTACCGCAAATAAAAAATAACCGCGACAAAATAAGCGAGGTAATGTTTGTTAGTAATATTTTCCTAACATCCTTAGCTATAAATTTTCATCAGCGGCCTACTTTCGGTCAATTTGCACACTCATATTGTAGTCAGCAACTTAAAATTCAAGTTACCCAAAATCTATTAGACAGTAAAATAAAAAACAAACGTTTTCCGAGCAACCCCTAGCTACGTAGGAAATATAATAGGAAATTATAAAATATTATTTTCATAATTTTTCAGATTATGTATTTCAGTTTTTCTATTCACGGTTATTTTACCACGCTTATTCAGGGTTATTTTGCTTCCGGTTATTTTACCGCCAATAACCAACCGGGGGCGAAAAATTCAAAAATATGCATATATATTTATAATAAACAAAAAAAAAATTTTGAATTGAATAAATAATAACTTACTTAGACAAATTCCAAATACGTGACGGAGGAATTTTAAAATGATCTTCATTTTTCATATGCTCAAGATAGTTATCCGATAGTACGTTACAATAAACACATTTTTTTTCATGTACTTTTTTTCTGAAGTAATTAACTAATTTTATCTGTGAAATAAATTGCATCATTATTATTAATTATCATTAGAATAAAAGATAAATTAATCCCTGATTAAAATCTCCCCCTGTTTAGAAAATCTCATAGAATCCATTAGATTCTCATAAATTCCTATAAAAATTTTGTAAGAACGAATGAATTCTATGAGAAGTTCTATAGTTAAGTATAAGGCCTTATACATACGTCTATAAGAATCTATCAGATTTCTTAAGCAGGGCCGATTGAAAAATTTTAATCGAATAGTTGGAACTTTCCCGAGCAATTCTGATTGAATGTTTGTTGCCGATTAAATCTGGAGGAAATCCGATTGAGTTTCAATCGGAGTTTTTAATCAGGGATATTAATTACTGAATTAAAATAAAAATAATTATGAATGATATACTTTTTCATAGAAATTTAAATTTTCAGTTGATTTATTAAAATCGAAATCATGATCCTCTTTCATATGATCTAGTATATTTTTAAATTCACTTATTTTAGTTGAACAAAATAAACAATTAATTGGATTATTTTCAATTGTCCAATCAGACCATAAATTTTCTTCATCTTCATTGTCACTAAATGCGATTGTGTCATATTCTTCATCAAATTCATTGTCCTTTGATTTAAAAATCATATTATTTTTTGTCAATAATCAATTAATCAATTAATTCATTTATCAAAAATTACATTTACCTCTTTATGATCCAATGGATCGCGCGGTTTCACATAATTAGTGATATAAAATTCATCATATGATTTATTTTTAGGATTAATGCGCTTATGTAATTTTTTTCTCATATGTTCCTTCAATACATTTCTATCCTTGAATACTTTTTCACAATAAATGCATATAAAACTGTCGATAAAAAATATAAATTAATATCTGTACGAAAAAAATGAAAGTAAAATACTTACTTTTCAAAATTATATTGAATTTTATCAAGTAATTTATCAACAAAAACTAAATTATGATACTTTCCAAAATGAATATTATGTTTTTCTTTTAAATGCGTCAAATATGTGATTCTCAGACCCGAAAACTCCTGTTTGCATATCATACACCCGCGTTTAAAATTATTATCTGTTCTTTCATGAGTTTGTTGATTTATTACCCATTCCTTTAACACAAAATAATTATTAGCAATTAATTAATCAGTAATTAAAAAATTTAATTATGAAATTAGCGAAAAATATCAAGTACGAGATACTAATTCGATGAGTTAAAATTTTCCAAAAATTCTGATGACATTTTATTTAAATTTCATATCATTTCATTTGAAAAATTAAAAATGAACAATTTTAGAACTTGAAATTTATTTATTTTTTGGGTACTAAATTAAATGAATAAAATTTACCAATTTAGCGGATTGTATTTCATCACGAAGTGTTTTATCTTCAGCAATACAGTCAGATAGTAAATAATAAATTTCATTTTTACTTGGTTTACCATCAGGCGTACAATCCATTAACATTGTTGTACAAAAATTTTCTAATGATCCGCTTTTACACCTCACTTTCCAATAATGAACATAACTAAGAAAAAAATAACAATTAATAATTATCATTTTTACATGTACTTGAAAATGGGAACGTTTTTCGTGGAACAAAAATAAAAAAACGAAATGAAAAGTGAAAATCTACGGGATCTAGATTTCTGAAATGGTTTGCACGTCAGGCGATAATTGCAGGCCACCCCCAACTACTCCCCTCAAGTCACTTTTAGATTCAAATTACATAAATTATTTTCATTTTCGTTGCGTGAAAAACGTTCCGATTTTCAGGTACATATTTTTACTAACAATAAAACAAATATTTTAGACTAAAAGTAATAACTTTTAGAGTATATTTTTTCAATAAGGTGCTGGTAGTGATGAAGAAACTTTTAAAAATAAACATAAAAAATTTTGAAAGTTCGACATGACTTTTTTAAAATGTTTTTCGATGCGTATTTTATTTTAATGTCTGCTATTTTCCCAAATAATTAGGGGTATGATTAGAGGTTTTGCTCAAGGCACTGACACTAGAATCTTGCTCCAGCATGTGTTACTCTAGTAACACTTGTTTGAACAAGATTCTGGAGTAAGTATTTTGAGCAAGACTCCTAACTACCAGTGTCTTTCGCAAGATCGTGTATCAAGAAACCTACGTCAAGATTTGCGTGTCTTGCTCATGGTATCGTATGCAAGAATATTAAAAATATTTTAGATACGGTGCAGTTTAAAAGTTTCTGGCGCATTTCTTGCACCAGTAACTGACGGCAGGTACTTACGCAAGACTTGCTCAAGGCTCAAGATCAATTTAGAGCCTTGAGCAGATCTTGAGCAAGCTATACGTTGAAAAAGACACTAACGTCTATCGAACTTGAGACCAGGCTTGCTCAAGTCTGTACATTATATGACTTCTGATAAATTACAGTCAAAGTGGAGCCATGTTCTATGACAAATAAACTATGAAATTCAATAATAATATTAATAATTTCATTTAAAACTGTGAGATGGACGGAGGAGATTAATAGGCTTAGTATCATAAATATTTATTGAATCAATCAAGACTAAATTTTTTAATTGAATCAATAAAATAATGAAATATAAATTTACCTTCTCAGACTTGCAATTTTCGAAACATCGCCAATTATCAGACGATGTTTTTCAAACAAATGTGATAAATAGTCTTTCTCATTTGTTGGTAAAATAAAAGTTGAATCACACAACAAACATTCTGATTCACTTGGATCGTTATCAATACCAACAAATTGACTTTTATAATAAACTTTTTCTTCCTCCATTGGTTTATTAGCAACACCTTAAATAAATTAACGTATGGATTAATGATAATAAATTTAATTTAAAAAATTATATAAATTTTTTGTTATATTTAAATAATTTATCAGGAATTTACTAACCTGTCATTTGAATTACTGATATTTGAATATTTAAATTTTTGAAAAAGTTATTGTTTATTTAATTTTTTAAATTAATTTGTTTACAGTACACGCGTTAATTTTTTATTTGTTGAACAAAAATTTAAATATTTATAAAAAAATATTTGTTTTTAAAAATTATTTCAAAATAAATAAAACAATTTACTAAGTAATTAATTATTTGCATGAAAAGTAATTAAACTATTAAATTATTAACAAAATAAATTGTATTTACAATATAAGACAATTTGAAAATTGTGTAGGTTAGAATTCTCTGCAACTGGCGGGAAATTTAAAATCAATTTGAATTTTAAAAAAAATTTAATTGTCAGTAAAAGTTATATTTTATGAAATTAAGAATAAGGATTTTTAAAAAGTAAATAATTAAAGAAAATCGATGAAAATTTATTTAATAAAATTTTATTTATTAAATAATTATATTTTAAATTACAATATATTTTAAAAATTCACTCTTGAGCAATTTATTGCTTCAATAATTAAATGATCACACATGAGTCAATAATATATAAGTAACAAACTCTTTAATGCATTTTTCATAAACTGCACCATATAAATTCTATTAAAATAATATTTTTATTTTACAATTCAGTTCATTTAATAAAAATGATTCATGTACCTGAAGATCGGACCATTTTTCGCGCGCAAAAAAACGTATCTCAAAATTTAGTCATAATTACTATGGGGAAAGTAAATTTGTCTGATGTCTGCTCCATTCACACTCATTGAAAGTAACCGGAAAACAATAAATGGGTCTGATAGTTTTTACTTCCCTGATTTAAAAAAATCATTAAAAACAATTCAATTTACCCATACGAAAAAAATATATATCCGGATATATCCCGGCCAATCTGCATATAAACGACATATATAAAAATGTATGTCTCATATATGCAGATTGGCCCGGATATATATTTTTTTTCGTATGGGTAAATACTATATAGATATACATTCAACATTAGGTAAATCATTTTCTTTAATCAGGGTTTTGACATAAGTGAAAAATTACTATTCCATCAGTAAAAAATACAAATAATTAGTAAAAAAATACTAACGCTGTATTTTTTAATTTATGATAAAACATTTTACTTATGGAATAATTTTTTACTTCCGTCAAAAGTAAAAGCTGTCGGATCCCATTAGTGGTTTTGGATCATTTACCATTTAGTAATTTTTGCTTACTTTTTTTCCGTGCGCGCTATATATGAAAAAAATTTATGTAATTTGACTGCTCAAAGGTGACTTAAGAGGTAGTTAGGGGTGGCTGCGATTTTTGGCTGACATACGAGCGTGTATGCGAATTATTTCAAAAATCTAGATCCAGTTGATTTTTTACTTTTCACTTTCGTTCTTCAGGTACATAACTCATACTGTTTTCACACACAATATTTATTATTATTAACTATTATTATTATTGACATTTTTTGTATTTTTGGCTGCATTATTTAATTTATTTATATCTAGAATTTTATATAAAATTTTTTAACTCAGTTCTATTTACGTAATTGATTTAATAAACTAATTAATTCAGATTTATTACATCGATTAAAATTCAATTATCATTTTGATTAATTGAAATATATTAAAATATTTCTATTGAATAAAAATTCTACTCAATAATTATTAAATTCCACTCAAAAAAAGTTTATTCAATAGAACAAAATTTTGAATCAATTCATGAATTTTAAATTTAATTAAATTAACAGCAATTTTATCGACAATTAGAAAAATTACAATTCGATGAATTAAAATCTTATCAAATTTATAAAAATTTTATCAGTTCAGTATTTTTATTTAATTAACTTATTCTTTATAAGACGGCAATATTACGTCTTAATTCCAAATTTTTTTACTCGACTTTAAAACTATTGAAAATTTCTATCAATAAATTTTCTATTTAAAAATATTTCTATTCTTTAAAATTTAACTCCCAAATTTTTCTATTCAAAATCTTTTGTATTCATGACATTTCTATTCATAATTTTTTTTTAAATTCAATCCTGAAAAATTTAATGATAAAATTGTCATGGATACGAAAGATTCTCAATAGAATTTTTTTAGGATTTAAATATTTCGTATTAAATTGTCATTGAGCCAAATAAAAATACTATAGATAAAAATTTTTAAAAATACAAAATTTGCTGTTATAAATTTTAAAGTTTTGTACTCGAGTAGAAAAATTTTGAGTCGCAACGTAATATAAATTTCCATTAATTAATTAATTAAATTTTTTTATTTTTTCACCTAAAAATTTTAATGAACCTTAAGTTAGCTGACGTCTAATAATTATTGGATTTTTTAAAAATACATGAATTATAAAAAAAAAATATTTGAAAAAATTGCACCTATAGTTTTTTAAATTTTCTACACGTGCATATTTTTATTTTTTGTAATTTATTCGTTTAAAAAAAATAGTCCGAAAATTGTCAATTGTCTGCTAACTTTGGCATCATAAAATATGTCACTGAAGTTAGCAGACATTTGACAGTTTTTGAATTTTTTTTAAAACGGTAAATTTAACAAAAAAATATTTGCAAAAATTGCACTAGTAGTTTTTTAAATTTTTCACATGTGCATATTTTTATTTTTTTTTTTTTTGTAAATTAAATTGTTGAAAAAAAAAATTCGAAAATTGTTTATTGTCTGCAACCTTCAGGATTATTCATAAAATTATGAACCTTAAGTTTAGCTGACGTCTAATAATTTTTGGATTTTTTTAAAATAGATGAATTATAAAAAAAAAATTAATTGAAAAAATTGCACCTCTAGTTTTTTAAATTTTCTACATATGGATTTTTTCTTTTTTTGTAATTGATTTGTTGCAAAATAAAAATTAAAAAATTATTAATTGTCCGCTAACTTTATCATCATAAAATTCAATCAAATTTAGTATTTTTAACTTTATTTCTATACAGCCCATAGAGTAGCATTAAATGACAAATATGTAACATCGCTGAGCTCCAAACAGTACTCGGATAAACATTCCAACACAGCTCAATTAATCCCAAAATAACAATCCTCGTGACCGGCAAGTAATGGGTCGACCAGGCGATGTACGGCAGCGTGTGATAGTACCACAGATAAAACTGATAGTGGAGCGAGCGACTAAATATAATTCCCAAAAAGTTTGCCGTGAAAAGTGGGGATATAAATAATTGACTAACCGACGACATATTGACCTGAGTATTTTTATTTTTCATTTGCGGTTTTAATTCACGTCCCATGGCTTTTAATTTTGCGTAACACTTCATATAAGTCATCCAACTAGGTATGAAATAAACAATGCACGCCAAATGAAGTCCCAGAAGTGCCATATGAAATGTTGGTTTGACAAACAATTCTTCTGGAATAATTCGCCAGTTAACTGTCCACTTATAGTCAAACACACGAGCAAAATTAAATGCGCCTGCGATATACGCGTACGGGTTCGTTATCAAAAACGGCAGTCCCAAAATCAACTGGACGACTCCGCATATTCCCAACTGAACAATTGTCTTAAATATCCCCAGGTTGCATAGATAAGCAATGAATAGTGCCGGGGAAAACAGTAGAATATTCATTTTCATAGAAACCGCTAAACTAAAATTGATACTTCCCCAGTACCAGCGGTCATCCAGGAACGCATTTAAACTCGCGAATAAAAATATCATCGCCAGAGAGTCATTGAACAAACGCAGTACAAATATCGAATGAACGCGATACGACGTACAAAATATTAATATCAAAACATATGGCGGTACTTTTTTAGTCTTAGCATAAATTCTCAGCACTTGGATCAGCAGTACGATGTAGAGTAATGCAAATACATATTGACCTGATCGTATATCTTGACCGTGTGATGTTACGTAGTATAGAAGTGAATAAGCGTAGACAAAACCTGCTGGATAAACTAGTGGTCCAGTGTCACCTTTCAGTTTAGAGTAATCCCAGGTACCATTTATGAACCCTTCGACTTCTTGCATGTACGCTCGCCAATCAATTTCGGTATATGGAACGTTGTGGATCACCAGGATGTTGAGGGCGATCTCGAGAACCACAAAGACCCCGGCGATGAAGGCAATTTTTTTAGGATCGGTCAAAAACGACAGCAGGTATGGCAAATTAAGTGATGATGAGGCTTTTTTAATCCATACCAGTGGTGATTTATTATTTTTAGTCGATGGAACAACTCGTTTTTCACGACGAGTTGATGCCATTTTTTAAAATTTTAGAAAACTAGGTTTCTGTTACGGTTAAAATTAAAATACTTGAGACTTGTCAAGAGGTTTTATTTAGCCACATGGGCATTATCAACAACTTTAATAATTATAATAATACTTACATATGTTTATTTTACTACTGGGATTGGCTGAAATTTATAAGAGGGTTAGAAGGTACTGAGTTTTATCATTTCGCTGATAGAAAGGGAATTTTAGTGAAGTGACATCTGGGAATTATTGTAAATATTATGAGTGTGAATGTAGCAGATATGAGAAAATTTTAAATTACAAATAAACGAATTAAATAATTAAAAATATAAAAATAAAAAAAAACACTTACTGATTTTAAAATTCTATAAATGCGCATTTTTTAAATTAAATTAAATTTATTTATTTTTAAATAGACAACTGTCAGCTACATTTACACTCATGTGTAATGAGGATACTGAAGTTAGCTGACGTCTAATAATTTTTAGATTTTTTAAAAAAAGACAAATTATAAAAAAAAAAAAAATATTCAAAATAATTGCACTTGTAGTTTTTTTAATTTTCTACATGTGCATATTTTTAGTTTTTTTTTGCATAGTTCAGGATCGTGGTGTAATGTAGCAAACATGAGACGGTTTATAAATTTAAAATAAATTAATTGATTAATTGAAATAATGAAATATAAAAAAAGGTGCGTACTGATTTTTCAAATATCTAAATACGCATTTTTTAATTTTTAATCTACGGACATTTTATTTATTTAAAAAATTTAAAAAACTGTCAGCCACATTCACGGCATTAAATATTTTTACTCGGTTGATATTGAAGAAGAATTTAAATAAAATAAGTATTTTTTCAATGCAGCAGATATTCAAAAGTTTATTTATATTTAAAGAAATAAAATAATTATTAATAAAAAATAATTTTTGTAAATGAGTACTGAGGGCTTTTATGGTCCTGAAGTTATCATGAGTGTGAGTGTAGCAGACATCAGACATTTTTCAAATTATAAATTAATAGAATAAATAATTAAAGAAAAAGTGCGCGTACTGATTTTTCATTGATCTAATTACGCATTTTTTTATTATTATTCTACTTACATTTTATTTATTTCAAAATTGTGAATGTAAATGTAACCGACATACGACAATTTTTTAATTACATATAAAAAAATTAAATAATTAAAATGATAGAATTTAAAAAAATGCATGCACTGATTTTTTAACTGTCTAAGTGTACATTTTTTTATTTTTATTTTATAAACATTTTAATTTATGATTTAAAAGTTTTAAAAATTGTCAGATGTCCGCTAACTTTATTGTCTTTCAAAATTTTATGATACCGAAAGTGACAGACATTAAAAAAATTTTTTTTCTTTTACATAAAGAAACAAAATTCTCGGAAAAAATTTCAAAAATTGCATGATAACTTCAAAAATTATCTGTGCACTTTAAAAAAATTTATTTTATGTGAGTGTGAATGTTGCTAACAAATGGCAATTTTTTTAATTTTTAAATAAATGAATAAAATTTAATGACAGTAAAAATTAAAAAAAGCATATTTAGACAAATGAAAAACCCGTACGCGCATTTTTTTAAATTTCATTACTTCAATTAATTTACTTATTTATTTCAAAATTATAAATTGTCTCGTGTCTGCTACATTCACATGAGTGTGAATGTTGGAGACATCGGACAATTTTTTGTAAAATTATTAATAAATAGAGTAAATAATTAATAAAATTAAATTTAAAAAAATTGCGCATTTAAAAAATGTTGAAATTAATAAGTGTATTTTTTATAAATATTGTTTTTTAAATTATTTACTCTATTTATTTATAATTTTAAATTTATCTGATGTCTGCTACTTTCAGTATCAAAATTTATGATACTGAATTTGGCCGACGTCTACTAACTTTTTAATTCTTAAAAAATGATAAATTATAAAAAAAAATATTTTAAATGATTGCACTTATAGGTTTTTTAATTTCCTACACGTGCATTTTTTTAGTTTTTTTTTTCTTGTAATTAATTAGTTAAAAAAAATTCAAAAAATTATCAATCAAAATTTTTCATCATAAATTAAAAAAAAAATATTGTTTAAAAAAATAATTAAAAAATATATTTAATTTTTTTAAATGTGTACACGAAAATGATTTAAAACTCTTTGGATAAATTTAAAAAACACTTAATTTAATTTGTTTATTTAAAAAAAAAATTTTCAGTTGTCTGTTGATTTTACTATCAATTAGAAATGATAAATAAATTATAGTCTCCCGCACTTTAGTGTAAATATTAATCGAGATTACGTTTTATTTTTATTAATTAAATAATTACATTATCAAAGTAAATAAAAAAAAAATCCCCAATGATAACGACGAACAAAAACAATTTAAAAAAATACCGCCACTGAAATAAATGGCGCCACTGTAAAGTTTGTCGGTCGGTAGCAGCTTGAAATAAGAGAGAGAAAGAAAATGAAACGATGGTGGTGTCGCGACGCCTCATCCGTATTTGTCAATAACTCAGCGTACAAATACAATAAATATATTAAATAACCAATAATTAAATAATAAATACTTGAGTTTTAAAAACAATAATTAAGTAAATAATAATAGTATTTAAAATAAATACAAACCCGTTGTTAAAATAATTTTTAAATATTTAAAATAATAATAATAAGTGTAAGTGAGTGACGTTTAGTGAGTAAATTTTTTTGTTTCTCGGCTCAATCGTATCGCGTTCAAAAAAACTCCGTTTTTTTTTTCAATCATCAGAAAAATTTGAATTTTTAAAAAATTATTTAAAGTGAACACTTGATTGTATCAAATATTTTTACGTGTGGATTGAAAAATATCGAGTCTAGTGAATGTGTTTTATTATTTTTTTTTTTTAATGTGTACACAGTCTGTGAAAAAAAACATCTAAGCGTTAACTTGACGATTTAAAATAAAATTTTCGTGGGCTAAAAATATTAAAAATAATTTTTGAAATAAAATAATTATTTATTTTGTTTTTTTACTGATGATTGGATTCAATTAATTGGCCAATACCAGCTTTCGAATGCAGTTACTTCATTTTTAATTCATAAGATGTAAGTTTTTTTTTTATTTTCATTATTTATTTCATATTTAAATATATATTGATAAAACTTGTGTGCTTGTGTGTAGGTATTTTATGTTATGTATTTATATAGATATATATGTAGTATATAGAGTATGTATGTGTGTTATAATCAATTAAAAGGTTTGATAGAATAACAGACAAAGGCAATCGACAATCAGGAGGCTGCTCCAGTCGACCCTAAAAGACAAAGTTTGCCCCTAAAATATAACAATATAACCAATGGCGGGTTTATTATTTTTTTTAAACAATAACTTGATATTTAATTATTTAATTACTTGGATATTTAATTACAGAGTTTAACTTTTTAATTTAACTTACAGTTATTTTATTTTTCTAGAAAAAAATTTGAGGTTAAAATTTTTCTACTGGAATTTATTTAAAAATTTCAGTTTATTACTTATTTTTTTTTGAATTTTTTTTCGTTAGTCAAAAATTACTTAGATAATTATTGATGTTTAATTTATAAATTATTTATTTGTTGAAATAAATATAAATTTGAATTTTAGATTAAAATTTTGAATTTATTAAGAAATTGAACAGAAAATTTTTTGAGAGACGAAAGAAAAATCAGAGTTGATGTCATACACATTTCAAATTTTTTTTTTGAAAATCGATAGAAAAATAAATTAGAAAAATTCTTATACAAAATTTTAATTTAATTTTTAAGATTTTTGAAAATAACTGGACTTAATCGCGGTCGTAATTAATTCTGGTTTCTTTGAAGCGTCGTGAAAAAAGATGAACTTTTTAAAAACAAGTTTATAGTTCTTTTAATTAAATGCTTTGTCTATAAGCTACACTAAATATTTTTTTAAACAAAGTTACGATATATCACTGAAAAGTATGATACTGAAGTTAGCAGACAATTAAGAGTTTTCGGATTTTTTTTCCAACAAATCAACTAAAAAAAAAGAACTAAAAATATGCACTTGTAGAAAATTAAAAAAACTACAAGTGCAATTTTTTAAAGATTTTTTTTTAATTATTTATCATTTTTATAAAAGTCCAACAGTTATTAGATGCCGATTAGTTTCAGTCATCTGAAAAGTAGATAAATTTTAAAAAATTAGTTTGTAGGGAAGACCGGGGCACGACGACCCACAGCCGCTAATTATTTTTTGGCTTTTGAACATCGGTCAAAGTACGAGTTGTTTTGATTTGTCTAGAACAAATTCTTCATAATATTCCCATAAGTCAAGAAAATTTTTTTTCTGAGGGACGGACCCTTTTCAAAAAATGATATAAAATAAATTTGAAAAAATTTTCTTTGTTTTTCACAAGAACTGTATCCTTTAATTTTTACCTGCATTGAATAAATAAATAATTTACTGACGTGTATGACAGAAAAATATTTATATTTCGGAACGAGTGTGAATGTATCGGACATCAGACAAATTTAAAATTATAAATAAATAGAGTAAATAATTTAAAAAATAGTATTTATAAAAAATGCTCTTATTGATTTCGAAATTTTTTAAATGCGCATTTTTTAAAATTTTATTTTATTTATTATTTACTCTATTTAATTATAATTTTAAATTTGTCTGATTTCTAATACATTCTCACTCATATTTCGGAGCAAATGTTTCTCTAAAATACCATTTAAAAAATTATTTTTTAATTAAAAACTTGAAGTATTTCATTTTACCCCCAATACTCTATTTTTTTAATCGCTTAGAAACTGAATCCCAAATAAATTTTTTTTGGCAAATTTTTGACGTGGTCCGTCGTGCCCCGGTCTTCTCTATATACATAAACCTTCAATATATTTTTTGGCATCACTCGATAAAACAAAACTGAAAATTGCATCGTAAAACCCCTTAAAATAAATGACAGTAAAGTTAGCAGACATTTGAAATTTAAATAAATTTTTTTTTACAGATAAATAATAAAAAAACAATATTTCTAAAAAAATGCACATGTAGAAAATTTAATAAACTATAACTGCAATTTTTCAAAATATTTTTTTTAATATTTATTTTTTTGTTAAATAACATCTACTTAAAATAAATACTTTTCTATATAAAATTCACATAAAAATAACTCTAGTAATTTTTACAGTAACAATAAAATATGAATTATAAATTTCAATTAAAAATTTTTAATTAATATTAAAATATTTATTTAAATAATTAATATTAATAATTATTATTAAAAAATATCACATAAAATTTTTTAGTTGAGTAAATATTTCAGTCCCATTTAATTAATAATTAACTTGATTAATAATTTTCAGTGTGAATAGAGCTCAGTTTTGTATATGAAATTTTAATTAAACCATATTTTATTAAATAAATTAAAATTACATGTATCGATTTACCAATTTATCATAAGCATTCACTACATAGTTGATTATAAATGAGTTTTAATAATCCCCTCTATTGGCAAAATGAAAAATGACTTTTTTTTTACAATGCACCTGGGAAATTGGAACATACATATACATCATGTATATATATATATAGATAATAAATGTATGCGGATGCCTAGTCTATTTACCTGTCGCACATGAGGCAATTGAATGCCACGAATCGATAGTGCAATTTAATCCCAACAGCATCATATCCGTCCTTTATAATTGGGCAGATTGAAACACACGAGTCGAGAGAGTACTGAGTAGCTTTAGGATGAGGAGGTTACCGAATAACCGCTCGACATTGCTATTGCAATTGCTTTAGTGTGTTATATGCACACGGTAAAACAAGATGTCGAAGAATAAGAGATGATAAATAATAAAGGACAAGAGATAACAGATAAATGAATCATATATACATATATGTATTGCTCCGAATGATATATCATGGATTAGATTCTTTATAACAGTTATTGATGTTCACGTTTCATTTGATAAAGCTAAAACTGAAGCTTTGGTTTAATTTTTCGATTGAAGGAATTGATTTTATAACTTCACCCGGGAAAAAATTTTCAGACATGATCATGCCTGTTCATTTGTAATCAGACTTGAAATTAGACATGATCATGTCTGTTCATGCCTGTTCATGTTTGATTTCAGACATGATTGTCTGTTCATGCCTGATGTCAAGCATGATCATGTCTGAAGTGTTAAATACGTTCAGGCCTGCTCATGCCTGTTCATGTTTAATGTCAGATATGATCATGCCTGTTCATGACTGATGTCATATATGATCATGCCTGTTCATGTCTGAAACGGTAAAAACGGATGAACCTCAAGTTAGCTGACGTCTAATAATTTTTGGATTTTTTAAAAATACATGAATTATAAAAAAAAAATATTTGGAAAAATTGCACCTATAGTTTTTTAAATTTTTTACATGTGCTTATTTTTATTTTTTCTTCTTTGTAATTTATTTGTTTAAAAAAAAAGTCCGAAAATTTTTAATTGTCTGCTAACTTAAGCATAATTAAAAACGGTAATTTTTTATGTCTGATCAGGGCTGAACATTTTTTTCCAGGCGTCTAGAATTGTTAAGTTTTATTACAGTCTATAAGTTTTTTTTTCTTAATTTAAATAATATATTTATTTTGTTCAATACCAGCAGTATTTTACTTGATGCTTTGCTTGATGGTGTTACTGCAGGACTTGAATTGTTAGTAATAGCTATTTCAAGTCCCTGTTGTGGCTTTTAGAGTCAGCTGACAACATTATATATATATAAATATATATACTGGGGTGGTCTCTCAGACTTTTTCCAATAATGTGTTGGTGGTGGTATGTAACCGCTAACCACATACACTGTGATACTATTAATGTCAGCTGATTTTCAATTATATTCTATTTATATTTACACACTATTTATTAATCAATATTGTTATTTTTATATTTAATTATTGGTTTTGTACATTGAGAGGAAATAATACTTTTAGTAGAAATCATTCTCAATTGATTAAAGACGTTAATTTTTTTTTTTTATAATTATCAAGAATTAAAAGTGCGAAAATTTAGAGTAAGGTAAGAGACCCAGTACCTGATCACTCCGTGTATTTTTATTTCTATATTTAGTCAAATTTGGTAGTTATATCTATATATAGATAAAAAAATATACGTCGATTTTTTACAAAATAATATTAAAAAAGTAATTAAAGATTTTATTGAACATAAGGATAAAAAAAAATTATCAGTATATATTTATATATTAATAGCAGCAATTAAATATGAAAAAACAAATCTTCACAATTCAATTTTGACTTTTAAGTATTAATATATCAATCAAATTACAAAAAAAAAATTAAATTCGTTTTAAAAAAATATCTTCTATTAAGCACTTGGTCAAAATAATTTTTTTCTTTAAAAAAAAAAAAAAAAAAAAAATAATGATTCTGTTGTGACATTGTATGGCACTGCTGTGACCAGGATTCGAACCTGGGTTGCTACGGCCACAACGTAGAGTCCTAACCACTAGACGATCACAGCTAGACAGATATATGAGTAAACGGAGTGATCAGGTTCTGGACCTCTTACCTTATTAGAATTTTATTTTATGGAAATGTTGACTTTGTCTAAACAATCTCAGATTATTATTAGAGCTCAATAAAACTCAGATATTTATTTACATATTTAAGCTTTTCGAAATTTAATAAATTTTTCAACTTACATTCGTGTTATCACAGTGCGAATAACTAAAAAAATAAATGAAAATTATTCCAATAAGGTATACTGAATATTTAAAGTATACGCAGTTTCCAAGATAAAGATCTACCGCATTGCCCTAAGGTCGTACTTTACTAGGTCAAGGCTGGTGGAACTTTTATTCCATCGATATTTAGTAAAATTTGAAAATTTTTTCAAATTTCGAGCATAGTAATTTTTTAAAAAATATACTAATGAAGTGTGACATTCCAAAATATATGAACTTTCATCAAGGGGGTATATTGAGTCACCAAAGTATGAAAACACGTAGAATAAATCAAATTTATCAATAATTTTGACAATTGCGTGGTCCGAGAAGGGAGCAATTTTTGAAATTTTATATTTTTGCTACTGAGTTGACTTTAGATGAATTTAAACCGATCATCAGAATTTAAAATATTAAGTAAGTAGCACACTTGACTTTATGGAGAAAATTATCTAATAAATTTTATTCATTAATTGTAAGTAAAACTGGGTCTGCATGAATAATTACTCGTCCTTTTCTAGATAGTATTCAATTATGGGGTAAAAACACCCAATTTCGAGTAATTTTTAAATAAAAAAGAATAAAAAATAAAACAAAACGAATCTGTTTTTATTCTTTCCGTATTTATTCTGTTTTCGACCCAGGTTTACTTTAAATTGCCGGGTAAATTTGATCGAAAAATTCACTCCGTGTGTAAATCATCAATTTTCAGATTGTTTTTTGACAGATCGATAAGAAAAATTTTGTTTTTTTCAATTTAAGTTGACTCATCCGATGCAATATTTTAAGCCATAAAAATAAATATAAATTTTATTTAATCAAAAAATTTTTACAAATAAATTTACACTAAATGACATTAAATAAATTAATGATATTAAATATTCATAAACAATAAACAAATAACCTTCGACTGATCATTTGAAAATTTGAATTTCAAAGGTTATTTAAATACAAATATTAATATTGAGTAAGCGTTAAAAAAATAAAGAAAACATGAATATTTATAATTAATTAAAAGTATTTAATTACAGGAGTGACAATTAATACTTTCTTAAAGTATTTAAATACAATCTCTAGGTATAATGAATTTATAAAATAAAGTTTTATTGAATAAAAATTCGCACGTAAGCTTTTTAATCGAAAGTTTTTACTGATACTGTAACTATTTTTATTCATTAAAATATCAATTAAAATTTTAAGAGAAGCAAAATACGAAATTTAATAGAGTATTTGTTTTTTTAAAACAACTAAGCCAGAAAAATATATTCAAGCTCAGTTATTAAATACTTTGTTTTAAAAGAATTTAAACTGCTGAGCTAGAATATTTATCGAGTATTTAAATATAATGTTTCATATATTTATTTTAAAATATTTTATGAGACTAAATATTTCATTTTTTTTACTCTTATGTTTTTATAATCATTTTTTAATCAGCTAAATAATCAAAATATCCATTATTTAAAAAAGTGACCGTTTGTTTTTTGTCACGCAATAATTTATCGCGAAAATATTTCTGATGATGATCATGATCATGATGTAAGGGTTTTTGTATAGGTGTCAAGGTGTATCGCTTAATTAATTTTTGTTCGAATAAATTATGTTACGAAAAATTTTGTTGTGAGAAATTTTGATGCAAGAAATTATCGCGGATCAAAAAAGGCGGGAGCCATTTAAATGATCCTTAAGTTAGCAGACAATTAACAATTTTCGAATTTTTTTTTCAACTAATTAATTACAAAAAAAAAAAAAAATCTAAAAATATGCACATGTAGAAAATTTAAAGAACTGTAAGTGCAATTATTTTAAATATTTTTTTAAAAATATTTTATCGTTTTGAAAAAAATTCAAAAATTATTTGACGTCGGCTAAATTCAGTATCATGAAGTTAGAAGACAATTAGCAATTTTTGAATTTTTTTTTCGACAGATCAATTACAAAAAAAAAAAACTAAAAATATGCACATGTGGAAAATTTTAAAAACTGTAAGTGCAATTATTTGAAATATTTTCTTTTTTATAATTTATCGTTTTGAAAAAAATCCAAAAATTATTAGACATCAGCTAAATTCAGTATCATGAAGTTAGAAGACAATTAGCAATTTTCGGATTTTTTTTTCGACAGATCAATTGAAAAAAAAAAAAAAAACTAAAAATATGCACATGTAGGAAATTAAAAAAACTATAAGTGCAATTATTTGAAATATTTTTTTAAAAATAATTTATCGTTTAAAAAAAAAATCAAAAAATTATTAGACGTCAGCTAAATTCAATATCCTGAAGTTAGCAGACAATTTAAAATTTTCGGATTTTTTTTTCAACAAATAGATTACAAAAAAATATAAAATAAAAATATGCACATGTAGAAAATTTAGAAAACTACAGGTGCAAGTTTTTCAAATTTTTTATTTCTTATAATTTACCGTCTAAAATAAAATCCAAAAATTATTAGATGTCTGCTAACTTCAGTATCATCTAAATTCAATATTTGTTTAAATTGATTTTTTAACTTATAGCTACTTACTATCATTGTTATTATTCTCTGTAAATTATAGTGACCTACATTATAAATAAAATTTATTAAAAAAGATTTGTTTTAATAATATATACGTTGAGTCATTACAGTTCGTGATATATTAAGTATAAAATACTTAACTCGTTAAAAAAAAAATCTTGCACTAATGTTTTGTCTAGTCGATAATAATTTACCTCCATTTAAACTCAACTCACGTAATGTAAACAACTATATTCCATTAAAAAAAAGAAATAAATAAAATTTTAACTAACACTTAATTTAATAAATTAATTAACGATTTGAAAAATAAATTAATTTACTAATTCAAATAAATAAAAAACCTTGGTTCAATTATTTATGAATAATGCAAAATGACGTACATTAAATTACATAGCCATCATTAATATAAATAAATAAAATATTAAAATTCATTTTATTACGACATAACTTTCTATAGTCATCAGCTGAGTAGTAGTAAGAGTGATAATAAATAAATAAAAACTGTTAATAATAATAATAATAATAATAATAATGATAGTAAATAACATGATTTCTCTTGCGATGTATTCAGGTGCGAGGAGGCTACTGAGCTGGAGTCGCATCATCATCGACCAACAGCAACAGCGACAATGGGTGTCGCTGAAGATGACACACCGTCCTCGTTAAGTTCTCATCCTAATGCCAATCAAAATAACCTTAATCAAGAAGGTATGTTATCACTAATTACTAATTACATTTGCTCTCAAGGTTCACTTGACAATTTAACAATTTTATTTTTATTTACTACACGGAAAGAAAATTATGGAAACGGTTCCCATATATCTATAAAATTTTTTCCTATACCAACATAGGAATTATAACCATAAATTATGGGAACAGTTCCTACAATTATAGGAATGTTTCCCATAATTATAGGAACAGTTCCTATAATTATGGGAATGCTACCCATAACATTATAGGAATGGTTCCTATAATTATAGGAATGGTTCCTATAATTTATAGGAATTGTTTCTATAATATTATGGGAATGATTCCCATAATATTATAGGAATGGTTCTTATAATAGTATGGGAACTATTCTCATAATATTATAGGAATGGTTCCCATACCCTTATGGGAATACTTCCTATAATAGTATGGGAACGATTCCTATACCATTATAGGAATGGTTCCCATAATGATATCGGAATAGTTCCCATATTATTATGGAAACTATTCCCATATATTATGGGAGCAATCCCTATAATAGTATGAGTACAATTTCTATGCCATTATGGAAATGGTTCCCATAATGATATGGGAACCATCCCTATAATAGTATGGGAACGAATGCTATACCATTATAGGAATGGTTCCCATAATGATATGGGAATAGTTCCCATATTATTATGGAAACTATTCCCATATATTATGGGAACAATCCCGATAATAGTATGGGTACAATTCCTATACCATTATAGGGATGGTTCCCATAATGCATAGCAAAAATTCCCATTATTTTCTTTCCGTGTATGCTCTTTATTTTTAAAATAAATCGATACCTTTTAAAGATTCTTTCGGTAGAGTCTTTGATAAATAACATATATATTTATTCAATAATATTTAACATTGACATACAATTAAACTCATTAGATGTTACAAAGTAATGACTGAAGACGTCATACGTGTAATCTATTCTTAGAAATTGTTAGTACGTTGTATTATATCGTTATTTGATACGTTAAATTACTATTAAGTCATACCTATACTTGAGTGACGTCATAGTATTTTGTAGGTATTTATTTATTTCCATTTTTAATTTTGCGGTGATCGGTATTTTTTTTTTTAAACTACGCGGGCTTTTATATTTTTTTTTTGACGTGAGTTTTACACGTCATTGAAACACTTCCCGTTTCGCAATCAATTAGACTTCCTCAATTCACTTGACACTATTGTTACTGTATTGTTTTTTATAATATCACTCTAAAAAATTGGAGTAATTGTTTACAAAGTAAAAAAATTATTTCATTTAAAAACAAGATATTATTTTTGTTGATGTTGTGTAAGATTTTATTTTGTGGTTAAATGCGTGACAAATTAATTTATAAAAAAAAATATTACGTGTTTTGAAATTTATGTTTAAATTATTATTTAATTCCGTATTAATTTTATTTTTTATTTTTAATAAATATTCAAGAGAATTTCAATTATTTTTTTTTAAGTACAAAATAATTAATAGTCATCAATTATCATTTTTTTTTTCATTGTTTTAAATTCACTTCTTTTGACCAGTTGTCATTTTTTCATACTTTAAAAATTTTTGTCTACTAATTCAAATTTCGTACCCAGAAAAAAATGATTTTTTGGCGCGAAAAATTTTTTGCATTCAAATTAAAGGCAAAATTTTTTTTAAGCGGGAAAAAAATTTTTGTCTTCAATTCAAAATTCAAATTTTTTTCCCGCCAAAAAATCTTATTTTCTGTGTACGTAAAAAGATGAATAATTTAGTTCCTATTTTTTTTTATTTAAAAAAAAAAAAATTTCAAAATCACGTATGATTTTTTTATGAATAAACATGTCTATAAATATGCAACATAAAATATTTGTGACAGTAAAACAAAAAAATAGTCGGACTGTTTACGCTGGAATTCTGGGTCAAGTGCGATGTCTCATGCCGCAGCAAATGATTGATTTATTCATAGGCATATATAAAAAAACAGGCGTGATGTACCGACTCCAAAGAGAGACGTTTTAAAAAGATTTATATTTATTTATAAATATTATATATATTTCTTTCTTTCATTCCACGTAATATTAAAATATGAGTTACTGCGAATGTAACTATCATGATGCAATCCTGTGGCTAAATTCGAGACATTCGTGAACACAGACGTCTGATGTGTATCGTATTAGATGACTCCTCTAGTTAACCCGTTAAATACATGCAATATATAGGTCTTACGCTTTATTTTATTTTTAATATTCCAATCTCTATATGGTTATGAATGCTTGGCATTATATCTCTTACGACCTCTTAATCTATTAGTTAATTGCCTTAATTCAATAATTAATTTATCTGTCTTTTCATCCAAAATTGACGCCAGGAAAGGAAAGAAAATAAAAATAAACTTATTTTCGCTAAATTAATTTACTTACAGCACTTTTTTATGAGTGTCAATGTAGCAGACATCAGAAAAATTTAAAATTATAAATAAATAGAGTAAATAATTAATAAAATTAAATTTCAAAAAAATGCACATTTAAAAAATTTTCTGATTAACAAGTACATTTTTTAAAAATATTTTTTTTTTAAATTATTTACTCTATTTATTTATAATTTTAAATTTATCTGCAGTCTGCTACATTTACACTCACACTTTTTTTATGTTAGTTAATTTTTTTTTTAATTTGCTGTAATTTTTGTTGACCCATTGGCATAAAATCTGAATAAATTTTTTAATTACTCAAATAATAATTAAATTTAAAAAAATACTAATTAAATTTATTGTGCCGAGATGTAAATACGCAGTTATTTTGAAGCTTAAAGTTTATACTTTTATCTGTTTTTTAAATTCTTAATCAGATTAAATTTTTTTACGTAGTATGCAGGTTGGTAAAGATAAAAAAAAACATCCTTTTTATTTATTTTTCGGCTATTTCTCTTAAGTAAACATTCAAAGCTTAAAAAAATTAATTGCATTCAAGCTTTGAGTTTTAGTTTTAAAAAGCAGCTTTGTACTATTTGTTTTTTTTTTATGTTTCTGTCAAAAATAAATGAAACTTGACCAGCTTTCACGTAAATTGTTAAATAACAACCGAAAATATTTCTTATTTGAATTACAAATTTCCTAAAAAATCGGGAGTGAATTCGCAATGATCCGGATTTTATTTGAATCCACATTTACTGCGATTTGGAATTTTGATATTTAAATAAACTCCCCGAAGTTAATTTCACTCCGAGAGGATTAAATCAATTCAAAGTCATCCGTTCCGCATTCACTTCGAATCTAATCCGCTTTTACTCCGCAAATTTCTTACAGAGTAGATATAAAAATATAAAATTATAATTAGAGACAAGATTTTTGCCTTATTTTTTAAATGAATAGTTCAAATTTTTGATATTACGGGAAAAATATCGGTCTTAGTAAAAAAGTTTTCGAACAAAAGTTGTAGGAAATTTAATTTTATTCAAAAAATGTTTCTTATGATTTTTTTATACGATCAATATTTTCACCGTAATTAAAAAATTAAGATTCATAATGAACGATTCAAAATTTGATTAATTATGAAAATCGTAATTTTGAAGTTACGTTGAAAATATTGATCGTATAAAAAAATCATAAGAGACACTTTTTGAATAAAATTAAATTTCCTACAACTTTTGTTCGAAAACTTTTTTCATAAGACCAATATTTTCACCGTAATTCCAAAATTAAGATTCATAATGAACGATTCAAAATTTGATTAATTATGAAAATCTTAATTTTGAAGTTACGTTGAAAATATTGATCGTATAAAAAAATCATAAGAGACATTTTTTGAATAAAATTAAATTTCCTACAACTTTTATTGGAAAACTTTTTTAATACGACCAATATTTTCCCCGTAATATAAAAAATTTCACACCACTAATTATTAATCATTTTTAAATTAACCCAAAAATCCTGGCTCTAATTATAATTATTGATCTTTCAAATTAATTTGAAATAAAAATATCAAAATTTAAATAATTATGCCGCAAAATAAATAATTAATTATCTGTACAATTTAAATAAAAAAATGAAAGATAAAAATAGGTTATTTTTTATCGCAGAAAAAAAGAAACAATAAAATAACATTTCGTGCCGACTTGAGCAAGTATTTTTTATTCTTCATACCGTGAACGTTGAGTTTGCTGTTATATCAGTCTTTTCTTTATTACACATTATGTTATATACATACACATATATATGTAATATAAATTCAAAGTCTCGTGGGACATGAGAGATAGTAAAGTTGACGATAACGGAAGATAACGTAAGGTGGGTTAATAATACCTTCAGCTCTTTACGACTAACAGTCTCGTTGTATTTTGATTATTACTTTATATCTACATTCATATATATATGTACATCAGAGACTTAACAAAATATAAGTATAAGTATTTACAGAGAAAGGTAAAATGAGTAATATATATTAAATATATATGCGTGTACACCTGTGCTCTTGATTATTTGATAACAGGCATAAGAATTTAAAAACTAAATAATAAAAAAGGAGGTGGTCTCGAGAGCCACTAGGATCTTTTGCATAATAAGTTTTCCTGGATTATAAATGAACTGGAGCATAATGCGGTATATAGTTGACCGACTTTTAAACACAATAACCGTTTATAATTATTAATATTTTATAATTAATGGCAATAATTACGCGATTTTATTATTAGTATAATAATTATTATATTTGAGGTCAATTACTTGACTATTTGTTTTATTTTAATGGAAAGTATTTGTCCAAAGTCTTAAAACAGTTATGACGTAATGTAAAAAGTTTGAATTTAAATAAATGTAAATGTAAAATGTTGGTAAGCCGCAGTAGGAGTTATAGTAGTTTAAATATATAAGCAAGAAACCTCTAGTGCAAAGTAAAATCATTATTTTCCACGTGTCAGTCTGCCATATGGAATTATGGTGATCATTTGGTACACCTGACGCATTTGTATACCACTTATTTTTATATTTTTTTATACATATACTAACGTAGTTAATCCTAAAGTATGATTGAAAGCTTTTACGTCTCCCTCATTCCGCTATAATACGGTAAAAGTAATACTTCTATACTTTAAAGTTTATTATGATAAATTAATTATTATTTTTAGAATTTTCTTTTCCTCTTTTCCTGCTAATTTTATTTATTTTTCAACTGTTTCAAGACTTTTGAGGACAATATTTTGTAGATTTCATAGAAATATTATTATTGTGTTTATATTTGTTGGGAAATTTTCAAAAAATTTGCCACAATCTTTTGATTCGTAGAGTTGATGTCCAAATTATTAATACGTTAGTTAAGAAGTTTATAAACATACACGGAAAAATTTTCCTTGACATTTAAAGCGAATTACTTGAAGTTATCAACAAGTTTAAATCAGTCAGAAATATTAAATATAAATTAACTTATTTATATACTTTATTTTTACATAACTTTTTATTTTCAAGTAATAAATTTCATAAGAGCTAAAATCACAATATATTTTATTTTAATTCATTGCAGTTATTGTTGTTTTTTATTGTCCCAGTCGATTCATTTTGAAGCTGATATTTTTTTGAAAAACCTGAATTTTAATTGAAAATTTTTTTTTTATCTATAATTAGTTTTTGAATACGAGAAATTTCATAGCTTTTAATAAACTCAAATTATCAAAAACTAGTTACGATTTTTTCTTTTTTAAATTAGTACTTTAAAAAATTATCTTTGAAAATCGAAAAATTTGTAACACTGTATATATTGTGGAATATAAAGCGCATTGTTATTGAGCACAATAAAGCTCAAAATTATTTTTGGATTCTAATATAATTTTGTCCACTTTCTTTTTGTTTTTGTTATTAATCAGTTTAAATGAGCGAAATTGGTTGATTAGTTTAGAAATAGTGAAATTTTCAAAATAACAAAATCAATTTTGATGATTTCAGTTTTAAATTCATTTTTAGCGCCAGTTTTTCAAACTAGATCTATTTTTGATCCGAGTTTAAATAATTATTGCTGGTATATTTATATATTATTAATGTATACATTATATTATAAAATATATACAAGCAATATTAATTTAAACCCCGATAAATTTAAACTAGGTTTGAAAAACTGGCTCTTAGTGGAGTTCTTGTGTTTGATTCAGAAAATATTAATTGAAATATGGACTGAGCATTAATTTATTTTTGTCAAAATTTCAAAAATTATTTTTGACAAAATCTATTTTCAATTCTGGCTACAGTATTTTTACTCGATCTCATAAAAATCTAACAGTTTCGGATTTATCCTGATGACGCAACTTGATATATTTTGCTATAATATATCTCAATTAGTTGAGTAGGGGACATAAAGTACTTTGTCATCTCTATAATGTCCGCACTTCATATCGGATCCTAATTAAAATTTCAACACTTCTGTGAACGGTTTCCGTCATTTAATTGTTCATAAATACAGTGACCATTTAAAAGTTTCAAATCAACGGAAATCCCTATTTTCTTAAATTACTTCTGAAAGTTCTAGTCAACTCCTGTAAAGAGGGCGTTGATGTTCCCAAAATAAGCAATAGTTTTCTTTTAATTTATGATAATTTCTAATGATTTTATTATTAATTTTTTTTTTCAAAAAAATCTTTGATATTAAAAACAAAATTTATTTTTCAAATTCTTCTTTCCTCTACCGTCCATCTGACAAAAAATAATTTTTAAAATTATTTCCTTTTAAAAATTTTTAAAATAATTTTTTTTATGAAAAATACATTTTTTATACAATAATCCATTAATTATTAATGATCCTAAAGTTAGCAGACAATTAAAAATTTTTTGATTTTTTTTTTAACAAGTCAATTATAAAAAAATACAAAAGTGAAAAATTGCACATTTAGAAAATTTTAAAAACTATAGATTGCAATTTTTTCAAATATTTTTTTTTTTATAATTTATCGTTTAAAAAAAAAGTAAAAATTATTTGATGTCGGCTAACTTCAGTCTTATTAATTATGAATAAAAATTAACATGAAAAAAACTATCAAATACTAAAATAGATTTTAATGAAATTAAATATATATATAAATAAAATGAATAATTCCTACACTTATTTTAATATTTAATTATCTTAATAACTTTTTCATAAAATTATTACTTAATTAAATTTTAATAATATTATAGATTTTATTACAACTTTCAATCAACCTTGAACGCAACTCAGCTCAAGCTTAAATGATATTTAATATTCAATAATACATTATTAAAGTATTAATATAAATTTAATCGCTCGTTATACGATCACGATCACAATTCCAGTAAATTTAAAAAAAATGGCTAATTAAAAAAAAACCTCCTTCCGTTTGATAAAATACCACAATACATTTTCATACTTTTATTAAATCTATAAATACACAATAAAGTTTAAACTTGAAACTAAAAAAACAACTTTATCTACGCCGCGAAAGTAAATTCCATAAAAAGTAAAGTACACGAAGGGAAACTTTATCAAAATATTTATTAAAAAAAAAAAAAAAATAATGAAACCAATGGCGCAAAATATAAAAATATTTCATAAGAAGTATACATCACATTGCAACATAATAAATTCACCGTAAAACAAAGCCTCGGTGGGAGAAAGCTTACATGCGTGGGAGTAATGCAGTAGCGGGAATTTTTTTAAATTTTCAAAAAATTTTATTCAAAAATTTATAAATACCAGGTGTTTATTTGAGACAAAAAGTTGATATAAAAAAAAAAAATTCTTTTTTTTTAAAATAGTTTAAAAAAGAAAGAAAGGTGTAAAGACTTGTTGATGCGTCTACGTTGCGTACGGAGCGCGAGTGTCGAGTACCCGCGAGTTGAGACTTGGACGAGTGTTTGTGTCTCTACTATCGTTAGTCTCACGGCGATCGCTGTAAGTAACAGAACTTACGGATAAAATATATAAGCCGCTTAAACTTTACTGGCATTCGTTATTCTTAACTTATATATATACATATATATATGTATATAAATACATATACATACATATATATAAAAGTTATCCAATTAATCGCAATATCTGTTACTTAAATAAATATTAATTTTGAACGTTAAATTTAAAAAAATAAATAAATAAAATAAAATAATATATATAAATATATATATATATATGCATATATATAAATTAAAATAAATATAATAATTTATTATTGGGAAATTGTGATAATATTATTTCAGTTTCAATCGTGAAAATCGTGAAAGCGTTTTTTGGCGCACGCGCGTTTTATAAAACGGCTGAGTGAGTGGGAGAGAAAGCCGGCACTATATATATTATTTTTATAATAACAATAATAATAAGAAATTTATCTATATAACTATTAAACTCTGGTGTCGCAAATATATCGGAGTATTGGTTCAATAAAAAAGGCGGTGAATTTAAAAAAAAAAAACACCTGTTCGGTAATTAAGTTTTTAAAATTCAAAAATTTAAGCGCGGTTGCAATGTGAGTTAAAATAACATAAAATAGTGATGAATAATAAGAAATTGATCGACGGAAAGATACAATAAGAAATGAGTTTAATGACCGACAATCGCTTTAAATGCGAGCCGTCTCGTCTAGAACTTTTGCAACAACTGCTAATACTTGTGCGACATGTTCACGAGGATTCACCATTTTCATCGGTCATACACTATCATTATCATTAAGTGTAATTATTTATTTACACTTAAAAATTCATGTATGCATTTATTTTTTAACGTACAATAATAACAAATAAAGTTCCCCGCGGATTGGTCGCGGTATTAAACAGCTGACTCTAGATCAGGAAAAGCGTAATTTCGATCGCTTTAACAAAGACAACTTTTGGAGGTCAACTGGTCTTTATTTTTTTACTTTTCTTTCTTTATTATTTTTTTTAAAAAGTATAAAACTTTGATAAATCAATTGTCATTACGTAGGTGAATAAATAAGCCAGGATCATATTTATTATTATTATTAGTATTGATATTAAAAATATATGATAACTAAATTTTTACACTTTACGTAATCATTAAATTGTGACGGTCGTACAGAGCTTTCGTTAATGGCCTTCGTGTAAATTGTGTGCGCGAGTGTCTCATCTATATTTTACTCATATATTTATACAAATGTATGTACATTTACATATATGAGTATTACTTTGGCTCATCGAGTGTCAACACAGTGGTTGTTGCTCTCAGTTATTATGTACTGTTAAAAATAATTACAACAAATACTACGTAATTACTTGATAAATAAAATATATACATTTTTAAAAAATATGTAAAAAAAAAAAATTTTTTTTACACTAATAATTTAAAAAAAAAAAGTTATCAATCGTTATCAATTTTTATCAATGTCTTATCAGTTCTATATAAATTTATCGAATGTGATAACAAATTGCGATTTCATTGTATAGTTTTGTTTAATTTGTATTTTAAAAAAAAAAATTGTGATAGTAATTTTAAAAAAAAAGTACGGAAGTGACGTAAAAAGTGTAAATTTTGAAATAGGATTTTTTGATGCCGTTTTTGTTTTGTGGTTTTGTGTTTAACTCGTCAGACGACGAGACACGTGAGATGCCGGTAGCGTCAAACAACTACTGGCTTCCGGAGTCTGCTAAAATAATAAATCTTCACGCAAACTCAGCTACTGGATGGATGTCACCGTACAGTAGAGTTCAAGGGGCAGTTGAGCATACTCGTGATACTGCGGGTAGTGAAGGTGGTTGTGAAGGTACTCAGGGAGGTTTAAACAGTTGCTTTGAACAGCAACAGTATCGCGGTGATGTGAATAAAGTGGAATTGGAGGAGACGGAAACCGCCAACGTACCGGTTAATAAAACAAATAATATTAATAATAATAATAGTCACAATAATAGTGGGAGTATCGGCAATAATAATAATAATAATAATAATAATAATAATAATAATAGTCATAATATTAATAATAATAACAACATAAATAGTAACAATAATATTGTTAATAGTAGTGATAAACACAGTAACCGACGTTATATTGGTGGCAATAGTCATAGTGGTAGTGGTGTTGTTATATTGGAGGGATGTAGGCCGAGTACAACTACCGCGAGAAGATTTTTGAGGTGGTTTGGACGAATTGGACAACCTGTTATGGAAAAATCAGGTCTTTATTTTAGTTTTTTTATAATTCTAACCGTTCATTTTTACTCTAGAATTGTTTTTTTTTGCACGGCTCATAACGCGAAACGTTTGAAGTAGTGCATTATTATCAACATGTCAAAGTCAAACAATTTTACAGACTTAAATTGACTCTGTTTCATTTATTTTGTATTTGTAAGGTAATACAAGAACTCTCTTAAAAATGAATCAGTGAAAAAAACTACAAATCAGTGAATATTCACTGATTTGTAGTTTTTTTCACTGATTCATTTTAAGAGAGTACACTATTATCACGAGAAATGCTCTTATTATCACATTCGATGTGTAAAACACATATATTTTGTTTGATATTTAAAAAAAGTATAATTTTAAAAAATTGCTCGTGGACGTCCGGATGTCTATGTGTGAATGTGCCACGATTACGCCGAAAAATTTAACGTATCAGGACCATTCCTTTTTTAAATTTTACTAGAAAAATAAAATTTTTAATATTAAGGTGAGCCCCAGTACCCGATTACTCAGGTATTTGTATATCTATATTTAATAAAATATAGTAAATGTAGTAAATGTAGAGAGTACTAGTTTCCTGATCGGGTACTAGGTCTTTCACCTTATTTTTTTTTTCTCAATACAAAAGAGTCCCAATACGGTATCACTTTTTTGGCGGTAAAAAATTGAGAAATTTAAATATTAAATTTTATATTTTTAAAATATTCTTATCTGTAAAACTGAATTAGTGAAAATTAGTGAATAATCACTAGTTGCTAGTGAATTTCGCTAATTAACTTCTAGAGAAATATTTCAAAGTAGATTGATTAAAAAATATATAAAATATAATACTGGAATTAGCTGATGTCTAATAATTTTTGGACTTTTTTAAAAACCATAAATTTAAAAAAAAAATTATTTTAAAAAACTGCACTTATAGTTTTTTAAATTTTCTACACGTGCATATTTTTAGATTTTTTTTTTTTTAAATTAAACTGTTGAAAAAAAATTTGAAAATTTTTAATTGTCTGTAAACTAGAATCATATAGAAGTTTATATTTTTTAAATATTTAATTTTTTTTTAGCTATAAATATATTTACAAAATCAATACATTTATGAGAAAAAAATATTCTTTACACCTAAAATTTTTTTTACAATTTAATAGAAATAATAATAATTCCAGACTTCATTAACCGATAAGACCAATTCAAATATTTATTTTTACCGCGATATTTTTTTAAAATAATCCCGCCGAGAAAAAAAACATCAAGAAATATTTATTTTTCTATTTCTCATAGAGAAATAAATGAGACCGCAGTTGCGCATAATTACTTTCTTTATTTTACGGTAAAGATTTTAAAAAAAAATTTCAATTAAACTCGTATGTTTTATTTATTTATTTTTTTTATTCAATACTGATCACTAAATAAAAACTGCGCAAGCTCAGTGGGTTTATTAATCATTGTTGACTTGACTTAACGCGCGATGATGAATCATAAATCGCAGACAAACATTCTACGTACAAAAGAATCGAAGACATTTTACATTTTCTATGCCTTCTAATCGCGTGTCTTAACTACTGTACTGTTCTACTGTTTATACAGTTTACTACTACTGCCATAGCTTAAATAAATTATATGTTAATACATGAGTAGCATGTAAACATGTTAAATTGTTTGGTCATCAGCTCTCATTTGACCCCATGTCTATTTTATTCACAAATAGTGTTATGCATAAATTTTTATTCAGCACAAAAAGAAAATTACGTGCAATAAAAATATATATATATATACTATTTTTATTGCTGCATATTTAAATTAAAAAAAAAATGATTTTTATTGATAACTTTTGACTAATAGTATTTGTTGTGTCATGACCTAAGATTATCTGACCTAGAAATCAACTAAAACTGATTTACATAATCAATAATATGATTTATTTGAATAATTTAATTCTACTGACAAATAGTTTTATTTTCTATTAAATAACATTTCATTTTTTGTGACGCGGGAAAAAATGAATGGACAAATTTTGAAATGACATGCAATTAAGAAACTTCATTGTCGTCGTAAGACTTTTTTATTATTTTTTGGGTATATGTATTGAGGTATTAAAAGGAATATATATATGTATATTTTGAAAATGAGATAGTAATGTAAGTGCCGTTCATAATATAACGGAGTAAAAGCAGCCGCGTGTAAATGCTAGCGGAACGCGCGGTAAATTATTCTCGTGAGCCATCGTGATCTCCGGTTGTCGAGGTAACTAGGCCGGAAAAAGGGATAAGCCATTTACAAACGTGATAAATGAATATTTAGATATGAGGGAAATCAAAACAATTATAACGAAATTTATTTATAGTATAACAGCTTTAAATACATAATATTTATTTCCGGAGTTCGGAATATAATTTTTTAAATTTTTGAAGTCAATTCCAGTCATAGTGGAATTTTGATACAATTTTTACTAATAAGGGTCAAAAATAAAATTTGATTTTTTTCTAATACTTTCGGTTACTTCAGTTGAATTTTCGCTTGGGTACATTTATTTCATTGAACATAATCGTGAATAAAAATTTAAAAAACGCTTGTTCATTTATTATTTTCGATTCTTAAATTTTCAAACTTTATCATATAACGTTAATTTTTTGAGATGGAAAATAAATTGCATTGAAAAATATTTTTGTGTCGAAGAGCTCGAAAATGTATTCACAATAATGTCCTCGATGGTAATGTATTCTCAATCCTTGAGCTCGAAAACTCGAAAACAGCGGGAAGTTTTAGGGCTGCCTGACAGGGCGAACCGCTGTCCAGATTTTTTTGCACCGTATCCAATTCATTATTTTGATTAATTACATAGAACATAAGGAAAGGAAGAGCAAAACGAGGTACTTAAGGAAATACCAAGTTTTCGAGGAGTCACACTAAATCTTTTTTTTTTAATGATAGGGTAAAAGTTACCGTCTTTGGCCACTTTAGGGCGAGTTTCGGACACTTAAAAAATTTAAATAAAATAATTTGTAAAAGACGCAGTGACAAAATTAATTTTTAAAATGTGTAACAAGACACTCTTATCAAACTATTGCAATGGAAATTTTATTTTATACTTCTTCATTAATTAAAATAAAGTATTGAATGTCCAAAAATGGAGCAGTGGCCACAAATGGTACTTCTACCCTATTCAAAGTAAATAGAAAAAATTTTCAAGTACCGGGTACCCCTTAAAAAAGGTCAAAAAAAAAAAAAATTTTTGAATTTTAAATGAATTTGATTAAGTTAAATTTTTTTGAAAGTAATTTATATTAAGAAAAATTATATTTTACATGATTATTGGATACGAAAGAAGAAAAACAATTTTTTAATAGTTTTTATCATAAAACAAAAGTCATTAATATTTTTCAACTGACAATTGATTTTTGACTCCCCCCTCCCTTATATTTTTAAATATTCAAATCGTATTTTCATTAAAAATCATCCCAAATTTTTAAAATTATGTGAACAATATTCATGTGAAATTAATAAATTCCATTAAATTTCCACAATTATCTTTGAAAATGGAAAAAATTTTTTTTTCTTCATCACTTCTTAATTTAAAAAAAATCTACCTTTCATTCCGTCTGTCAGAGTACTTTTTAAATTTATCATTCAATTATTCAAAGATAAAGTAAAAAAAAAAATAAATTTAAAAAGTAGGCGTTTAATTTAAATATAAACATGGTCTTTTAACGGAGTAAATTTTCCCACAATTTTAAGTACAAGTACATACTTCTAAGTCTTGGTCTTAATTTTCTACCCACCTGTTCTATTCATTACAACGATACTTAACATGATTACACAATGACGACAACCATGATAATGATGATGATAATAATAATAACAACAATAACGATAACTAAACCGGAAAAGCTAGTGCGTAAACATAACTCACTGATAAACACAAACGAATCTTTTTATTGCTTTTAACTTCCTTTTTTCTTTTATATACACAAGTATATATATATATTATAGTAAAGCATAATATAATAGCAAAATCACGTATGAAACATAAACAAGTCAATGATCTTTATGTAATTTTATTGCACTATTGCTGTTACATAAGCCCCCAAAGTTATTATCTTTTTATCGGAAGAAAGTATGCATAAACTCCCTTCTTATGTAATAATAATAATATACATCCGTCCACCATCCGTGTCTTATTTTTACTCAATATTAATTAATTAACATCGTTAAAAAACGATACTGGTTAGCAGACAATTAGAAATTTTTGGATTTTTTTTTAAACAATTAAATTTGAACAAAAAAAAAAAACTTAAAATATACACATGTAGAAAATTTAAAAGACCATACGTGCAATATTTTGAAATATTTTTTTTTTTAATAATTTCTCGCTTAAAAAAAATCCAAAAATTATTAGACGTCTTCTATTTTGATGATCTTGAAGTTTGCAGACAATTGAAATTTTTGCATTTTTTTTGAACAATTAAATTTGAAGAAAAAAAAAAACTACAAATATGCACATGTAGAAAATTTAAAAGACCATACGTGCAATTTTTTGAAATATTTTTTTTTTAATAATTTCCCGCTCAAAAAAAATCCAAAAATTATTAGACGTCGGCTAGTTTCATGATCTTGAAGTTTGCAGACAATTGAAATTTTTGGATTTTTTTTTTAACAATTAAATTTGAAGAAAAAAAAAACTAAAAATATGCACATGTAGAAAATTTAAAAGACTATACGTGCAATTTTTTGAAATATTTTTTTTTTAATAATTTCCCGCTTAAAAAAAATCCAAAAATTATTAGGCGTCCGCTAATTTCATGATCTTGAAGTTTGCAGACAATTGAAATTTTTGGATTTTTTTGGAGCAATTAAATTTGAAGAAAAAAAAAAAACTAAAAATATGAACATGTAGAAAATTTAAAAGACCATACGTGCAATTTTTTGAAATATTTTTTTTTTTATAATTTCTCGCTTAAAAAAAATCCAAAAATTATTAGACGTCCGCTAATTTCATGATCTTGAAGTTTGCAGACAATTGAAATTTTTGGATTTTTTTTGAACAATTAAATTTGAAGAAAAAAAAAATGAAAATATGCACATGTAGAAAATTTAAAAGACTATGCGTTCAATTTTTTGAAATATTTTTTTTTTTATAATTTCTCGCTTAAAAAAAATTAAAAAATTAAATTAAATTCTTTATTAATTAATAATAATAAACAAGTTAATTTATTTAAAATAATATACGCCGTCGAGGTTAAGGAAAATATGTAAATCAACCTCTAGGTCATTAAATAGTTTATTACGTAAAGTTTAGTGTTGTCGTATGGTAATGAGATGATCTAGTCAAGCCACCATTTGAGATAAAATCGTCTCGTCACGATTTTTCATTTCAAAATATAATTTCATTTAGAAAAATTTCCTTATCATTTTTTTTTAATCGATAATTATTTTGCAAAACAGTTTTTTAAAATAAATATGAGTCAAGTCCACTTGATACGAGTTAAGTCAAAAGCAATTTATTTCGAAGGTGACTGTAAATCTGGACTACATCATTCATATATATACCACATATATGTATTATATAGCCACACCTAAACTTGTACATGACGTATTATCTATAGAGATATATATATGTACACGTAAATACATATATATACAACGCAATGTATCTCTATGAATGCCAAGAGACAAAGATCGAGTTTCCACGACCGAAACCTCAACTGTACTTACGCGAGTTACGTACGATACGTGGGAGATATATCGGCCTCGAGAGTAGTAAAGAGACGAACGACGTTTCATTTTATTTTGTGTGGGAAGTAGTGTAGTATGTTTTATATATTCTGTATATAATAGTTTATTGTAGATAATACTTGAGGCCTACGTAAGAAAACATAAAGACCCTGCGAGTCTACATATGTTTGTATGTATATATGTACAAATATATTGAGATATGTATTGCCTTTACTTTTAACATTACGAAGCTAGTCACAGTACACATACGGCCCCCTTTACTTCGGCTGCATTACATTGGAATTAGTATGGTTGCTCATTATGCCCCTGCACCCGCAGCAAAATCTGAGTCTTCGTGACTCTTGTTACCACTTTTATATTAACTATTACACATTAACTTGTAATAGTCTGCATACTTTGTTTGTCTAGTTAGAGAGTATTTTAAAACCCTCATATATGTGCCCACTTGCATTCATTTTTTTATGAATTCATATTTTTTTTTTATTATGGAAATTTTTAATTAATGGATAATTGTGGTCTCGCACTTCTATTGTTTATTTTTTTTTTTTAATTAATTAATATTGACGACTGATTAATGAATATAAAAATATTCTGAGATATTTAGATTTAGATTTTCTCGTAATAAGAACACGGAAAAAAGAGCAGTTGAAAAATTAGAGTTTCTACAGTGAAAACAGGCCTTCGAGGCAAAAATCTTTGAACGTTAAAGCTTAAACTGTAATTTTATAAATTCGTTATAGTAATAAAATTAATACAATTTTAAGCAGAAAATTTTACAGTTTAAAATGTAATTTTAGTTAAATAAATCTTCAAAGCATTATTTACTTTTTATTTTGAATTCTTGCTTTATTTAAAAATTAATAGTTGATAGGAGAAACTGTAAAAATTAAGATTTATTGGTTATGTATTTTTTGCTTTCTGAAATAATACCTCTTATTTATTGATAACATAAAAATTACACTGTGAGTTATCAATTGTCGAGAATGATGAATGATCTGAGAAAAATCACAGCTCACACTG
Organism: Microplitis mediator; assembly: GCF_029852145.1. NCBI lineage: Eukaryota > Metazoa > Arthropoda > Insecta > Hymenoptera > Braconidae > Microplitis > Microplitis mediator. The sequence continues at coordinate 23,498,754 of NC_079969.1, forward strand.
TAATTTTTAAATTCTATATCTTAAGAACACTACTATACAGAATAGTAATATTAACGATCGAAAATGTAATTTTAACGAATTTTATAATAAAACTGAAAATTATAAAATCTGTTTATTATTGAGAGCTGGACAATATCGAGTTTGAAACTGTAATATTTGTTATGCCTGGTATAAAATTGTAATTTTTACAGTTTCAGAGTCGCACCGCTTTACTACTGTACGAAACTGTAATAAATACAGATATGAGTTCAATTTTTCAACTGCTCTTTTTTCCGTGAAGTTTTCTATTTTGATGAAAAAAAAATTGGTTATTATTTTCTTTCGCAATGGATTTAAATTAACACACGAGAAATTTAAATTGCGCCCCTTAATTTAAACCAATAAGGAATCGTGGACCATATCCTTGCGATAATTCGATACTCAGTTAACTTCATAACTATTTTCGATCCATATATTTTAATATAGAGGATTACTGTACTACAACAGGCTCGTCCACGTCCGATTTGAACGCAAAATTTTGAATTTTACACCTACGACTCGTACGGACGAGCGCGTTTTTGAGGATTCTTTGAGTATTTTCAAATTAAATATTTACTCATTTGCTAGCTCGAAGATTTATATAAAAACTTAGGATTTATATTGAAAATTCATATTTTTTTTTGAAATCATTGGAAATTTTGAGAAAATTCAAATTTAGATTGCATTAATATCGCAACTTTCGTGAGATTAAAATTTTTTCTATGCACAATAAAGTGAAAAATATATTTTGTGAATTTTTATTTTTTATTTAAAAAATTTTGTAAATTTATTAAAGATAAAATTTTTCAGTTACATTTATTGTATGATCTTCAGCTAGAATTTTTTATCACTCTGCAAATAAAACAATTTAATCTGTAATTTATTATTGACAATTTATTTATAAAGTAAAATTTCAAAGAAAAAAAAATGAAAGTATATAATTTTTGTAAAGTTGAATAAATAATGAAAGATTTTAATGGTTAAGCTTAAAGTACAACAAAACACTAGCATCGAGTAGTTTTTTTTCTAAATTCTAAACTGTCTTTGAGAGAAAATGGTTAAAATTTTCCATTTATCCTGTAAGTGAACAAACATTCCAGTCGCCTATTTAGGTGTGAGAAAAAGTGATCTCGTTATTCTCAATGAAAGTATACAATAAATTTTAAAATATACTGAATATATTTTATTTATAAAGATTGGGACAGTTTCTATTAAAAAATAAAAACTTTTTTTGAACTTTTCTATTAATTTTTTGGAAATTTAAATAAGCGCGGGAACTGTCTAAATTTAAAAAATCACCGATGATAAATTTTTCAATAGTCGGTTGACGTCAGGTCAGACAATTTCTTTACACAGAGAAAAATAATTCTTTCGCGCGAAAAATTTTTATTCTCCCCAAGAAAATTTTCCCAGCATAAATTAAAACCAATAATTTTTTGAGGCGAGAAAAAAATTCATGCGCCAATTAATTTTTTTTACTGATCTTAAATCACCGGATGCTACAAGTGTCTAAAATAAATTTTCTTTGTATTTTCACTATAAACCAAAAATTAAACTCCATATTTTTTATTATACTGTCAAATATTAGAATTAAATTTTAATTTAAAAAAAAAATTTGACTATCCCGTGTATCCATTTCATTTTTTTTATTCATTAAAACATTGTAAGACTTTTATAAAAGATAATTTTCATTGTGATTTGAGAACTGCAATAACTTTTTGTCGCAGTTCTTAATCATACTCAACACGAACGATCGCGCCTTGCGTTTTTACCTGTCACGCGATCATTCCGCGTACCTAGTTCCCTCCATTTAAACTACAGAATTAGTTCATAGAATACATTAAAATAAAATAATTATATTTATGCCAATTGCAAAAAATTATGATAGGAAAAATATTTTTAAATATGAAAAATAGTCAACAGTAATTTAAAACTACACTGTAACATGATTCTGTTCTATTAGTTCTATAGGTACACAAATGTCTATATATATATATATATATATGTTTAGTACCCGAGCTATGCAATTGTAATATACGTACTCCCCTTTTCGAAAGTCGGTCACGAGCTCGGTCGGCGACCGTATAGCGGACCATCGCGGACAGCCCTGCGGTCTGTTGTTCACTTTACTTGGCCCCAGTTGTTACGTTACAAACATATTACGATAGAAAATTCAATTTCAACTTGAATCTGCTAAATATCTTCCTTTTACTGTAAATACTTTTAAAACTTTCTTGTAGAGATTCAATAGTTTCATGATTAAACTCAAGATAACTCATATGACAAATGACAAAAAATATATATACATATATATATTACTTATATATATAATATATATATATATATATGACTTATATATATAATATATATATATATATATATATATATATATTACTCAATAAATTATATAACTCATGTATTTTTTGCTGTTACCTCAGTCTCTATTATACAATTAATTGATTAATTAATTTTAAAATCATTTTTTTTTTAATTCAATTAAAAAATTTTTTATTAGTCATTAATATTTCCCATGAACTATTAGAAAAGTATAATAAAAATAAATAGATAGATATCGAACTATATTACTATCAATTTCAGAATATTTTCAATTAATCGACGATTAAAATATAATTAAACACTTAAAGTAATTTAGTTTTTCAATGAAAAAAAAAAGTACTGATTATCTCTAAATTATTTTAAGTGGTCATTAATATCTATTATGCATTAATGCATTTAATTATTGGATTTATTAATTAATGAATCCAATAATTAAAAAATTAACAATTAAAGGTATAAAGTAACAAATTTTAATGCTTTAATAGTTTACTTTTTATTTCATTGTTTATTAAATTTAAAATAATTTTTTAATTAAACGTATGTGTAATCACAGATCTTATTTAACATATATATGTATATATGTTGACTTAATTTAATAATAAATGGAAGTAAAAATAATAATGACAAGTAAACAATCTAATATCTAATGTTTGTAATTGACAGTGTAATTACAAAGATAATTAATGTAAAATTGAGACTGTAATTAAGACACGAGTGAGAATAGTGAGACTAAGAATTAAAAAGATAATAATAAAAATGAGATGAAAAAGAGACGATGTAGTAGAAGAAGAGAATCCTTTTCTCCTTTCGACGATACAGTTAGTCGACACAGCTACTCAGGAAGTCGTTTCGCGCTGATGACGCGCCATTCTCAATGTTCACTCAATTTCCAATGAAATATTATAAATAAATTCGAGAAAATAAATATATTAATTAATCTTTAATATAATTCAATGGCAACTTTAAGATTCGGCTCAATGAACTGCATCAAAAATAAATTTTATTTTAAAATAACAGAACGGAATAATTATAATTTTTAAATCGCGGAGTATTTAAATTTCTTAGACATTTTTTATACTCAATTACCTCTGTCTGAACTTGAAACCCGACTTATTTGAATATGAAAATTTTTTGGCCATTGTAGTGGCGTACGAAATTCCAAAAATCGCGATATTGACCTGAGATTCCAGCGGGAAAATTGTAATATGTCGTGTTTTATATAAAAAAACTTGAGGCTCTTGAGCTACAACTGATAATAATGATTGTAGTGCGATTTTGAAAATATAATGAGGCGACCTGTGAAAAAAAATTCGTTCCAAAAACATTCAGGACAGCGAACTTCAAAAATTGAGCCAATTCTGAATTTTAAGGTGAAGGTGAATATTTTTAGAACTTTGAAGAAATCAGAAAGTGAAGAATTTTCAACCAGTGTAGGCATTTTCTGTGCATTTTTTTATTTTTTGAACAAATTTGCTCTTCACTTTCTGATTACTTCAAAGTTCTAAAAATATTCACCTTAAAATTCAGAATTGTCTCAGTTTTTTAAGTTCACTGCCATGAATGTTTTTGGAACGAATTTTTTTACACGGGAATTAATACTGAGAAGTATTTATAACAAATTACATGACTAGTGACGTTAAATATTGATCTAATACTGGAGTTTTCTTTGTAGCTTACATTAGTGACATCAAAATTTTACAAATTACTTTTATTACTCTTAATTATTTTAGTGTAATGCAACAAATATACCAGAATCGAAATATTAGACATAAATTGAACGTTTTTATTTGTATTTTGATTAATAAAAAATTGGTAATTTCATGAGCTATGATTTTAATTTAATGATAACATTCATTAATTTATTTCGATATTTGTAATCACAATTTTTATAACCTTGATATGAAATAATATATGAACAGATATAAATATATAGTGTTAAAGATATAAGTAAGGCGTAGAAAAAACTTTATTTTAAGAAAAATGAGTATTAATAATCTGAGTCTGAAACTGAAACAAGTTTTTTTTCAAAATACGAATTTCTTTGCTAGGCCTTTATGGCTCACGGTATCTGCTTTAAGATCTAGAAGGGCGTACTGAAAAATTTTAGGGAATTGACGTGATTATAATCCAGTAGTTCAAAATTGATAAAAAAATTTTTTGGTATGCTTACATTAGAAATAGAAATTTAATTAAAATCAATCACACAAAAACTATCACAGCAAAAAAATCAATTACTTATAAAGGTTACTCTTGGTTTAATGAATTACCATGTAGAATTAAGTCTGAACCCAGACTAGCAACATTCAAAAGGCTATTGAAAGAGTATGTTAAACAAAATGTAAAAATTTGAATGTATATTACAAGTAAATGTATAAATTGTTGTAAATACGATATGTGAAGTTGTAATAGCGTACTGCTAATTAACAATAAATTTCATTATATATTTCACTATTGTACCCGTCTAAAAAAAATTGTTGAAAAAATGTTGACTATTCTAAACTTCAAAACGTGACACAATGATGAACTTTTTTTAAACGATTTTCAAACTTCTGAAAATACACAGAAAAAGACAATTAACTTAATACTACAAATTAACATTTTTCAGTGCAAAATACGTTCAGAAAAAACGTATTTCAAACTATTTCTGAACGTTTTTCGTTTTAGCATATCTTAATAATATTTGGACATTTATTGATTTTCCTCTCGAATTTTCAAAAGTTTAAAAAACGTTCAAAAAAATTCCGTCGTGTCACGTTTTAAAGTTTAGAATAGTCAACACTTTTTTAGCCTTTTTTTAACAATTTTTTTTACACGGGTAAGTCTAAATAGGTTTTAGTTACGTTTTCGAATCGTGATAGTCCAATCTACGTTTTTAACGTCCAAAACGTTTAAATTACGTCTAATATTTCGACTCAGGTATACATTAGTTACATTATTTATTATTGCGTCTTAAAGTGAGACAGTACATATACAGGAAGAGAAAAAAGAAGGGGCCTTAGTCCCCGGGTTGGTGACCCAGTCCCAACCGATCGGCCGTGTCCAACGTTGTCTATTCTTAAATCCAGTCAGTAACGATCGTGCAATTCAACGAGTCACTCATCTGTCACTTAACTTATAAATTATTTCCGCAATATCAGACTCAATATAACATAACGTTAAGAAAAAAAAATAATAACAATAAATGGAGTTTTTTTAAAAAATATGTATAACTCTACTTTGTAAATTGTAAGGCGGGTTTAAATTTTTTTTTCACAATGAAAATAACCGCAGTAAAGTGATTTGCTATGCCAAAAGTCCTTGGTACGGTTGGTAATTTGTGTAAAAAAATATATAGAAAAGTAAAAAAAAAAATAAATAAATAACCAAGGTTATTTAAAGTTTACTGTATACGTGGTTTAGTGTTTACTTTTGTTGTTGTTGTTATTTAAATTGTTTGTTTGGGCTACAGTATTTTTATATTTTTTTTTGGTTGGAGTATTTAATATATTGTGAGTTAAATGTTTGGCCCGGATGTTTTGAAACCTATTTGGTCTAAGATCGGTAGGATGTGCGGATATATCACCTGTGCTAGATCTTATCTCTCAGGTCAGTTTTTTTTTTATAAATCGTTTCATTATCAAATTTATCAAAATTTTTATGAGGATCTTGAAAAAAAATGATCAAAATTTAAAGAAAAAATTTATCAAAATCCAGGAATGAAATGAAATATTTATAGTTAATTTAATTATGAGTAATAATTAAAAAAAAAATTATTCCAGTTTTTAAATAAACAGCGAAAGCCTACGGCATAAATATGTATTTTATTATCTTATGTAAAAAATATGCCAGTATGAAATTTTTGATAAATTCAATAGTCGCTATCTTTTGACGATGAGCCAGCGAAAAGTGCAAGAGAAAGCAAAAAAAATAAGAGCATAAAAAAAAAGCCGGTAGCGAAGCGTGAGAATCACGATTGTGATTGATTCGCGGCTTTGAGATAGATTTATAAGAGCTGACATCAATATATATCCGTATATCTATGTAGGCATCGCCCACTCATACATCAATACAATATATATACAATGCATTATGTAGATAGACATATATCTATATAGATAAATGCAACAAACTGCAGTCTTTTTCCTATCCAGCCTATTGGCAAGATGCCCGTAAAAATTACTTGCAATCCCCTGCAACCTCATCTCTCCCTAACATTTCATATACATATATATTTATATAGAAGCATACGTTTAGTTATATAGTTATATAGATATATAGATAGATAGATTCTTCCTTGTCGTTTATCCTGACCCGTACCGATGAAATCCAGGACGCGGTGTCGCAGAGTAGACTAGAGGGTTGCCCGAGGCGCACAAATAAACGCGGTATATAATAGTAAACTAACATCTGAACATAGAGTAGAGTACCGAGGAGATGAGTAGCTCCGGGAGAAACCAGGTCGAGGCCAAGGGTCAATTCTTAAAGCGAAAATTATTATTATAAGTGTAATGCTGCTTTGTGGTTGGTGGGTGGATGTACACTTGATACATATATTACATATCCTCTACTATATATATATATATATATATATATATATATGTCTGTATAATGTATTATAAACAACCACCCACCTATGCCCTTTATTTTTAATGCCCAACATTTTCTACATAGCGCTACTTGACTTTATTAATGTCAAGGTCTTGACAACTATTTTTTTTTTTTTTTATATTTATATTTTTATTTTTATTTAGACCCGTCGTGAATATTAGTCGAGGGAAAGGCATCCGACATATCACGTTTACTTGATAATCTTAACCATCCAAACCTGTTTATATACATATATATATATATATATATATATAATATATGATTATTTTAAAATAATTATATTACATATTATTCCTATTGTCAAAGACCTTGAAAATTAATAATTAATAATAACAATTTTCCATTTTTTTTTATTTTCCATACTGATAAATATTTACAGTTCATATATTTATCAATGACATTTATAATTTATTAGATTTTATTTAATTAACAAAATAATTTTCCATTTAATTAATAAAGTTTGTGATAAATAGATAAATAATAAAATTATTTATTTAGTTAATTGTTTATATAAATTTGAAATATCTGTGATATTTATAAAAATATTTTAAATCGAGCCTTGAAAAAAAATTAAATTATTGTTAAATATTTTTATAATAACCTTCAGATGCTTTTAATGCAATTAATTTCTTAATGATCATTTATAATAGTTTCTTTGTTTGATTTAAAATAATTCTGTCATATATATACATATATATTGTATTAACAATGAATAAAAATAATAATGTTTTTTTATTGCTCTTCAACTCCTGGTACTTATCGTTTAATTGAAGTAAACGATCAGTCATGCTTTAAATTGACGCGATAACGAGGTAATGTAAGATAAGAGATACCGAAATATATATGTATATTTATATATATATTTTTTTTTCATGACGTATGTCATCGATGACACACAATTTAAATAATCTTTTTTAAAATACTAAACGTTATTTCCGCTTTTGTAATTCATACTGCCGGTGATAATTAATAGATAAATATTAATAATTATGAGTTTTCATAAAATAATTTTTGTTTAAAGTATAAAATTTAAACACTTGGTCATACGTGTACATGAAGTACTTAGGAAACAGGACGTAAAGTAACTTGAGAGAAACACCTGGAATAGTATGACAGACGTTTACATTATATTCGAGTGGGAAGGAAGTGGTCGAGTCTCGATCTACACTTGAGTTGTTAATTCAGGAAGTTACAGATATTTGTTGTAACCACGTGTGTTACTTTTTTAAATAAATAATTGGTAATTGTTTGGAAGTGGGGCCAACTACTTTTTTGGTCATAAAAAATCGAGAAAATTGAAAGTTCAAAAATACGATATTTCACTAGTTTTTCATTGAAATTTAATTAATGTTTATGTTATCGAACATTGCAGTAATTTTTTTCAAAAAGTACATAAAAAAATGAATAAATTGAAAAAAAAAATTTTTTCCAGATCTTATTTTAAGAATTTTTAATTGATTTTTAAAAATCTCAAAAAATTATAAATTTATAACAATAAAAATTAAATATAATAATCAAAAAAATGTTACCACAAAAATTTCCATGAATATGATGAAAAACATGAATTTTTTATACTTTAAAATCGGAAAAACTCATTGAAATCTCAAAAATTTCTAATTTATTCAAAAATATTGATTTCTCGATTTTTTATCGTAAAAATGTGGTTGACCCCACTTCCAAATAATTACCAAATAATGTATGGAATAACATAGAACGTAATCTGGTTATAAAATCGAATTTATACACAGAATTGAAGGATTTTGAGGGGCAAGAAAAGTTTTACATTTGCTTCAAAAATAGAACTTGATTTGAACTTTGTCTTCCAAGTCGAAATTTGGAGCCGTTTTTTATTAGACAAACTCGACTGTTTTTACGGAGATATTACATTGAGTTTGAGCCTTGGTTTAGACTTAACTGGCTTACTTAGTCACGATTTAAGACGAAAAAGTCGAAATTTACTTGGTTTAGATTCATTCGAGTTAAATTATAAGACGAAAAAGTCCAAAGATGAAACGTGAAAAACAAATTTTACACTAAAAAATACTACTTGCTTTTGACTTGATTGGTCAAGTCAAAATTAGGGTGAATGAATAACTTTTTTCGACTTGGGTCAGCAAGTCAAAAGTAGGGTGAATGACTGTCGTGCTTGAAGTATAGACGAATAAGTTCAAATTAAGATGAAAAAAGTTCTAAAAGTTGACAAAAATTAAATTTAAGTCGAAAAAGTCGAGATGTTATCGGAAAATCCTCGGCAAATCGATAACTTCAAAAGAAAATTCGGTGAAGTGAGCCTGAATAAAGTTTTATTTTTGACCCGGGTTATGAAATGACAACAAGAATTTTCTTAGAACAAGAAAAAATTTTCTTGGCTCAAGAAATTATTGAAACGAAATAAAAAAAACACATCGTAATTTTAATTTCTATGACATTTATTAATTTGACATTAAAATTAATGTTGAAATAAAGTATATAAATAAGTTAATTTATATTTGATATTTCTGACTGATTTAAACTTGTTGATAACTTCCAGTAATTTGCTTTAAATTTCGAATAAAATTTTTAACAGCGACTCGTTTTAGAGATAATTATTTTTAAATTATCATTTATTATGTGTGGAACAGAAAAAGTTTTAGTTATTTTATTGAGTGTGAAAAGGAGAAGTGACAGACATTTCACCTTGACATAAATCAAATGTTAGAAATGGTCCACACAAATTTAATGTTATATATAGATTAATACACTTTGTGTTGAAATGTCATAACACTAAAGATATATTAATTTTTTAAATCGACATTTTAAAAGTTCAATGTTACACAATATAATATTTTAAGCTTTATATCGATCATAAAAAATATATTATACTATAAGTATATAACAGCCGAATTAAATTATGATTACACTACAAAGGATACTTTTGTTTAAAAATTACTTTCTTATCCCAAGTATTTTTTTTTCAATCCACAGAAGACCGAAATTTTCCCAGCTCAAGAAAAATTCTTTTTGAACCATCACCCGACTAGAAATTTTTAAGTGAGACCTATTGGGCCCTTATTGGGTAGTCCCAGCTGGGCCCCAATCGGGAAATCCCCAAGAGATCCCACTAGCGCATCCCTGTTAAGAAAAATATTTAAACGCCCACACAGAACCCAATGGGGAAAAATGACAATAATTTTTTTATTTTTACGTTGGGTCTTCCCACTTAGGTCCCACTTATATTCCAATCAGGAAATATTGACGATAATTTTTTATTTTTACATTTGGATTTCCTACTTAGGCCCCACTTAGGACCCAGTTGGAAAATACTGATCATGAATTATTTTATTTTTGTTTGAGATTTCCCGATTGGCTTCTGTTGGGGCCCTCATAAGGAATTCCCTATTGGAAATGCCAAAATGGGACCCAATAAGGTCCCCACACATACACTGGGAGATCCCAAAGTAATTTCTAGTCGGGAAAATTTTTTTCTTGAAGTAAGAAAATTTTTGTTTTCTTTCTGGATTGAAATAAATATTCTTGGCCCAAAGTATCCTCTTTTTTGAATTTCGAATTTTAGTTTAAATATTTGAAATTAATTTTCAAATAATTTCATTTCTTAATTTTACAATTCGAGTCCCAAAAATTTGAATATTTCGCGGCTCGTTTTTTAAAAACAATCAATAATTTAAATAAACTCATATTAATATCGAGTAAAAAAAAATAAGAATTGGGTCAAAGAATAATATACTGTATATTTAATATTGAATCTTAATAATCTCATTGGTGTCCAATATTGAACAGTTCACTCTATTATACAGCCGATAAAAAAAAATTTCCCGTGGGTAAAAAATAAATTGAATCGTTGAATAAATTTTTTTTACGTCTAAAATGAAATAAAAATTATTCAGCAAAAGTTAATTAAAAAATCCAAATTAAATAGTGGGATAAAAAATAGGTGATATTAATTAAATAAATGGAGCACTAGAACTTGGATCTAATTTTAATATTCATCTGTGTAATCTCAATTCCCAATGCCACGATTACTTATATTGGTTCATCTGTTTTAACTTGACTTTAGAGTTATCCAAGACTATCATTAGACATTAGTTCAAATTTGTTTCCGGGCATTAAAACAAAGTAATTTACGTTATTCAAAAAGTGTAATTGGCCAGGTAAAGACTTTTAAAACATTTTATTTTGCGGATAGATTATTTTAATACGAGTATGTAATGACGGAAATTACAAAAACTTTTAATACTGTGTACAGTAAGCACTTAAAAAAACAATATAGAGTAAAGTCGCGGTGACATCTATAGCAAAATTTCCTGTTCCATTCTAACGGTTGATTTTAGTTTGAATGTGACACGTAAAGATTCCTCCATACTATACACTGCCGGTGGATTATAAAGTGCACTATCACATTATAAGGTAATATATATGCACATATACGTATTATACTCGAGCTAAAATACGGTCACCACAAGTTTAAGGTGGTCGTTGTACACTAGGAAGTTGTGGTAACAGAAATTCAACCGTGAAATTCTCTGGGTTCCCACAATGAAAATTCAATTACTTTTGACCTTTGAATAAATTCTCTTAGTTTTAATTTAATATAATCTACATAAAGTATTTATTGTAATGAGATTATTACATTTTTTTTTTTATGAAAAATTTATTTCAGTAAAAATAAAATAATTTTCTTAATTTTGCGTTTTTTTAAAATTCAAGTTCGAGTATTTGATAAAAAAAAAAAATAACGAGATGTGTATTTTTTTTTAGATTTAATGTTTATCAGCTTTATTGCGTTTCCATTAATGGATTTTTATCAAATATAAAAAAAAAAATTATCAGTAAATTACAGCAATAAAGAGATTGATTGTTTGTTTGAATTGTCAATAACAAAGTAATTATTGAACGATTAATATATAAAAGAATTTAGTTTGAGCTCTTGTTGTGTATCGAAATCAGTGTTCTTTTGTGTACAAATACAAATATGGACTAAATATACGTACGTAATTAATATCTCAATTATATTTGGAAGTTAAATAAGTGATCTGGTTTTTATGAAAGAATTTCTGAGACGTGTCCTGGTTTTTGGGGTGTCCGTAGAAACTTCTGGTATGAGTATTTAATTTTTGAATACTGTTAAAAAAAAAACTGAGCAGCTGAACATTTTTATTCATAAAACAATTTTTTAATTTACGAAATTTACATAAAGTTGCTCATAATTATTAAAACTTAATTTATTTTAATGAAAACTAAATATGTAGATTGTTTTAATAAGAAATGGAATGTTTGGTTTGTTTTCATAATAATGAGAAAAACTTCCTACGATATTCGTTTCATTGGGAAAAATTTTCAGCTCGGTCTTTTTTTAAATATTCGGGTTTCTGATCTTACGTCTGGGGTTCGAAAGGATTAAATTGACCTCTAGTTACAAAAGAAAAAAAGGGCAGTTAAAAAATTGAACTCATATTTGTATTTATTACAGTTTTGTATAGTAGTAAAGCGGTGCGACTCTGTACGAGTCGTCGGTGTAAAATTCGAAATTTCGGTTTCAAATCGGTCGTGGACGAGCCTGTCGTAGTACAGTAATCCTCGATATTAAAATATATGGATCGAAAATAGTTATGAAGTTAGCTGAGTATCGAATTATCGCAAGGATATGGTCCACGATTCCTTATTGGTTTAAATTAAGGGGCGCAATTTAAATTTCTCGTGTGTTAATTTAAATCCATTGCGACAGAAAATAATAACTATTTTTTTTTTCATCAAAATAGAAAACTTCACGGAAAAAAGAGCAGTTGAAAAATTGAACTCATATCTGTATTTAATAGTTTCGTATAGTAGTAAAGCGGTGCGACTCTGAAATTGTAAAAATTACATTTTTATGCCAGGCATAACAAATATTACAGTTTTAAACTCGATATTGTCCAGCTCTCTATAGTAAACAGATTTTATAATTTTAAATTTTATTATAAAATTAGTTAAAATTACATTTTCGATCGCTAATATTACTATTCTGTATAGTAGTGTTCTTCTTAAGATATAGAATTTAAAAATTACAGTGTGAGCTGTGATTTTTCTCAGATCATTCATCATTCTTGACAATTGATAACTCACAGTGTAATTTTTATGTTATCAATAAATAAGAGGTATTATTTCAGAAAGCAAAAAATACATAACCAATAAATCTTAATTTTTACAGTTTCTCTTATCAACTATTAATTTTTAAATAAAGCAAGAATTCAAAATAAAAAGTAAATAATGCTTTAAAGATTTATTTAACTAAAATTACATTTTAAACTGTAAAATTTGCTGCTTAAAATTGTATTAATTTTATTACTATAACAAATTTCTAAAATTACAGTTTAAGCTTTAATGTTTAAAGATTTTTGCCTCGAAGGCCTGTTTTCACTGTAGAAACTGTAATTTTTCAACTGTACTTTTTTCCGTGTATATGACTAAATATACGAATAGTGTGATAATCGAATTGCATATTACTATTTGATTTTAAATTGGAATCAATTATTCGTAAGTTTTTGAATTCAAATATGAAATAGCGTTTCTTTAAACAGCATCAAATTTTTAACTCCCACTTCAAAATTTTTTATAATAATTTACCAATTATTCAGATTTTTCTAATAATTCAAAAATTTACGATTCATTACAAATGTTCTGAGTTCAACTGAACATTAGTATTCATATAAATTATTCGCACTTTATGTTGCTGATAAATTTCTTTCTTAATTTGATATTTTTATCAACAGAATCGATCGTTTCTTCTAAAAAATTGTTCAATGTTGCGATTAATTTGAAGCATTTTAAATACGTTTTCAAATATATCAAATATTAGCTTCTTATAAAAATACATATTTATACTGAAAATATGAAAAAGTCCATTTGTCTCCGTCTTTTTTTAATACTCTAAATATATATGCATTCCCACAGGGACATGTCATATAATTTATATATAACAAAGTTTACGTGCTGTTTTCAAAGACGTGACGAAATTTTATTATTTTTCGCTCGTTAATTTTTTCATAAAAAAGATATTAAACTATTAATAATTTTTATCACTGTGTAAAAGTTTTTTTATCAATTAGTTGGAGATTTTCTGATTTTATTTCGTAAAAATAAATAAGAAATTAAATTTGTTCATTCCAATAATAAAAAGTCTCTCGAATTCAAAACAAGAACTAAGTAATATATCAAATAATTATTTAAATTTGTAATTCATTTCCGTTTCAATTGTCTAAATATGATAATAAATCATCCATCTATTTTTTTAAACAATTAAAAGAATAGTCCAAAAGGAAGTGGTATAATTTTCTACACAAAGAAATAACGTTTCTTTATTTCACAAGGATAAATAAAAAAATATATATTGCAAGTACCTAAACAACAACAACAACAACAACATCATCAAACAATCCAACAATGAATTTTTCCATGTGCAAGAGGCATTGCGACATGGCCACCTTGAAACAGAAAACCGAACGAACAAAGAACCGAAACGTGTCGTGCGAAGACATACTCAGTACCACCGAGCATTATTGTGTACTAAAAGTTATATTACATTAGCGTTGACTCGAGTAGAATTATATGGGGTTTTTTTGACATATGAGCTGGCTTTAGTATCACGAGTGTCATTCAGTAACAGGGTGTCCATAGGACATAAAAAAATATGTAGCACACGATCCTGTCACTGACAGTATCGAAGCCGAAGAAAAGTAAACTCAAGTTTACGTATAAAGATTCCCCCAATGACATGAACAAAGAAGTTGAAGAAAAAAGCTTAAAAGTAAACACGAATCTCTTTAGTAAATATATATAGATATATATTTGTGTGTTAATCTTATTGTTAATCTTATTTAACGCTAGTGACTCTTTACATTGCATTAGTTGTATACATATAAATATATATGATAGTAAATAGCACAAAGTTGTTATTGTGATGTTGATTTGGTGCCGCGCTTAATTTCTACGACAAAATATCCGGGTGAAAATATCTGTAGACAAATTTTTATTGATATATATGGGGCATTTGACGCCAAATCGGACACCATTTAGCTTTTGCACGTCGGATTTTTTTGAAAATTTTTTATCTTTTAGTATAGGTTGAAAGAGGCCTTCATGATTTTTTTCAAATTTTTTCCTCCAACCGTTTTCGAGATATCGAATTTTGAAAAATGTAGAGATTTTTTTTTCAAACGCCTATAACTTCGCGAAAAGTGATTTAAATAAAATTTTCAAAGAGACAAAAAATGTTCGGTTTTAGACACTTTTTTAGTAAAAAATATCAAAAAATTTTTTTGAACCACGCTTCTATTAAAATTTTAACTTTTCAGTATAAATTGTCGATTTACAAAAAACACGTACTGATCGATTTTCCCCATAATTTTTCACTGCAAACTGTCACCTATTCTACAACTTTTCCAGCTATGCTCATAATCGGACAACGATAGGATCTATTTTTTTTTCGATTTTTTAAATTTCATATTCCAGTTTTTTTTAAAGAAAAATGTCTAAAAAAAATATCATGCTCAGGATTTACGATTAATAATTATCTGACACTCAATTATCATCAAAATTTTCAAATTTTATTTCCACAGAAAAATTATTATTAATTAATTAATATTAATTATTATTATATCAAGATTTTTTGACTGATAATTGATCCCTTATTTATACTCATACTATTGTTATATAAGATCATTACTTTGCACACATAATATTTTTTTGTTCGGTTACTTTGTATGGAGACATTTCGAATTGTTTATATCTTGTCGTAGATATTTTGTTACGGAACCGTTGATTCTTATATTTAATTCCACTTGGTTTGAGTTCATTCCCTTTTACTTGTCGTTCATTGAATCTAGGCCGTTACCTAGGCAACCTAGACAACATCACAAATAGGAACACAAGAGTCTGAGTACAAAACAAGGAGATCCCGATTGAGAAGCATGTGTAGTTGGAGAGTAAGAAACAAGAAAGATAAAAAAAAAGTGACTTTACTGGAAAAACTATCAAAACTTATCGATCTATCACCCTTGCGTTTTGTGGTGGGGAAAAAGATTCATCTTTAGGTTCTTATTTTTTTAACTGCTCGTCTTTCGCTCCATCATCTCATCGTTCTATCTATCCAGCCTCGGGGAAAAGTTATATATAAAAAAGAAATAAATAGTAGATGACTTGAGCCTTTTTCCCCTGAGAAAGTAGTCTATTTTTTTTATGGCGTTTTTTTCATGCTTGCCTCTATCACGTTATTTTCTGATGGGTCAGAAATAAAGGAAATTTTATCACTTTTATGTCTTTTGTTCGAGCTAAGGAAATTACGTCGACGGTGATGTTAGAAATTTTAGATGAAGAAGTCAAAAATTCATGCGTTTGTTTTCGGAAAATCGAGTTTTTAATTTATTAAAAATAATAATTAATGTTACTGGAAATTTTGTTTCCTGTTTAAATTTTATTGATGTTTTTATTAATGGTAGTAAATTTAAATACTCCAGAGTATTTTAATACGAAGGTCTTAATATTTTCATATTTTTCATTGATTAGAAGGAATTGAACTGTCAATAAAATGAATTTGATAGGGAGGCAAAATTAGGGTGAATTATTTGGTTCTAATAAGAAATTGATTATTGCCACAACAAAAAAAGTTAATTCTTTTTGTTGGAAATAATACAGATTAGGACTATTATCGTAAATTATTTAATTGCATACATATTTATTAATTGTATGAAGGAAACTAATATTTTTTATATTTATTACGAGTGTGTGAATAGTTTGAACTTACGAATTAATCCGTCAAGTTTCAAATAATTTGAAATTTTCCGAATTATTCGAAACTATTCATTCATAAAGTTTCAAAATAATTACAAAATTTTTTTTGAACGAGAAAATTTTAATATTTATTCCAATAACTCAAATTTTTATGTCGGAGGTAAATAGAACTCAGACACGAATCTACAAAATAATTACTTTGGGTTACTTTAAAAAATTAAGCTCTTCATTAAATGAAAATTGAATATTTGAAAGCTGATCAGAATTTTTTACATTCAAATCGAGGAATTCAAAAAATTATGAATGATTCGAAATTTCGGATAATTCAAAAAGTTACGAAGTATTTGAAAAGTTTTGCATTATTTTATTCGAATACGATCCACACACTCCTAATATACATTATATATATATATATATATATATCCTAATACATTGTATATATATACAAATAGTTAAAAAATTGTTGTCATCTTTCAGGAATTGAAACATTCAAATTATTTGTATCATTACTTATTACAATTATGTATTTAAAAATTAAATTCTGAAAGATGACAGAACCTAATAAACTATTAACATGAATATTAAATATAAAAAATTGATAACATGAAGTATAAGTAGACGTAATCTTGAAAAGTAACAAGTGTGTCAGCAAGTGTGTTAATTTTCCTGAAAATAGACGGGCTTAACTGATGACACATCAAGTAATGTGTCATATATTATCATCATTTAAACCCATGTATTTCAAGTTTAAGGAAATGACACACTTAGATGTGTTAAAAAAATATACTTATTTTTGTAGTCGTACTAATTGAAGCATTTTTTCCCTCCAGTGTAATTGGAGTAACTGTAATGGAGTAATTTACTTTATATTTTCGGATAAACTTCAATAGTAATAAGTCTCATTTATAATAAATTAGACATCTGTATTGTTACAAATACATACTAGAAAAAAATCATTTTATTTTTAGCCAAAAAAACACAACATAAATTTTATTAATATCGACATTCTATAGAATGCACCGAAAAATCCAGGTTACAAGTGATCAATAATTTTTTATAAAAAATTATTATCTTGATTGAAAAATTTTAAAGTGACAGTATATATAAAATTTTATTTCGAGACTCGCCATATCGGTGTGGCATGCGGGTTAAGGAGGTTCGACCGAAACTAGTGAGTCAAAGTACTGTTTGAATTGTTTCGTTTCCTAAATTCTCCTAATAGTTATAAAAATTCATTATTTTAATTTATAATAACATAACGAATTCATAAATTAATATTTATTACTTATTTAATTAAAGAAAGTAATGAAATTACTTGCTTATTTTTGGCTCATATGATTTAATAAAAAGATTTGGCAACAACGCGTTCTAACTTCTTACACATCGATATTCAAATTAAAGCGGGAAAAATTTATTTCTAATCTCGTCTCTCTTATTAATGTATTTCTATCTTTGTTTTTTCTCTCAGCTGCTTCCGCGACGTTGCCAAACTCTCAATAATATGTATCTCTGTCGATGAACGAGATTAAATAATAAAGTTTAACTTGAATTATTTAAATAATTACAACGGTAACACTATATTATTAAAATCTTATCATATTCTAAAAATATTCAAGTTTATGGCATGTTGTTTTTTATTTCTTAAACTTGGGAGGTTAATAATGAAAAAAATCTAATAAGTCATGACGGAAGCTTGTCCGCCATAAGAGTCTGTGTATAAGAACTTTAAAAACGTCATTTTTAAATCTTTTTTTCTAAAAAACTTGACGGTGGATCATATTCAAATTTTGAGAATACATAGATAAAGTACTTCTTTACATGTATACTAATTTTCAAATCTTAAAGTTGGAGAATCCTTTTTACCTTAGGTTCGGTCGAACCTCCTTAATGCATTGTAAGACTTTTTAGCTGCAAGAAGAAGGTCTGGCGTTCGAGCCCAGGATTTGGCACTTCCCGTATGAAAAAACAATATATGGTTAAAATATATAAAATCATATATGTTTGCAACGAAAAATATATGATATATTACATTGTATATTATAAAAAGTCATATAGAGATTTTCGCCGATTTAATATAAAATTATATACAGTAGTAAAATATGGCTTCATATATGGTACTGATATGTTTTTTATATTAAACTATATATACATTTACATTTACCTTATAATATATTGTATTGATATGTATTTCCTTTATATTTAAGAAATATAAAATTTTTATATGAAATAAAATATATGGTAGCATATAATTTATGTTATATATGGTGACATATATTTTCTTAGTTATATTTAAGCATATATTTTATTCGGTGCATGTATATGTATATGGGTATATATATTCGCATCAAATTATCTAATTTTGAAAATTTGAACTGCAATTTAAAGAGTATATTAAAATTTAGATCTGATTTAATTGGAGTTGGTCATACGAATAAGAAACTTTTTTTTTCCATACACAATATAAATATATGTTTTTATATATGATCAGAATATATTTTTCGTATATGATAGAAATGTATATTTTTATGTATGAGAAAAATATAGTTTCCGTATGTGAAAAGAATATATATTTTCATGTATGATAAAAATGTATTTTTTGTATATGATTGACATACATATTTTATACATGCTAAACATATACGGACTCGTATATGATGAGTATTATATTTTTTAAAATAAAAAAAAATATATCAGAAAATATAGTTAAATTCGCCACATATATTTTCTGATATTTATCATATATTTTGACCATATATGTTATTTTCATACGGGTTGGCTAAAACGGCTATGTGCGGATAGGAAGTATATGATAATTAAAATAAAATACCGATAAAATTGCACTTGTTGGGAATAATAATAATAAAATTTTATTTTTCCATAAAACACAAATAAGCTTTCAATCCCGTTTGGTAGTAGTTATATCAAGTCTTCGATATTACATATCATATTATAACTTTATTTTCAATATAAACAAACGCCCGTGTCTTTACAGCTGTACGCTCTTATCTTGTAACAATAAAAAATATTCTCAGATGTAAAAAAAAATTATAATAATTAAAATTAAATTTGAAAATATTCTCGGTCAATTTTTCACCAAATTTCGCCGCTATATTTAGTGAAAAAAAAGTGCATTTAAATTTTCTAATAGTAGTTCACGCACAAGTAGAATAATAAAATGAAAACAGAGTAACAATGCGCACAAGTACACATATATATATTTATATTAATCGGTATGAAATGATTAAAGACATAAATATATGCCATTTAAACTGATAAAATTTTCTTAGCACATAATGCACATTGAGCGAAAGTCAAAAGTCTTAAAACTCCGCCCATAATCGGTATTCATACCCAATAAGTATCATCGCAACCTCGTTTCATTAGTTTCACATTGCTTCACGTAGGAAAGTAACCCAACGTGTTATTATTAATTCGACTTTAACCGTTGATAAAATTAACGATCACTTCTACATATATTTATAGAAATATATTAAATTCCCACAAAATCAAGTTTATCAACTATTGGTAAAAAATAAAACGATAAAAAAAAATCAAATGACAATTTCTAACTTATTTTGTACGTTCTCTACAGAAATTTTCACTTTTACGATTGAGAAATTAAAATTTAATTAATTTAGATTTTTAAAACTGTTTTATTCTATTTATCTTTATATTTTATTTAGTTTTAATCAATTGAGTGATTACTCGTCTAACGGGTTTATGTATTTTACCATTTTCTCCTCAACCGATGCTTGACAGGAAAACGTTTACGTTTAATAAATTAGTGAGCACGTGCAGATTTAATTCAATATCAAATGGTTTATTGAACAACAAAGTTATTTTTTTTTTTTTTTTTAGACATTATTATTCCATTATCTTATCTTAAATGTATGACTTTATTAATATTAATAATGATAATCGACATCTAAATCCTCATAGTCATATCTATGTAAATGCCGTTACCGTAAAATATGAATTTATATTTATTAACTCATAAATATATTATTTTTAACAATCGGTAATTTAAATAAATAATTTTAGTATTTCATAATCTTAAAATAGTTAGCCAGGTCAAAAATAGATATATGTTCAAACTAAGATGAAAAAAGTTCTAAAAATTAACAAAAATTAAATTTAAGTCGAAAAAGTCGAGATCTTATCGGAAAATCGTCGGCAAATTATGTACCTGAAGATCAGAACGTTTTTGACGGAACGAAAATAAGAAAAAGAAATGAAAAGTAAAAAATCGACTGGATCTAGATTTCGGAATTGTTTTGCACGTCACCCGAAAATGACAGGCCACCCCCAACTACCCCTTAAGTCGCCTTTAGACACAAATTTCATGAATTATTTCGATTTTCGTTGCGTGAAAAACATTCCGATCTTCAGGTGCATGGCAAATTGATAACTTACAAAGAAAATTTAGTAGAGCGACCACCTGAATCAAGTTTTATTTTTAACTCTGGTAATAAAAAAAAAATAATAATAACGTTTGTTTTTTTTTCTCAATTAAAATTCAAATCACTTCATTTTAAATTGTGAATAAGCTAAGAAATCCAGTACCCGATCAGGGAACAAGTACCCGATCACTCATATATTTTTGTATCGATATTTACTAAAGTCAACAAAATATAGATATACAAATACATGGAGTGATCGGATACTAGTTCCCTGATCGGGTACTAGGTCGTTTACCTTAATAGTATTTTTGTTGATTGGCTGATAATAATTTGTATAAATTGTAGTAGACCATTTTTCAATCCAAATAATCTTTTATCGACTTGTCATATACAATCACAATTAATATAAATCTGTGAGCGTATTTCGACGGATATTACGTCATCTTAGTACTAAATTTCGATTTTCACATTAAAAGAAAAAAAAATCATGGGATAATCTTTCAAATAAATATTTTATTGATAAAAATATGAATTATATATAAATCTTACTGAAGTTGCTTAATAGAGACAGATATTGATTTTACATTAGGATTTTTTGATTAATTGTTCATATAAAAAAATTAGTAATCGTATATTTATGCGTTAAAAAAATGTTTCGTTTAAGATATCGGAAAATTTTGTTTTTAAGTTATACACCCCCTAGACAGATTGACGGGAATAATTATGAGCATGGGAAGTAATGATTTTGCTAAGTCTTAACGATTTATATGTCAGAAGAGTAATGATTTATTACGTTTTCTTATAAAAATATAACATAGTTTTTTTTCGGTTTCTGAAATATTATTTTTCTTAAATTTATCAAAAATAGAGCAAACTAAAAAAGAAAACATTACATTTAAAAAACTTTTGCTTTATGTTTTTTTTTTCTCGTTACAGTGACAACTTTTTTGATAATTTTTTAATTAATTTAATTAATATCACTTTCTAACTTTTAAATTACTTAAAAATGTAAATAAAAGTATCACTAAATTGACATAAATATTCCAAAATTTTATTCCGATCACTACATATATATATATATAAATATATATATATTAAAAAAAAACTTGTTAAATATAAAATAAAAATAGTGAAAGGAAATCATTACTAACAAAATCAAGACAGTTGATAAAATATAATCCTTCGAATCTGTGAAATTACAATTCCACAATTATATTTAGGTACCTACACAGGTATAGGTGTGCCAAGTAAATCGATATTTGGCCTCATTCTATATGCAAATGTTTAAAATAAATATGGGTGGATGTATTAACTGAGTGAGAGATAAAGTGAGATGACTATACATACACTATTACGATTTCGATATGACAGTTCGACACATATATCATACTTGTCATATACTTTATCATACATATATATACATATCAACATATATATGCTGATATATCTATCTAGTAATATCTCTGAGCCGTGTCGCCGGTACAAGACGTGATGACTGCACGTTCGTGGACCGTAAAAATTTGCGACCGAGAGTTCTGTCCATACTGTGTACAGTATAGTATTTGTGGTCGTGGATTGTCGAGTTTGCACGCATTTCGCTTAGAATACCGGACGTGTGAGTAACATACTCATAGTCATATTGTTGTTACTGATAGTTATATACCATATATATATTTGAACTATATATACTTTATATATCTCTTTCTACACACAAATACACATACACACACACATATATATATACATATATATATTGATAGAATAGATGTATAAGTGAATAGAAGCAAGATAAGTCAACAAAGAACTTGTCGAGTTCATTATTTTATTATTATTATTTTTTTTTTATTCGTTACGCTTTCAAACAGAAGACAAGATGTGCACAGAATAATTGCAAGATTTTATATACTTATAAATATTATTTTTCACTACTCCCTTACCTTTTTAGACTCACTAATTAATTATCTTCATAAAAATAATATCAAGTAGATAAAATAATTACTAGGATAGGCAATAAATTGTATCATTAATTTTTTATTTTATTGAGCTATAAAAAGAAAACTTGTAATTAAATTAACTCTTGATTTAATTACACCATTAAGTAACGATATTTAAGTAAAGAAAATTAATACTTTTTTTTTTATTCTCAATACTATTTTTTAAATTAAGATTTAAGTTCTCATCCATGATGTTAAATATAATAGTATAAGTATCAGGAACTTGGACAGGAAAAAATTCAGTGCTAGATTTTTAAATGTTGCAACGTTTCGTTGTATTTCACAACTTCATCAGGCAAACTGTACAAATGAAAACAAAATATTATTCAACAATCCTAGAATAAAATTTAGATGAAATATATGCGAAGCCAAACTATTCGTAATGTGATTGGTCGAAAGCAAAAAAATATATGCAAACGACACGAAAATATAAATTAAAATAAATATATGAAAAACGACACGTGAAACATGTACGCTAGTATTATCAAATTAACAAGGACATAACTTAAAAAACATTGACAATCTTACATTTAAGGTTAACACTATTCCCGAGTCAAAAAGTTTCAGCATTAATTCAGACTGAATAAACTGCAAACCAACAGTAGAAAAAAATAAAAAGTGGCTATTTAAAATACATTAAAAAATGAGTCTGAACTCAGACTGAAAGGTCGTCATATTTCACTTTCAGGACCATCAGGCTGAAATTAAGCTTGAAAATAAAATCGATTAGTCAGGCTATTCAGTTTGACAAAAGCGTCAAATCAGGCTCTTCAGATTTAAAATATGCTTAATTATAGCAGTGTGATTAGCTTCAAATCAGTGCAGAATTAAGGTTCTCCAGGTCGAAATTATGCTCTATAATGACAGTGTGGCAGTTTCAATTCAAGTCTAAATTTTGTTAAATAGCAGTTTATTCAGTTTGAAAATAAGCTCAAAAGTTAAGCTATTTTTGAACTGAATTCAGTGTCTTTTCAATTATATAGTAGGCTGTTCAGTTTTAAAACAGCCTGAAAATTTTACGTCAGTTTGAAGCTTAAGCTCATTTAGGTTGAATCCAGCTTTAACTTAATTCTACTAGCAGGTTGATCAGTTTGAAATAATGTCAACTAAAAGGCTGAATAGTTTAATTTAAGGCTCAATTAAGCGTAGTCAGTTTCAAGTAAGGTTCAGTTCAGCGCAGTCAGCTTCATTTAAGGTTTAGTTAAGCCTAATCAGTTTGAAATAATGCTGAAACTTTTCGACTCGGGTTGTGTGTCAAAGTTAACTACCAAAGATTTCATCGTTTTAAAAGATATAAATAAAGTCAGACACCTGACAACTATTATACTAAGAAACTTAGTAAATATCTATTCCACCAAAACAATTTAATTGAAAACATTTTTTCTAGTTAAAAAATTACAATAATCGCAAGACAGACAGCAACAGATTAATATTTTTTTAAGTTTTTGTTTACTTTCTATTGAGAGACTTAGAATTTATAGGTCACTAGATAAATATATTTATTTATTTTTTACTTATCGAAGTTTAAGATATATTTTCAAAATAAATAGAGATAATAAATTTTATTTTGAATAGATATATTGAAATATAAAGTAAATAACTATATTAATAGATAAGCATCATCAAAAACGATTAGTGGCTCTAAAGATTAATAGTCAATAATAATTGGCACCAATTAACTATTTATTATTACTGTCGTCTGACGTCTCTTTTATATATACACTAACAAGCTGACAAAACATCTGTTCAATGTGAATACATCCAACACACATATATATCCATATATTTATTTATTTTTTAAAGTCTTACTTTCCAGTCGAAAGAATCAGTCACATGATGAAAATTTACAAGACGTAATTCATTTGATGGTAATAAAATAACAGTGACATAAAACTGTTACGTTCTTATTTTATTCAACTTTTTTTTTGCCTGATCTGAATGTAAATAAGGCCATAAAAGACCAGTTAACTTTTTATAAAATGATTTTTTTTGTGTGTGTGTTCAAATAGTGATGAATAATAAAAAGCCCAATTTATAAAATTCAAAAATTTAGCAAAAAAAGTCACGCACTTAATAGTCATCGTTATTGGCTATTATTATTACATAAATCTATCGAATAAAAAACACGTGAATTTGACCTGTTTATCGAAATACTTATCGGGAAAAGATTGTCTTATCTACCCCGCGATTTAAAAGGTCGATAGCCTATGGTCTATTACTATACGATACATTTTCCCTTATGTTGAATAAGATTAGACGTAAATAATATTAAATACAAGGTAAAGATATGATATCAAGCCCCTATTTAATAATAATGATAACAAGTAATAATAAACAGTCGTGTAATAAAATCTGTTCCAAAAATTTTCAGTACGAGTTTCAAAATTTTGGACAAAATTTGAATTTTCAGTTTCATTTATTGTAAGGTAAAAGCCCCTAACCCGCTCAGTAGCATTAGTCGCTCACTTTAACTGTTTAAGGTGTTTTTTTATAATTTTTAAATAATTATTTATGAATCTAAATATATTAATATATGATGTATCAAATTATTTTATAATAGATTATAAATTTAAATTAAGTGACTGTTTTCAAAATCGCGCTCAGCCGGGCATTTTTTACTTTAACGTTCATTCGTTAGATTAAATTTAGGTTACGTCAAATTTTTTAAGAATTGTTGTAACTATATCTTATTAAATATATTTTTAAAATTTATGAAAATTTATATTATAAAAGAATAACGGAGTATAATTTATAAATTATCTGTCCAAATCAATAAACTTATCATAGTTTAATTGATATTGTCTTCGAGCGACTATAGGGCCATGTGTTGATCGAGTAATGGTACATCACAACTTTTAGTGAGCGACTATGGGTACACTCAAGGAACTTATTTAAAAAATTAATAATAATTAATTATCAACATTATTCTTCAAACTTAAATTTTATTATAATGCTCGAAACTTCAAAAAATAACTAAAAAAAAAAAAATGGTTTTTCATTTCATTTATTAATTTATGTTGAGTGATTTAATCTCACTCCAATGAAAAGTGAGCGGGTATAGGGGCTTTTACCTTAACTTTACAAATTTTAGACTATAACTTTAGATCTTTTTGTAATTGTTCTTTTGAATTTGTTGATGCTTCAGAAAACTTTCGCAAAAAGTATTGAATTTTCCTAAATTTCTAGTCTTGAATTTTTAAAAGTTCCCAAAA
Source organism: Microplitis mediator (assembly GCF_029852145.1). NCBI lineage: Eukaryota > Metazoa > Arthropoda > Insecta > Hymenoptera > Braconidae > Microplitis > Microplitis mediator. The sequence goes on from NC_079969.1 coordinate 23,525,064, forward strand.
AACGTAACGAATTGTTCCAAATTTTCTAATTCCTTACATAGAATATTTAAATTTCCGAAACTGACTTTTTTCTACACGAATTCGAATAAACTTTCATCTTATTAATAAAATTAATGATATTTAAATATGTAATATGTAAATATATGATAAAAGTATACTTTTTCGAAGTTCAAATTGATAAAAGTTCACTTTCTTGTGGTTTATTTTTTCAAGTTTTAGTTGTTAACGATTAATAATGAAGAGTCACTAAGTATAGAACTCGAAATTCGAGTCAAAATATCAAATATTTTGATTTTAAAACAGGATTGTCAGATATTTTTCAGGTTATTTTTTTATATTGATACTTTGAATGTAAAATAACGATCGCGGAATGATGCATTAGACTATAATCGAGTATTTCTAGCCTTGGTTTTTTTAAAAATTCTCTTTTCTGCAGAAGAAAAATGTGCAAAAAGTTTCCATTTATTGTGCAAGTGCGATAAAGAAAGTACCGTTCATTCACTCGAGACCGAAAGAAAAACAAGAACGAACTGTTCTTGAGCGAAAAATAATATTTTCTGAAAGATTCCTCTTTTTCACTTTAATTTAAAGTTATTGAAAATATATTTTCGTTCGCAAAATGATTTTTCACAGAATATTAAATCTTAAAGTATCAAGTTTTGAACTGTAGATAAATAAGTAGAAATTACCATCGCAATAGGGCCAATTTCTCGCAATTATTTATACCAGGAATTCTTGTTTTATTAAACAATTCAGTTTATTACTGCAATAAATGATTAGTATTTTTTAAATTTGATATCTATGTTGTATATTTTTATTAAAGTCAGATAAAATTTTTTAATGGATATCCGAGAAACATGTCAACTTTAATTTTTTATTATTAATTATCGTAGGAGCAATTTTATTTTTAATAGGTTATTACAATCTATAATGTTACGGGTTCGTAACGTCGTTAAAATTATGATGTGATTAAATTTAATTGATCTAATGGGTGTTTGTGAAAAAATATTTGCTGTCAACATCTCATAAATTGAAAGTTCATAAGCCTTTATTTACGACAGGGAATTCAAAACAATGACTTTATTCAAAAAATTAACTTTAGCTGTTGGTTACTACGAGTGTAACTCTTAATTATAAACAGAATAAAATTTTAACTGGGTCAAGAAATCTTTTTTTCTTCGAAATAGGATTCTTAGTCTAAATCGATCTTTTTTTTTTTAATTTAAGAAATTATTCTTGAATCAATTGATCAAAACTTTTGTATATAGAACCAAAAAATTCCTTAATTGAATTTTCAACTCTAAGTTATAATATTATTTTTAAAACTATTATTACACTGAGAGAACAATTCATTTGAGCCAAATAAGATTTGTTACAGGCAAATAAATTCCATATTTGAATGGACCCAATTAGTATTTATTTGAGACAAAGATATGGTCCATTTGAATGAAATAATGATTTGTTTATAGTTAACAAATTTGTATTTGGATGGTAGAACTGTAGAGCTAATAGCTGTAGTGTATTTTTTTTCAACCAAGATTTGTTAACTATAAACAAACATATATGAGCTAAAAACCACTGTCTACGGTATAGATACACGGTAGGCTCGCGCCATGACACTTCACGCATACACATGTGTTTGAACATGTACTTGGCGCGAGACACTACCGTGTCTTCTAAAATCTATTTATTTGGCTCAAATAAATTGTTCTCTCAGTGTACCGATCAACGCGTATTCCATGTAAGAAAAAGTTCGTTCCAAAAAAGTTTGACCTATAGAACTTCTAAATTTGAGACAGATGATTGGAACTTAAATTTGATCTTCTTTCAAACTTTTAGGATTTTGATAGTAGAACTTTATGTGGCGAATTTTGAATGAAATGAAAACGTTTTTAAAACCTATATTTTACTACATTTTTTCCTTACAATATAGAGGTTTTTCAACTTTATCAGAACTAGGGAAAAATGTAGTAAAAATACGTTTTAAGAATTATGCTCTGAAAACGTTCTTCTATATAGCCAATAATTCGTCCACATAAAATTGTAAATCGACCATATTTTCTACTATTAATATCTTAAAAATTTCAAAAAAGTTGAACTTGAAGTTCTAATCTGTCTCAAATTTCCGTTCTACATGTCGAACTTTTTCGGAACTTTTTTTTTATATGGGATATTATAAAAGTACATAAAAGAACCCCAGTCTCCCCTAATTTTAACCACTATAATTATCTGCATTTAAAAATTATAACGGTTTCATTATAGATTATTATCAATTTATTTAAAATTACTCATGCGTGAACTTCATATTTACAAATTTATTTAATAAAAAAAAAAAAAAAAAAATACCGCTATAAGCACTAAAATCAATAACTTTTTTTTATTATTCAAATTAAAAAAATTATTTACAATTGCATTGTCTGGTGATTTATTGGTCATGAATAATTGAAATCTAAAAATGTAATTAATAATAAAAATAATGTTTTTTTTTATGTATCAGTTAAAGCCGTATAGTAAAATTTGAATATGCCTTGAAGCTAATTATACACACATGATCTGATCGAATATATTTCTATTCTTAACGTCTTGTATCGTGAGGAACATTAAACACAACTTAATTACATCCATCATAGTCATAGCAATCCATTATTATTTTCTTCAGTGCCCATTAACTAAATATAAAATATAAATAAATAAATACCCATAAACAAGATACATTTTTAAATAATTTTTCAACCATTCTTCGCTTCGCTGCTCTAGCGAAAACTCAATGCAATAATAATCCATAAATTTAAATAATATTTGAATATAATGAAAAATTATTTAAAATATTTCGATAATTTAATAACTTTATCAATTGTTTCTATAATTTATTATCCGTGACCGGTAAAATTTAAATCAATGTACAAAAACACTATCAGCTAATGAACTAAATGAACATTGAGTAAAATCGATCCGATCGTTTCTATTAGAACCGTTTGATATAGAAACGGTGCGTTAGGTTACTAATGCACCGTAAGAGATTTCACGTTGGATAGTTGCGATAGTAATAGACATTAGTATGCATACAATACATATATATATATATACATCGATCCATCTATCTGCACAGCTATACCCACAAGTAAATATATATATCGATACTGCCATTCTAATACGTCGTATCCCACATTTGGGAAATTTTTCAGGAGACGATAAAAACGTTTAACGGTCGGCAAAGAAAATTATTTGTTATATGTTTACATTGGTATAACCTACAAATTTATTTTCATGTTTTTCATAAAATACAGGCATTTGTAGTGAATAAATAATTTTGAATTATATATGTACTTAAAGATCGCAGCGTTTTTTGCCGACGAAAATAAAAAAACAAAATGAAAAGTAAAAAATCTACTGAATCTAGATTTCTGAAATGTTTTGCATAGGCACTAGTATGTTAGCCAAAAATTGTAACCCCTCCCCCCTACCCAATTACCACTCAAGTCACCCTTAAGCATTAGAATTTCATAAATTTTTTCATTATCATTGCGCGAAAAACGTTCCGATCTTTAGGAACATAATTATATGCTGTAAGAAGAGTCAAAAATTATGCATAATTACTTTCTTACTGATGTCGTTAATTACTTCCTTAAAATTAACTTAAAATTGGAAATGTTAAGCGTGACTGAACCTATACGAATGTGGGTTACGAAATATTAGAATATTTATTTGAAAATACTAAATAAACAATTTGACCTCTAAAATTTTGACATAAGCTGCACATTGTTACAATGATTCATTTTTCAAAAAAAGTGAAAACGTCAAATTTTGTGGGATACGACATATGAGAATGGCAGTATCGATATATTAGATTGATTTAAAAAAATCGACTATTCTTTTTTTCAAACATACGGAAAATATTGTTCGAGATGACGAAAAAAATTACTGTTAAAGATTGAGCTATTAATATTAAGAACCGTCTCATCGCAATTTTCGATTTCCCATTTAAATAACATGGGAAAATTTTTCCTTAAACTTTAGATTTTTATCACTCACTCACCAGGGAATCAGTGTATCGAAAAAATTAATGAATAGTTTTATTGAAAATTGAACGCTCTACAAAAAAGGTCTCTTATCATTTTTCGCGACATTTAATTTTTCAAAAGTTATTCGATGTCAAAGTTGGATTCACACTAAATTTTAGTATTATTTGACTTTTTCGGCGAAACTATCAGACTTATCATAAAATATTATATAAGCTTTTTTGTAGATCATTTTATTTCCTACAAATTATTTCTAGTCAAGTTTCCAAAATTTTCAAAAGTTCTTTAGTTATTTACGTTTAAAAGTCAGTAAATAAAATCGACCGGAATACGATTTCTTATAACAAATCAGCATTTAAATGCTCAATATAAATTTCGAAAAAAAAAATAGTCAATTTTTTGAATCAGTCTAATATACATACATATATATTTATCTTTAACCTATAGCTCGTCTTCTATACCTTTATCTAGTGTAGCAGTCATGGCAGTATTTGCCAAATCGAATTAGAACTACTACCCACATTTATATATAACATCCACATATATATAGAATGTATAAATGTGTTAATGCGATCATTGGACGAGTAAGGATAGGATAGACATAATTGGAAGGCAGTGGGATAAGAGGTAGTGGTGGTGGGTCGGTGGGTGATACTGCAGAAACGCGACATAGTGGCTCTTACATGACGTCAAGCCCATGAAATCCCCTATTAGAAGCCGATACGAGGTACGGCAACCCTCTCAGGTGACTAACTACTATATAGTCACTTACATACAGCAAATATATAGGTACATATGTATGTGTATATTGCATTTTATACCCTCGCTTGAGCTTGCACACATCGTCAAACACTAACACCCAAATGGTCAGTTTAGTTAGCAGCCGCGTTAGTATCGCGCGTTCTCCTCCTAAGTTTCGTGTATAAACGCCAATTGCATTCCCAATGTGTTTAAGGTTGTTAATATCGTACATCATGATACAGTATTACAACTTACAGCTTACATATATTGCTTCAGCAGTATAGTGTAGTTTTGTTGGTGGTATGCACGTGATATGAGGTGATTTAGAGCTTACGACCTTGGGTTACGGATGTGGTTCTAGATATAAACTCATGGGATTTTTTATTTTAATTGTGAAATATATTTTGTCGGGTTGATATTTCATTTTTTATTCTGACTAATGTTAGTTATGTCAAAAATTTTAAAATTTATAATTGATGTAAAATTTTTTATTAATCAATTTTTTTTTTTTAAATTAATATTTGAACGTGTGAAGGTTGATATGATTATTTAGAAGGAAATTTCAATAGCTGGTTAGTATTTATTAATTTTATTGCAAATTTTTTTTTGACGTAACGAAAAAAAAATTGATGGTGAAATTAAAATAAAGATTTTTTTTATTATTTACGATCATAATAAAATGATTGATTATCAAAAAAAATAATTCAAGGTCTTTGTAATGAAAGAAAGTGGTATTTTATATATAATATAATTTATTGTTTATTAATTAATTATTGTGGATGCGGCTGTCCTAATTACGTAAATTGAGAACAATTGTGACATGATAATATGGTAATTATTATCATTGTTTTTGATATGAGCAGTGAAGAATTCAGTGATTTGTGACAGGATAATTCCAGTGGATTCCAGATATTCATCGTTTTTAAATTCAACGCTTGCGTATCCACATTTTCTCATTTATATTCAGCAGACCTATCGTAAACTTATATATTGCCATGGCATTCCAATAAAATAAAAAATAAATACTAGGTTTTTTTTCTTTTTTTTTTTTTAATCCAATAAATTTTTTTTTATGTTCACTTTTAATAATATAATGGAATACAATTTTTCTAGCGTTTTAATGTCACGCAACCAGGGTCAAGGTATCCAATTGCTCGGATTATTTTTAATACTTACTAAACTATTTAATTTTATAATGATAATAATAATAATGAAAAAAAAAAGAAAAGAAAATACCAGACTGAAAACATTAAGAACGTTGTAAAAATATCACTAAGTCTTTTCTACTTAATACATAATCAGATAATCACAAAAAAGTCAATTTATATAAACGGATTTTTTTAAAAACGATAGACTGGAAAAAAAAAATTTCAAAAAATTACACCTGTGGATTTTTTAATTGTCTGCGTGTGCATTTTTTTAGTATTTTTTTTTTTAAATTGAATTGTTGTAAAAAAATTCAAAACTTCAGCATCATAAAAAATATGACATTTCCAATAATTTTTTTTAGGCCCTGTTTAAAATATTACCATGGTTTTTTTTTTTAAATTTATATTCGAAGTCTATAGAATACAGAAGTACTTGATTTTTTTTTATTTCATTTTTTAAAAATTATCCAGGAGGCGCCAAAGTTGAGGCCTCAAAAAAATAAGACTGAAGTTAGAAGACAATTAACAACTTTCAAATTTTTTTTTTCAACAAATCAATGGCAAAAAAAATGCATGTGTAGAAAATTAAAAAAGCTATAGGTGCAATTTTTTCAAAAAATATTTTTTCATCATTTATCGTTTTCAAAAACATCCAAAAATTATTAGACGTCTGCTGACTTCAGTATCATTTCAAAAAAATGGTGTTCTACGACGGACAGTTAATCTCAGGATTAGTGAATTTAAAAAAAAAATAGGGATCTTCAAAAGAAAGGTCTCTTACGTGACAATTTACCACAATTTGCCAAAAACAAAAAATGACGGATGTTTAAAAAACTACCCCTGCTTTTTACTATTCTCTGCTAAAAAAAATGTCATAATTAATTTTTTGTTGGCAAATGTAATAAATTGGCACACAAAAAATCCCAGAGTTTCGGAGAGTAACTTTCCGCCATTTTAAAAAAAGTAGTTTCGAGAAAAACGCGTTTAAAATTTTCACTCGCAAGCATGGAGTGCTGTAAGCGCACACACTTTCACTTTCTTTATGTTAGAATTCGAATTTTAAAAAAATTTTTGGAGGTGATTTTCAAAAGTACAAGGATTAAGAAAATGCAAAGAAACGTTTTTTTGAAATTTATAAGGTGGTCAAGTTTCAAAATAATTGTCGAAATCAAATTTAAACAAGTTTCATTGTCTCAAAATCATAATTTTTTAAATTCACAATTTTCCCTAAATAATTATCGCTAAATTTAACTTGAATTTATCCTAAAAAATTTCCATAAATAAAACAAAAAAAAACTTTTCTCTAGAAAATTTTCTCTCAATTTAAAATAATTTTTTTTTCCATCATAAACTTTCCGTGTCAATAAACGGTTTAACAAACTAAAAGAAAAAAAAAATAAATAAATAAAAAATCGTAGCGTCAGTGATTATGACGTTACCTTCGACAACTTCCGGCCCAGAGTCTTTCTCTTAAATTTCATCTTCCTTTCCATCTCCATCTCCATCTCCTCCCCCGCTACTTTTCCTTCTTCTTCTTCTTCACCCTCGGGTTCTATCGTCTCATCTTCATCTCTTTTGCTTGCCTTTCATCTCTCCCCTCTTTACTCACACCAGCATCAGTATTCAGCACACCATCCACGATCCTCATACATTCACAGACTCATCTCGATTCTCAGCAACGGTACAGGAGCACACTTGATAAAGTAAGAGAAGGGGGGAGGGGGAAGATCGTGGAAACTCGAAACGGGAGTCGGTGGCCGGCGCTCGTGTCGCGCGTTTCTTCTTCTTCTTCTTCTTCTTCCAGTGCCTCCACCTCTACCTCAACCTCTACCTCTACCTTTACCTCAACCTCAACATCAACCTTAACAGACCAAGTGAAGTGAATTGAAGAGTTAAGTCTACCCTCCACTCAAATGCGCCAGTGGTCCTTAACATTACATTGCATTACATACACATTACACTACATTCAATACATTATGTATTATTTTTAAACGCACGCGTGTTAGTACCGTGATTTAAACTCGTGCCAAACATCCGCATACATCTTCATTATTTTTTTACTTACACTATACAATTTTTCCCACCATATTAATCTCTACTTAACCGTCGAGTAAACATTAAATTCAACCGAATAAGTAATCAATTGATATTGATTAAAAAAAAAAAAAAAAAAAAAAAAATTCACTTAAATAATTATAGTGTAAAAAAAGTAAAATTGCTTAGTTATTTTTGGTCTGTCCGTCTGACACTCCATCTAAAATTGGCCCTGGCGACTCGAGTAGTGCCGGTTAAACTGTTTCACTATGCGTAGTTTCATCAGTTTGTCTGCTGTCTGTGGTCATCATTGTCAACATTTTAATAATCATTATTATCACTATTGTCAATGTCGTTTCAATTGACATGAAAGGTAGAGAAATTTTTTTTTACTTATCAATAAATTGGGGAAAAAAATAAAATGTTTTGTTCGGAGTAGAAATTAACGGCTGAAAAAAGTGTTTAAGTGTACAGTAGTATAAGAATGTACGTCCGTACAGATTGATGTAACGCAGCAGAGATTTTACTGCCGGATTTATGTGTGCACTGTTGCGCAACGTTGAGTGCAACGTTTATTGTTTTCTCTGGTGTCGCATTTTTAAAATTTTTTTTGTAATTTCTCTATTTTCCTAGGGACTGAACTTATATATTTTCATTATTATTATTGTTATTATTAATAATTTAATATTAGTGTTAAATAATTTCGAATCGGAGCAGAAGTTTAGCTGAAGGTTTAGGTCTGTTGGGTTCAAAACGACATGGGGTTCATTGTCTCGGTGATTCTACTTGGTTCGGCATGACACGTAGTTTGTAGTGTAGAGTCTTCTTGATCTTACGTTGCATTAGGTCGTTTTAGAGAGAGAAAGAGAGGAAAAGAGAGAATAGGAATGAATAAAGGAAAGAAAAGAAGAGTAGAGCCTGCCTGACTCGTTTCAACGCAAACCTGTTTCAACACTCGTGGCTTTACTTCTTTGCCTGACCGTAACGTATATAGTCTACTATACCATATCTATATGTATATGTATATGTATATATGTATATGTATTCATAATCCTAGACGAAAACTATTATGTGTAATACTTGGATGTGCATAACATACATAAGACGACGTGCACACTTGTGCGGATGCTATAGACTATTGGAAATTATTTTATTTAAAAATTGATTTTTTTTATTGCAAGTGAGTTTTTTATTCGTTTTATTGATATGCAGAAGTAGAGCTGCACTTGTTTTGTAAATTAATTTTTTGTGGCTTGAAAGTTATTATTTTTATTGGAAATTTATTTTAATGATGCGTTCGAAAAATAATAGTTGGAGGATTTTGATTTTTTAGTGAAGGATGTGAATTATTGATGATACTGCAGTTTGCCGACGTCTAATAATTTTTGTTTTTAAAAAATTGCACTTACAGTTTTTTTAATTTTCTACATGTGCATATTTTTAGTTTATTTTTTTTTTAAATTTAATGGTTGAAAAAAAAATTCGAAAATTTTTAATTGCCTGCTAACTTCAGAATCATGAATTTTTGAACTAAAGAAAATTTTTATCGAGGTTCAAATTGACACAGGTTGATTTTGACATTTCCTTGAACTTTTTAATTCCTGCCCAACTGGGAAATTAAAATTTTTAATAATTCTTTTTATTTTTTTCAAAATTATCCTGAAGCTAACAGGCAATTAACAATTTTCTGATTTTTTTTTCAACAGAAATTACAAAAAAAAAAAAAAAATAAAAATATGCACATGTAGAAAATTTATAAAACTATAGCTGCAATTTTTTCAAAAAATTTTTTTTTCTTAATTCATTGTTTAAAAACAATTCAGAAGTTATTGGACGTCAGCCAACCAGTATCAGTTTTCCAAATTTTAAGTGAAAAAAAATAGAGCATTTACATACTTGTCGTTTATTTAATTTGTGAAGTGAAACTTGATGTGTTTTTTAAATTAATTTGAATCAGAATTTGTTGAATTTTTTTTCGTCTAGTTAATTGTTATTCATTTAGAAATAATATATTAGAAGGTTTTATTTAAGTATTTAATAGGAAGAAATAAATATTCTATTTTGATTTAAAATTCGAATAATCAGTTACGTAATAAATAATGATATTAATTACTTATAATTAATTAAGAAGAGAAAAGCAGAGCGAAGTGTCATATATTTATGTATAATATTTATAACTAAATTAAAATTGAACTTATTTTTGGTCTGTGAGATAAAGATTTTTTTTCAGTTTATAGAAGTAACTAGAATAGAGTTTTTTTAAGTTGTTTGATTCTATTATTAAAGTTTATTTTTATCGGCTTCAAAATTTAACTTCCAAATATTGATTTTCATTTATGTATTCTGAGTTATTAATCAAAATAGCATTTAATGAAAATTTTTAATAAATGCCCGTGTAAAAAAAATTGTTGAAAAAGTGGTGACTATTATAAACTTCAAAACGTGACACAACGACTAAGTTTTTTAAACTTTTGAAAATTCAAGAGAAAAGTCAATGAATATCTCGATATATTTACAATATATTATATATATAATCCTATCACTTTTAATGTAGCGTCAAAAAAAGCTTACAAATGAGTCGAAAACATGCACCTGAAAATTGAAACGTTTTTCGTGGAACGAAAATAAAAAAACAAAATGAAAAATAAATAATCTAGTAGATCTAGATTTCAGCCGACCCCGATTACTCCTTAAGTTACCTTTAAGCAGTTAAATTAAAAAAACTTTTTCATTTTCGTTGCGCAAAACGTTCGGATCTTTGGTACATTCAAAAACGATAATTTGTAGTATTAATTGTTTTTTTCTTTGTATTTTTAGAAGTTTAAAAAAAGTTTGTTGTTGTGTCACTTTCTGAAGTTTAGAATAGTCAACACTTTTTCAAAAATTTTTTTTACACGGATATATTAAATTATTTCGCCGAAATTTTTCATGTAAAAAGAATATGACAGTAATTCAAAAACAAACTCTCTTAAATTTGAAACAGTGAAAATAGTGACTATTCACTATTTACTAGTGAAAAGTATATCACTAATTCAAACAGTGGTTTACTTTTCACTAGCAATAAGTGACTATTCACTGCCAAATAGTGACTGTCACGTGATTTTCACTAATTCGTTTTTAGAGAGAACGGAAACAAGTACTTTGGGGATTAAAAAATTACTTGGTACCATACCAGTATTTATTTAATTGATTAAAGCCCGCATTGACTTGAAACTTGAAATTTTTAATCTCTGAATTCAAATCTATTTCATTTAACGATAAATCCTTAGAACCAGATATAATTATATAATTATCCAAAATCAAGTTTAATTCTCCGTTAATTTCGCCTCTTTTAGTATTTTACTCGCTGTCTATAAGATTGACTTCCATAAGTTCAGTATTTTCGCGCCAGTGAATTTATCAGCGCGATCAATGAACTGTTAAATTGTTAAACTCAGAAGTTCGTCGATAATATCTTTACTATTAAAATAATCGATATTTCATTAAAAATAAAAAAAGTAATCAGTTTTTATGTTCACTATTAGAACATTCTAAAGTTAATTTAATACCCAAGTTTCCAAATGATTAATTTTTGAAAATAAAATTTTATTTTTCTCCAATTTTGGATTTTTTTTTCACCCTAAAAAAAAAGATTTTGCAATTTTCGTAGCCTAATTTACTTGACAAAAAAATTAATATTTACACGGCATTAAATTTCAAGTGTCAATTAAATTGATTAAAAAAAAATTAATTACGGCTATTTAATTAAAAAAATTAATTTATTATATTTATTAAAAAATTACTTAAAATAAATTACATCAGGTAATTAAATATTTGTTAAAATTACTCATGTCTAAATATATACATATATTAAAAGATTAAAAAAGAGAAAAAAAATATGTGACCTAAAAAATAAAAATTATTGACTCGTTACTTCTGCCACACTTTCCATAATATGTTAAAAAATAAAATAAATTTTTAATAAAATTCATTATCGCATTGCGTGTTTACACTCCACACATCACATATCAATTGTATGAATCTCGTCTCCAAGCTAGCTATCTGTTAATTTGTAAAACTATCAACCAGACATGCTCTCTACTCTACTCTACTCTCAGAACTTAACTAATAAATTCTTCTCTCTTTACTTTTTATTCTTATTCTTATTCTTCAAGTACCAACACGTGTTACATATCGCAATACCAATAACTCCTAGTACATATGTACATATACATATAAATATATATATACCATGTTTACTTGTCATACACACGCGTTTTGTACATGAGGGAATCGTTATCGGGTTTGTGCTGCTGATGAGGCACTATTCAAACGAGGACGAAGAAAGTGAGCATTACATACATACCTATCTACGCCCACATACATTTTCATACATTCAACTCAATAAAATATGTATCAACTATTTTTACTAAAAATATTTTCATAACATCAACGAATTCCACATTTTTTTAAACTGACAATTTGTATTTTGATTTCTAATTCACTTTTAAAATTTTCAAATTCAAATATTGACAGGCAAAACGGGCATCTTTCATAAAATAGTCGAAATTTTGATTTTTTCCATCATTTTTAATTTCCCGCGGAAATTTGAAAATTTTTAAAAGAAGGAAAATTATTGGTTTTGGTCCGATTTTTGAAAATCGAGTTTTTTTTTATTTAGTCTACAGATAAGTATTTGGTATCAGTAAAATCTAGTCAGAAAAATTCAAAATGTGGGGCAAAATGGGTCTTGCTAAAATAATTCAAATTTTTTCAAATTTCTGAAGATCATTTCTTTTTTCATATGATAAAAATAATTGTGACACGAATTTTTTTTATGAAAAGAAGCCCGCATGAAAATACCATATATGATAAATATATATGGAAAAATATATAATCAATATGTGAGCATATAAGTGGCCAAAAACGATATATATTTTCTTATATATAACATAGTAAGTTTTAATATAATTAATTATATACGTAAATTTATAAGTTTATACATGTATTATATATATTTATAATCATATATGTATACTTATAAGTTAGCACATATATGTATTACATATATTGATAATTATATATGTAAATTTGTAAACTAGCACCCATATATATATATATATATATTCTGAACACAATGTTTGAATCTTATAACAGAGAAAGGAAGACAGAAAAGAAGAGATTTTATTTATTCTTACATATATGGGGAGACTTATATGGTTCTATATATCGAAAAATATACAAAAATTTATAAAGTTAAATACATGGTACATATATCGTGCCATATAATGATGAATTATATATGCATTCTTATTTGTTTCCATATATAAATAACATTTATTTTTGAATATATTAAAATTATAAGTTTTTAAATATATAAATAATATATTGAAGTTATACGGAAATATATGAAATCATATAAGAGAAAACATATATAGAAATATAATAAAATTGGCCAAAATCTATATATAGTTCTATATAAGATTTCATGTATTGTCACATATATATTTATATCTGTAACATATATTTTTTAATATATGTTTACCATATATGATATTTTCATGCGAAAGAAGTTTTAATAAATAAATTGTACTGCTTCTGTAAAACAGGAAAAATTTAACTTCCATATATCAGCGTTGCGCTTAAAAAAAAACTGAAAAAGTTTTACAATATTTTATGCGACTTTCAGTATCAAATAATAATTTTATCAAATATTTATCTGAATTCTCAGTAGTAAACTTTACTTTTAACTCAACATTTACTACAATTTCAAGTTCCTGTTTACGACTTTAATTTTTCCTGTTCTAAAAAATTAATTACTTATTTCTCCTAGAAATTTTACTAAAAACTCAAATAAAGTAAAGCGATAAGAAATTTTTACAGACAATTGAAAATAAAAAAAGTAATGACAGTAATCATAATTACAGAGTAATTTAACAAGACAAATTTATTTTAATTTTACGACAATTTTCTTCTATTATATTTTTTAACTTTCTCGTAAATTATCATTACACAGTAAGTGAATAATTTTAAAAAAAGTAAAAAAAATAAATAATCATGCGATTGTTTACTCGGATGTCCGACTGCGCCTACACTCTGTCAATTTTATAATAATTTTCCGCGAAAAAGTGATGCGGTGAAATTTAAAAAAAAGGATGTACTTTAAAATAAAAAATGAGCACTGAGACAATAAATAAAAAATGTTAGTGTGTGTACATGTAATGTGAAGTAATTTACAGTACGAAATTATTCACGTAGGTCGTTATGTCAATGTCAGTGCCCAGAGAAGACAGACAGACAGAGTTGTATATATATAAATATATATTATGCTCCATAAACCTATACCAGATATCCGTTCTCGGGAGTTTATGCATCTGTCTACCCACATAAGAGTCCTTGTCATTTTTGACCCGCATTCATTTGACATTTATCGACAATATATTATTATATTTTTTTTATTTATTGTATTTATTTTTTAACTCAACTTTATTTTTATTTGTTGTTGCGTAAATAAAAAATTATGTCGCAAATAAATAATTAATTATTATTAAAATAATATATAGATAAATTACTCATGTTTAATGTCAATGTATTATTTACCTGTTGCAGGGGTATTGGAGATGGCCGCGACAGAAAGTACGATACGTTTCAGTGGTCACACATTAGATAAAGCTACAAAGGCAAAGGTTAATTATATTTTATCTATTATCTTTTTATCTTATAATAATTATTATTAATTAACATGGAAAAGTACATTTTATTAAATTCGATTACTCAATTTAATTTGCTATATTTAATTAAGTAACAGATTAAAACTCTAAGTCCAAGTAAATGCGGATTTAAATAAAATTCAAATCACTCCTGAAAAGACAAACTCCCGGGTCGAAATATCTAGACTCAATCAGTTCTCATCGAACCCAAGTAAGTCTCAATCAAGTCTCATTAAGCTAAAAAAGCATTTTGAGCCTCAAATAATCCCGAGTCAAAAAACAAATTCTAGTTTAGTCCTCAAAAGCTTCAATTCTTTTGATGTTTTATTTGCCGCCCAGAAAGTAACTCTACTTTAGTACTCGAAATTTTCAATGAGAACTATGAGGTCTAAATGCGGATAATTTATCGATTTCAAATTATAAGTAAGAACTCAAAATTCTTAACAAATGAAAAAATATAGTTCGGACTTTTAAAAATTTTAGATAGAAAAGAGAGGAGAGAATACGTCGAATGACTTTTGAGGTTCAAATGCGAATAAAATTATTCCTTTGTTTTGAGTATTTTGAGGCTCTATCCAGATCATGTTATTCCAGTTTAGTTCTCAAAGTTGTAAAATTGGTCGTAACTACTTCTTTGAGAACTAAACTAGGATAACTTTCTATACTGTTGTCAGTCTCCAAATTCTAAATTGATCCTCAAAAACCTGATTGAGAACTTTGAGACTTGAATCCGAATTCGTTTTTTGACTCGGGCTCATTTGAGGCTCATTGAGGCTTTTTGAACATCATGTGAGGCTCAAAATGCATTTTTTACTCAATGGGGCTAGATTGAGGCTTACTTGGGTTCAATGAAGCTAGATATTTCGACCCGGGTCTCTATTTACTCCGTGTGCGATATGATTTTTTGTAAAAACTCCGAAACTCCGATTGAATTCGCATTGACATAAAATCCGTGATTACTTCTAATTCACTTCCGATTTCTTACAGTACCGTAAAAAAAATTTTTGAGACAAGAATATTATTTTTTTTAAGACAAAATTAATTTATAAAATATTTTTAGAAAATTATCTTCTTATTTTTTCAAGTATTTTCTTTCACGAGTTTACTTTTTAAGAAGATTAAATTCTTTAAGCAATAAACTTGTAAAACTTTAAAAAAAAGTTTGTCTGTTGATGTTCCGACACTCGAAAGTTTAAGTGAATTTTAGTATTTAAAAATTTAATAATTTAAAAAGTTATGAAAGTTTTGAGATTGATTACCTAGACAAATGTTTTATCATTGTTAATAAATGAAATTTAAGTTAATTACCAAAAGTTTCCGCGCTATTTCTCATTCTATTTCAAAAATTTATACAGAACAATAACAATAAACTACTGCTTGTTTTTGCTGTCAAAAAATTATACACTAAAAGCTTTTTTATATTCACTCAAGTATGAAATATATATGTGGTCTTAATAAAAATAATAATTGTTTGACTACCAGGTGACATTAGAGAACTACTACAGCAATTTAATAGCCCAGCATATTGAACGAAAGCAGAGGCTAGCAAAGCTCGAGGAATCGTTGAAAGATGAGGGCTTATCTGAACAACAAAAGCAAGAGAAAAGGCTTCAACATGCGCAAAAAGAAACCGAGTTTCTTCGCTTGAAGCGATCTCGACTCGGTGTCGAAGACTTTGAGCCACTCAAGGTTATCGGTCGTGGAGCCTTTGGCGAGGTCAGTTTTTAATTATAAATTTATCTAAAACTGTTATCATCATTTTAATTTCTTATTTGAGAAAATTCATAAATCCTCATTATTGAACTTTCCAAGAGGGACAAAAAAAATTTTATGGTGTAACTCAGTTTAACTGGGTCAAAAATAAAACTTGATGTAGACTTGGTGTACAAAGTCGAAATTTGGAGCCGTTTTTCACAAGACAAACTCGACTTTTTTTTACGGAGATATTAAATACATTGAGTTTAAGCCTTGGTTTAGACTTAACTGGCTTACTTAGTCACGATTTAAGACGGAAATGCGACTTAAATTAGAAGACGAAAAAGTCAAAAGATGAAACGTGAAAAACAAATTTTACACTTGAAAATACTGCTTGTTTTTGACTTGATTGGTCAAGTCAAAATTAGGGTGAATGAATAACTTTTTTCGACTTGGATCAGCAAGTCAAAATTAGGGTGAATGAGGGTTGTGCTCGAAGTAAAGACAAATAAGTTCAAATTAAGATGAAAAAAGTTCTAAAAGTTGGCAAAAATTTAATTTAAGCCGAACAAGTCGAGATCTTATGGAAAATCGTCGGCAAATCGATAACTTTCAAAGAAAATAAGGTGAAGCGAGCCTGAATAAAGTTTTATTTTTGACCCGGGTAAATATAAAGAGTAAACTATTAATAAACATATTGATTTTAGGGGTGTGCGAATAAGTAGAATTTAAGAATTATTTGTGACGAACCGAATAATTCCGAGTATTCGTCAGTTTTCGAATTATTTTAAAAATCTGAATTATTTGTAAATTACGGTCATAAATTTTTTATAATTTTTTCAAAGTCAAATCTTTGAAATTTAATCGAACAATGCAGAAATTTATGAATAATTCGATCACACGGAAAAAACAATACAGTAGTGGCAACTCTCTGGGATAGTACTGAGTACTTTCTGTAAAAAAAAAATTCAGACAGTTTGTATGCCATCTAGACTGTATCCACTACTCGCTGGATAGTACTGACAATGAGTACTATCCCGGACAGTAGTGGATATAGTTTAGATAGTAGTGAATATAGTCTAGATAGTATACAGTACTGTCTGAATTCTTTTTACAGTAAGTACTCAGTACTATTCCAGAGAGTTGCCACTACTATATTGTTTTTTCCGCGCGGTTGAAATAATTCAAAAGTTTACGAATACTTCGAACTTTTCGAATAATTACAAAATTATAATTATTTTATTCAAACTCTACTCGCACGCCTCTAATTTATTTTTATTTTATTGAATATCGACTTATGGGGTTTTATAAATAAACTATTCACTTACTATTCATTTCCCAATATTAAGGACAATCTTAGACCCTGTCCGGGTCAAAAAATAACTTGCTTGTGACTTTTCTGGCTTATTTGCCTTGCTTTTGATTTAATTAACTTGATTTGGACTGTTATAATTCTTTTGACTTGAATATGATTTTTTCAACTTAGAAATTTGAGTCGACTCCAAGTCAAATCCAAGACAACGAGACTTTAATTTGACTTGGTTGGCGTAAATAGGTAGGGGAGACCGGGGCAAGACGGCCCACCTAAGCCGGTTATTATTATTTGTGGCTTTTAACCATCAAGTCAATTTACTCTTTTCCAACTTGAACTCAATTCACCAAAATTTTGGTGAAGCTCCTGAAAAAAAATTTTTTTTTTTTTTGGGGCAAGATGGCCTCCTCCGAAAAAAAATGAAAATTAATTGTAAAAAAATTTCCCGCGAAACAAATGTTTATATTTTTCTCTTTAACAACTGTATTTACTTTAATATTACTCGAAATAACCTTTTTTGATATAATACGAGTCATTTTTTCACTAGGTTATAATACTATGAAATACATTTTCTTTTAGAATTTTCGAGTGGTTCATTTTGCCCCAAGTTTCACGTATCGGGCTAAAAATGAGTAAATAATCTAAATTTGTGATAATCAAAAGAAAACAAGAAAAAAAAAATTTTGGATAATTTTTGAGGTGGGCCTTCTTGCCCCAGGTGGGCCGTCTTGCCCCGGTCTCCCCTACTAAGTAAGACGACTTAGTCAAAAACAAGTCAAAACTGAATGAATTTTCGTATCTTAAAATATGAAAGCACGTTTGGTTTTGACTTGCTTTGGATTTGAAGTCAAATTAACTTAATTGACTTAAATTTCTAAGTTAAAAAAATCATATTCAAGTCAAAAGAATTATAACAGTCCAAATCAAGTTAATTAAATCAAAAGCAAGTCAAATAAGCCAGAAAAGTCACAAGCAAGTTATTTTTTTGACCCGGGTGTATTATTTAAATCATTACAAGAATAATTTATTTTTCTCAGCACGTATTAAAACTAAAAAAAATAATTAAATTTAATAGGTGAGATTGGTACAAAAAAAAGATACTGGTCATGTCTACGCAATGAAAATATTAAGAAAAGCGGATATGCTCGAAAAAGAACAAGTTGCCCACGTAAGAGCCGAAAGAGACGTACTCGTTGAAGCAGATCATCAATGGGTTGTTAAAATGTATTACAGTTTTCAAGATCCTATTAATTTATATTTAATTATGGAGTTTTTACCTGGAGGTAAATATTTTTTTTCCTCTAACTTACTTTACAAATTTATTATCACTTTTATTTTATCATAATAATAAAATCTATTTAAATGAAACACTTTGAAGAAATGAATAAATTTTATTATTAATAAAGACAGCGATGTAAATAAAAGGCTTAACAAGTTTTACGTGACAAAGTTTATAATTGCGAGTGAGTCAACGCGAAATCCGTTATTTTTTATTTATATTTATTCCGTTACAGGCGACATGATGACGCTTCTAATGAAGAAAGATACACTTTCAGAGGAGTGCACTCAATTTTATATATCCGAGACGGCGTTAGCTATTGATTCTATTCACAAATTAGGTTTTATACATAGGTAATATATTTATATATATTTTAAGTACTAAATATAAATATTTATTTTAATTATTATATACATTTTTATCACAGAGATATTAAACCAGACAACCTGTTGCTCGACGCACGGGGTCATATTAAATTATCGGATTTTGGCCTATGTACGGGACTTAAAAAGTCGCACAGAACTGATTTTTATAGAGATCTCAGTCAAGCTAAACCCTCTGACTTCAGTAAATATTTTTTTTTTATTACTAATAAATTTTTTCTTCGTATAATTTTAAATTAATTAATTTATTTATTTTTCTATAATTAGTGACGTCATGTGGCAGCGGAAGTGGCGGTGCAATGGATAGTAAAAGACGAGCTGAAAGTTGGAAAAGAAATAGACGAGCACTGGCCTACAGTACAGTTGGGACACCAGATTATATTGCTCCAGAAGTCTTCCTTCAGACTGGGTATGGACCAGCTTGTGATTGTTGGTCACTTGGTGTTATTATGTATGAAATGTTAATAGGTAATTAATATATACTATATAAATTTTATTTAAAATATATACTGAAGGTAGTACTGTCGGTTTTAGAATTACAATTCATACTAAGGAGGGTCTATAGTAATTTTCGTCCCAGCTTTTCTCTCAAACTAAACCTCTAAGCGCAAAACTAAGAACGAGGTTTGATGCATTACTCTATAAACTAGCAGTCTACGTTTTGATTTGGGAAAAATATTTATATGTTTAAGAGAAAAACGTGGACAAAGTTTCCATTTACTGCTCTAGTGCAACAAAGATAGTTCCGTTTGTTGACTTAAATGTGATAGAGAAAAAAGTTCAGACCCCTCTTAAAGTTTATTTAATGAAATTTCACATATGAGTAGAAGATGGTGAGAAGAAAATTAAATTAAATTTTTCAAGAGCTGCAGAATCAATAAATTCTATGGTACCTGTGATTTATCATGAGGCTCAATGTTAAATTCATGGAAATAAAAACGTTACTGGTTCTCTGTAGCTCTTTTAAAATTTAATTTAATTTTTTTCTCATCATTAATTACTAATGTAAGAAGGGCAGTTAAATATTTTTCACTTGCTAGTAGATTTATTTAACAATTAAGCATTATTGAACCCGACAACTAATCTATAATACAGAGGGTTAATAATTAATGATATAATGAGGGGAAGGATGAGAATGGCTAGATGTCACGTTGGGTCTTGTCGGAATGTCTCTTCTCTATTCGTCTCATTCGGACATTCCTTGACTCTTGTCTAGGGATGAACTTTGTCACAGGCTGGGGTAGCATCTGATATCAGAGCACAGAAAGATTGGAACTCGGCTGGTTACTGTTCTGCACCCGACTCAGTCTGGTGCTGGAAAAAAATGCTCGATTGTGGTGCAGCGCGATACTGATTACTGTGCGGGACCTGACTAAGTGGTGCTGCACCACAATCGAGCATTTTTTTCCAGCACCGTACTGAGTCGGGTGCAGAACAATAATTAGTCGGGTTCCAATCTTTCCGTGAGGCTACGGGCCTCAAGCTGCCTAACGAGGACTTTTTCTCGGCCTTTGCTCAGCATTAAGGAAAGAGTAGCTTACACTAATATCTCAAATTTTATCAAATTCTCATATGAACACTAAGGGTCCGTTCATAAAATACGTCACGCAAAATTTTCCCCTTTTTCGTCACATTTTCTGCGATCCCCCTATCAATATTGCGTCACAAATTATAAAAATATGAAACGAATGACTTTATATTGTAACAAAAAAATAAAATTTTTAAAATAACCGCGGGAAAAATTTGAAAAATTACTAGATGAGCTGCGAACGTCATGTTTCATTAGACCACTCGAACCCCCTTGTCACTTTAAGCGACACCCCCTCCCCCATAAGTGCGAACGTATTTTCCGAACAGCCCCTGATTCTAAAACCGACAGTACCTTAAATATGTACAAGTTTTTTAGTTTAAAAATATGTTAATTTGGTAATTAATAATTAATATAAATGTCTGAATTGTTAATTTCCATAAAAACTTTTAAAAATAATTGAATTTTAAATTTTATCTCTAGTAAATATTCGAAAAATTCATTTTAATAAAATAAAATATAAATAAATAAATTTATTTGCTCAGGTTATCCTCCATTCTGCAGTGAAAATCCACAAGAAACATATAGAAAAGTTATGAATTGGCGTGAAACATTAATATTTCCACCGGAAGTGCCGATTAGCGAAGAGGCCAAAGATACTATTATTAAATTCTGTTGCGAAGCTGACAGAAGATTAGGTAAATTTAATAAAACTTTGCTAAACAAATCACCTTAATTTACATATAGATGTTTGTATACTTTTAATTAAACTGATGAAAGTATACCAATTTACATAACTCCAATTAACTTTTCTTTATTTTTATCATTAAGGATCTCAAAGAGGTATTGAAGAACTGAAATTAGCTCCATTCTTCCGTGGTGTTGATTGGGAGCACATACGGGAACGACCTGCTGCGATACCAGTTGAAGTTCAATCAATAGATGACACATCTAATTTCGATGATTTCCCCGACGTTAAACTTGAAATACGTAAGTCATTTTTATTTATTTATACACTTAATATATCTAATTTATTGTCGTTTATTATATTCAATTCTCTGTTATCTAATAAACAGACAATTTTGTCCCAGTGGGGGTTCAATTACTACGTAAATTTATATCGGCAAAGAAATAAACTTCGATTATTCATTTCTTTCAATGAAGACCGAGTGTTAAATTCATTATTTTATTTAATTAAATTTTTCTAATCGTAAATTATTAATTTTAATTAAAAAAATTTACGGTCATTCTTAGATAGCGACCCCCACTTTTCAAAAATATTTAATGACCTGGAACTGCCAGCCGTAGTAAAATTTCATCAGATTAAAAAAAAAATAAGAAAAACCCCAAAACTTCCCGCTGTAAATTTTTGAATTCTTCGGGCTCAAAAACGGTTGGACGGTCGTTTCAATCAATTGATTCGTTATCGAGTTATAAAATTTCAAAGTTAAAAGAAAATTTTTCCCATGTTATTTAAACGGGAAATCTTTTTTAAGCGAGGGCGCGTTTTTTTATTGAATCGGAAGGGCTCCAACTTGGTACCCAATTTTTTTTTGTTACATGCAAAGTAATTTTGGTATGGAATCGGAAAAAAATATCGATTTTATTTGGCACAGTCTAATAGATATATAGATATTAAGGTGGTCCGTTTGGAACGACTTTTTTTTCACACCCACTTAAAAATACTGTGTAGAAATTGAACAAAAAATTCCCTGCAGGTTTCAGCTGTTAATTTTAATTCTGAGTACTTGACATCTGATTTTGAATTTTTCCCATTTAAAATTCATAGGAAAGTTAGAATCTAGATTCGCACATGGATTCCCATGTGGATTTTTACGATGAGTTCCCATGGAATCTGCATCATGTCAAAATCCATATGGGAATCTTGTATAGATTAGGAATTAGGAAAATTAACAAAAAGCGTCACGTTATTGATACAAACAAATTGATGAAAAAAAAATATCCTGCCGATAGAATATTAATCTGTTCTTTTATTCATATGCGCGTATCAATAGATCATAGACATAGAAATCCAGATGCCTCAGATTCTATAGAAATTACTTATACAAAAAACCCAGATTCCTATATGAATTTTCTACAAAGAAATCCATGTATCCTAGTCCCTATGTCAAGTTCCTATATGGGAATCTAGATACCCACAGCTTCCTATGTGGGTTTCCTACATGAAAATCCAGGTACTCCGGATTCTATAGAAATTACTTATGTAGAAACCCAGATTCCTATATAAATTTCTCACAAAGAAATCCATATATTCTAGTTCCTATGTCAAGTTCCTATATGGGAATCCCGGTACCTACAGTTTTCTATATGAAGTTCCTACATGGGAATCCCACAATTTTCTATTTGAATTTCCCATATGAGAATCCAGATACCCATGGTTTCCTACATGAATTCTTATATAAATCCATGCACTCCTATATCAATCCCTATGAACTCTTACATAAATCTATGCCTCCCCATATGAAATCCTATGGGTTCCCATACAATCCATCATAGATTCTTTTGACAGAGTATACCCTAGTTCTTATATCGTTCCTATATGGGAGTCCCGGTACCCAGTTTCCCATATGAAGTTTCTACATGGGAATCCCACAATTTCTTATGTGAATTTCCCATATGGAAATCTAGATATCCATGATTTCTTACATGAATTCTTATATAAATTCATACACTCCCATAACAATTCCTATGGATTCTTACATATAAATCCATATGGATTCCTATGGGTTCCCATGCAATCCCACATGGATTCTTTTGATATAAACCGCATTTAATAAAAGTATCAAGCAAGCAAATAATTATTTAAAAATAAATTTCAGCTTCAGCACCACTGCCCCAGGACGGAGAGGTGATATACAAAGACTGGGTCTTCATAAATTACACATTCAAACGTTTCGAAGGCCTCACACAACGTGGCACGCCAACGAAGAAATAGCAATCCTACAATTCTGCTTCAATGATAATAAATCAGCAATCAGACCCATTAAATCCGGCCCAAGTTCATCAGCAACCACCGACACTGTCTACAGCCTCATCAACAAATCAATCGTTGCAAGACGGTTCTTGATTTTATTTTTATCATCAATAATAAATAATAAGTGTGTTTAAAGTTGCTTACAATTACAATATATTTAAATTATTACTATAAATAATTAATCTTCAAGATTAACAAAATTTTAGGCCTGGAATGCTGATTTTAGACGATACGATTACAGCTCTCTTCCCAACTCTCTACTACTAAATGAGTATGTGTTACTCGATCTTTAAATTAACCTACGACAATTAAATCATTGTATTCTATTTTCACTCGATAATATTCTATTTTAATTAATAATTAATTATTCAATTTTTTTATGAGTGTAAATGAAGCAGACATCAGACAATTATAAAATAATAAATAAGTAGAGTAAATAATTAAAAAAAAAATATTTTAAAAAAATGCACTCATTAATTTGAAAATTTTTTAAATGCGCATTTTTTAAAAATTTTATTTTATTAATTATTTACTCTATTTATTTATAATTAAGGCCAGGATTTTTTCCTTAATTTAAAAATGTAACGATTAATAATTGATGATGTCAAACTTTTGATATTACGGCGAAAATATTGGTCGTAAAGAAAAGTTTTTCAAGTAAAAGTTGTTCAAAATTTAATTTTCTAAAAAAAGTGTCTCTTATAATTTTTCCTTAGGATTAATAAGGAAGCCGTAATTTCAAAATTAAGATTTTCATAATTAACAAAAATTTGAATCATTCATTATGAATTTTAATTTCGGAATTACAGTGAAAATATTGGTTGTATAGAAAAATTTTTCGAGTAAAAGTTGTTCAAAATTCAATTTTCTAAAGAAAATGCCTCTTATAATTTTTCCTTAGGATTAATACCGAAGCCGTAATTTCAAAATTAAGATTTTCATAATTAACAAAAATTTGAATCATTCATTATGAATCTTAATTTTAGAATTACGGTGAAAATATTGGTCGTATAAGAAAATCATAATAGACATTTTTTTAGAAAATTAAATTTCCTACAACTTTTGTTTAAAAAATTTTTTTCTAAGACGAATATTTTCGCCGGAATATTAAATATTTGAACCATTCATTTCAACATTAAGGCGAAAGTCTTGTCCCTATTTATAATTTTAAATTTGACGTCTGCTACTCATAATCAATTTTTTTTTATCATTTTTTGTTACTAGTAAAATTTTTTTCTAACGGAATTTAAATATCATGTGATAATTGGCTGACGCTAGATAATTTTTATATCATTTTTTAATTTTTATTTATTAAACCTCACTATTTATATACATTTTTTTTTTTATTTTAGATTTATTAGTTTGCCATTTACGTAACGATATTTTACTGTATTGTATTAGATGATTATTATTTTTTTTGTACAGTGACTTTAATTACACGATTAAATTAATTACAAGTTATTTAATTTATTTAAATGATATTGGGAAAATTAATAATTGAAATAGAATATAATTATTGTGATTTTATTATTTTATATTTTTTTTTAACGCTCAAAATTTCCAATTCTGCCTCGCGAGCGTTTTAACGTGCCTCGTTATATGCCAAGTTTGAAAAATTTAAATAATTAATAGTCACGATGCGGAAAAAAAATATTTTTATTTATTTATTTATGGTCATTATAATTTTCTTTTTCTTCTTATAAAAATCAATCTATTAAAAGTATAAATATTTTTTAAAAATTTCTGTTACTTTTAATTACAAAAAAAAAGTTTTTTCAAAAATTCTAAACTTCGCAAAAAAAAAATTACTAAAAAGTTCGCAGTGAAATTTTTAAACTTGAGACAGATTTTAACTTTGAGTAAAACTTTTGTAATTTTGATAGAAAAAAAAAAAGTATCTAGGATTTTATATGAGCAAATTTAAAAAAAAAAAAAGAACTTGTTTTAATACATTTTACCCTGGCTCCGAAAAAGTTAAAGTACATGATCCTGAAGTTAACCGACGTCTAATAATTTTTGGATTTTTTTCAAAACGATAAATTATGAAAAAAAAAATATTTAAAAAAATTGCACTTATAGTTTTTTTAATTTTCTACATGTGTATATTTTTAGTTTTTTTTTCTTCAAATTTAATTGTTCAAAAAAAAACTCCAAAAACTTTTAGTTGCCTGCTAACTTCAAGATAATTAAAAAACCTCAAATTTTGAATTTTTTATTAACGGGTTTTGATTCTTATGAAGCTATTGGCTTTTAATGGGAATTTTTTCTGAACGAGGTTAAGATTAAGAAAAATGGGGCATAATTTTATTTTCATTGCCACTCGTTTTGTAGAATAAGTCTACAATATGAATAGCAAAAAAAAATTTATACACTTGTGGTTTTAAACTTGATGACGAAAGCCAAATTTTTCTTTTAATTTTTAGCTTCGAAATAAGTTTTCAAAAAAATTGGTTATAAAAAAAAATTATACGCCCTTATGACTTCACATACAAATATATATATAAAGTCCTAGATAAACGTTTTTTTATTACTATAAAAATTACAAAAGTTCAAAAAAAATTCTAATCTGTCTCAAATTTAGAATTCTACTTATCGAACTTTTTTTGAATTTATTTTTATGAAAATTTATGACATAAATAGTAATATATATGACTTATTATATTACGTAGTCATATATTTAAAAAAAAAAAGTAAAATAAATTTTTTCCGTACGTGGGTGGGGGAATGGCAACACAAATTTAAAATAAAATTGCAAATAAATATATACTAATAAATAAATAAATAAATGAAAAAAAATATATATATTCAAATAAAAATATAAAAATTAGTTTCATACAATTTTGCCAGCATTTACTTAAAATATCAATAAAATACAAAATATAAATATTCGTATCGCGTAAAATTTTTCAGAATATAGTTTCGTAATGAGTAAACAACTGACTAGATTAATAAATAATAATTATATAACAAAAAAAAAAAAAGTTGAATTTCAAACAGAGTAAAGTTCTGCAGTTAAAGTAAATAAAGTTATAAAATAAACTATTTTCTGCATTAAAAATAATAATAATTATAAATAAAAATGCATACGACAGCGTAGATTGTAGGGTAAAAAAAAAATTTTGTTAGTATCCCGCTATCGTATTACAAAATAAAACTAATAATAAATAAAATAATCGTTTTAACGTCCATGTACTGATTATAGATTTAAAATAATTATTAGATTAAATAAAAATAGTAAGATGATAAAGAGAGAATAAATTATTTCATCGCAATTTATTTATCTATTCAGAGAATAAATCTAGATAAAAAAAAAGTAAATAAATAAATTAACCACAATAGTCACGAGATGCCTTTGCCGCGTAAATTTTCATAAATAAATTGCAGTGCAGTAAAGGATTTTTTTTTTAATTCAGTGGAATTTAATGTCTGAAATTTTATGATTTCAAATTTTTAGAATATTTTATTTCATGTAAAATTTTCTTTTTATTTCGTTAAATTTTTTATGATAGACACGTAGTTTTTTTGGGGAAAAAAAAATTCAAAATTTATCAATTTCATTTTTTTTTTATGACGGATTTGTATCAGTTGATATTTTTATGGAAATGGGAAAACTTAAATTATTATGAGTATTTTGTTAGATAAATTTTGGGGGTGTGCGAATAGTTTGAATATACGAATTATTTGTATCGAATCGAATCGAATAATTCAAAATTTTTCAAATGTTTGAAACTTCGAATTATTCGTAAATTCTCTGGGAATAATTCCAAAATTTTCTTTAGAACGACTTAAAATTGTAAAAGTTTCTCGAATTATTCGAAAACTTATAAATAATTCAAATATGACGAGAAGATTCAAATTATTCGAAAAGATTCGTATGATTCGAAATGTCAAATTATTCAAAAACTTATGAATTATTAAAAAAGATTCGAATATTACGAGAAGGTTCGAATTATTCGAAGTGTCAAATTATTCGAAGTGTCAAATTATCTGAAAACTTACGAATTATACGAGAAGTTTTGAATTATTAAAAACTCGAATAATTTGAAAAGATTCGAATTATTCGAAGGGTCAAATTATCTGAAAACTTTCGAATTATACAAGAAGTTTTGAATCATTGAAAACTCACGAATAATTTGAAAAGATTCAAATACTACGAGAAAATTCGAATTATTTAAAAAGTGTCAAATTATTCGAAGTGTCAAATTATCTGAAAACTTACGAATTATACGAGAAGTTTTCAATTATTGAAAACTCTCGAATAATTTTAAAAGATTTGAATACTATGAGAAAATTCTAATTATTCGAAAACTGTCAAATTATTCGAAGTGTCAAATTATCTGAAAACTTACGAATTATACGAGAAGTTTTGAATTATTGAACACCTCGAATAATTTGAAAAGATTCGAATACTACAAAAAAATTCTAATTATTCAAAAGGTATCAAATTATTCAAAGTGTCAAATTTTTTTGAAGTGTCAAATAATCCGAAAACTTACGAATAATTTAAAAATTATCGAATATTTCAGAAATTCGATTCCAAATTCGAATCAAATATCACTATTCGATTCGAACCTGATTCGCACACTTAGTAAATAACGCAATTTATTTTTACATAAATTAATTTGTTTTTCACCCGAAAAAAAAAAATTCTCTATATTTACTATCCGATTTTTTTTTTTCAAAAAAACTAAGTGTCGTTCGAAGTGAACAATTATCTGCATAAATATACTCGCCGAATAAAAATTAATTGCGGCACGAGTGACACAACAATAAATAATTAAGTCACCCAATAAAAAATATCCATTGAATAAAAAAAAAAAAAAACTTAATAATAATTACAAATATCGTTTTTTCCCCCGCCCCTAGACGCCTGTCATTAATATACTCAATAACCCCAATCGTATCGTATCATAAGCAGAATTGGAAGAAGCTAATTAACAGCATAATTAATAAAACTAAATATTAATAAACGTTATGTATAAAACCGTAAAGAACAAAATCTGATTGAGACAAAATAATAAATGATTATTATTATTAATTTAAATAAATAAATAAAATGATAAATAATAATAATAGTAATGAGTGCATTCGAGGTGTTATCCTTGGAATATGTGATATATACTATCGAATCGATGACGTATAAGACATTTCTCTTATTGAAATATCGTTAAAGTATTAATCGATCGACGTTAAATTTATTTTAGTAACGTAAATAAATTTTAATTAATTATTTAATTAAATAAAAGAAACGTAATGAATTTTACGGGGACGTCGTTTCCCATGACTAAAATATATAAAAAATATATATAAAATATGTATTTTTAATTGCTAACTTATAGCCGAATTTCGTACATATATCAGAATTTTAGAATATATAAAAAATACATGTATGAAAATATATATAAAAAATATAGTATACACATATATATTTTTTTTGTATATTTTCATACATTTTTTTATATACTCTAAAATATATATGAAATTCGGCTATATATTAACTATCAAAAATCCATCTCTTATATACATTTTATATATATTTATATATTTTTTTCATGGGCGCATACTCGTAGCCGTCCGTTTTTTTTTTATTTTAATTTTTTTTTGCTTAGAAAAATTTTAGGCGATTAATTAAAAATAAAATCATGGATATAAAACTTTCGATTAGTAATTAATATATTTAATGTGTGTTAATATATATGTATAAATAAATTGGGACTGTGGGGAAAAATTTTTGATTAATTAATTAATTAACATTAATTAATTAATTAGTTGCGTTAATTAAGACGTGAAAGCAGACAAATAAATGTCAGTCTCTTTTATTAAATTTTTTGTACAGTGATTTAATTTAATTAATTAATTTAAAAAAAAACGATTAATTAATTATCATTAATAAAATTAATTGATTTATTATTTTTAAGAATATATTTTTAAGTAGACTATTATTTTTGTCTATCGTCGAGATGATACAGTTGCGATATTTTGTTAGATGAAATATAAATAAATAAATAAATATATTAATTGATAATAATAATTAATGTAAAGAGTAATTAATTGATTAAACAAATTAATAAGTGTTAAAAAATAATTTTAAGCTGTGAGTTTACGGAATAAAAATAGGAACAGGTAATGAAGATATCGTAACACAATATCGTGAACAAATAAATCTGATGGATTATTATTATAAATATATATATTATATATATAAAAATAAATGAATAAAATATAAATGTGTGTCTACGTAATTGTGAAGAGATAAAATTTCCGCGGAGGGTAAATGAATGACTGGTTATTTTATTCGCAGTAATATTTTATTGATTAATTCATTAATTATTGTGATTAATCGAAGTAATAATTATTATTGATATAGTTATGATTATTATTATTATTATTATTAATTATTAATTATTATTATTGATGGGTTCACGGAGATTAAAGAAAGAAAGGAATGATGATATGTGTAAAAAATGAATAAATAAAAAAAAATATTGCTTTTCACATGAAAAAAAAAAACAAATATACTATTGTAATTATGTCGTTAATAAATTGTTTTTTTATTTTAGATTAGTGTAGCATTTAATTATAATTTTTTTATAAAGAATTATTTGGACTCTGTTGGGCTAATGATTACATAGTAAATTACTCTATTTAGTTAAGATTTTATTTTATTTTTAGACGAGTAAGGTAAAAGACCTAGTACCCGACCAGGGAACTAATACCCGATCACTCCATGTATTTGTATAGATTTATTTAATAAAATTTAGTTAATATAGATATACAATTACATGAGTGATCGGGTAGGTTGTTTGAGTTTTGCAATTCTGAATGATTAATACAAGGGATATACTCCTAGTCATTACTGCCTGGTCCCTTAGACTATAAATTCTTAACCAGACAGGGGGTCAAGCATAATTACAACGAGTGTGCACGATAAACAATAAGTTATATTAATTTTGAGGTAATGAATAATGATATTTCAACCGCGGCAATTCCTAGCAAATCTGAATTACCGCGATTTATGGTAATTACCGTAATTTACCGTACTTTGCCGTATCTAGAAGAATTACCGCAATTTACGGTAAACTACGACAAAATACGGTATTTTACCGCAAGTTACGGTAATTCTGTCGGATACCGTAAATTACGGCATATTACGGTAATTACCGTAAATTATGGTAATATATCGTAATTTGCGGTATCCAGAAGAATTACCGTAATTTACGGTAAACTACGACAAAATACGGTATTTTACCGTAAGTTACAGTAATTCTGTCGGATACCGTAAATTACGGCATATTACGGTAATTACCGTAAATTATGGTAATATATCGTAATTTGCGGTATCCAGAAGAATTACCGTAATTTACGGTAAACTACGGCAAAATACGGAATTTTACCGTAAGTTACGGTAATTCTGTCGGATACCGTAAATTACGGCATATTACGGTAATTACCGTAAATTATGGTAATTATCGTAATTTGCAGTATCCAGAAGAATTACCGTAATTTACGGTAAACTACGACAAAATACGGTATTTTACCGTAAGTTACAGTAATTCTGTCGGATACCGTAAATTACGGCATATTACGGTAATTACCGTAAATTATGGTAATTATCGTAATTTGCGGTATCCAGAAGAATTACCGTAATTTACGGTAAACTACGACAAAATACGGTATTTTACCGTAATTTACGGTAAACTACGACAAAATACGGTATTTTACCGTAAGTTACAGTAATTCTGTCGGATACCGTAAATTACGGCATATTACGGTAATTACCGTAAATTATGGTAATTATCGTAATTTGCGGTATCCAGAAGAATTAACGTAATTTACGGTAAACTACGGCAAAATACGGTATTTTATTGTAAGTTACGGTAATTCGGCTGGGTACCGTAATTTACGGTAGATTACCGCATTTTACCGCAAGTTACGGTAATTCTGTCGGATACCATAAATTACGGTATATTACGGTAATTACCGTAAATTATGTTAATTATCGTAATTTATCGTAATTCGGATCTGCTAGGGATTGTCGCATTCACCTAAGATACTACATGTTTCTATTACCGTGGAATTAAGTGAAACCACGGTAATACTGACACGTTTCAGAAGTTGGTGACAATTACCGCGACAATAAATTAAAAGTGACAATTGATTAAAATTCAATGTTTGTTGAATTTTCGACTATAAAAAAGTATAATCTTGCTCTGGAATGCAACAAATATAAGTATTAAAGCATTAATTCATAAAAAAACACATTTTATTCGAACCTACAGTTGCATACTAACTGCAAGAAATTGATGATATTTTCTCTCAAAACGGTCAATCGGCTTTCAATAATTTATAACAAGCTATAGTAGTTACATTTTATACCGGATTGTTTGTTAATTAAATTCTTGAAATATTAAATTTATTGCTGGATTTTTTTTAAATTACAAAAAATTATGTTTCATTCATTTATAATAGGATGAAAAAAATCCACGGTAATACTCACGCCCGCGGTAATACCCACCCTTACCTTACTGAGTCTGTTACCTTACACTGAGAAAAAATTTCTTTAGAAAAAAAATAGCTTTCTTGAGTCAATAAATAAATAATTTTTTTGCATGGGTAAGCCAGTGTTCTATTTGCTATGATAATTTTTTTTTCTTTTTTTCAAAAAAGTATTTCTGATATCAAGAATAAGTTTGTTGCGAATTGGCATTTAAATATTTTTTGGATAAGATGCTAAGCCACTTGGAGGAAGTCAATTTCGCTGTCCATTCGCTGTCAAAATCACAGAAAGTCGCTTTCAAGTTGATAACAAGTTAGCGTTAGCTTTTTGGACATTCAAGTTTTTGCAGTCAACTTGACATCTAATTTGGCTCATGAATTTTCGTTAATTTGGAGGTAGAGTAGCTGCCAGTCCTGATAGCCAAATTTTCTGTTCAGAAACTTGCTGTCAATTTGTTGCGAAGTTGACGACAACTTTACACTTTTGTAACTATCGACTACAAAATGCCGCCAACCTTTTCAGAAAGTTGGCAAAAATTTACCTCCGCAAGTTGAACAAGAAGTTTTTCGCAAAAGTTGCTACTTCCAAAGTTGATAGAAACTATCTGAGAAAGTTGGTGGCAAAAGTTGGCAATCCATAAGTTGACAGAAAGTTGCCTTCAATTTTCTCAGAAACCTGCTTTCGAATTGCGGCTCTTCCGTGGCGGTAACTTGTAGCCAAAAGTTGCAAAATCTAGAGTGACAACAACTTGCCGTCAAGTTGGTCGCAAACTAATGAATACCAACTTTTTGACGAGCAACTCGTGCTATCAGGGAACACACCTTGCTCAGCAAGTTCTGCAGTGAAACATTTTCGGCTAAAACGACAAGTTTCTGGTAAGCTTGGCTGGATAATACTTTCCTTTAAGTTGCCTTTCAAAATACGGCTGTAGCTTGAAATTAGCTTACGATTAAAGTGGCTATCAAGGATTATTCTTAAAAGTTGTCGCCAACTTACCGTCAACTCGATTATCAAGGAGGACATTGTCACACAAATGATCATCCCGGGTATTGTCTTTTCGAATACCAATAAGTTACCGACATGTTTTATATACAATGAAAATTTAAATTATTAGGTCCGGATGGCGCCACTCGTTCGATTTTTCTCAATTAGAAAAAAACATGCTTCCACTTTTTTTTACCATGAAAAAAAAAATTTTTTCAATATTAAAATCGAACAATTAAAAATTTCTAGTTTTTCCAATAATTAAATTCCCCCTAAAAAATAATAAATAATTTTGTATTCAAATTTGATCAATTTATCAAATCAATTTTTTTTTCCGTAGATTTTATCAATAAAAAGAAATTTTTTTTTTAACAAAACATTGGAGATGTAACATGATAATACCGCCTTGTATAATTCAATATTTTACGACGTGTACAAATGTGTGGATTATGCGACACTTGAAATTTCTAAAACTGCCCCGTGTCCGAGCGTAAATGGGATTGGATTGATCCCCGGTAATAAATCGTCTTCTCAAGAATAAAATTAATGTTCCTCTTACTTTTTTTCCTTTCCATTCCACTAATGTAATCTCCAATCCTTTTTGAAACTGACAAATTCATTTCAAAAATGCGTTTCATTTTGTTTTTAAATTTCTTATTGAATCCCCAAAATCAATCAAGTGCCATAATTAATAAATCGTTCATTTATCTACACTGTTGAAAAATTTGGGTTAAATTTAACACAAATCCGTGTCCCAAACAGTCCACTCAATTTTTTGTGTTAATTTAAGGGGATATTCTGGTCTAGAAACCTAAATTTTAACCATTTTTCAAACTAGGATAAAAAAAAAATGAAAAACATTTTTACTATACATTTTTTTATATGATTTTTATTGATATTTAAAGAATATAAAAAAAAATTTTTTTTTAAAAAATCGTCGCATGACAGGCCGGTGAAGTGGGGGCTACATAAAAAACGGTGCTCCCTGGTTGACATGATTCCAACTCTTGTAGTGATTTAAAACAAACAAATTAAAAAAATTCTTCATTACACGGAAAAAAGTGCAGTTGAAAAATTACAGTTTCGTATAGTAGTAAAGCGCTCCGAGCCTGAAACTGTAAAAATTACATTTTTTATCAGTACATTTTACAGAAATAACAAATATTACAGTTTCAAACTCGATATTGTCGATTTAAACTGTAAAATTTACTGCTTACAATTGTATTAATTTTATTACTATAACAAATTTCTAAAATTACAGTTTAAGCTTTAATGTTTAAAGATTTTCGCCCCGAAAGCCTGTTTTCACTGTAGAAACTGTAATTTTTAAACTGCTCTTTTTTCCGTGTAGTAAAGATGCTAGTATCGGATTGACTTTTGCCAAAGAAAAAATACATTATAGGGTAGAAGTACCATTTGTGGCCACTGCTCTATTTTTGGACATTTAATACTTTATTTTCAATAATAACAACGTATTAAAAAAAAATTTCATTGCAGTAGTGTAATAAAAATATATTCAAACACATTTAAAAAAATTAATTATGTTGTTGAGTATTTTACAAATTATTTTATTCAAAATTTCTAAGTGGCCAAAACTGGCCCTAAAGTGGCCAAAAACGGTACTTCTACCCTACTTGTATCAAATAATAATACAGGTTTTTAATTTGCTGAGATCAGATAACACATTTAACTTTAGTTAAAATTACACTTGATGGTGTCAAATAATTGACACAAAATATTTAACCATTTTATTTTTACACACAAGAACACAAAATTTTCAACTGTACATAAAAAAAAAAATAAATGAATCCTCGAAAACTACAACTTATTAAAAATAAAGTTTTACGTATGATTTTCAATGCTGATTTTAATTTAAATTAGAATTGCAATTAATTTTTTCTCAAGAAAATTATAATCACTCGGAGTTCCGGAGCTTAAAAAAAAATCGGAGTGATTTCGGAGTGACGCGGATTTTATTTAAATCCACATTCTCCGGTCCGGAGTTTTAATACTTAAATAAATTTATATTTAATAGAAACAGCTGTTAATTAGAAACATAATTATTTTAATAAATAATTCATTCAGATATTAAAAATTAAACTTAAAATATTATGTTTTTAATTTATAAAATGTTTTAGTAACTCACTAAATTATAATTTCATATATATAATACATAGTGAAAATATAAAATTATTGAATCGCTATAGTGACATAGTTTTTATGGGAATATTTTATATTTCGCTACAATATGAAATGTTATCTCGTGGTATGGTTGATGTAAATCATAAGACAGTTTGTGACTCAGTGGAATTATATTTTTTAAAATTTTATTATCAGCTGCTTATAATTTTTAAAAATCATTTCGCGTGAATATATGGAAAGGGAGCTCGTAATTATTTCCGTACTCAATATAAATTTCAAAATATCAAAGACTTAATATGGAATACATTGACTGTCGTGCTCGAAGTAAAGACGAATAATTTCAAACTAAGATGAAAAAATTCTAAAAGTTTCCAAAAATTAAATTTAAGTCGAAAAAGTCGAGATCTTATGGAAAATCGTTGGCAAATTGATAACTTCAAAAGAAAATTCGTCAATGCGAGCCGGAATAAAGTTTTATTTTAAACCCGGGAAGTTTAAATAAAAATAACGTCAGTAAGAATGAAAATATAAAACTCATGTGTCGCGGTACCGCGAAGTTCTCAGTATGTCGGTTATCAACGTGCTGTGATTGGTTGTGCCCTCTGACCCGCGAGTTTCTGACTCCGCCTCTCACTTACGCACCAACATTGACCGCCCTCACTTCCCATACATCTGATCCACTCTTATCTTTTTCTTGTTTATCCTTAATTCTTAGCCCCTACTATAGTATTTACTTAAAATTTTCTATTTCTACGCGCGATTTATCGAAAATTCAAAAAACATTTAATCATTTCCAAAAAAAAAAAATTATGATTCCAAAATTTTTTTTAATTTGAAATGTCTACACACTAGTCTCTGCTATTGTCTTATTATTTGAATACAGTATTATAGACATCAGGTTTTACACACACACACACACGCATACACACACACACACACACACACACTCAAGCCGGATCTAATATCTAGTAAACTCTTAATATCATTACTATAGATTATTAAAATGTTAAACGGAGATCGACGATCCCAAATGGAAAGTTAAGTTGATATAATTTACTTAAAGCGTGGGTTGAAAATAACAATTGAAACATAACAAACGCACATTACTCCATCAACGAACGGAAGGCGAGGGTCCAACTGTCCGCGGTTACTCGTTTATCCCTTTGATCGTCCCAACAATCAACTAATCGGTAAATACTCTCATTTAAACTTGTCATTAAATTTACATATTTTTTTGTAAAACAACTCGATTATATCTGCAGTAATTATTGTTATCAATAATTGCGAACGCAATCTTTTTTTTTGCCAGTATTTTTATTTTTAAATAATTCCATTAATAATTTATAATTAATTAAAAAAAAAAATTTTATGGAATTCCGTTGATCAGCTGCTTATCAAAAATGACGTTAAAAACATATATATGTATATATATATATATATATATATTAGGGTGGCTCATTTGAAACGACTATTTTTTTTTTTTTGGTCCATTGACGGAATATTGTTCTAGACATAAAAAAAAAATTTTCCACAAAATTTGAGCCCTTAATTTTAATTTTAACAACTCGCTAATTGAATTTGAAATTTTCCCATTCATTTAGCATGTAAAGTGGAGGTTTTTTTTTTTAATTATCTATAGCTCTGCTGCATTTCACGTTTTTTTACTGTCCATAGGCAGAAGTTGTAGGGGAACCTTTATACTTCAAAAGTTCCTACAGTAAAATTTATGTGACAGGAACGGGGTCAGAGTTAAAAAATGTAAAAGTCGATTTTTAGCGATTTTTGCGTATTTTTTGAGTTTTTCGTAGAAAATATTGTAGTTACCGAAAAAAAGTAAATGACAAATTTGTAGGAAATGAAATTCGCTACAAAAAAGGTCCTGTAAGCCAAGGCTGTAAAATCTGTTGTTTCTGAAATAAATTGAATTATACATATGAAAATTCAAGATATCTTTGCAGTATATGATTTGTTAAATTAATAATTTAATTTTCATTTGTTAAATGTTTTTTTTGGACATCATATTATTTTTTCATGAAAATATAACAAAAAAAAATTTATCTATATGGGGCATTCCACGCCAAATTGGACGGTTTCAAAAATTGATTTTTCCGATTTTCTTCAATTTTTGGTATTTTTTACTACCCCTCAAAAGAGGCTTCCCGGTAAATTTTGAGATCATTTTGATTAATGGTTCGAAAAATATCGAATTTAAAAAAAAAAACCGCTCTTTTTATGGTTTTTTGATCATAACTTTCGTAATAATGGTCGAACTTCAATGTATTTTATTCAAAATTTTCGTTTTTAGTTGGCCTCTACAGACAAAAATGCATAACAAATATACGAAATGTTTTTGATCGAGATTACGAAAGTTATGATCAAAAAACCATAAAAAGAGCGGTTTTTTTTTTTAAATTCGATATTTTTCGAACCATTAATCAAAATGATCTCAAAATTTACCGGGAAGCCTCTTTTGAGGGGTAGTAAAAAATACCAAAAATTGAAGAAAATCGGAAAAATCAATTTTTGAAACCGTCCAATTTGGCGTGGAATGCCCCATATAGATAAATTTTTTTTTGTTATATTTTCATGAAAAAATAATATGATGTCCAAAAAAAACATTTAACAAATGAAAATTAAATTATTAATTTAACAAATCATATACTGCAAAGATATCTTGAATTTTCATATGTATAATTCAATTTATTTCAGAAACAACAGATTTTACAGCCTTGGCTTACAGGACCTTTTTTGTAGCGAATTTCATTTCCTACAAATTTGTCATTTACTTTTTTTCGGTAACTACAATATTTTCTACGAAAAACTCAAAAAATACGCAAAAATCGCTAAAAATCGACTTTTACATTTTTTAACTCTGACCCCGTTCCTGTCACATAAATTTTACTGTAGGAACTTTTGAAGTATAAAGGTTCCCCTACAACTTCTGCCTATGGACAGTAAAAAAACGTGAAATGCAGCAGAGCTATAGATAATTAAAAAAAAAAACCTCCACTTTACATGCTAAATGAATGGGAAAATTTCAAATTCAATTAGCGAGTTGTTAAAATTAAAATTAAGGGCTCAAATTTTGTGGAAAATTTTTTTTTTATGTCTAGAACAATATTCCGTCAATGGACCAAAAAAAAAAAAATAGTCGTTTCAAATGAGCCACCCTAATATATATATATATATGTGTGTGTGTGTAATAAAAAAAAAAATTACTAGTATCAAGACGAATTATTGAGATGAAAAATAAGAGTATATATATATATATATAGTCATATAATAAGGTCAGACGTTGGGGTTATCATTGGGGGGCGAATGGTATCTCTCTGAAGCTGAGAAGTAAATGATAAAGTACAGAGTTATACTTTGTGAAGCCAAATATACGGACACAAGTTGTACTTACTACCTCGACCATTGGACACAGTCCAAATCTTCCACTTGGTGGACTCGGAACTACTCGAAATAGTAGTAGAGTAGAAGTAGTAATAGTAGACTACATCAGTAGTAGGAGTTAGAAAGACTTATGAGCAAACCCAAAAGCTTGAGTACATAGTTTTAGCTTTTGAGATAAAGCTGATATAATAAATTAAATAATTAAATCTTAAAATCTCGTTTATAAATAATTGTTAATTATATATGTGTCGAGATAAAAATAATTTATAGGAATAGGAAGAAGGTTGAGATTGGTTTTATATATTTTTATTAAGGAAAGATACGGATTTATGAATTAAATTATATACTTCTATTATATATTGTGGACCAATTCATAAGTCTTATCATTATACTCAATGAAAACTTCTGTTCTTAAACTCGACTGTGTAATCTGATGCAGTAAAATTTTTTCTATCGTTTTATCGTCTTTTAATTGTTAAATTAAGTATTCAGTTTTTTTTTCTGACAAAAAAAGTTATTTATTTGAATCCTAAAAGTTGCCTTGATATTTTTTTTAAATTTGTATATAATCCGCACGAAATATATATATACTAGGGTGGTCGTTAAAAATTAAATTTTCTCAGGCGCCCTATAAAAAGCTTCTTTTTAGTGAAAAAATACGTAAGGAATTTGGTTTTTTCTTTTTAAATAAAAAGAACACGTGTCTTAGGACGATCAAAGTTCATTTTTCATACAATCGCGGTTTTTTTAAAATATCTCATGAAATATGCAGATTAAAGGAAAAAATCAAAGGAACAATTTTGTAGGAAATTAAATTCTTCACAAAAAAGGTCATGGTCATTTTTTTTATAAAATGTGTATTTATGAAGATATTTTAAGAAAACTTTTTTTAGATATTATCAATTGAGCATTTTAAGGATTACGAATGTTAAAAATAACGTTTTTTCTTAAATATAGACAACTTCGTAACTCGTAACATGTTACCGAGTAACATTGATATGCATATCAATCATTAAAGCTTGATGTAGTTTCTATATACTTAGAAAAATGTTATTTTCAGACCTAAAAAATGAAGTTTAAAAAATTTTTGTATCAAAATAAGAAGTCTACTTTTCCATTCCGGATACGACCGGATGGCTCATTTTTTGAGCAAACATATTTATACGTACACTATATATATGTCAACATATATGCAAAACTTATTGAACACATTTATTTTTTACGCGCATATGTGTTATATATTTTTCCACGCGGGAAAATAAATAAAATTTAAAAAAGTTATAATTTTATGACAATATTAAATATGATATTATGATATAAAGAAGCAAGTAAACATAATAAGTAATGAGAAGCTATTGAGAAGCTTAAAATAATTAGTCAATGACAGTGCAATTTTATTAATTTACCGTATTTTCTATCATCAATATATCGCGTAACAGCATAAGCAGTAAAATGCTAGCAACAGGCAACAACTTATATGCCACTATTTGTACTTATATATATATACAAATCAAACACTACATATATATATATACATATATATAGTAGTGTGTTGTGTGACGTCGCATTTAATACAAAACATATAATAAATATACGACTAAAACTACGAGTGTCTCATGAGAGTGATCGTGCATACGTTCCACGCGTGTCAACAATTATTTCGCAAGTGTTGCGAAACGAATTGTTGGTCAATCGAAAGTACATACATTATATTTATGTATATTTGTTATATACTCGTGGCATTAACTTAGCAAAGGGAAGGATTCTTACCATTAGGCGAAAGTGTTATTCAATTACTTCTTATTGGAAAAAAAAGATGAATAAGTATAAGAAACAATATGAATAAGAAAAAATATGAATAAGTATAAGAAACAACATGGAGAAAATGAAATTAATCAAAGCAGATGGTGCTCTAAAGAGTTTAAATAATGTACATACTTAAAATATATGAAATAAAAATAATGACCGCTTTGTTTTCACTACTTCCTTCTGGCATGTCACCAAGATTCTTCGGTATTCGTTTTTAAAAAAAAATGTATGTGGATATATGTTTAGCGTAATACGGGGTAAAATGAGACACTATTTTTAAGGCAAACATTTTGTTTTGTTTCATAGTTTGTAGAAATATGGTAATGGTCAAAATGTCTGGAGTCTATGGAAACTCTCAGTATTCTGACGAAATTAGGCCCAAATTTAAACACTTTCGGGACACTTTCATCATGGGTATACGGAAAGAAATTTTCTTTAAAAATTACCGTTAAATTCACTGTAATCGTGGGACATAATGCGGCGCTTTTATTTAGACTTGATAAAATTTACCGAAAACAGAATAAAATTTACAGTAGACTACGGTAAAATTTGTTGAAAAAAAGTTAAAAATTATCTCACTTACTGACAAATGATTAGGTCGTGCCATTCGTCCCACGATTACCGTGAATTTAACGGTAATTTTTAAAGAAAATTTCTTTCAGTATATCATGTGTTATAGACAAAACTAAGTCCAGAAAATTTTGTTCTGTAACAAATTGCCTTCGGACAAAATAACCCCATAACAAAATAACCTGAACAACAATAACCTTCAAGTACGAATTTTATCATTATAGATTCATGTGAATTTTTACAGGTTATTGTTCAGGTTATTTTGTTATGAGGTTATTTTGTCCGAAAGTAACCGGTAGCGACACCGAAAATTTAACCCGCCATGTAACTGAACACGAGGAAAAGTTTAATTATAGATATTTAAACTGTAAACACATGGAACTTTGAAAAATCTGTGGAGCCCCACTTGTAGACCATTACCGAAAATAGTGAGCTAAGTTGATAAATAATTATTGACTGTTCTAGAAAATTTTTAAAATAAGGAAGATTGTAAAATTTTGCATGAGAATAAAAAATAAAAATGTCAATTTTTTTACGCCACCCAAATTATGTATATATATTTTTTGAGTTCAAATAAATTGATTGTTATTATAAATATTTAATTTAAAAAAATGGTTACTTATTTGATAAATTGAAAATTTTCATGATATTACCGACAACTTAAATAGATCACTGGGTAAATAAATAAGAGGCAGAGATTTGATAGTCTATATATATAAATAGCGGGGAATATATAAAAGGAGGAAAGTAGGAGGAGTAGCATCAGCAGTTGCATATTACGCAGAAGACAGAGCGTACGCGACGGGGGTCAAGATCGGCATCGGCATCGGCATCGGCATCGGTATCGGCAGCGGCAGCAACAGGACACAGGCGACAGGACCACGAGGTCCAGGGAAGAGTTAAAAATAAATAAAATAAAAATAATGTACAAAGTAAACATATTGTGATCGCTGAGCTTGTGCACGTTTTATGGAGTCTAAAACCGGACCATACACATAGACATCACATATATGTCTGTATATATAAAAGAGTCATGGGACCAAAGGAACGAGGTCTCGGGTGATCGTTTCATGGAGAACTGCAGGAAATCCAGTCACGATCCTCGACGATACACAAAGAGCTTTCACCCTTTAGCGAAATACTCAGTAGCTTCTCTCAACTTCTTTTACTCATCGCATCGTGTACTAGTGCTCATTCTTTTTTTACCTCCTTTAATTTTTTACTTATTTTTTACAGACTTAAACTTCTTATTTCGACTTAAACCAAAACTCAGAACAACTGAAAAAAAAAAAAAACTAACTTGACATAAAACATTTTCATATATTTTTTTATTTTTTATTAATTCAATTTCGACATTGTTTTAGTTTTTTTTCAAGCTGTTCGATATTTTTTTTAACTTCTTTTATACTCTGTGAATAAATTTTTTATTTTTGTTAAATGCCAGAGCCAACGAGTCTGAGTTTGCAGTCTGATGTCGCAGTCGCGGTCGTTTGGGCCCCAGAATTCCTTGAGCTAGAGGAGCCGAATCGCGCGGTGCCCCAATATAAACAATTGCTTGTAACAAAAAAAAAAAAAATATATATATATATATAAGACACAAAGAGAAATAAAAATAACAAGAGTTAAAGAGTAAAGGGTTTTAACTGAGAGAATCTCCATCAAGACGACGCGGCGACGAATTCCGCGCCACGCGATGCACAAATAATTTCTCGCTGGGGTGACAATGCAAGAATTTTTTTTTAACTTCAATGCATTTAACTTAAGCTTTTTTTTTGTTAAATAAAATTCTTGTGATTCAATAAAAGTTTAAATTTAAACAAAGGTACAAACAAACTAATAAATATAAATTATAAACTTCAATTATTTTTATTGTTTATTTTTCTCATATTTTTTTATTCATTAATTCAATTTCATACCATACATACACGCGCACATTAACCCATTCATTTATATATGTATAATATATATTTATATTCTTTTTTTTTTCTATATAATTATAATTATAATAATAATAATAATAATAATAATAATAATAATATTAATTAATAATTAATAATATATTTATAACATATGTACGTATCGATATACGTATAATTTTTTTATTTATTTATACATGCATATATATTTTATTTATTATTAATTATTTACAGTAATTACAAAAAAATTTTTTTTATTTTTCATTTTTTTTCCTTATTTATTTGACGTCTTTATACACGTTAAATGTATCATACATGCGTATACAAAAGAGGGCTCGGGATTAAGGGGGAAAGCTGGTCTGAGATATCAAACAAAGAGGATGTGATTTTTTTTTTCAGAGTACGTTCGTTATTAAAATTCTCAAAATTTGTGACCTTATTGAGCATCATTCCAAGAATGTTCTCCTAAATTTTCAAAAAAAAATATTGAAAAATGAGCCAGTGGTAGTGGGGAGAGACGAGTCACTTAAAAAAAGTCTCCATGCCGTAGGCAGGATAACTCATGGCTGCCTCGTCTGAAATAAAAAAATAAAAAAGATTTCTTTAGGACATAAGTTTACCTTGGATTTCAACGAAGGAATAAACAAAATATTCATTTTTGAATTTTAGGTAAAGGTGCAATCAAAAAACTCTGATTTTTCCCAAAAATTCTTACTTATGTTTAATTAAAAAATAAGTAGTTATTGAAAAAAAAAATCCTTCACAGTAAAAAATATTGTGAATCTGTGTTAAAAACGGTCCGTGTTAAATTTTTTGTGTTGATTATTTTGTGTTAAATTGAATTGTGTTAAAAAAATGACTTTCTTCTATTCACGCGGGAAGCGCCA
Organism: Microplitis mediator; assembly: GCF_029852145.1. Lineage (NCBI taxonomy): Eukaryota > Metazoa > Arthropoda > Insecta > Hymenoptera > Braconidae > Microplitis > Microplitis mediator. Next base: position 23,569,088 of record NC_079969.1, read on the forward strand.
TTAAGCATCAGTTTTGATTGGTTAGTTATTATTTTTGTGACATTGATTTTATTTATTTTCAATTAGACATAAAAAAATAAAGTTGACAAAGTTCATGATTCGTATAGTTTAAAAAAAAAAAAATAGCATCTATGGCTTTTTTACTTTTCTACGTGCGCACATTTTTATTTTTTATTTTTTTTTTTCGTAATTGATTTGTTGATAAAAAAATTAGAAAATTGTTAACTGTCTGCTAACTTTAGGATCATGTTTACTATCACAAAATAGTTAAATGTTAAATAATAATTGTTAACACTTTTGATAACCGAAAAATAATTCATGGTATAAAAATAAAATGTAAAAGTTAACATTTTTCTTGTGTCGCCATTAACATTTAAAAAGTGTTGAAGTTACTTCTCATATTACTCGAATTATGTGTTGAAATTTTAACACAAATTTTGTGTTGAAGTTCAACACAAACAGTCTGTGTTGAAAAATAACACAAATATTGTGTGGACCGTTTCTAATATACAGATTGTGTTGATTTTAACACAATATTTATTACTGTGTTCGTTCAAATCTACGATAAACTTATGTACTAAAGAAATCTTTTTGGTTTCTTTATTTCAAACCAGGCAGTCATGAGTTATCCTGCCTACGGCATGGAGACTTTTTTTAAGTGACTCGTCTCTCCCCACTACCACTGGCTCATTTTTCAATATTTTTTTATGAAAATTTGGCAGAACATTCTTGGAATGATACTTAATAGTGTCACAAATTTTGAGAATTTTAATAACGAAGGTACTCTGAAAAAAATATCCTCTTTTTTTTGTATCTCAGACTAGCTTCCCCCCTTAAGGAAAGGATAACCGACGGAATTATAATACATTAACATGTGTGTTAAATTCATGTTACTTTAAATATTTTAATTTAAAATTAATTTATATCAATGTTATCATGTAATTCAATGTGAGCAAATGCGTTCCAGGCATGAGGTGGACGCGAACTAAATCCATGGAATACAATAATAAATTGATTAATTATTTATTTATTAATTAATTAATTTTTTTTATTTTTATTTTATAAATTTACACTCGCATGGGCGCGATCCGCGGTCCCTCGGCACTGACGCGTCACATGATCACTAGTCCGAATTATTTTAGTTTTGAATTTCAGTGTCATGTCTGTTGCGTTTTTATTTATTTATTAATTATGTTTTTTTTATTTATATATGTAAAAAGAAAAACAATATATTTTTTTTTATTTTTTATTAATCAATTAATTAATCATAATATAATAATAATATTAATAATAATAATTATAATAATAATAATAATAATAACATAAAAAATAATTCATATCTAACGCCTAACAATCGTTGACTAAAATTAATAAGTAATTAACTTGTAACATTGCCACATTTACTTTACAATATCATACACTGTTTACTCCGCATTTTAATATTTTTATTATAAATCACACATTTTGCCCTAAAATTTTTATTTAGTTGGAAGCTAGAATTTTTAATTTTAAATAAAATATTAACAATTAACTAGAGAAGAGTGGGGGTAATCCCGAACAGTGATTAGATTTCCTAAGTATCGTTAAATATATAATCAATTTTTAAAATTAATTAATCAATAAATTATTCATATTTTCATTACCGGCTTTAGGTATTCGTAATTACCCCCTCCCCCTAATTAATTTAATTGCAAAAATAAAATTCACAAGTGTAAAAATTGACATTTTTTACAGTATAATTAAAAAAACAAAAACTAGCTTCCTGACTAATTACAATTTATAAATCTTCAACAACATTAATGGTATACAAACTATTATTCTAACCAGGACATCGATTACCTTTAAGTTTAACTTGTGTATCGTTGTCGATAAGTCTTGGATGTTTATTTATTTATAATGCCAATGATGGCCATACATTCGACCTTTTTCTTTAATTACCCTAATAGCCACTTTAGCTTTAAATTCACGGTAATTTGACAACTGAAATTATCGAAATTTGATGACAATTTGACAGCAAAAGTTGGAAAGAAAAATTGGCGGTAATTTTTTTACTAAAAAAAAATTCTTATAAAAGTTTCCTTGAATTTTTCGTCAAGTTCTGGCTTTTCCGTTTTTGACGACAATTTGTATGCAACTTTTCAAACGAATTTGCTTTCTAATTCGGGTAGTAAATTAACGTCAAATTGTATAGCGAGTTGTACACAAATTTCACAGTAAAAAATATTGTGTATCAGTGATAAAAACGGTCCGTGTTAAATTTTTTGTGTTGATTATTTTGTGTCAAATCAACACAATTCTCTGTGTTTCTTTAAAATTTTTAATCAATTTACTATTCAAAACTTTAAAAGTGTTACTTAGTACACAAATTAATATTATCAACATTTATTAAGTGTTACTTGAAAATCAACACAAAAAAAGTGTTGAAGCGACAGTTGAATTGTGTTAAAAAAATGACTTTCTACTATTCACGCGGGAAGCGCCATTAAGCATCAGTTTTGCTTGGTTAGTTATTATTTTTGTGACATTGATTTTATTTATTTTCAATTAGACATAAAAAAATAAAGTTGACAAAGTTCATGATTCGTATAGTTTTAAAAAAAAAAATTGCATCTGTGGCTTGTTTACTTTTCTACGGGCGCACATTCGTATTTTTTATTTTTTTTTTTCGTAATTGATTTGTTGATAAAAAAATTGAAAAATTGTTAACTGTCTGCTAACTTTAGGATCATGTTTACTATCACAAAATAGTTAAATGTTAAATAATAATTGTTGACACTTTTGATAACCGAAAAATAATTCATGGTACAAAAATAAAATGTAAAAGTTAACATTTTTTTTGTGTCGCCATTAACATTTAAAAAGTGTTGAAGTTACTTCTCATATTACTCGAATTGTGTGTCGAAATTTTAATACAAATTTTGTGTTGAAATTCAACACAAACAGTCTGTGTTGAAAAATAACACAAATATTGTGTGGACCATTTTTAACACAATATTTTTTACTGTGATCGTCAAAAACGTAAAAGTCCGAAGTTGACGGCCATTTGACGAAAAATTAAAAGAAACTTTTGCAAAAGCAAACTGTGCTATTAGGGTATTTATTTATTTATTTTTCATAAAAACATTATATATTAACTATACATTTAGTAGACGCTGCGATTTTGAAAATGAATTTGAATATTAAACACTCGTCCTATACACACTAAAAAACTAATACTTGTCGTAATTAACAGTTTAAGCTGTAGCTGTAGTTATTTTCGTATACGTTAGTTACTACTGTGTAGGCAGACGATTGTCACACGACCCCGTGACTTACCGAGATTTAATGTCAACTCGGCACACATCGGAGAGTAGAGATGATGAATAAAAATATCAAGTCCATGATAAAATTTCATCGGCACGCGTCTCTCATTCCAATTCCACATATATATTGTCGAAGAATTTGAGTTATCTGTTACTTTAACTGATTTTTAAGTACCACTGACACAAGTGATGGTCTCGAATAATTTAAATTAAATTTATAAATCGTCAGTGGTAATTATTAGTATGATTATTGTTATGCGGAAGCTAGCTGCCGCCATACAGAGTGTCACATTGTGGACATGTATGGCCAATTGAAACTGCTGCCACTGAGCAACATGTCGCGTATTAATGTCTCGATTGGGGTTTTTCCAACTAGACGGACGAAAAATAGCTGCTCTATTACTTGCGATGATACTGTTCTCAGTGATGGCAATCTTAAGAGTAATTTTCCGAACCGGGTTGGCTGATTTGGATACTGTGTCCGGCAGTATTCTTCTAATGCACATTGAGATTTTTCTTGCAGAGACTCGATGTGCGCGACATCTGACAGCCCACATGCATCTGTAACATTCAAAATTATTTAAAAATTATTATTTTGTTTTTATTTACAGGCTGGTATTTAATTTTTATATTTTTGAGATTACAAATTTTAAATTCTAGTTACTGTTGATATTAAATTTTTTTGTTTTTAATTATTTGTATTGTATTTAATTATGACATCTATAATTTTATAAGAGAACGTAAAAGTTCATTACTCAAATATTTTTTGGATACTGCTGTAAATTAATATTTTTAAAAAGGGCCGAGAAAAATGGAAAATGAAATTTTGAAATTTTAATTAATGGAAATTTTTGCTTTTTATTTGTAAAAAAAAAAGAAAACAAAAATTTTACATTTTCATTGAAACAAAAATTTTTTGTCCAAAATGAGTTCATAGAGGTGTCGATTACTATGACAAGGGGGGGGGGGACTAAGGAAATTTGACGTTCGCAAGTCATCAAATAATTTTGAAAATTTTTTTCTCGGTTTTTTAAAATTTTATTTTTTTGGGGGGAGGGGAAAGGGGAGGTTAGAAAGGTAAAATTTTGCATGAAGTATTTAAGAACTGGCCCTTAAATAGGAACTTTGTTTTTCCAGGAGTTAATTTCACTCCAAACCAGAATTCCAATATTAAATAAATTCCCTTCGGAGTGAATTTTACTCCGAAGGGATCAAATAAATACACCGTCATTCAGATGTTATCCGCGATCGCTCCGCAAATTTCTTAGAGTATAAAAAATTCCAGTAAAATTAATAAACAACAATGAAAAAAAAATTTATGGTGTCCTGTTTTCCCCAGTTTAAAACCCTACGTAAGTGAATTATAGTAAATTTTTTTTTCAAAAATTTTGTACACACTAAATATATTTTCCGAGTACTTGAAAAATTATTTAAAAAATATCATTCAATAATTTTGAATAAATAATAAAGTAATCAAATGAATTTAAAAAATTCCATGACCTAAAAATATAACTAAATATTAAAATTCAATTAATCTTCATCAATATCAATTAAAAAAGAAGTAATAAAATAAATTAAGCCTAAATATCTAAGTAATTATTATTACTATCCTGACACCTAACGAACGAGTAAGCAGTCTAACACAAGACATTAATATTGACCTCATCATGATGTATATCATCCCCTCTATTATCTTTTTTATCAGCATAATTAATTCGTAAAATAATTTTTATTAATAAGTATATTAATAAAATGAATAAAAATTTTTTAAATATACCCGCCAACGCGCGTAATAAATCTCAAAATAAAACAATCTAAACTGTACAATAAAAAATAAAAATGATGATAAATGTTGGAGATTGCTGTTCCATAGAATCCGATATGTCGTCAGCTTGTCATCAATTAATCCCGTCAATTGGAACAACTGCGGCGTCGACGACTGGCGTCTCATAATCAAGCAATGCCAACGTTATTCATCTCCACCCATCTCTTGACTTAATATTTATTCCCGTGGTATTATTACTACATTGCTACATGCGTTAACCACTAAATGCCCTGGCGCCTTCTCGACTGAATGCCCATCAGCATCTCCACGATACACAACACAACTTAACGTAAATTAACCAATCTTTATTCTCAGTGACCACCATACACGAGTATAGTCTCCCTCAATAATCTTTTTAGTCTTTCATTTATATTGTATACGTCTCAGTCTCAATGTCTACAATCTTTCCCAACGTCTTTACTAAATAGTTTTTATTTATACCCTTTAAAACTGCGACCTCGTACGCGCATACAGATATAAATTTTTATTAAAATACTCATAACTATTACTAATTTAATTAAATACTAACAACTGCGGCCTACGTCATTCCCATATCACTAGTAATTTCTTTAAATTTAATTGTCTGTAAAATCATTTACTCATTTTAATTTTATCATTAGTAAATTGGAAAAAATCGGGAGTAAATTCGGAGTCACTTGGGCAGGAGTTTAAAAAAAAAATCTGCATACTGAGGAAATAGAATTTGTTTTTTTTTAAGCGAAGGGATTTTATTTTAATTCGCATTTACTACGATTCAGAGTTTTGATGGTAAAATAAATACTTTTTCGGAATGAAATTCCGAATTTAGTTCGCGTTTCCTCTGAAAATTTTGATATCAAAAAACTTACTGACTTAAGGGAGACCAAGTGTGAAATTGTCAAAAATCATCTCGTTGTTTTTTACATATTTCGATAGTCTATACCTTCAAAAATAACATACTAAAATTTGAAGTGCATATCTCGAATAGTTTTTTTGAGTTACAGCCATCTGAAGAGCAGCCGCTTATCGGTTCTCGAAAATACATTTTTCAAAATTGTTGCACCTATACGGCTGCCCAATTTCAAAACACAGTATCTGACAAAAATACAATTTTTTTAATATGTATTGAATCATGTCCACAAGACTTCATTAGAACTAAAAATACTAAAAAATCGATTTTGAAAATTTTGTCCCTTATTGTGTTTTGAAATTGGGCAGCCGAATAACTCGAAGACAAATTATCCGATCGATTCAATTCGAACTGCAGTTTCTTTTATATATGTTTCTACGTACCATGAACCTCCAGTTTTTCGATCGAATCAAAAACGTAATTTTTCCAGGCCAAAAATCATCAAATTTTCCCGCGAAATTTGAATTTTTTTTTAAAAACTCCGCTATTTTGATAAATTTGAATTTTTTTCTTAGCTCGAGGGTCATAGTACGGAAGTACCTTCTAGTTTAATAAACTTTTTGGTTTTTTTGATTTCCGGCATAGCGCAGGTCGCTATCACTGCAGCAGTGGGGACTTTTATTTTTGGAGCCTAGGGAGATTGTGAATAATTCGCTGAATTGTGAATTTTTTAGTCCAAAATTTTAATCTTGTATTCATTATATATCCACAAATATAACCTTAAAACATTGAAACATTCAATGGAGTAGTTTTCTTTGAAAAAATTCCCCAAAATCATCGTTTTTCAAGCGATCACACTAGTATTCCCTTCTAGAATTTTTTTATTGCTGTTGCTTAATTACCTGATACTTTTTTTTATTTTAAGTATCTCAGTAGTGAAAAATAAGAAAAAAAAAATCGGTATTTAATTTCACAACATTAAAATTTTGAAGTCAATAATTTCGAAGCATGATGAAAAAAAAAATAACGTCTTTTTAAGCGAAATTTTAATAATGAATTTATAATCAAGTAAATTTTTGCTTCTGTTATATAGAAATTTTCCTTATTTTTTCAAAAATCTAAAGTATTTAAAAAGTTTTGAGAATACGAAATGTATAAAAAAAAAAAAATGAGACGGAATAAGAGGAATTAAAACAGCAAAGACGTGCACTTGAGGCAATACAAAAGTACTTTTTAGTGTCACCATCATCATCATCAGCATCAGCCCTAGCTCTAGTCTCTACTGTATATAGTACAGTGCCAATCTATTACAATCTTACTTACGAATTGCAGAGGTGACGTCACTGACAATGGGAGGTCGAGTCGTGATTAAAGATCGAGACTACGTAAAAACTGCTGAAGAGTGTGTGTGCTCGTGAGTTAGAGTTAAGCGTTTTTAAACTACTTCCAGACCTTTTATTTCTTTCAGTACCAACCGACGACATTGAAAAATATTACCCTCGCTAAATTTAAATAAATATTATTTTTATTTCCAACACGGTTTGGATTTTAAATTTTTTATAAACTCGATAAAATTTAATTAAGAAGCTTTAAAAAATTATTTACTCGAGGATAAATAAAGTGTCCTCTTAATGTTGTCTTTAAAAATTTTTAATTCTATCAATGCAAACCCATAAAAATGTTATTTCGAAGTAATTATCGTTTTAATGAGTAATTTGGCGCCTCGAATACGTTGTACAATTCGATTTAACGTTAGCTATTATATTATTTTGAGGTGAATATCTTCTTGTGAGGAGTAACGAGTATCCGGGCACTCATCTCATTCGTCGCAGCGTCGTAAGCACGCGTCGAGACGATAAATTACCGTTCTCACTCGAGGGTCCGTATTATACATAAGGTTTCAATAATATACACACACACACACATATATTTATATATATACCCATCTAATATACATAAAAATTGCAAAATCTTATTCATCGCAGTATAAACGCGAAATTTGTCAAAAGTCGGGTAATTTATAGTTTTTAGTTCTTTTAAGACGTATTTTTGAAATTTTGATTATTATGAATATATGATAAAAATATTTGAATGATTGGAAATTAAATTGTAATTATCCAGGTGTAGAAATTTGATCTGTTTTCGGAACCGCGACAACGTATCCGTGGACAAAATATCCTTAAGAAAAATTAAATTATGAAATTACATTTTTGAAAATTTTGTACGCATTTTCGGTTTACTATATGTGGAAATTATTTAAATATAAGATACTAAAACAGGATTAAAATTTACACTTGTAATATTTGTATTTATGTATGATCATGTCCGAGTCGAAATTTAGAGTCAATATAGACCCTTCTATCCCGAAATAGATCCGATTGAGAGCCCTGTAGTCCTCTAGCTCCGACTTTGAACCCAGAGATCTGAACATTCACTGAGAGGTCCGATTTTGAACCTTCAAGTCCGACAATATTAGTCCCGTAATAAATTTCGATTCATTATAGTTAAATTATTTATGATGATATAAAAAATTAAAGATTTTTTAAAATTAATTGTAAGCATAATTGTTTTGACATTCAACAAAATTTATATAAAATTAATTATTATTATTATTATTATTATTATTATTATTATTATTATTATTATTATTATTATTATTATTATTCCTATATTATTATTAATTTATTATAAAAAATTGAACTATTAACAGCTTTTGCTATATATTTTGATAATTTTAATTGAAATTATTTGAACCATTGTAAATGCAAATAAAATCCAGAGTAACATAGATTATTATTAATCATAATATTAATAATGCTAATGATATTAATAATGTGAATATTATTATTACAATAAAATAGGGCTCGGAGGTTCAAAATAGGACCTAATTTTGATTTTCATCAGTTCCTATATTGAACCCTAAAGTGCTGAAAACGGAAATTTGTAGCACTTCAGGGACCAAAATCAGACCTAATTTAACCTGGAAACAGACTCTATTTTGAGCCTCCAAGTCCGAAATACATCCGACTTTAGAAGGTTCAAAATGGGCTCGAAATTTCGACTCGGGCAATGTATTGATTACTATTTATATCTAATATGGCCAAAGACCAAAAACCAAAAAACACAAAGCGAGAATTTGCTTTTGTATTCAAGAAAAATTTTTAACAGTTTAGAGGCGATAGAAAACATTGAAAATAAAAAAAAATCTGAACTGGTCTCAATGTATACTATAGTACTCAAAACGAAGTAAAATTAACGTCATAAAAATTTTGTAATAATATTAAAATTTTTTCAGTGAATTAACATTTCAAAGAATTATTAAAAAATTAAGATCTGAGCTGATGATTGTCTCATATAATAAGAATCTTCGTAAGAATACCCACGAGATTTATCATGAATTCTTTCAACAGACAGACGAAAGAATAAAATATTAAAAAAATTCAGTTCTTCCGACGAATTGGTCTTTGAAATGTGTAGTACAACATTAAACGCAGGTATATAAACATGATAATAATAAAAAAAGAACTAGGACAAAAAGATTTTTTGAAAGGCATCACATCATCGTGCTGTCTAATAGCAGAGATATAGAAATAGAGATGGGCATAAAGAGTATATCGGATATCACAATATTGTGAGGAAGCGCCTCCGCGAGCAATAATGGCGGTCTGGAAACCGATTATCATAACAAGAACCCGAGTATTTGGTAGTCCTATCACGAGGATACATCTTGACGACACGCATTACCACGGCGTTAGACAATATACCACATAACTATGTACGAGGTGTCATACACACTCATTTACAGTAGTCTATATAGTATTTCACCTACAGCTACAAGCGTATCCCGTTTAGGGTCTTATTGTCATGTTAATGGGAACAATGCCAATCCCATTAGCATGGCATATAGGGTTACCTATGTTGGCCCCATTGCTGATTATGCTTCCGGATATACGCGCGTATCAGGATCAGGTAGTAGAAAAGGTCAATTTTTTGCTACGATCCGTGTCCTTTGTATCCGCGGCCACCTCCGCCTACTTTTTCTTTTTTAATGTTTTTATTTTTAGACCCTCGACCGGTTTCTTGTTGGTTGGTTTTATTTTTTAACCCGCGTAGTCTGGTAAAATGGTGAGACCTAGAAGGCTAAATGTCAACAGCTAACGGCCTGGGTTTTTAGTTAGCGGATTATGTAGTACCTACTAAAAGAGAATACCCCGATACGATGCTGTGTATTTTATGTGTTGAGTATTATAGGGTTGCTTTTATAATATATATGTATGTATATACAGGGCATAGACATCAGGGTGTCATCTAGTAGGGCATCATCGGGTTAGATCCTTTGATATGTTGGATGTAGTCGAAAAGGTCACGTGAACTTGGCGAAATGGTGGATTATGACGCCAAGGTTTTAAAGGGATATTAACCTGTGAATCGAGGTTTTGTTCTGGACAGTGTTCGCCAACGGACTATACGAGTTTGTAACTATGTAAATGTTAAAGCCGCACACGGTTTAATGCCGATGGTGTGTGAAATAATTCGGGTATGCAAAGTATGCTGACAGTGCCGGCATGTGTATTGATAAATTCACTGGACAGCGTAAACAATGCCACAACAATGTCGATTATATCCATACGGCTATGCTTGTCGATGGCTTATATTGCTGTTGTTTATAGTAAAGGTTGTTGGTTCGTAATATAATTATTTATCGACTGTACTGTTTACGAGCTCGAATTCGAATCCACGGATTTATTGATTAATTGTTGTTTCCCCGCGGGTAATTGGAAAATTCTCACACGATATTTTAGGTTACATTGAAATAAGTGCCAGTCAATTGTATGCACTATAGATCATTTCATTTTTTACGATTAGATCTAGTCAAGCAACGTAATAACAGTGTATTGAATTAACACTCGTTTTTTTTTTTACACTGACGAATCATTTTTTACTGCGCATTTTGCAAGTTTTTTTATAACTGAGTTATTTCTGCTGAGATAAAAAAATTGGAAGGGGTTTTGGAGTAAATACGGGTATAACCTTAGAAAAATTTTGTATTAGGGGAAGGTGGGGCAGAGCGGCCCCCCTAAGCCAATAATTATTTTTTGTGGCTTTCAACCATAAGATCACTTTACTTTTGTCCTATTTCGAACAAATTTATGGACATTTTGCCAAAATTCTGAAAAAAATGTTTTTTTTTTTGTGGGGCAGAGCGGCCCCCCTTCAAAAAGTGATAAAAAATTTTTTTTTTTCGTTTTTTTTTTTTTTAAATTGTTTTCATCATTAAGAATGTATTTCTTTCTCTTGACAACTATTTTTGGTTTTATATTACTCGAAAAAAATTTTTTAAAGCGTAAAAAATCGTTCACTCTCGATTACCTTAATTACTACTTGTTATTTAATAAAAAAAAACATCAATTCTATAATTTTACTTTATTTCAAAAATTTATCAACTAAAAAAAAAATTTAATTTTTATAAATTTTTAGTGACCAAATTTGCCTCTTACATAGAGAAACGGCCGAAAAATATGAAAAAATAATTTTTTCGGAAGTTTCGGCTGGTCCATTTTGCCCCAGGTGTTATGCGTAGGGCTAGAAATGTGGAATTATAATAATTTTTTTTTAATTTGATGATAAAAATATGAAAAAATCACTTTTTCAAAATTTTGGGCTTGTCCATTTTGCCCCAAATGTCATGCGTAGGGGTAAAAATGCGCAAACATATCGGATTTATAGTAATTAGTCGAAAAAAAAAAAATTTTTTTTTTGGTCAAAATTTCAGGGGGGCCGCTCTGCCCCACCCTCCCCTATACGATAAAACGAAGTTTTGTTACATGTAAGTTGTCACTTATGGGATGTAGTTTGAATAAATGATACTGAAGTTAGCAGACGTCTGACAGTTTTTGAATTTTTTTAAAAATGATTAACTATAAAAAAAAATGTTTTGAAAAATTGCACCTATAGTTTACTAAATTTTCTACATGTGTATATTTTTAGTTTTCTTTTTTTTTGTCATTAATTTGTTGAAAAAAAAAATCCGGAAATTGTTAATTGTCTTCTGACTTCAGTGTCACTTGAATAACACTATTATAACTTCATTAACAAATGTGTCTTTTGTTTTATACGTGATTTCATAGGCATGTGGATATTTACGGAAGGTACATAACTTGTTGTACTTTTCGATTCATAATAAATCTCACTGCTTTTATAAGAATTCAAAATTTTGAGAACGTCTTTAGAAAAATCTACCTTCCATTCCGGCTGCCAGATGGCATTTTTTTATAACTTATAGTTATTTTAGCTGAGATAAAAAAATTGGAAGGGGTTTTGGAGTAACTACGGGTATTTTAATCCGAATTTACTCTGTCACTTGGAGTTTCGGAGTTTAAAAAAAAATCACACCGCTATAGAATGAATAGAAATTTTTTTTTCAGCACAGACATCACTGACTTCTGACATCACAGAATGAAATGGATTTCATTCCAATCCACATCTACTCCAATCCGGAATTTGAAGTTAAAATAAACTTTGCTCCGGAGTGAAATTCACTCTGAGGGTTAAATAAAAAAAAATCATCCTCTGCATTTACTCCGATTTAATCTGCATTCAATCCGGAAATTTTTTCAGTTTGTTAAAGTGTTCCAAGAATAATCGTAGCAAAAAAAAATTTTTAGTTGATATTCTAATTTTTAAAATAATTGTAGCCAGAAAATTGAAATTATTTAAAATTAATTGACTTATGAACCATAAAAAAAAAAATCGGTCTGTCAGATGACCCTGCGGGCCAGCCCCAAAACTTCCCGCTGTTTTCGAGCTCGTTGAGCTCGAAAACATTATTGTGAATACATTTTCGAGCTCTTCGAGCTCGCAAATACTTTTGTATGCCATTGTTTTGTAAAAAACCATTTTTTAGCATTTCTTTCTCCCACGATATCTCGCGAACGAATTAACCGATTTTGATGGTTGAGGCGGCAATCGACGTGTTTTATCAAGTTCTAAAGCTGATCAAATTTTGAAATCGATTTATCGAGTCGTTTTTGAGAAATTTCGAAAAAACCAAAAAAAAATTTTTTTTTGAATTCTTTCGTCAACGGTTTCTCTTGAACGAATGAACCGATTTTGATGGTTGAGGTGGCATTCGACGCGGCTTATAGAGTTTTAGAGCTGATTAGATTTTGGAATAAATCCATCGAGCAAATTAAAAGTTATCCAAATAAAACATTTTCGAAAAAATTTTATTTTTGAAATATCTCTGAACGCACCCTACCGATTAAGTTCAAATTTTTACGGCTTCAAGACATTAACAAGCCGCGTCGAATGACACCTCAACGATCAAAATCGGTTCATCCGTTCAAGAGTTATGAATATTTACATACATACATACGTACGTACACACATACATACACTCGGACATCATCGTAAAATTAGTCAGGATAGCTTCCTAGGACCTCGAAACGTCGACATCTGATGGAAATTCGATTTTCGTAAATCGGACCGAAACCAATAACTTCCCGAATTTTTGAAAATTTACAATTTTCTTAGCGGGAAGTTAATAATAATTGTAATTTAATTTAATATTGAAAGCAATGTAACATTAAAACACATAAATAAGTTAATTTATACTAATATACATAACTTATATTTTAGAAATGCTAAAAAATATTTAAAGGTCAAAAATTGCTAAAAAATTAGCGACGTCAGCTCGCAAAAGTTGCATTAAATTTTAAAATTCATTTAAAAGTAACGTCGAATATTTACAAAACTGGATTTCATATATATAATAGTATACAATATAACCAGTCATATTAAATGATGACGTTTTTTTTTCTCTATGCTATTTCGGGGATTCCTTTCTCTTTTCTAGACCGTCTTCACTATAGAGTTTTTTTATGCTCAATACTAACGCCACTGCATGAAAAATACAAATAAAAATATGTACTAACTGCCAGTAATAAAGGAATTTTTTAAACCAATAGTTCAAAAAAAAATTTTTTTTTTATTTAAAAAATATTTTTTGTTAAAAAAATAAATAAAAATTTTCTACAGACGATCACTTCTTTTCTACATAGAATACACGAGGAAATATACTAGTATAGCTTATAAAAATATAATAATAACTAGGTTATGTTGCGCGCGCAGAAATGTAGATAGTAGGAGGATATATAATCGATATATTGTATAGACATCTGTGATTTCGTTGCTCTACAAGCGGCTGTAAGTTTTAAAACTTTAAACACTCTGTGTTTAATTTAAAACTATACCGACTGTATACAATAAATTTTTTAAATTTTTTTCTCAAAATAATTATCATAAAATAAGAGTTTTTAATAAAATTGAGTGGAATATTTTTGAATAAAATGGCAAATCGAGCGTCTAATAGTCCGAGTCAGTGTACATGGACGCCAAATGCTACGAGTCCTCATATTAGCCGCAATGTGTAAGTAATTATTCAATTTAATGCTCAGTCGTGTGTTTAATTTATTATTTTATTTTAGATTTAATGACAGAAAAAAAGTACTGCCGAATATTTTAGAATGCATTGGCCAAACGCCCATGGTAAAATTAAATAAAATTCCAAAACTCTATGGAATTGAATGCGAAATTTGTAAGTAATTTTTTGTATTATTACATCACCTATTCGGTGTTAATTCTGTTTAAATATATGAGAGGATGGTGAAAATATATTAATATGTTAATTAACATGTGTTTACATAATTAGTTTTCTATGACAGAGAAGAGTAAAGTTGTTAAGTTAATGTTTTATGTTATCAATGCGTTTTTTTTATTTATTCTTCAGTCTGATAACAATTGCGATAAAAGTATGAAATGTTCTAATTCTCAATTGTTTAGTAATAATAATAATAAATATTTAAGTAATGACTGCTGATAAAAAGCATTGAAATTTTTTTTTCTATTTTATCCGGGTTCATTTACAAATTTTTTTGCTATTTTTTTTTTTTTTAATGTTTAGAAAAAAATGGTGGGTAAGTTTCCATTAATTGAGTGAGTGCGGAGAGAAAAATATTATTTTACTTGACAACAAACTGATGATAAGTTTAAATTTTATTAGCAAGGGCTGATAATTTTGTAACTTTTGGTTGCGATAAATCGGCTGACAATTTTTCTGCACAAAAAAAATATATAAATGACATATATGTCCCATATATATTTTTTTGTATGGGTCAAAAAGCCCAATAAGATGACAATTTTTGTTTTATTTTTAAATTGTGGGGTAAAAAAAATTTATAATTAAAGCAGACGGAAATTGATGTACAAAAAATATGACAGTGTAAAAATTAGGCTTTAACTGGATTTTAAATTAGTAAGATCATGTGTAATTTTGAATTAAATAATTTTTCAGACGTAAAATGCGAATTTTTGAATCCCGGTGGATCTGTAAAAGATCGGATCGGTTATCGAATGGTGCAAGAGGCTGAAGACAAGGGATTATTGAAACCTGGTTACACAATAATAGAGCCGACAAGTGGAAATACTGGGATTGGATTGGCAATGGCTGCTGCTGTCAGAGGATATCGTTGCATTATCGTGATGCCGCAGAAAATGTCTAATGAAAAATTATTTACTTTGCAAGTTCTCGGGGCCGAAATAATACGAACACCCACTGAAGCAGCATGGGATAGTCCTGAAGGACACATCAGCGTAGCTGAGAAACTTCAGAGAGAAATACCCAACAGTATAATTTTGAACCAAGTATATATATACATATTTTTATCTTTAAAAAGTATTTATGCCGATAATTTAATTCTTTAAATTTCCTTTTCTTTCAGTACAATAATCCTGGTAATCCATTGGCACATTATGATCAAACAGGCCAAGAAATTTGGGACCAATGTGAAGGAAAAATAGATTATTTAGTTGCTGGAGCTGGTACTGGTGGCACAATTACAGGAATAGGCCGAAAATTACGCGAATTATCACCGGGAATTAAAATTGTCGCGGTCGATCCTATGGTCAGTATTTTAGCTGAACCACCAGAACTTAATGAAACCACCAAAACATTTTATGACGTCGAAGGTATTGGGTAAGTTAATTTAATATATATTTCATTTTATATAAAAATATGAACAAATTAATTCCAACGGAAAAGTTTAAGCGCGAAAATTTCTAGGGTTGGCTGCAAAATTATTTTTCACGTGAAATTGACTTCCAATAGTTATATTTATATATATCTGTTAAATTGAGCCCGTAGATTTATGCCCGTCTACTCTAATATTTATTTATTGTTGTCTGCAGTTACGATTTCATACCGACTGTTTTGGACCGTACAGTTATTGACAAATGGATGAAAAGTGAAGATACTGAGTCATTTAATATGTCGAGATTGTTAATAAAAGAAGAAGGTCTGTTGTGCGGCGGAAGTAGTGGATCTGCTGTTTACTTGGCATTAAAACTGGCCAAAGATTTGCCAAAAGACAAAAAAGTCGTAGTAGTTCTACCTGATGGTATTCGAAATTACATGACCAAATTTGTATCGGACAATTGGATGATCGCACGTGGATACAAGGTACGGAAATATTGAATTGACATCAAAATTAAAATTCAATTATTTGATTATTTATGACAGTTTTTATTTACTCTGGAGTTTCTTTTATGAACAATTTTTTTTAGGCTCCACCAGCACCAGTAGGGAGTGAGCGTTGGTGGAACAAACCCTTGCCAGCTGACAAAATTATAAAACCAAAAACTTTAAGAGCAAATACGACTTGTAGGGAAGCGTATGATAAATTGAAAAATGAATCTGCTGGTTTTATTTTAATTGTTAACGACAATGATAAAGTAATGGGTTACATTACAATGCAATCAATTAGAGCCGGGTTGATGAACAGCTCAACTAAATGGTCGGACACCATTGAGAAGATAATTAACAAACAATTTTACAAGATACCCAATAATTCAAGTCTTGGACGCATTTCAGTGGCACTGGATAAAGAACTTTTTGTTGTAATTGTCAATGACAATGATAATGGAGAATTTCTTGGTATTGTTACACAAGAAAATATTTTTGACATTATTAATCAATGAAAATTTTAAATTTTGTATTTTTCATGACTTTTTCTAAATATACAAATTTTTTAATTGTAATTGTTTGTCATTTTTTTACGTTTATTTACTGAGTGATTAATTTTTTTCCTCAAACGGGAAGTCGTCGGTTTCCGTGGCGCCGCCAAATAACTTTTTTTCAAATAGCTGTGATTACCCATACAAAAAAAAAAAAGAATCGGCCCATTACTGGGTCGTAAATGGCTGCTAATTTTCAAGCATCGGCCAAAGATCGGCTAAATATCGGATGATAACGGTATGCCAAGCATAGCAATCAATCATCGGCCAAAGCTTGGTCTCAAGAGCACTCGATCAAACAGTTGGCCAACAAACGGCGGTTAATTGTGCGGCGTTTTTGAAGCAAAAAGACGGCTGCCAATGATTCACCATGCACGGGCCAGTATAGTTAGCCATTTATTTGCCAATCATTGCAAACCAGGCATCAGCCGATTTATGGGAAAATTTTGAAGCTCGGCGACTTTGTGGGTTTCTTCAAAAATAGACTAATTCAGACATTTTTTTTTTTAATCTTTGTCTTTAAATGTAGCTTCCGGAAAAAAATACAAAAGAAAATTGAAGATATTAAAGTCTATGAAATTTTTGTCTTTTTTGAAAAAGTCGGATTTTTCTCGAAATTCATTTTTCCCGAAAACTAAGCGAGATAAAGAAAAAATTTATTTAGACCACGGAAACTGCGGAATTCCCCTAACCTATAATACTTCTTAATATCAACGAGAAATTTCCGCTTGAAGATACAGAAAAATGTCGGATAAAAAAAATAATTACGAATTAATTGTGTAATTATACTGGCCATTGAAACTTTTTTTCAATAGATAATTTTTTAAATTATAAATTTTTGATAAAATTCTCTGGCGTATAGTAGACAATTAACAATTTTTGGACTTTTTTTTCAACAAATGAATTACAGAAAAAAAAAACTAAAAATATGCACATGTAGAAAATTTTAAAATCTGTAGGTGTAATTTTTTTAAATATTTTTTTTTTTTGATTTATAGTTTTGAATAACTTGAAAAATTTATTAGACATCAGTTAACTTCAGTATCATAAATTGTTTTAAAAACGACAAATTATAAAAAAACAAAAAATTTAAAAAATTGCACCTATAGATTTTTAAATTCTCTATACGTGTATATTTTTAGAAAATTCCGATTTTCGGTATCAAGTATAAAAATTTTTGCTGATAGTCTATTTTAATTTAAAAATAAGATAAATTTTTATTAAAAAAAATGACAGCGAATAGCAGTCAGTATAAATCTGTTGCAATTTGTGTCTAACTAGCATCCATATTGTCAGATAATATGACTCTGAGAGTCTTGAGATGGACATAAAGTCTACTGTGCAGATTTAAATGCGTACATATATATACAGTATGTATACGTAGGTGCGTTTATAACCCGGGGAAGTAAATACGGTAGGACGCGTGCTCGCCGTGGCGGTCTGGTTCGCGCGTGGGCGCGTAATATATTCCACTGGGAATAGACAATGTGCTGAGCACGTGGGGTCTATAGAAGCCAAGTCAGGCGAACTCAACTGAACAGCTCGCGGCGCCCTTATGTATCCATGTATTTAAAACACAGCGTAACGAACCGTTGACGTGCCCACTAAATGACAAGACCAGCGGCTTCTCTACTCTAGGCCAAGTATATAAAGTCACATATATATGTATACATACATATAAACATAATGATAAAGAAGAGAAAAATAAATGGAATCGAAGATCGGAAGAGAAATGTAGATTCAGAAAAGGGTTGAACGCTGTCATCCCTTGCAAAAAATTTATTTCTCTCACTCCAATAGTGACTTTTTCACATTCTAATAGTGATTTCACTCTATACTACTCGACTAGTAGAATGTCACACTGGTTCGCCCGGGGTGAAAATGTCAGCACCCCCAAAATGTCAGCTTACCCTCTATCTTTTCGACGGATGGCCGAGAACTGTAAATTGAAAAATCTTCATTTCTCTTTTTATATTTTACGTTATAGATATAGATATATATGTATATATAAGGTGGTGTTTTATTCTCTTTTAGTTGACGGTTGGCTGGGTGGTTAGTCGAGCTCATCCGTTATAATACTACGATAATAATTTCTCTACCTCAACGGCAGTGAGAATTTAAAACTAAAACTCGAGTTGGCTTCAGAGCTGGCTCATCTCGCATCAGTTCGGCCTGGAGCTTAAGACACAGGTGATGATTTTTTGATGGTGTTCATTCTCGAGGGCGCGGAGGTGGGCGAAAGAAATCGTGTTCCGTCACCGCGGGCGGTCCGACGGGTTTCACGTCACGCCGTCACCCCTTTATTTTTTTTATCATTGTTATTATTATTGTTTTATATTTTTTCCACCACTTATTTATGTTTATATATTTTTTTATCATGATTGTTATCGTTGTTGTGAACTCGGAGGAAATTTCACCGCGGAAAAAATCTTTCTTCTCATTATTGCTTCCGGCTTCTTTAAATTATATCGTCTTTGATCTCTTTACTTAATGGCTTTTATATAAAATATGTTATTATATTTTTTATTAATTCTTTTTTTAAATAAAAAATATTCATCCGCATGAAAATATCATATATGGTAAACATATATTAAAAAATATATGTTACAGATATAAATATATATGTGACAATACATGAAATCTTATATAAAATTATATATAGATTTTGGCCGATTTTATTATATTTCTATATACGTTTTCTCTTATATGATTTCATATATTTCCGTATAACTTCAATATATTATTTATATATTTGAAAACTTATAATTTTAATATATTCAAAAATAAATGTTATTTATATGTGGAAACAAATAAGAATACATATATAATTCATCATTATATGCCACGATATATGTACCATGTATTTAACTTTATAAATTTTTGTATATTTTTCGATATATAGAACCATATAAGTCTCTCATATATGTAAGAATAAATAAAATCTATTCTTTTCTGTCTTCCTCTCTCTGTTATAAGATTCAAACATTGTGTTCAAAATATATATAAATATGTGTGCTAGCTTACCAATTTACATATATAATTATCAATATATGTAATACATATATGTGCTAACTTATAAGTTTACATACATAATTATAAATATATATAATACATGTATTAACTTATAAACTTACATATATAATTAATTATATTAAAACTTACTATAATATATATAAGAAAATATATATCGTTTTTGGCCACTTCTATGCTCCCATATTGATTATATATTTTTCCATATATATTTATCATATATGGTATTTTCATGCGGGTAAATAATTTATAATTAATTTTTTTTTTAAAGTTTAAGATGTTTTTGAGCAGGGCGACGAGTTATAAAATTGGATATGGTCTTTGAGTCATATATATAATATATATATATATAGCCATAGGTGTAATAGGTATGAGTTCATGACCTCGAGTTCACGGTTGGAAAGGACGGACAGTGAGCCGAGATACCCGCGGTGAGCGTTAATGAAGCTGTCTGAAAGTAAATCTCTGCTCTTAGATATATATATGTACTTATATATATATAGTACCACTGATACATAACTACAAATATTACTGATATGAGTTATACGAGTCACTTATAAAAAAAATACAAGTAAAATGTCTCTAATATTTTAATTATAATTTTAGAATAAAAAGAAAGTATATAATTTTTTGTGAGTAAAAAAATGTGGTTTTGAACGGATGTGGGATATTGATTAGAATGAAGAATAGATGTGAATGATATTCAGCGAGAAAAGATGTAGGAAGCAATTGGTGAAGCGATAAATCTAACGAGGCGTGCCGAGCAGACGCGCCGGCTGCTGCTGTCCTACGACTACGTTTTATTCCGACCTCGACGTAGTTGTCTTTCTATATCTATTATATATATATACATATATATATGTACTGCTCGGATCCTTGTGCTCCTGATGTCGTAGTCGTGTGTAGTAGTGGTTACGCCCAAGTTTGACTCTTCGTCATGCTGAGTATGTAAGTAAAAAGGGAGTAGTTGAAATATGTTGAATATAATATATATAAGAATAAAAAATATTTCAATACATCAAGTGTCGAAAAAAGTTTGAATTTTTTTATTTTTAGTTTTAAGGCTTTTTAAAATAAAAAATTAAATATACTCGGGTCAAAAATATACCAAGTCGAAATTTCGAGCCTTTTTTCACGAAACAAACTCGACTTCTTCTTACGGAAATATGAGATACTTTGAGTTTGAGCTTTGGTTTAGACAACTCCCGAGTCGAAATTTAGAGCCTACATAGACCCCCCTAGCCCGAAATAGATCCGATTGAGAGCCCTGTAGTCCTCTAGTTCCGACTTTGAACCCAGAGGTCCGAACATTCACTGAGAGGTCCGATTTTGAACCTTCAAGTCCGAAAATATTAGTCCCGTAATAAATTTCGATTCATTATAATTAAATTATTTATGATGATATAAAAAATTAAAGATTTTTTTAAATTTATTGTAAGCATAATTTTTTTGACATGCAAAGAAATTTATATAAAATTAATTATTATTATTATTATTAGTATTTCTATATTATTATTAATTTATTCTAAAAAATTGAACTATTAACAGCATTTGCTATATATTTTGATAATTTTAATTAAAATTATTTTAATCATTGTAAATGCAAATAAAATCCAGAGTAACATAGATTATTATTAATCATAATATCAATAATGCTAATGATATTAATAATATGAATATTATTATTACTACAATAAAATAGGGCTCAGAGGTTCAAAATAGGACCTAATTTTGATTTTCATCAGATCCTATATTGAACCCTAAAGTGCTAAAAACGGAAATTTGTAGCACTTTAGGGCCCAAAATCGGACCTAATTTAACATGGAAACAGACTCTATTTTGGGCCTCCAAGTTCAAAATCGATCCGACTTTAGAAGGTTCAAAATGGGCTCTAAATTTCGACTCGGGTGGCTTACTTAGTCAGGATATAAGACGAAAAAGTCGAAATCAACTCGAAATTTACTTGGTTTAGACTTATTCGGGTTAAATAATAAGGCGAAAAAGTCAAAATTAAGATGAAAAAAGGTCTAGAAGTTAAGAAAAATTAAATTTAAGTCAAAAAAGTCAAGATCGTATCTTCGGCAAATCGATAACTTGAAAGGAAAAAATGAAGCGAGCCTGAATCAAGTTTTATTTTTGACCAGGGTGTATATATATATTTTTTCTTGAGAAAATAAAATTTTGAGGTCATTTGTGATTGATAAAAAAAGGTCTGATATAATAGTCTAGATGGTATATAGATGGAGTAAAATAAAATAAAGGAAAAGAGGAAGGGGGAATCGCAATCGAGTTAGCCGCATGTCATTCGAACAGACCGCGCGCGATACACATAACCGCTAATATAATTGCATTGGATGCGGCTCACGCGAGGGTTGCTCGAGGGCGACCTACCCTTGATAAAAAGAAGCCGAAGGGTCGTCTATGCGCAGCAGTTTCTCTCTACTTTATACTCTTGAACGCAGTGCAATTGTATTAGAGGGAATAAGAGAAAATAAGAGAAGAGCCGAACCACCGATCTGATTCTGCTGCCACTCGTGCAAACTAAGCTCATAGATCCCCTTTTTTGTTTCTTTATATGTATATATGATATATATAGAGAGAGAGAAGTGTTTTATTCTACACAATCGTAATTCGCGCCTCGATTGTCATGAGCCTCTTTCGCGGTCAGTTGTCAAACCACTTTTACACTGTATTATATTATTTATATACTTACTAAAGTATATAAAGTCAAAGTATTAAGGCTTACTTACATACTTTTAGAATATATTAATAATATATAAATATTTCTGATATTTTTAAAATGAAATTTTTTTTAATCGCGTGTCAAAAATTTTAAGTGCAATGTTACTGATATAAAAATATAAGGGAGGAGGGGGGCAAAGTGGGCCCCTGGGGGCAAAGTGGGGGGGGGCTTAAAATTTTCAAAACTTCGAAAGATGTGAGGGCAAAGTGGGCCCCGCAAAATTTTCTATATAATGAGGGTTAAAATAGACCACGAAAACTGTTCATTAAATATAATTAATTAAGAAAATTAAAGATAATAAAATTACGTTTTAAAGTTATATCGCAGCAGACTATTAAAATGACTTTTATATTATTAAAATACAATTGTTTTATAGTTATTTGCAAATATCACACGTGTAAAGAATAAAAATATCAAATCCGAAATTTTTTGGAGGGCCCACTTTGCCCCTAATTTTCGATTTTTCAATTTTAATGGACGCAGCTTAATGAAGTGAAAATAAGTATCAAGGGTCTAAAAAGAAGTAAACGCGTAAAAAAAATGAATGATATTATAATCATTTTTCTTAAGGGGCCCACTCTGCCCTCCTCTCCCCTATAGGGAATAGAGTAATTTTTTTTTATATTCAAATAGTTAATTCAAGAAATTAAGATTTAGTATTTTGAACGGTAGCTTATTGCTATACGATTAGTTTTTATTCACTGATAATCCAAAGACTGCGTACTCAAATTCATTGAATCAATGGTCCCACTCACTTCCGGTATATTTATGTGTTTAATTAAAATAGCTAGAGACTCTTGGCTAAAAAAATTCATGAAAAGGTCTTTGACTTCAGACCTAATTAAATTTCGAATTTTTTTTTTTTATTATTTTTACTGAGCTCGAAAAATTGATGTTTGAAATTAAACGTTTTCTGTAAAAAAAAAATATAGACCTCCAATTTACAATTTGTACCTAAATTGATTTTTTTGAACATTTACAGTATTTATATATTCTACAAAAATATTTCAAAAAAATTTATTTTCGATTTTTTTCAAAAACGATCTCTACTGAATTTTTAATTTGAAGCTGCTTTAAAAATACTCTCTTGTATATAAGTTTTTGAATCAATTGAAATTCAGTTGACTCAAGTGCAGATAGGCCAAGTGCGCAGCGTATTTCAGAAGAAAACACGATTTTTATAAGTGTATCAATGGATGATATCAAAAAAAATAATTCAATTTTAACGATCGATTACAGTTCAAAACTTCACGTTTTCCATAAAATTTTATGGTCTTCATTATAAACAAAAAAAAGTTAATGGAAAATTGTTTTTCATTACGAAAATTGAAAGTATCAAATATATTTTTCCATAAAAAAAAAATTGTTTTAAACTTTCAGCTTAATAAAATAAACTGCAGAAAAAAGTACGCCAAGAAATAAGAAGAAGAAGAAGAAGAAGAAGAAGAAGAAGAAGTAGTTGGTAATTACCCATGGGAAGAAGTTATACAGAGTAGTACATCAAAGTGTAGATGTATATATGATCTTTATGATGCGAGCAACGAACCTAATACATCATTCGTACTTTTTTTATTTTTTTAATACTACAATTCAACGGAGTAAGTTAAGCGGCGATTAAACTGAAAAATATTTCCCAGGATATTATCATTTGTAACGGTTACTTTCTATCCTGTTTAGTTAATTTTTATTGTTTTGTTAACAATTAATTTAACTCATAAATTATGAGGCTTTTCATCCCAATGAGTATCATAATAATTTATATATATATTATATATTATTATTATTATTTTTAATTTTTAATCGCAACGTTAATTTATAAACTTGTGATTATTTCACTTCTCACTCGAAGCATGCAAAATTTATCCGTCGCCTTATTTATTTGTCAGTATAACTGTCGTGGTGAGACAAAAAATATAACATTATATATATATACGTATAAATTTTTGGTAGATGAAGAACGAACAAGTTCAGGAAGGAAGAAGGGTGCTAGAGAATACACTATAGCAATAGAGTACTGTTTTGCAAATATATATATGTATATATATATATATATATATATATATATATAATACTATCACAGAAAAGTATATACTAAAAAGCAGAGCATATTCCAGTGTTCGCTCGGGTCGTTAAGCGGTAAAAAATAATAAATCACGTGTATTTTTATCCCGGGTGGTCGTAGGTACTTCTGTCATAGATAAATTTAATAACTCATAGGTACTAACAACTTTGATACACTTGTACTTGGATATAATTTATTTATATTAATTACAAGTTTGTTAATTTATTTGAAATAAAAGTCTATTTGAATTTTCAGTCAAAATTTTTGTGTTAAATTCAACATTGTAAGTGCGTTTGTGTTGATCTTTAACACAGATTTTTATGTTGAATAATTCAACATAAAATCTGTTATTTTGACAGAAAACTTGTGTAAATTTAACAGACTTTTCGTTTTAAAATTAACTTGTACATATAAGCACATAAACTAATCACCTCAAGTATACTTTTCTAACCTTAGTACAACCCTGATTAAACACCTCAATTCGACCGAATTAAAAATTTTAATTCTGTTATATTCTGTCGAATTCTGCAAAACAGAATTTAACTGAATTGAAAATTTAAATTTGAATTAAACAGAATAAAACCGATTTAAAAATTTCAAATTCGTTTCAATTCATTTTAATTCGGATTCAGAACCAGAAATTGGAGAATTATTTTCGAATTAAACCGAATAGAATTATTTAAATTCGTTTTAATTCGGACTAATTCTGGTTTTCATGCCGAATTAGACAGAATTCATTTTTTAAGTTAGGTACCGAATTAACAGAATTTATCTGAATTCAATAGAATTAAAAATTTAATTCTGTTCAATTCGATCGAATTCAGTTGTTTAATCAGGGAACTTATGTCAATTTACCAAACAATGAGTTCGGGTTTCTGTGATTTTTCTAAAAAACGGAGCTATGAATTATCCTCCCGTAAAATGAGAATAAAAAAATCATTGAACCTGATCATAAAAATGAATATTCAAATTATCTATGATTATATTTAATTGTAAATCAATAACAATCCAAGTTTTCTTGCAGATAATTCTGCTGCAATGCTTCACTGAAAAAAAAGTATTGCTGTAATAGCAATACCGTTAGGTTATGGTAACCATCTGAAGTTTGGAAAATCGTAGATTGTTAATATAGCGATACTTTATTTGTGTAAAGGCTAGATTGCTATTTTACCCATACAATTTTTTGTTAAATCAACTATCTATGTAGATGGTTGCTTCGGCAATACGTATTGCTATATTAGCAATACGTATCGATACACTAAAAAAATTAAATAATAGGAATTACTATCTAGTTTTGCACTGAAAAACGTTCCAATCATTTTAGATGATTGCATTTAAAAATTTAGCATAATAAACACAATTACTTAATTTTCTCCGTGTATATCTACAATCCGGATTGCTATATTAACAATTTGGATTCTATGATAGTAATCTATACACTGTAAAAAGAGCGGTGTTAAAAATGGACTCATTTTAACTCCGCCCGGTGTTAAAATAAAATTACGCCGGTGTTAAAAATACCGGTGTTAAATCGGGGTAACCGGTGTAAAAGTGGAGTAAAATCGGTGTAAAGGCGGGGTAACCGGTGTAAAAACGGAGTAACATCGGTGTAAAAGCGGGATAACCGGTGTAAAGGCAGGGTAAACTGCGTCCGCTTGGATTATTAACTTTAAATATTATAAAACACAAAAAATGTCAGTTCTTTATGAAAATTAATAAAAAATATCATTTATTAACAAGTATAGTGATCGAGTAAGTAAAAATATTCACAAAGTAAAATATTTTAACACTGGTAAAGAATATCTACACCGGCGGCGGCGTTATTTTAACACCGGTCTAGAATATTTACACCGGTGGCGGCGTTATTTTAACACCGGTACAGAATATTTACACCGGTGGCGGCGCTATTTTCACACCGCTTTCGGGGGTAAATTTAACACCGATAATTTTAACACCTACACCGTTTGGACTTACCCCGGTGATTTTTTACAGTGTAGGAACCGTTAAAACAGCAATACTAAGTATGGAGAATATAACCAAAGAATATGGTTAAATTGACAATACTTTTATAGAGGAGTTTGCACTTCTCTCTATTACACTCAAGTCCACAAACGGTACTATCTTTGTTGCACTTGTGCAGTAAATGGAAACTTTGGCTGAGTATTTCTCTTAAACAAACGAAATTTATAAAACAATTAAAGCGCACTTCGCTAGGTTAGACAGTAGTGCATCAATGTGCGGTCTGTATTTTGTGTTTAGAGATTTTGCTTCCGAAAAAAACTCAGCCGAAAATATCTGATGACCTCTGTTAAAATTGAAGATAGTTAATGCAGCAATGTAGTATTGCTGATTTAACGATACATTTTGTTATGACAACTATCTACCATTAGCAATACTTCAGATGGTTACGATAATCCCATTTTTTTCAGTGTTTGCTTGGTTATAGTAATGAAAAAACGCGCGGAGTGTTTAGCTAAACAACCCAAATTTTGTGTTAATTTTCGAATGAC